>NC_044033.1:412308271-412933271 GCF_901765095.1 Microcaecilia unicolor
GGCTAAACACTGCCATACATAAGGACCTAGTCTGATTCTTAGCTCAGGTCTTCTACTTCCCGAGTCACCCAAGACAGCATTCACAATTTGTGAAGGAGAGATTTAAGTGCTATTGTACAATGGCTATTTTCTCTCCTCCATGGGCTGTGAAAGCTGTCTTGGGAGACTGGAGTTTAAGACACATGATTACAAGATTCCAGAAGGAGTGGCCTAGTGGTTAGGGTGGTGGACTTTGGTCCTGGGGAACTGAGGAACTGAGTTTGATTCCCACTTCAGGCACAGGTAGCTTCTTGTGACTCTGGGCAAGTCACTTAACCCTCCATTGCCCCATGTAAGCCGCATCGAGCCTGCCGTAAGTGGGAAAGCGTGGGGTACAAATGTAACAAAAAATAAAAAAAAAATAAAATGCACAAATCCAGGATAAGAATAGACACTGGAATGACTGGAGAAATACAAGTTGGAAGGGAATATAAAAATAGAGGGAAAAAAATCCTGGACAGTTGTGAATGGAAGTTTGTAGCACCAGATCTCACCTGAGCTATAAGGCCAAATAGAGCAAGAGGAAACTGGCAAATAAACTAAAGCTCACAGAAATTTCATGCAGAACCACCCCCACCACACACACACATTTCTCATCTCTTGATTTTTTCATGAATTCTATTAAATAAGACTGCAGAAATCTGGAACTCTGTCATTCAAAATTATTTCCCCCCCCCCCCCCTTTTTGGGGGGGCTGGTTCCTCCAGTTCCTCTCAAATTTCAGCTCAAAACAGAACCAGTGCTGTGATCTGCCACCATGAACCTTCATTTATTATTGAAAAAACTTGCCAAGTCTAATTAAAACAGTCAACAAGAGCAAAGAATGACCAACACATGCAAATTCTAGCTCAGCACAAGGAAAGCAACTTGCCCTCTTCTCATGGACTCCAAAAACTGTTGGTTTGCTGCATCTGTATAGGTCCTGAGGTCACCACCATTTACAGTGAATCCATTCTTCCATAGTTTAATAATTATATCAGCCTACAAAAAAAGAGCATAATGAGCATGTTTGTCTATAATTCCAATAAGCATTAAAAAAGTCCCACTAGCTAAAACATTTTTTCTAGTTTGATTAAACACACACACATCCACTAGAAGTATCAGTTACAACAAACCAAATAAAGATGAAATATTTATATACAGTAAGAATTATTCTATCATGTACAACCCAGATATACCGCATTTTTAGGTATAACTTGTCTGGAATGTTTTTACGTTTGGGGAGCGTGCCAGGTGCCCTTGACCTGGATTGGCCACTGTCGGTGACAGGATGCTGGGCTAGATGGACCTTTGGTCTTTCCCAGTATGGCACTACTTATGTACTTATGTACTTATATATTTGTAATTAGTTTAACGGTCAGCACAAACAGATTTAAACTGGATTATAAGACTGGAAAGCAGAGAACACCTACAAAAATTTTAATGGTTGCATCCCAGGGAATTATGCACCAAAAATATCAAAACTATGCACTGAAGAAAGTCTGAATTATGCAAAGTTATACAAAAACAAAGCGAAGGTACTTACCTGTAGCAGATGTTCTCCAAGGACAGCAGGCTTTACATTCTCACAAATGGGTGACGCCGACACGTATCACCCGGTCTGGAATTTACAAAAGTCTAATCAGAGCTTTGTGGAGTGCGAGACACGCTCAACTGCACCCATAGCACAAACGAGGTCTCCTAAGATTTATACTATAGCAAAAATAATCTAAAAATAACAAAGGAAACAACTCCAAGGAGAGGTTGAAAGATTGTGAGAATATAAAGCCTGCTGTCCTCGGAGAATACCTGCTATGCAATCAGAATCATGGTTCCGCAATCTTGCTTGAGTTTCAACAAAGTCTTTCCCAGTAGAGGTATGGGAGAATATACATAAAGAAGACCTGTACCCCAACTGAGGAGGAAGGCATCCGATGCTAGCCTGTCGTGGGCCTGAAGCCTGGAACAGAACTGAGGGACCTTGTAGTTGGTCTGAGTGGCAAAAAGATCCACTGAGTGGGTGCCCCACACTCGGAAGATCTTGCAGGCTATGCCCATATTGAGAGACCACTCATGAGGTTGCATTATCCTGCTCAGTATGTCGGCCAAGGTATTGTTTTTGCCCGTCAGACAAGCGGCTTGAAAGAACATGCCAGGTTGGCGAGCCCAATGCCACATCCGACGGTCTCCTGACACGGCATGATCTGGTGCCACCCGCTTGTTGGTATAATACATTGCAACCTGATTGTCTGTTTGGATGAGAACAATTTGGTGACATAGCCAATTTCTGAAAGCTTTTAGAGCGTTCCAGATTGCTCGGAGCTTGATCTGCATATTCGTTTCTTGGGAGGACCAAGCTACTCAAGTTTGAAGCCCATCTACATGATCTCCCCATCCCAGAAGAAATGCATCCATCATCAGCACTTTTTTGTGGCTGAGGAATTTGGAATGGAGGTCCCAGAGTCAAACTGGTGGGGGAAGGGAGTGTAAAAGCTCTGGGGATACTTGGATGACACCTTCTATACTCCCAGTGGCTCGATACCACCGAGAAGCTAGAGTCCATTGAAATGACCTCATGTGAAGACATTCCATAGGTGTACACTGTGGAAGCCATATGGCCCAACAATCTCAACATTTGCTGAGCTGTGACCTGCTGAGAGATACAAACCTTGGATGCGAGTGCGACCAGATTGTCCGCTCTCGTTTCCAAGAGGTAGGCTCAAACCATTTGAGTATCGAGCAGGGCGCCTATGAACTCCAATTGCTGGACAGGGCAGAGATGGAACTTGGGGTAGTTTAAAACGAACCCTAGTAGCTCAAGCACCCAAATAGTCATCCGCATGGACTCCTGAGCACCTTCCTCTGAGGTACTTTTCACCAGCAGTCGTCAAGATGGACTCCTAGTCTGCACATTGATGCTGCAACTACTGCTGGACATTTAGTGAAGACCCTGGGAGTGACGCGAGATCAAAAGGCAACATGCAATACTGAAAGTGATAACACCCAGATGAAACTGAAGACACTTCCGGTGGGCTGGAAGTATCGGGATATGAGTATATGCATCCTTTAAGTCCAGAGAGCATAGTCAATTGTTTTTCTGAATCATTGGGAGGTGCCCATGGAACAATATATAGAACAGGAAAAGTTCTCTACGATGACGAATCACAGAAGGCAAAAGTAGAGACTAATAGACAATTCACCACTGGAGTCTGATAGTTTGTATCCAGCATATTCTGTTTGGTGCTACGTGATCAGTGAGTTGACAACACATATACAAGTAGGACTCTTCGTTAAGCATTCATTACTTGGTGTATTTATTGACCCCTGATGCAGACGCTTTTTAGCGTCGAAACACGGCCTGTGTCGGGTCGCTATCTCTGATATAATAAAGACTGTTGGACTCACGTCTCCAGTGGTGAATCGTCTATTAGTCTCTACTTTTGCCTTCTCTGAGGTGCCCATGGAAACCATCCTGAACTTTTCTTGGATTAGAATTTGTTCAGGGCCCTTAGGTCTAGGATGGGATGCATTCTCCCTGTTTCCTTTTGCACAAGTAGCTGGAATAGAATCCCCACCCGTCCTCCCCTAGTGGAACAAGCTTGACCACATGGGGCTTCAGAAGGGTGCAGAGTTCCTCTGCAAGTACCTGTCTGTGCTGACAGCTGAACATATGAGCTCTCAGTGGGCAATTTGGATGCTTGAGATACCAAATGACAGTACATCTGAGACGGACTATTTGAACCTCCCCCCCGATCAGCAAGTCACTTTTACTGCAGCTATGGTTTGCTGGAGCCAGTCAAAAACTCATCCCTTCCTTTGACTGGGGAGCAGCAGGGGTCTTTGGCACACGCTGTTGACGTGAATGAGCACAGAGTGGTTCAGCCTGAGTAGGCTGGTGAGCCAAAAGGTTGTACCTATGCCTAGGACAATAATAGCAACTCCTCCTTGGCTTGCCAAAAGTCCTCCTAGATGAGGAGGCTGATGAAAAAGGCGCCCAGCAGGAGAAAGACGAGATAGTATCGATGTGTTTTTTTATTTGGTCTGCGACCTCCTCAACCTTCTCTCCAAAAAGGTTATCCCTCCAGCATGGGGCATCTGTCAATCTCTGCTGAACAGAATATTCCACGTCAGAAACACGCAGCCATGAGAGTCTTCGCATTGCTATACTTTGAGCAGAGATCCTGGATGCCACATCAAAAGTGTCATAAGTGCCCCTTGTCAAGAACTTTCAACACGCCTTCTGCTGCCTGACAGCTGGTGAACTGACTCTGCTGCTTGACCAACTGGCGAACTGACTTGTCCTGCTCCAGAAGAAGCATCTCAGCAAGGTCGGACAGCTTGCGCACCAAGCTTCACAAGTGGACACTTGTGAAGAGCTGGTATGATTGTATTTGAGAAATGAGAATTGAAGCATGGTACATCTTCCTCCCAAAAGAATACAGGATTCTAGCTTCTCTGCCTGGTGTGCCAAGGCATAGTCCCTGGAACTCCTGGCTCTTTTGAGAGCGGATTCCACCAATATGGAATTGTGAGGCAATTGAGGCCTATCAAAACTAGGTGCACTGTGGATCTGGTACTGGGTGTCAAACTTCTTGGGCATGACAGGGACCGACAGAGGGGATTCCCAATTCCTAACAAGGACTTCCTGGAGTACCTCATAGCCTCCTTAGGAGATGTTTAGTCCAGGACCTCGAGCATCTTGGCCCTGGGCTCATCTTCCACTTCCAAAGGAAACAGAATGGCATCAGCCATTTCCTTAACAAAAGAAGGAAATGAAAGGCTCTCCTTTCAGGTGGAGGAGAGGGTTCAGAAGGAATTCCATAGGACTCATTCGAGGAAAGGTACCTTGGATCCTCCTCTGAATCCCATGGGCGCTCCTTAGTATCTCACAATACCTTCTAATAGAAGACTGAATCTGCCTGGACTCCAACGTCGAGAAGTCAGCTTCCATCTTGACTCCTGGTGGAGGTGGTAGAGACAAAAACAATATCTGAATTCAAGAGAGCTTGGGGCAAGTACACAAAATCTCTAAGGGAGAGGAAGGGATAAACAGATGGCATGGATGGGCAGACTGGATAGGCCATATAGTATTTATCTGCCTTTATTTTTCTATGCTTCCATAATCATGCTCCTACCTTCCAATGGCTCATGTTGCTGGGTAGTTTTTAAGCCTATGTGGTGAGAATGCCTCAAAGCCTGGTATGATTATGCTTTTTGTGTCAGTGTAAACATGGCCCTATCACTGATTAAGAGCAAGTCCTAAAATTTCATCACTCACGATGAAAATATTAATTCTGCTTTAAGCTCTGCAGAAATCTGGGACATGTTACTTGGCATACAACCCTCCTAGAAAATGTTTCTTCCTCTGAAGTTGAGAGAAAATTCCAAGAGGACTCTTTTCATCTGTCGTGGACAGGATGCTGGGCTCGATGGACCCTTGGTCTTTTCCCAGTATGGCATTACTTATGTACTTATGTAATTCATAAAAAAAAAAACACTGGAAATCAGCAATATCAGAATTACTTGCCTTTTTATAATGCATATGAAATTTATTCCACAAGGCTTTTAGGAGAGGGATTTTGGATTTAGCTCTTGCCTTTTCAGTGGTAGCTCAAGAAAAATTATATTCAGATATAGGAGGTATATTGATGTTTAGAAGGAGGCAATTGTTTTGATTTTTTTTGCTTTTTGGATTGAACAAACCCTTTTTCAATTGTACCTCATATCCTGAGCTACAATAGGTCATTATGAACATGAGAGCACGATTATTCAAATTTCACACTAACTTTTTATTCATTCCTGCTAAACCTTAAATAAATAAATTGAGTCAAAGGACTGTCCCAGATTTTATCTACCTACATGGTCCTTAACTTCAGTCAGTGGAACATCTATAGAATCAGCACTTCCACGTTCCGTAAGCAGGACATCAACAAATGAAGAATGCTTTCCAGCTAGGCCATTGGCAATCCAGTCACCAAATCCTTGCTTGGAATCCCTTGGGAAGAAAAAAAAACAAGAATATAGAACAAAAGTTTCAAATTCATTTTTGCCAACTGATCTTTGCACCAAAGTATTCTGGGCCCGGATCAACATTTTGCTGACCTCCACCGGTGTTAAACCTGGAAATTCAATCCTGGGCCTGGGCACCAGCATTGAATTTCCACGTTTGCAGAGCCAGCTTACACATAGCCAGTTAAATGTGCGATATTCAATGCTTAACTGGCTTGGGTTAATGTATAAACATAGGACCGACTTATGTGGTCCCATTTATGCGGTTAACCTGGCCAGTTAAGTGTCAACTCCGCCCCTGAAACACCCCCAAAATAGCCAATTTTCAGTTTGGCGCTAACCCATTATTTTCAGTGGCACTAACCGGTTAAGTGTCGTTGAAAATTAGTAATTAGCCTATTTAAGTGGCCAGGAGCCATTTCTGGCCTGTTAAATCACTGAATATTGATCCCTCTGTTCTTTATCTCTCTCATTAGAGCTGAGCAGCACTGTTCTGCCTGTTAAATGTTATGTATTTTTTTATTTAAGCGAATCGTTATGCATTCTTGCTCTGCCTTAGTGTGTAGTATTCTATGCCACAGTCCAGAAAAAATGGTAACCAGAGGAATCTTTAAGCCATACTGAACCCGATTTGATTGGGGAAAAGTGGGATGTAAAAATAAATAAATTCACTAGATCACGAGTGCCATCTATGTGTCAAAACAGTAGTATAAAAAATTAGACTCACAAGCTGCTTATTCAAAAACTAGTTTTCCTCATACTTAAAAACACACATACCTTTATTGGTATTTGCCAATTAAATAGATTATGGCTCTACTACCATGTATACATACAGAATCTCTCAATATAAACCAAGGTAACATTATGTCTTACCTGATAATTTTCTTTCCTTTAACGCAGCAGATGAATCCAGGAACTAGTCGGTTAAGTCCGCCTAACAGCAGGTGGAGATAGAGATAAACAAACTAAAGGCAGCGATGCCAGATGGCCAGCTCCTTCCTCAGTTAGTATGTCATTTGTAAGCATTTACCAAGGCCAAAAATATGAAACCAATAACAACCAGAAACCATCCTCACTGTGAAAAACAGAGAACCAAATAAGAACTTCGAAATAACTGCAAATTGATCCAGAAATCAGAATCCTTTCCGTGTTCCCATATCTGTCTGAACTCTGCAAAAGAGAACCCGGAAGGAAAAAAATAGCCACACTGCGCGGAAAATGAAAAAAACGTCGGCTGAACTAAGGAGGGATTCTGGATTCATCTGCTGCGTTAAAGGAAAGAAAATTATCAGGTAAGACATACTTTTAACTTCCTTGTCACTTGCAGCAGATGAATCCATGAACTAGTGGGATATACCAAAGCATTCCTTAAGTAGAGTGGGAAGCTGACGCTCCCCGCGCCAACACTCCCGCCCCAAAACTCGCAGCCTCCCGAGCAGACACGTCTAGCCTGTAATGCTTCGCAAAGGTTTGACGGGACGCCCAAGTAGCCGCCCAACAAATCTCTTCCAGAGATAAGGCCGACGCCTCTGCCCAAGAAGCCGCCTGTGCCTTCAGGGCCACTGGAGACGCCTGCCCTTGTAGCAGATACGCCACTCCAATGGCTTTCCTAATCCAGCAAGCAATGGAAGTCTTAGAAGCCGCCTCACCTCTTTTCGATCCCGACAAGAGCACAAAGAGATGATTCGAGCGTCGAAACTCGTTAGAGATCTGCAAGTACTGAAACAAGGCTCTCCGCACATCCAGGAAACATAGCGAGGCAAACTCCCCGAGATAATCCTCTCTTTGAAAAGATGGAAGATAAACCGCCTGATTGACATGGAAAGCCGAAAGCACTTTAGGTAAAAAAAAGAAGGCACTGTCCGGATCGACACCCCTGCTTTCGAAAACTGCAAAAAAAGGATCTCTGCAAGACAAAGCCTGAATTTCAGAAATCCTCCTAGCCGAAGCAACGGCCACCAAAAACACTGTCTTAAGCGTTAGATCCTTCTCAGAAACCTTATTCAACGGCTCAAATGGTGGGGCCTGGAGGGCTCGCAGTACCACATTCAAATGCCAAGCCGGGCACAGCTGCCGCAGAGAAGGCCGAAGCCGAAGAGCCCCGCGTAGGAAACGGACCACATCAGAGTGAGCTGCTAAAGAGGAACCATCCAGTTTGCCCCTAAAACAAGCTTGTGCGGCCACCTGCACTCGAAGGGAATTATATGCCAATCCCTTTTGAAGATCATCCTAAAGGAACTCCAGAATAACCAGAATGTCCGCCCGAAAAGGCGATTCAGCACGCAAAGCACACCACGCCGAGAAAGCTTTCCACACTCGCGCGTATGCTGCTGAAGTAGACTGCTTCTGTACCCCCAAAAGAGTGGCAATGACTTGTCCTGAAAATTCCTTCTTCCTCAGCTGCTGCCTCTTAATAGCCAGGCCGTAAGACCAAAGCGGGAGGGATTTTCCATCAGACCTGACCCTTGATGCAGCAGATCGGGAGTCACCGGATGTCACAATGGTGGCTCTGAGAGTGCTCGAAAGAGATCCGCATACCACGGCCGTCGGGGCCAGTCTGGGGCCACTAGAATGACCGCCCCCCCAATGCCGCCCTATGCAGCAAAGAACTCACCCTATCAGAGGCCACGGAGGAAAAACAAACAGTAGCTGTTGTTCCGGCCATGGCCAGAGAAGAGCATCCAATCCTGCAGATCCTGGCTGCCGTTAGCGGCTGAAGAACTGGGGAACTTTGGCATTGCAAGCCATGGCCATGAGATCCATTACTGGTCTTCCCCAACGTTGACAGATCAGCCAAAAAGCCAAGTCCGGCTGAGAAAATCCACTTGAACATTGTCTTGACTCGCAATGTGCACTGCCAACAGACTCTGAACATGCGCTTCCGCCCATACTAGAAGACGAGACGCTTCCACTGCCAAGGGAAGACTGTGAGTGCCCCCCTGCCGACTGATGTAGGCCACCGTCGTGGTGTTGTCCGAAAATACATGAACCACCTGCCCCTGCAGAAGTTCCTAAAAACTCCGCTGCACATTCACGACTGCTCGCAACTCCAGACAATTTATCGGCCAAGTCGCTTCGAAAGGGGTCCTCGATCCCTGGGCTACTCGATGAAGACAATGGGCTCCCCAGCCCACAAGGCTGGCATCCGTCACGACTACCACCCAATTGGGAAACACCGGAGAAACACCCTTCTGCAAATTGGCTGACCGGAGCCACCACGCGAGACTGTCCTTGGCCCAGCTCGACCAAGGAAGGCGTTGTTGATAATCCGGCGACCATGCTCAAAAGGAAATTCTGAAGAGGCCGCATGTGAGCCCTTGCCCATGGAATGACCTCCAAGGTCGCCGTCATGGAACCGAGGAGCTGAACATAGTCCCACACTCGGGAAGCACAACGACTCAATAAGGTCCATACCTGAGAAAGCAACTTGATCCTTCACTCCTCGGGGAGAAACACCTTCCCCCGCTTCGTATCGAATTGCACTCCAAGATACTCCAGACTCTGAATAGGAACCAGATGACTCTTGTCCATATTGACCACCCAACCTAAGGATTGCAACACCACAATCACTCGGTCAGTGACCACTCAACTCTCCTCTGTTGTCATCGCCCAAATCAGCCAGTCGTCGAGATATGGATGCACTCGAATCCCCTTCTTCCGCAGGAACGCCGCCACCACTACCACCATGACCTTGGAAAAAGTGCATGGGGCAGTGGCCATAAGGGCCCGAAACTGGAAGTGCTGACCCAGCACCACAAATCTGAGAAATCTCTGATGGGGCTGCCAAATGGGAATGTGTAGGTAAGCTTCCCTCAAATCGAGAGCCGTCAAAAACTCGCCTGGCTGAACAGCAGCAATAAATGTCCTTAATGTCTCCATGCAGAAGTGACGAACCCCCCAAAAATGGTTTACTTTTCTGAGATCGAGAATAGGTTGATAAGCCCCTCCCTTCTTTGGAACCACAAACAAGATGGAGTACCGACCTGTGCACCTTTCGAGAGGAGGAACAGGCACGATAGCCCCTATCCTTAGTAGGTCTCGCAAACACTGCAGAACCACTGTCCTCTTGGCCCGCGATACACAGCGGGACTCCAGAAAAAAGTCTGTGACGGGAGAGAAGAATTCTAGCTTGTAACCTTCTCGCACCACATCGAGGACCCACTGGTCCGAAGTAATTCTGGCCCACTGTGGAAGAAACAGAGAAAGCCGACCACCGATCTGCTCTCCTCCCGAGTAGACCTGCACCCCATCATTGGGAGGCCCGAGAAGGAGCCCCCTGATGAGAGGGGGGTCCAGCTGGACACTTCTCGTTGCGAAAGGAAGAACGCTGCCCAAAACGAGGACGCTGAAAGGCTGCGTTGGACTGCCCCGGGCGATACCGTCGCGTCTCTCTGAAACGTGACCTCGAGGCTCCCTGCCTGGAAGTAGACTTGGGTCTATCCTCCGGAAGACGCTGAGATTTGGAATCCCCCAAATCTTTAACAGTCTTTTCCAAGTCTTCCCCAAAAAGCAATTTCCCTCGGAAAGGCAATTTAATGAGCCGTTGCTTAGAGGCCATATCTGCGGCCCAATGACGGAGTCACAGAAGACGCCGAGAGGAAACGGTCAAGGCCATAAGTTTGGCCGAAGCACGGACCAAATCATACAAGGCTTCCGCCAAGTACGCCAGCCCAATATCCACCAGCGACATCTGAGGAGTTCCCGGCATATCAGACTCCGAAATCGAATCCATGACAGAATGTAGCCAACTGAGACAAGCTCTAGCCGCATAAGAACTACAAACAGAAGCGAAGTGTCAAAGCAGCCACCTCAAAGGCATGTTTTAAAGAGGCCTCTAGACGTCTGTCTTGCATATCCTTAAGTGCCACACCACCTTCCACTGGAAGAGTAGTCTTCTTAGTGACCGCCGTCAGCAGGGCATCCACCCTAGGTAGAACAAATTGCTCTAAACGGTCCGCTGAAACCGGATACAGCCTGGCCATAGCCCTGGCTAATTTCAGCCCCCCCCCATCCAGATCCGCACACTCGTCCTTCCCTACACCCCTTCCCGTGCACTCCGCTCCATGGATAAATCCTTCTTATCTGTTCCCTTCTCCACTACTGCCAACTCCAGACTTCGCGCCTTCTGTCTCGCTGCACCCTACACCTGGAATAAACTTCCTGAGCCCCTATGTCTTGCCCCATCCTTGGCCACCTTTAAATCTAGACTGAAAGCCCACCTCTTTAACATTGCTTTTGACTCGTAACCACTTGTAACCACTCGTCCCCACCTACCCTCCTCTCCTCCTTCCTGAACACATTAATTGATTTGATTTGCTTACTTTATTTTTTGTCTATTAGATTGTAAGCTCTTTGAGCAGGGACTGTCTTTCTTCTATGTTTGTGCAGCGCTGCGTACACCTTGTAGCGCTATAGAAATGCTAAATAGTAGTAGTAGTAGTAGGGCCAAAATCAACTCTTCAATAGCTTCATGTAGCAGAAAGTCCTTAGAAGGTCATCTGGTACTAGCCATCTTGGGGTTGACCGCCTGAGAAGCCGCAACCTCAGGGTCCTCTATATTCAGGGCTTCTACAGCCTGAGAGATAAAGGAGGCCAACTCCTCTTTAAGGAAAATCCTCATGGTGGAAGAGTCCTCCGGTTGGTCAGTGAGGACACCGTCCTCCACGTCCTCTACCTCCGTCTGCTACGAGAGAGCCAACATGGAGGCAGCTGCAGGCGACCGTATGGAGGACCCCTCCACAGACCCCAAAGAAAGCCTAGGCTTTTTAAGGGAGGAGAAATCCTCTGGGGAAAAACCCAAAATCTCTTGGTTACCCTCAGAGAGAATCAAAGACCGAAGATGTCGCAACCGCGTGAGGGAGGGCAAGGCCCTTTTCAACAAAAACGCCTGATGGAGTAGCAAAATAAACTGTCAAAAAACCCTCCCCCACAACGGAGGAGGTCGCAGCCATGGCACCTGCACCACCGCCCACAGTGCCTGACGGCCCCCCCGACTCCCCTACCAGCGGAGAAGAAGCTTTGCCCAAAACAGCTACCGGAGCCGGCTCCGTGGCCGATCGCAAAATGGCAAGAGAATCGCCTGGCTCTCGGCGAGAAAGCACACTCTCGGGGGGGGGAGGGCCACCGCTCCGTCGAGTCCCGCCAAATCAGCACACCCCGCGCTGCAAAGGCCTGCCGCCCAATGCCGTTTCCCGCATTGGGAACAGCATTTTACCACCTCCGCTGCCATCGCCCGTCCCCGAACAGGAACCCAGCAGGACTTACCCCGGACCGGAAAGCGCGAGAACTGACAGCTGAGCTGAAGAAAAAAAAACTCTCCGACTCCACTTCGAGGCAGGCTCAGACAAGCAGGCAACAGAAAACAGGACTCGGACAGGAGTAACACAAACCTGATCTCAGCAAAAACACACTTCCCTGTGCTTCTCTGTTTCTCTTTTAAATAAATTCTATGGTTCTCTTTTTTTTTTTTTTAGTGAGGAGGCAGAAACAAACAGGGAAGGAAAGGAACAGCAAAAGCCTGTTCAGAGGGAATTTGAGGTGCAGCAGGGACTCAGTAACTGCGTATGATGCCAAAGGGGACACCACCAGTCCGCCACCCCCAGCTCAAACTGGCCACTGGCCCAGGAGCACTCTCAAAGGCCTTGGGCCCAGGAGCTGGAGAAAAAGCCATCCACCACCTGCTGAGATAGAGACATACTAACTGAGGAAGGCGCTGGCCGTCTGGCATCACTGCCTTTAGTTTGTTTATCTATCTCCACCTGCTGGTAGGTGGACTTAACCCACTAATTCCTGGATTCATCTGCTGCAAGTGACAAGGAAACTTGTTTTCTACTTTTTTGTTTGCAACTTTACATCCTCTCTCTTACACTCATTATAACATTTACACATTCACTTTTCTGCTCCACATACTAAGTACATATGTAAAAATTATAATATACCTTTTATTTTCTTGCTTACATACAACAAATCCATGACACGATGAATCCCCAGCACTGGGGGGGAAAAAAAAAAAAAGACTTGTTATGCTGCAATGCTATATATTTAGCACACACAAACCACATACTTACTACTACAGGATTAATTCTGTATCACACAAGCTAATGTACTCTTTATTTCATTCACATCACCACTTTAGGTGAAATTTGGTCATACCTGTTAATTCCTTTCAAATCAAGCTACACCAGTCTGAACAAGATGGTTGTATCTCTTTCCTACAGCAACAAAGAGAGTCCAAATCTCCCACAAAAAACACTAGAAAACAAAGCAAGCAGAAGATATCCAGAAAGACCAAACTGAAGTCACAGATGCGGAGTAAAGCGATCGTCTCATTTTGTTAGAACCTTTGGAGGAACATCCGTATATGCCAATTTGTAGACCCCTGAAGGCCTTTTTGGCCGAAACACGGACCGTGTAGGGTCCTAATAAATCATTTTGGTTTCTCCACATCTGTGACTTCAGTTTGGTCTTTCTGGATATCTTCCGCTTGCTTTGTTGTTTTCTTGTATCTCTTTCCTACCAGTAGATGGATATAGAGAACTGAGATTTCCAATCTCATCACCGAGATATAGGTTGGTGCCTCCTGGAACTTTCTAGTATGCCACTGCCAAAGCAGTGTAAAGTCCCTTGAGCCACATCAGAGCCCCATCTGTCATTGCAGCATTAGTAAGTTAACCATTTAACCTATACAGGGAACTATGTACAAACACTGACAGAGGGTCTCACGCTAGTATGGCTGGACTCAAGGAAAGAAAACAACAATTATGACCAAAATTTCTTTCTTCTAAGGTATGCATATTCAAGTTTTCCAGTCTCTTCTCATATGTCTATTTTTATAGCAGCCTGGACCACTGTCTTTCCACTCATCGTATGTCCTCCCATCCCATCAGCTTTTTCTTCAGGTATTCCCCCATTTTACTAAAATCAGCATGTTTGAAATCCAGGACTTACAGTTTTAAGTAGCTACCCTCCGCTTTAGATGTTACAGTCCAAGTCCAAAAATCCAGAATGCTCGAGGATGGGGTCAATCCAGACTTTCTGGATTCTTATACAGTACTTTTAAAATTCATATTTAAGGAAGCAAAAAAAAAAGAGAGATAAACAGGCATCCAGCATCTGTCTCTCCTCCCCTTCCAGCGTCTCTCTCCCCCATCTAGCACCTCCCTATCTCTGGTAATTTCTTAAGCTGCAGATACAAAGCCCAGGCGCCTCCCCCCCCCCCCCCCCACACACACACAAACACATGATCGGCATCTCTTCCTTCCCTCCCAGCCCTGCCCACGGCTTT
Source organism: Microcaecilia unicolor (assembly GCF_901765095.1). Lineage (NCBI taxonomy): Eukaryota > Metazoa > Chordata > Amphibia > Gymnophiona > Siphonopidae > Microcaecilia > Microcaecilia unicolor. The sequence goes on from NC_044033.1 coordinate 412,322,583, forward strand.
CTCTCCCCCTGTTGAACTCCCAGTGTACTTTTTCAAAAGCAAGCAAGTCTTCCGTGCTGCAGCACCAGTGGCATCCTTACTCACAGGCTGCCTCCAGACTGCACCAGGCCTTTCCCTCTGAACCGTCCAGAAAGGTACACCGGGGGAGTGAGAGAGAGAAAGCGAGTTGCGAGCAGAGCCAGGAGGGGAGGAAGAGACGCCAGACCATGTGTGTGCGGCAGTGCAGGGGTGGGGGGAGGATAAGGTGTACAGCACTTGTGGTTCACATTCTCGGACGGTCTGGATGTTGCAATTTTAAAGGGTCCGAATTCTCAGGCAGTCCAGATTTCTGGTATCTGCATTTTTGGACTTCTACTCTATATTGAACCAAACTGTTTGATGATCACCACTGTCCAGGTGGACACCCACTTGGACATTAGACACAGCTTTCCCACTTGTGAGTACCAGATCCAGCGTCGCTCCTTCCCTTGTGGGTTCCATCACTATTTGTCTGAGCAGAGCACTTTGAAAGGCATTCACAATATCTCTACTTTTTTCCTGATTCCGCAGATGGGGTGTTCCAATCCACATCCAGCAGGTTGAAATCTCCCAGCAACAGTACTTCCCCTTTTTTCCCAACTTTTGGATATCTACAACCAGATCTTAATCAAGCTGCTCTAATTGTGTGTCAGAGGTCTGCAGACAACACCCGTGTGAACAGAGGTTTCATCTTCTCTTTTCAAGACAATCCATATCACTTCTTCCTTTCCACAGGCCCCTGTATTTCAGTTGTTTTCATATTGTTTCTCACATAAAGAGCCACTTCTCTACCTTTTCAACCGTCTCTATCTTTCCTAAATAGATTATAGCCTGGTATGTTTACATCCCATTCACGAAAGTCACTGAACAAACAGAGGGAACAAAATGTGTCACCACACTGTCAGGGAAAGACCACCAAACCTGTCCCTAAACAGGCAAGCACAGCCATCTGAACCTTCAAGGAGTTGCGGTCCAAGCCTTGTTGAAAACACCCTCTGTAGAAGTCCAGCATGGCTGGGAATTGTGCTCTGCCAAGGGGAGAGGGAACACTTCTCACACCAGAACTCAAATTCTTTCCACACCCAGACATAAGCCAGCGAAAAGGACTTATAGCCACCTCAAGGGCCATGACATAAGCCAAAAGGAATCTTGGTCCCTATCTCCACTGATCCCTACTGAAGTAAGCCCTGGCTCAGAGGAACAGCCAGGGAGGGGGGCTGAAGACCTGCTAGAAAGCATATCAAGTCCTCCAAGGCCAATCTGGGGCAACCAGGAGAATCAGAAAGGGTGCCAAGCCAACTTATACAGCACTCTCTCAATTGAAGAGCACTTTTCCAAAACTCCCAGTCCATTTTTTGTCAGTTGTGAACTATGCGATTAATTTCATTTATCAAGGCAAGATTCATTGCATACCTCAAAACTGTCAGAAAAACTGGACCGAGTGAGTTTTGAAAAAGTGCTCTTCAATTAGAGGCCATGAAGGAAAGGGAGTGGCTCCTGCCAGGGCCACTCCAGCACCACTGCATCATTACCAGCAGAGGCGGCTTCTCTTCCACTGAAGAACTGAGTTGCCTTGGTATATGGTTCTAGGCTAACAGATCACATCAAACACCGGCCAACCTCACTTGCTCACAAGGGTTTGGAAGACTACTGGACCAGCCTAAGGAAGTCTCATGGACACTGTCCTGGCCCACAACATGGACCATCAAGAGCGCCAAGAGATGCCTCTCTACCCAGCAACATATTCCTGTGACCTCCTGTTCTATGGCCCCCTAACCTCATTTGTTGACATAAGCCATTGCCATGCCACTGTTTGACATCACTTGGACAGCTCTCCCTTGGAGAATGGGGAGGAAGTTCAGATGCACTAGCCTGATGGTCCTCACCTCAAGAAAACTGATTGATCAGGCTGCTTCCTGACCAACCCAGCACCCCTGCAAGCCCCCCAGCCCGAGAATGGAATCTGCAGTCGCCATGATCCACTCCAGCGGGTACAGGGGAACCCCACCTCCAACAGGTGAGCAGAATGATCCTACCAGGTCCAGGCTACTGAAGAGACAAGCAGACTTGCCTCAAAATCCTGAAACCTCGGAGATCAGCGCAACAAGAGAACCACCTGCCCAGACAAAAACTTAGATTGTGAGACCACTAGAGAAAATCCCTAAATATAACTAAACCGCTTTGGTTGCACCCACAGAAAGGTGGTATATCAAATACACTACCCTTTACTCTATGTGTGTACATGCCCACAGAACTACCTCCAGGGTTGCTGTCATGGAGTCCTTGACATAGCCCCATCCCAGCAGCACACACAAACTAAAAATAGAAACTGATGTTTGTTCATCTGCTACTCGGTGAAAGCACGCTCTCTTATGCTGTGTCAAACAAGACTCTCAGATACTCCAACTACTGACAGGGAACCAATTGACTCTTGGCCTAATTCACCACCCAGCCTAAGCACTCTAGGAGCTGAATCACCTGGGAGGTGGACACTCAAATTCTCTTCTGAATCATCTCTGACCAGCCAATTGTCAAGACAGGTATGCACTTGGATGCCTTGGAAGTGCAGCTGGGCCGCCGCCACTATCATTTTCAAGAAGGTGTGTGGAGCCGTTGCCAGACCTAATGGGAGAGCACAGAACTGAAACTGCTTCCTAAGGACACAAATCCTGTCAGACCTAGGAAAGTAAGGAACTTGCCCAGGGTGAACAAAGATAATGACCAAGTGCATCATCTCCATCCTGAACTGTGACACCCAAACCACAGTACTGATGCCTTTTAAAGGCCCAGCATGGTCTGTAAGAGCCATCCTTCACTGGCACCAAAAAAAGAAAGTAGCCACTCCTGCCCTGCTCTGCAGGAGGCATGGACTCCACTACCCCAAGCAGAGCAGATGTAGAAGCATGTTGGCCATCACCTGGTATTTTGCAGGCAAACTAGAAGGAGAGTTCAAGAAGGCGTCTAGGACTGGCAGTACCAGGTCTAAGACATAACCTTGACTGACCACCGCCAACAACATTCACTGGTTGGATGTAATACAGGCCTACTTGAGGTGAAACAGGGACAACCTGCTGTCCATTGGAACACATGAGCAGCCAGGCATATTCTCATTGTACCCCTCTGGAGACACCAATCCCTGAAAGGGCCAACTCTTTGTCTCATTGGCCTGGTTGGGGTTCCTTGGGTGCACTTATTTGCCCAAAATCATCTGCTCACCTTTAAGCAGGCTTTGCCCAGAACTGATGAGGGAGACAGAAGGGCCACGCCTCCTTCATGCCTGAGCAACTTTTGCCCCAAAGAACAAGTGCCATCAAAAGGGCACAGTGCTCAAGTGCACCACAGGAGGATGAATAGTGGTGAAGCCACAGTCATCTTCTGGCCATGACCACCAAGGTTACCTAATGAAAGGTACTAAATCGTATATATGCTGGAAAGGCCACCCTGGACACCAAACACACCATCTCTGGGGAACCAGGGATTTGCTGTACCCAATGCAACATAGTTCTGACCACATGGCTGCCACTTGTGGGGCTAGCATCCTTGTTGCCATTGAGAAGAATGCCAGCTTGAGGTGTTCTACCTTTCTCTCCTATGTCTCCCCAAGAGCCAAATCTCCCTCCTTCACTGGGATAGAAATCTTCATGGTCACGGCTGACAAGAAGGCATCCATTTTGGGAATTTGCCAATATTTCAACTTCCTCAAGCAGCAGGAGATAGAGCCTTTGAAGAAACTTAGCACCCTACAACACTCCTTCAGAGTACTCCCACTCTGCCAACACTGTGCACGTGAGAGCTTTGTGTGGTCCTGCTAGGTCCTCCAGGAGGGGCAATCTCCTTCATCCATCTCTGACAAGGATTTAATGACTGTATTGTTAAGGCTGAGGAGAATCAATATCAAATCCTGCATGCAACATGTAGTCCTCAGGCAAAATTCACATCTTAAGGCCCTCAGGGTCTGCCTCCAGCCCTCCCTTGGGCTTGGCATAAACTGGGTCATGCCCAGGATGCTTTGCCCATTGTGGCATGGCTCCTGAGAGCACCTCCTCCTTGCATGGCCTAAGAGGAGTACTCTCCTTGGCCAGTGCTCCTTCACTAGAAGGACCACCTGGTAAAGCTATTCCAGCGATTCACCTGGTAAAAGCCATTCCGGTGATGCAGGGGGTCTCCCACCAGCCCCAATGTGAGTCATGTGCCCCACTCCCAGGGAACTGCTGCCATGTGTTCCTGGGGCTGCCATTCCCGCAAAACCAAGTTAGGACATTGGAATGGATCAATTGGGACCTGCAGCCCAATGGGCAGGCTTCCCCCAACCCTCCCAGGTCACTTCTAGCACATCTCCTGCAACAGGGGTCCTCAAATCCAGTCTTCGAGGTTCACATCCCAGCCTGGATTTCAGGATTTCCACAATGAATATGTATGATATCTATTTGCATTCACTGTTTCATTGTTTGCAAACAGATCTCATATATATTCATTGTGGAAATCCTGAAAACCACTATGGGTTGTGGACCTCTAGGACTGGATTTGTGGATCCCTGTCCTACAAAGCCAGCATGCTCAGTACATGGTTGGCCTACCCCAGCAAGCTGTAGCCCAGGATGCTGGTTCTCTGTGATCCTCCTGGGCTTTCTGCTGTTTTATTTTTTGTGTGCGCACCCAAAATGGGCCCTTTTTATTTTTTCTTCTTAACTTTATTATCCTGAACAGCAAGAAGTCTAGCTACGAGGATTAGATCCCTTTTTTAAGGTGGGTGGAGATTTGAGTAGCCTAGTAGTTAGTGCAGCGGACTCTGATCCTGGGGAACTGGGTTCGATTCCCACTGCAGCTCCATGTGACTCTGGGCAAGTCACTTAACCCTCCATTGTCCCAGGTACAAATAAGTACCTGTAAACCGCTTTGAATGTAGTTGGAAAAAACACAGAAAGGCAGTATATGGGAAAATTAGGGTCTTACCATGATAATTTTCTTTCCTTTAGTCATAGCAGATGAAACCATTACGTATGGGTTGTGTCCATCAACCAGCAGGGGGAGATAGAGAGCACTCAACTTTTCACAGTGCCTCATGGCCAGCTAGCTCCACTGCCTCTTCAATATTTGAAGCTTCCAAAGCAGTATGGCAAACCGCAATGGGAATAACATGAACTTTCCTCACAGCAAACGATGGCCCCTTAACAAGGGCATTAACTCAAAAAAGGAGGGAATGAACTCATCCTCCTGAAGGGAATAAACTCGTCCTCCACTTTGCATAAACGGAGGGAATACTTGCATCCTCCTGGAGGGAATAAACTCATCCTCCCAAAACATGAACTGGAGGGAATGAACTCATCCTCCTATAACTGTAACAAGAATCCTGAAGACTGTTCTCCGACTCCCCAAGGAAGGAATATAACTTCAGGAAACAAGAACAGCACCTAAAATCAGAATCACTGCAATACAGACAATCATACAGGGATGGCTCATGGCTTCATCTGCTATGACTACAGGAAAGAAAATTATCATGGTAAGAACCTAATTTTCCCTTCCTTGTCATCAAGCAGATGAAGCCATTACGTATGGGATGTAACAAAGCAATCCCTAAATAGGGTGGGAACAAGCCACACCATGCGCTAGCACCTGTGCTCCAAAACGCGCATCCCTCCTGGCAGCCACATCCAACCTGCAATGTCGGGCGAAAGAGAGCTTAGAAGCCCATGTTGCAGCACTGCAAATCTCATGAAGAGATAGTGCTCCAGTTTCCGCCCAGGAAGAGGAAATCGCTCTTGTGGAATGTGCCTTAAAGGCTCCAGGCGGAGCCCGGCCAGACAGCAGATATGCTGAAAAGATAGCTTCTTTGAGCCAATGGGCAATAGTGGCTTTAGACGCTGAAGACCCTCTGCGAGGACCTGCAAACAGCACAAAAAGATGATCAGAGGTCCTGAAAGAATTTGTAATTCGCGGATACTGCAACAGAATCCTGCGCACATCCAAAAGGTGCAACTGCCCAAATGAATCTGGAAACTCCTCCTCAACAAAGAAGGGAAGAAAAACAGGCTGGTTTAGGTGAAACGCTGAAACCACCTTAGGCATGAAGGAAGGCACGGTCCGAACCGTGACCCCTGACTCTGAGAATTGCAGAAAAGGGTCTCTACAGGACAGCGCCTGGAGCTCTGACACCCGTCTCGCCGACGTAATGGCCACTAAAAAGACAGCCTTCAGTGTCAAATCTTTCTCTGAAGCACGCTGAAGCGGTTCAAAGGGAGCCCCCTGAAGGGACTTCAATACTAACCCCAGGTTCCAAGCTGGACAAAGTGCCCACACGGGAGGACGGAGCCGAAGCACCCCTCTAAGAAACCGTGCCACATCTGGATAAGCAGCTAAGGACACGCCTTCAACCTTGCCACGCAGGGAGGCCAATGCTGCCACTTGCACCCGCAGGTAATTATAGGCCAAGCCTTTGTGTACACCATCCTGCAAAAAGTCCAGAATCGGCGAGACAGGAGCCCGCAACGGAGAAAGCTCTCTTGAAACACACCAGACTTCAAACTGGCGCCAAATCCTGACATAAGCCACGGAAGTGGAGCGCTTACGGGCCTGCAGGAGAGTGGAAATTACCTTATTTGAGTAGCCTTTGTCTCTCAATTGCGCCCTCTCAATCGCCATGCCATAAGACCAAAGCGGCAGGCGTCCTCCATGGCCACCGGACCCTGTGACAACAGGTGCGGAACCAGAGGTAACGGAAAGGGAGCCTCCAACAGCATCTGTTGGAGGTCCGCATACCAAGGCCTCCTGGGCCAATCCGGGGCGATGAGCACCACTTCTCCTGGATGCAGCCGAATCCGCAGGAGCACTCGCCCTATCAAGGGCCACGGAGGGAAGACATACACCAAGCCCAGGGGCCAGGGTTGAGCCAAGGCATCCAACCCGGCAGAGCGAGGATCCCTCCGTCTGCTGAAGAAGCACGGGACTTTGGCATTGGAACTGGTCGCCATAAGATCCATCACGGGCTTGCCCCATTTGGCACATATCTGCAGGAATACATCGTCTGCTAGTTCCCACTCCGCTGGATCTGATACCTGCTTAGATAGTCGGCTTGTACGTTGCTCTGACCTGCAATGTGAGCTGCTGACAGGGACTGTAGATGCAGCTCGGCTCAGTGGCAAATTTGTTCGGCCTGCGCGGCTAGAGCTCTGCACTGAGTGCCGCCTTGTCGATTTATGTAGGTAACTGCTGTCGTGTTGTCCGACATCACTGACAGCCAATCCTTCCAGGGTCACTTGAAAGGCCAGAAGAGCCAGAAACACCGCTTTCAACTCCAGGCGGTTGATAGACCACTCCGACTCGTCGGGCATCCACAGACCCTGGGCATGCTTCCGCTGGCAATGTGCGCCCCAGCCCTTCAGGCTGGCATCTATCACCACTAGGCACCAATCGGGGAGCGCCAGCAGCATTCCCTGCCGCAACATGCTGTCCGAGAGCCACCACTCCATACTGAGGCGGGTCGCAGGGAGCCAAGAAAGTCTGCACTGATAATCCTGAGATACTGGAGACCATCGCAGAAGTAGAGAATACTGTAGAGGTCTCAGGTGCGCTCTCGCCCATGGCACCACTTCCAAGATGGCCATCATCGATCCCAACAGCTGGAGAATGTCCCAAGCTCACGGGCGGGGCATCCTCAGGAGCAGACGGACCTGATTCTGAAGCTTGCACCGCCTTTGCTCGGGAAGAAACACATAGCCCGAGGCTGTGTCGAACCTGGCCCCCAAATATTCTAGAGATTGCGAGGGGGTCAGGTAACCTTTGGCCATATTGACGACCCAGCCCAGAGATTGAAGGACTGAAACCACTCTGGCTATAGTTAGATGACTCTCTTTTTCTGAGTCTGCTCTGATGAGCCAGTCGTCTAGGTACGGGAGAACCCGGATACCCTCTCGCCTGAGAAAGGCAGCTACTACCACCATTACCTTGGAGAAGGTTCGGGGAGCTATGGCGAGGCCAAAAGGCAAGGCCCGAAACTGGAAATGTTTTCCCAACACCGCAAACCGCAGAAACTTCTGGTGCGGGGGCCAAATTGGTATGTGCAAGTAAGCTTCTTTCAAGTCCAGAGACGTGAGAAACTCTCCTGGCTGTACCGCCGCAATGACGGAGCGCAGGGTTTCCATGTGAAAATGCCGCACTCTTAAGGACTTGTTTAGCTCTTTTAAGTCCAGGATCGGGCGAAAAGACCCGCCTTTTCGTGGCACCACAAAGTAAATGGAGTAGCGGCCTAGACCTTGTTCGGCGGGAGGCACCGGGGTCACAGCCCCTATCTGGCACAGACTGTGCAAAGTCTCCTCTACCGCCGCCCGTTTGGCGGCAGAACCGCATCGGGATTCCACAAACACGTCTCTCACCGGGGCATCGTCTATTCGGTAGCCGTCTCTGATCAGGTCCAAGACCCACTGATCTACGGAGATTTTGGCCCACTCCTCGAAAAAGAGGGAAAGTCTTCCTCCGCTGACAGGAAACGAGGAGGGGGCCGGCGCACCATCATTGAGAGGGTCGCCCCTGACCTCCAGGCCTTGAACCGGCAGCTGCGGAACGTTTGTCCGAGCGAAAGGAGTTTCTCTGCTGAAAGCGGGCACGAGAAGTGAACCAGCAGCACGCCCCAGGCGGTACCTTCTAGCTTCACGGAAGCGAGGTCTATAAGAGGAGCGGATCGCCTGACCCTTAGAGGAAGGCTTCGGCCTATCTTCGGGCAAGCGCTGAGGTTTGGAATCCCCTAGGCCTTTAACAATGTTTTCCAGCTCCTCACCAAACAGGAGAAGGCCTTGAAAGGGCAACTTCACCAACCTTTGCTTAGAGGACATTTCCGCCACCCAATGTCGTAGCCAAAGAGTGCGGCGAGCCACCACTGCTACATCCATTTGTTTAGCCGAAGCTCTGACCATATCATAAAGGGCGTCAGCCAAAAAGGACAAGGCCGACTCCATCCATGGAGCCACTTCAGATAAGGTCTCCGCTCCATCACCGGGCTGTTCCACTGCCTGCTGTAACCAAGCCAGGCAGGCTCTAGCAGCATAACAACTGCATGCAGACGCCTGAACAGTGAGACCTGCCAAATCAAAGGACCGCTTCAGCGCTGAATCAAGCCTGCGGTCTTGAATATCCTTCAGGGCAACACCTCCTTCAACAGGGAGGCTAGTTCTCTTTGTCACAGCCGTGACCAGGGCATCCACTTTAGGCATTGCAAAGCAAGCCAAATGTTCCTCACTCAGAGGGTATAATTGCCCCATAGCCCTGGCAACCTTCAAAGGTCCCTCGGGGTCAGCCCATTGAGCCAAAATAAGCTCTTGGATGGAGTCATGCAAAGGAAAGGCTCGAGCAGGCTTTCTGGTACTAGCCATCCTTGGATTAACAGAGGAGGCTGTGCCACTCCCAGGATCTTCAATCGAGAGGGCTTGTAAGGCATCTCAAATAAGCGCCAGCAGCTCCTCGCGGTGGAAAATCCTCACCGCAGACGGATCATCAAGCTCCTGTGGCAATTCTGCACCCGACTCTGGCTCCTCAGCCCAAGAAGTTCTGCCAGACCCCTCAGAATCCTCATAGCCCGACCACGGGGGGGGAAAGGGGGGGTGCACCACACTCAGAAGGGGAATTAGCCCTTCTGCGTTTATCAGGAGGATAAGAAACAGGCAAAGCCAACTCCAAAAGGCCAGGATCCACCGGGGGGGGGGGGGGCAGGCAGAGGGTCCGAAGATCCCTGTGGAAGAGCTCTTTTAAGCATGAATGCCCTATGCAGCATTAAAACAAAATCAGAGGAGAAAACCGCTCCCTGACCGCCCAAATCCTGCCCAGGGCTATCAGCTCTATTATTAGCCTCACTCAGAGGACCCCCACCCCCGGATTCAGGGCTCTCCGTCGCAACGGAGGCCGCACCATGTGGAAAATGCAAAATGGCGTCCGCTGCCAGCTCAGAGCGCGAAAGATCGCCGCTCGCCATGCTCGGGCTGGCTCTACCGTCTGTACAGCACGAATTACAGAGCCCCGCTGCTGATTTGTGCTTGCCACATTTAGAACAGCGCTTTACAGACTCCGCAGCCATCACCAAAAACGGCGGTAAAATTCAAAAATGGCGGTTCATGCCAAAAACGTCCCGATCGAAGGCCCACCCCGGAGGAGTCAGAAAACACTCTTACCTCACTAGACCGAGTATCACAGCTCCGGTCCTGCAGAAGAATCTCAAGAAAAACCTCTTTTCCAAAATCGCTGCGCTAAAGCGCAACGTGACTAATTTTTTTTTTTTTTTTTTACAATGTGAGGAAAGCAGAGGCAAAAGAGGTAAATAAAATCAATCCGGAGGCTCAGATAAGTGGGAAAGGCAGGGAAAGGCGAACCAATGAGCCTGCATCCACTGAGTGGGAAAGGACAGGGAAAAGCAAGCTTATATGTCCACATCCACGGGGGCATGGGTAAGGCAGGGAAAGGGCTGACCTATGTGCCTTCAAAGTGAAGCTGCTATAGCCTCTAACACCCCGGCTAACAACTGGCAAGCCAGGAGCCACCCCCAGGCAGATTTTTGATGGAGCTCGAAGAAGCTGCAGCCACCCTGCTTGGGGAGATAGAGAATACTGAAGAGGCAGTGGAGCTAGCTGGCCATGAGGCACTGTGAAAAGTTGAGTGCTCTCTATCTCCCCCTGCTGGTTGATGGACACAACCCATACGTAATGGCTTCATCTGCTTGATGACAAGGAAAAGTCCCATTCCCATTTAAGCACATCTAGCACTGCAGGTGCCTTTGGGGAACTACGAAGAGTAGCAGGGAAGGGGATGCAGGGAGGGGATTGGGAACCCACACCCCCCTCAAGCAAGGTCCTCATGGAGATCAAGCCTGGCTACCAACCAGCAGGCACCTATGGCTACTAGCTAGTGGAGCATGAATTTTGTGCTCTACTGGCCCTGGTTAATGGGCTGGGGGCAGGCATGAGGATGTTAAGTTCAATCAGCAAGAGGCAGGAGCACTGGAAAGGTGGGCCTGAACCTCCTTACCATCTCCTAGAAGTAGAAAAATACTATAAAGTTCCAAGAAGCACCAGCCTATATCCCAGTGATGGCACTGGAAATCTTAGTTTTCTATTTCTACCTCCATCAACTGGTAGGAAAGGGATGCAAACCACTTGTTCAGTGGTGTGGGCTTGGATGAAATGAAACATCTCCACACACAGCTAATGATTCATATGTTTTATGGCACACAATAAAAGGTTGAGCATCACTTTCTACAGAAGGATCTACCAATCTCAGTGTCCTTTTAATCTGCATGAAAATCAAGCAAGAATTGTTCAATGCCCTTGGAACAATAAACAACTGGCCAGACCAAAAGCTTCCAATGCAGCACTGCAAAGAACTAGAAATATATGTTTAGATATGTTATTTTCCAAACTTCCTCACAAGGGAATAGTTAACATATCTGTTACCAAAGCTGGGGGATGGGGAATCAGGATATTATTATTTATTTATTTAAAATCAAGTAATGACCTTGCATCTTATTCATTTACTTTCAGCTTAAGTATCTAAGACCATGTAATGACTACATCATAACAACACTCTGTAAGCCACATTGAGCCTGCAAAAAGGTGGGATAATGTGGGGCACAAATGCAATAAATAATAAATAATAATAATAAACATTCCACATGACACAGAGAGCAGCATGGAATCATTATGGATAGCAATTCCATATGTGAAGGGAAGGAGCATTCTTGTAGGGCTGTACTACCGTCCACCAGGACAGAATGAACAGACGGATGAAGAAATGTTTACAGAGATTAGGAAAGCTGGCAAATTGGGCAATGCTATAATAATAGGTGATTTCAATTACCCCGATATTGGCTGGATAAATGTTACATCAGGGAGTACCAGGGAGATAAAATTTCTAGATGTAATAAACAACTGCTTCTTGGAGCAGCTGGTCCAGGAACCAACAAGAGGGGGAGCCATTTTGGATCTGGTCCATGGTGGCATCAGAGCATAGTGTGAGAGGTGGCGGTGTTGGGTCCCCTGGGAAACAGTGATCATAACATGATTAAGTCTGAGCTACTATCTGGGATGAACCTGCAAAAGAAATGTAGCTGCATTTAATTTTCAAAAGGGCAACTATAATAAAATGAGGAAAAAGGTTAAAGAGAAACTAAAAGGATCGACTGCAAAGGTTAAGACACATGGAGGGGGATAATCCAACGCTGACGACCATCTCTAAGGGCGCCCATCTCTGAGGACGTCCCCACGAAAGGGCAGGGCATCCCATATTGAAACAAGATGGGCGTCCATATTTCGTTTCGATAATACGGTCAGAGACGCCCAAATCTCAACATTTAGGTCGACCTTAGAAATGGTCGACCTAAATGTTGCGATGGTCTACCTTAGAGATGGATGACCCCGGTTTTCGCCGATAATGGAAACTGAGGACCCCATCTCAAAAACAACCAAATCCAAGACATTTGGTCATGGGAGGACCCAACATTCGTAGTGCACTGGTCCCCCTCACAGTCCAGGACACCAACCAGGCACCCTAGGGGGCACTGCAGTGGAATTCACTAATTGCTCCCAGGTGCATAGCTCCCTTACCTTGGGTGCTGAGCCCCCCACCCCCCCAAACCCACTCCCCACAACTGTACAACACTACCATAGCCCTTATGGGTGAAGGGGGGCATTTACATTTGGGTACAGTGGGTTTCGGGTGGGTTTTGGAGAGCTCACATTTACCACCACGAGTGTAACAGGTAGGGCCTGGGTCCACCTGCCTGAAGTGGACTGCACCCACTAAAAACTGCTCCAGGGGCCTGCATACTGCTGTGATGGAGCTGGGTATGACATTTGAGACTGGCATAGAGGCTGGAAAAAATGTTTTTAATTTTTTTGGGGGGTGGAAGGGGGTTGGTGACCACTAGAGGAGTAAAGGGAGGTCATCCCCGATTCCCTCTGGTGGTCATCTGGTCAGTTCGGGCACCTTTTCGAGGCTTGGTCATGAAAAAAAAAAGGGACCAAGTAAAGTCGGCCAAATGCTCATCAGGGACGCCCTTCTTTTTCCCATTATCGGCCGAGGATGCCCATCTCTTAAGCACGCCCCAGTCCCACCTTCGCTTCGCCTCCGACACGCCCCCGTCAAGTTCATACATATTCATTATGGATATCCTGAAACCCTGATTGGCAAGGGGTACTCCCCAGGACTGGACTTGGGAAACACTGCGATAGGAGTTCTGCTAGACTGCAAAAAGGGAGGAGGGGGGGAATGTGTGGAAAGAAAAAAAAAAAGGCTGAGCGGGAAGGAAAAGCAAAATATATGTTCATAAAAAATGAGTCAAAGAATTTCCTCTCCCCTACCACATTAAAAAAAAACTTTGTCCAACACCTAAGTTTTCTAAATATATTTACATTACCTGGCAGGTAAATTCAATCCATCAACTTATTTACTTTGCTGTTCTTGATATAAGACCATTTAAGAAACATGGTGGTTTACAAAATATCCTGAAAAATTAGTACCAGTGATGAAGCAATACTAAATAAGTAAATATGTGTGGGAATATACAACCCCTGTTACTATTAGGTATCGGTTTTGAAATACATTTCCATTTTGCAAAACATGAAATGCTTTATTCCAAAGATGTCAGCAAACCAGAGAATACTTTTGCTGATCAGTGTAAGCAAGAGAATACTTTTGCTGATCTATAAGTAATGATATAAGAAAAATCCTTTACCTTTCTGTTTGTTTTATGGTTTCACTTTTGTCTACTTCCCTCATCTTGTCTCTTCTCTTTCTAATTACAGAAAGAGAAAATTGTGATTATAGAAGAAAGACCATAGCATCAGTTTTGATCCTGTGTGAGAAAGATATATTGAAGGCAATCACATTAACTTACCCCAGTAAATAGCAACTTCCCCAGTTAAACTTTCTAAAACATGCCCTCATTCAATCTGGCTAAATGTATGAATGCATGGTTTCATTAAATGCATAATTTATGACAGATTCAGGATTAGGGTGTTTTGTGACAATCAGAAAATAACTTGTATATTTTTATATTTAAATCTGTTTATTAAGTTTTACAAAGTGAACATAGAAGGAACATTTCTAATACATAGAAAAATCTATGACAAAATCTCCACGACAAATCAAATCAGTACATTGCGAAGGGCAAAGGGCCTTGTGTCTGATAGCCCCGTACCTATAATACCTCCTTCTATATTTAATCATTTTTATTAAAGATCATACAAACATTAAAACATTAAATAACACATTTACATTATCATGGCAGATACTCCAAAAACATTCCAGAATGCTAACCACCATTGTATGCAAACCATATTAACCTTTATTCCCCCCCCTTTCCCCCCCCCATCCCTCCCCCCCTTCCCCAGTCCTCCCTACCCCTTCCTACCCTCCCACCCAGTTATCTTTGTTACGCTTACCTCCCCTCAACCGGCTCTAACCTATCATGTGAGTGAGTTGACCAATAAGCTACGAGCTCTACCCGAGAGCGCCTGCACGTATGGTTCCCAGACCTCCCAAAAGCAATATGCAAAGCAATATGCAATATGCTTTGTTTCCCAATCAAAATAGCCTTATAGAGGAATAATCTCTCCATAGGTCGCAAGTCTTTCCCACTCCCACCTAGTCCTAGCACTATGCTTCGTGGCAGCAAACTTATCTTTTTATATAACAGGGACTCACAGAATTCCATAATCTTACCCCAAAACTTCCTAATTTCAGGACATTCCCATAGCATATGATATAGGGACGCTCTCTGAAAATTACATTTAATACACTTAGGCTCTTGTATATTTCCAGTATAGTATGCCTGTATGGGGGAGAAATACCCTCTCAAGATTATCCTAAATTGTATCTCCCTGTGTCGAGCACTGGTCACCTTGTATGCAATCTCCTTCAGAAACTGGGCAATGTCACCGCTCCTAATCTCCACCCTCATATCCGCTGACCACCTCCTGGCCACCTCTCCGTAATCTCGCTGCACCATTATCATACCCAGTTGTCTATAAAGCACAGACACCGAGGTCTGCTCTCTGCCCGGAGGCAAGAATAAGTTCGACAATAAGTCATATATCCCTCTACCACACTTGTTCCTTTGCAAGTGCGATATATAGCTATGGAGCTGAAGATAGTCATACCAACTCACATGCTCTGTTCCCACCATATCTACTAGGGCCTCCCGAGTGATTATCTCCCCCGAATCCTGTATCACATCCGCCACCAACACTACTCCTTCCCGTGTCCAACTCATTAACCTCTTTTGGTTCCCCCCTTGCCCAAAGTCCGCATTCCCCGCTAACGGAAGCATATCCGTGCTATATGGGTTCTTATTCAAACGTTGTAATATATACTGCCATGTGCGTCTCATGGGTTGTAATAATACGTGCTGGCTCCACCCCTTAGGGAGCACTTCACTCTTAGCATGTAGCATATAATACGGATGATATGGCCTGAACAATTCTTTCTCATAGCTCCATGCTGTATACTCCTCTGTTTCTAATATCCAGTCTGCCAAATGTCTCGACAAACAGGCCCAGTTATATTGTTTAATGTCTGGCAATCCGAGGCCCCCCTCTGCTCTTCTCCCATACAAAAATTCCAACTTAACTTTAGCCTTCTTCCCTCCCCAGCAGAACCAGGACACCATCCTACGGAGTTTTTTAAGATCTTTTGTTAGTAACAGAATTGGCAGCTGTCGCAGAACATATAGCCATTTTGGAAAAATCATCATGGCAAACAGCCCTACCCTACCGCTCAACGATAGAGGCAATCCCTCCCACAAAGTCAACTGGTGTTTCGTATGATGTAACAGTTCATCCACATTCCTTCTATATAATCGACTCAAATCCCCTGTTAGAATGATACCCAGATATTTAAACTCATTATCCGCCCATCTCAACGGGAACTCTCCTCTCCATTGCTCTCTTACTATATTAGAGGTGGGCAATCCCTCCGACTTCTGGGTGTTCAATTTGAAACCTGAAAATGCCCCATATTCGGCAAAGACCTCCATCAACACCGTCAACGACTGCTCAGGTCGAGCCAGATGGACCAAAAGATCGTCCGCAAAGGCCGAGATCTTAAATTCCCTGCTACCCAATTTCACTCCTTCAATCTCTGGGTTCCCTAAGATTTCCCGAATCAAGGGATCCAATGTGATGGCAAAAAGTAATGGGGACAGGGGGCATCCCTGTCTAGTTCCTCGATTAATCACAAAACTTTGAGAGTACGACCCATTAACCAACACTCTCGCCGCCGGATTCTTATACAATATTGATATCGCTTGAGTGAAATATCCCTCAAATCCATACGCTCGCAGTGAGGCAAATAGAAATTCCCACTCAACCCTATCGAATGCCTTTTCGGCATCGAAACTAATCAATAATGAATCCCCTCCTTCCCTACGCATCCTGTCCATTGTGGCTAAAATCAGTCTAATATTTTTCACACTCTGTCTCCCCTGAACAAACCCGACTTGAGGGGCTGCCACTATCTTAGATAACACTCTGGTCAATCTCGATGCTAGTATCTTCGCCAATAATTTAGCCTCGTAGCTAATTAAAGATATTGGTCTATAGGAGTCGGGGGATATCGGATCCTTCTCTGGTTTCAGAAAAACCATAATATCCGCAAGACGCAAGGACTGCGGGAGCTCCCCCGATTCAACCGAAGTATTGAAAGCATTGACAAGGGATTCTCCTATATCTAACCCTAGTATTTTATATAGCTCTGCCCTAAAGCCATCCGGCCCTGCTGCCTTATGTAGTGCACTACCTCTGATTTCTCTAAGCACCTCATCCACTTCTATCTGTTTGTTTAGCTCCATCCTCTGTTGCTACGTAATTCTAGGCAGAGTGACATTCTCAAGATACATATCTGTGTCTAGATCATCAGCATCATTCTTTGCATACAACCTCTCATAATAATCATGAAACACTTTCTGAATCTCTGCATCGGTGTGTACTAGTGCCCCCCCTTGATTCTTGATCGCCATCACTCTTCTCTGTCCCCTCGCTCTTTTCACTAATCTTGCCATCATTTTCCCTGGCTTATTGCCGAACTTATGTAATTGAAATTTATAATAAACAGCAGATTTACTTGCTCTCTGATGCAACAACTCATTCAAGGACGCTTGTGTGGCCAGGAGTTGATCCCCGACCCGACCTCCAGAATGCTGCCCATATGCCCTTCTTAAATGTACTAACTGTTTCCCCAGTCTTATGATTGCTTGATTTCTCTGTTTCTTCTTCCTGGCACTAAACGCAATTATTTCACCCCTTAAGACAGCCTTCCCCGCTTCCCAGTAAAGGGTCGGTGTGTTTACATGGGGGGCATTATGAATTGTATATTCTTTCCATCTCCCCCTGATATATGTCCAAAATTCTGGATCGTAATACAGATCCAGGGGGAAGATCCAGCGATACTGTTTGCTTTGTAGCTGCTGATCCCTGTATTTGATATATATAGCCGCATGATCCGATATTATCGTCGGATCAATATCGGCCTCCAATATCTCTGCAAAACTCTCTTCATCTATCAGCAAATAATCGATTCGTGATTGTGTGTTGTGAGCTCTAGAATAATGTGTATAATCTTTAAGGTTTGGATGTAATACCCTCCACACATCTACCACCCTCAATGCGCCACATATCAGGTTTATGCCTTTGTTAGCTCCAACAGCCTTGCCCGCACTAGTATGAGATCTATCCATCTTGTGATCCGCTACCACATTGAAGTCTCCCCCTATTATTTTATGCTGTATATTAAAGCACTGAATTTTACTTATGAGGGTCTGATAAAATTGTTTACTGTACACGTTAGGAGCATATACATTCACTATTAGAAATGAATTACCATTCACCTTTACCTGAGCCAGTATATATCTCCCTTCCTCATCAAGACATGATTCTTCTATCACCACCTGCAAAGATTTATGGAATAATATCGCCACTCCTGCTTTTTTCCCTACCGCTGGGGCTTCTAGCATGGTCCCCACCCACCAGGTTTGAAGCTTTGCATGCTCCTAGGACGTTAAGTGTGTTTCTTGTAGGAGCACTACATCAGCCCCTTTCTTTTTGAGGCTATAAAGTATTTTCTTTCTTTTTATAGGAGAAGATATACCCCCCACATTCCAGGAGTAAACTTTAAGTCCCATTACGTTATACCTGTTGATGCTGGCCTTATCAAGTATACTACGTCTAGTGCCCAGCAGGCCCGGCGTCCCAGCAGCGCCGCTCCCGCTGTTCTTCCCCACAAATGCTCATTAATCCGCTCCCTCACCTCCATTTGTATACACTGTATTGCCCGTTGAGATTCAACTACCCAGGACCTTCCCCTCCCTATCCCCCCCAATCCCTCCCTCCTCCCAGCTCCCCTTCCCCCCCTCCCGTTCCAAATGGTAATCACGATATAACACCCACACTCTCCCAATCAACATATCCCCCCTACCCATCAGCTCCCCTTCTCATTGCCAGCATATTATACAGGCACATCTACCTCATATTATCCATCATACTAATCGTTAGCTATCTGTCTCCCTCTCGGGAGGCAGAAGCCTATTCCAGATACATTTAACTATATAAACCCCTTCAAATAAAGTCCCAACAGAAACTTTAGGCATTTTTATAATCCCATATACACATACAACCTCGAGACTCCTGCATATGAGCTTACAGAGAGTCCACTGTGCAAACTGCGGATTCTCGCGTTTGCATATAATCTCGATCAGGCTTGTGCTCACTCCGGAGATCTACTCCAATCCGGCTCATCTACTTAAACTCTTCAACTGCACATTTTCAGTCTTTGGGACTGTCTCTCCGAGTTCGTTTGCCATACTCTGATCAAAATTGTCCCAGTTACTATATCCAATTTTATCTGTCCTTCCCTCTAAGGGAATACTGGAATCTGGATCATAGTTCTGTACTTGCTTCCAATTTATAAACATATCTGAAACCTTAACCTCAAAACCTGGTATTATCCCATATGCTCGTTCAGCCACGAACCGCCATCCGGTGCTCAGTCCAAATGCCCGCAAACCAGTCCCCCAAGGCTCTATTCACTTTTATTGCAAACTGATCTTCACTCTTCCCAGCTTTCAATATCTCCCTTCTAGGTATTTTCATGGCGTATCCTGCGCATTCCCGTGTTGCTACACATATTCTCTCGCTGCCTCCACTTTATCAAAAAATTTTGTAACTCCATTAATAGAGATACGCAGTTTTGCAGGATATAGAAGTGCAAACTTTATCTTTTTCTGGAACAAGTCCGTGCACAATGGCGTAAAAGTTTTTCTCAATGCTTGCACCTGTTGAGAATAATCCTGAAAGCACAGGATTTTCTTACTTTGATAAGTCAGGGTGCCCCCGCCTTGTATCGCTTCCAATATAGCTTGCTTATGTCGGAAATTGAGGATTTTCAAAATCACCACTCGTGCCCTGGTCTCTGATGGGCGTAGGGGCCCCACTCTATGTGCCCTCTCCACACAGAAATTATGTATTTTATCCTCTATATGCAGGGACTGTGGCAGCCACCCCTCCAAGAATGCTGGTAATTCTTTATCTATTAGTGACTCTGGGAGCCCGACTAACCTCAAGTTATTTCGCCTGCTGCGATTCTCTAAGTCGTCGAGCTTAGCCTCCAGGCTCTGCACCCTTTTCTCCATTTTCGCGGTGATCTCCTTCTGGGCCTCAGCTGCCTCCTCGACCTCCGATACTCGCTGCAGCCCTTCGTCCAGCTCCAAACTCATGCTATCGATTCGCTCGTGAGCTTCTTCCGCTCTATGATAAAGTTGTTGTAATTTTTTATCTAGGGCCGCCTCAACCGCCGCTGTGATCTCGGCAGTGATCTCCGTCATCCATACAGAGCATGCTGTAAGTTCTCCGATATCACGCTGGTCGGCCATTTTGTTGTCAGCCTGCTTGAGTCTATCTCGCTCCTTTCTGACTGTTTTTGTCGCCATTCCGCTTCTTCTCTCGGTCTTTCCGATCGCGAGTCAATTCCCCCAGCTGATGAGTGCGAAGCTGTGCCTTTTTCCGCCGTGGGCTCGCCAATTCAGCCGATTATTGGGTTAAGTGGGCACAGAGCTGAGCTTACCAGCGTCTGCCCTGCACCATGGCGTCACGTGATCTACAACTTGTATATTTTTAAATCTGTGCATATTATGTTCTAGAGATAAAACAAACCAAACGTTTTACAGCTCCTCTGTACACAGGGCTGGAAAAATATTTTGAAAACTTAGGAACTAGGATTCCAGCTCTAGTGTAGCTGAGACTGACACTAGGGACAAATCAGCTAACTTGATCCCCCGCACCCCCTCTGGTTGCATAATCATCCCCTTTCTTCCCTTCCCCACCTCTTGGTACACAACCATTCCTTCTCAAGCTTAATTGGCCCCTACAGAAAGAAAACAGCATCTCCACACTGCTCTATTCAAGCTTCAGATGGAGGCAGCCAGAGGGTAAGAGTGCTGTTCTCCTCCTTCCTTCATGCCCAAGAGGATCATACTGTGGCAAGGGAGATGAACAAAGCTGCCTGCAGCAACTTAAGGTAAGATTATGCCAAGGATGGAACACCAAAAACTGCAATTGCACTGATTCACAAAGTACCCCTCCCTCCGACAAAAAAAAATGGCCCTGTATATGTAATATGGCTGCTCCTTGGATTAGTATCATTGTACATGGTGAACCAGAGAGCTCCTCTCAAGCCTGAAGCACTGCCAAGTGCCAAATATGGTAAAATTATGCCTTACCTGCTGATAGTTTTCTTTCCTTTAGTAGCAGCAGATGAATCCAGGAACTGGTGGGTTGTGTCCATCTACCAGCAGGTGGAGATAAATATCACAAAGCTGAAGGCAGTGATACCAAACGGTCAGCTCCTCCTTCACTTCAGTATATGTCTCATCACCAAGCAGAATCAGACAAGAAACCAGGAAGCCTTCCTCATCAACCAAACACAACAGAAACTCGTCAGTCCAACTTAGAGAAACCATGACCGTAATGGACTCCTCTTCAGTGGTTTCTGTTCTCTCTCTTTTTTTTTTTTTTTTTAACTAAAGACCAGGACAAGAACAGACAGGCAAAACAAACGCAGCTGACAGAGGATTCATCTGCTGTTACTAAAGGAAAGAAAATTATCAGCAGGTAAGGCATAATTTTACCTTCTTTAGCGTATGCAGCAGATAAATCCAGGAACTGGAGGGATGTACCAAAGCAATCCCTAATTAGGATAGGAAGTTGCCGCTCCCTGCAAAGGCAGCATCCAAATAGTGAAAGCACACCCGTTCCGCCCAAGAGGTAGACAGCAACCTCGTGCAATAAGCCTGCAACGCCACCGGCGGGACACAACCTTCCAAAAAATCCACGGAAACAAAGTATCTGCAATCCAACAAGAAATAGCCGGCTCAGACGCCACTGTCCATTGGCAAGAACCAGCGAGAAGGACAGAAGATCAGAACGCTGAAAAACATGAAACATCTGCAAATGCTGAAGAAGAACCCTCCGAACATCAAGATGACAAATCGCCGCATACTCCGCGTGAAAATTCCCCTCCCAAAAGGAGGGAAGAAAGAAAGGCTGATAAAGAAGAAAAGCCAAACAACAGCCGGTAAGAAAGAAACAATCATATGCAAGGTCATTCCAGAGTCAGCAAATTACAGAAAAGCAGCTCAGCACGGCAGCGCTAAAAATTCAGACACCCTGCATCCCAAAGAATTGGCAACCAAGAACACTGCTTACGAGTAAGCTCCTAAGCAAAGCCTTCTGCAAAGGATCAAAAGGAGTCCAAAGCAACACTCAGTAGACAAGGAGCCCTAAGCTAGGTTCGGAGAACAAGAACGAGGTTTCAGAGCGAACAAGGTCGAAACATCGGAGGAGCAAAGCACTCTGCAAGAAATGCGCCACCTCTGGGTGTGAAGCCAGAGAAGAGCCCAACACTCTCTCCCAGGAGCTGGCTACCGCTACCTGCACCCGAAGCGAATTAGAGGCCAGGCCATTCTGCAACCCGTCCTGCAGAAAGAAATCAATCACTGAGGAACAGACGCCTGAATGGAGACCAAGCGTGGGCCGCAACCATGCCTCAAAAAATCCTCTACACCCAAGAATATGCAGTCGAAGTGGACCGAATACAAGCTTGCAATAAAGCAGTAATTACTGAGTCCAAAGAACTCTATTCCTCAGAGTCAACCTCTCAAAAAACCAGGTCATAAGACCAAAGGAAGAGGGATCCTCACTCTGTAATACACCCTGAAGGAAGAGCTCAGAGTCAAGTGGAATTCAAGATGGAGGTGCCACCAGGAGCCGCACCAGATCCGCACACCAAGGGCACTGTGGCCAATGCGGAGCTACCAGAATGACAACCCCAGTGGTGAGCAATCTGAAAAGAACTCAGCCACAGAGAGGCCACGGAGGAAACACTATCGAAGAACACCCTCTGGCTAAAGAAGCAGCTGAACAACCAGCCCTGCCGAATTGCCCTCTCTCCGATGACAGAAGAAAGAAGGCACCTCGGCGTCCAGCCGGGACTCTATCAGATCTACCTCTGGAGCTCTCTACCTGAGGCCAAACTAGAGAAGCACTGGTGTGGAATACCATTCTGCAGAGACAAGAAGGCAGAAAAAGAGAGCACACCATAGGAAAAGCCTGCTAAGTGGGCCGTGGAGAAACAGAAAACAAGGTCCTCTGCCGTCCATGGGGGCAACACGCCCTGGTGGCCAGGGCCCGACTGAGTCCCACCCTGTCAAAAAAGAAACCACCGCTGTCGTGTTCTCCGATGGCACAAGCACTGCCTGGCCAGCAACGTGTCCTGAAAGGCTAGAAGACCAACAGCACCAAAAGCAGTTCCAGGCGAGAGATCGGCCACACTGTCTTCCATGCCATCCACCGCTCCGGAGGTGGAAGAAGGAGGCAAAAGGCTCTTCAGCCCAAGAGGCTTTGACCACCACCATCCACAGCTGAGGAACCAAAGCATCCCTTCCACAGGGAGGAACTGCGGAGCCACCAATTCATGTGCAGTCATGCCAAGAACAGAAAACGCCGCTGACACTCCTTGGACACAGGAGACCACCTGCCAAGAAGCGCAAGCTCTAGATGTCATATGTGAGCACAATCCACGGCGCTAACTCTAAATTAGCTGCCAAAGAGCCCAGGACATGAATGCACTGCAGCACCCCGAGCAGACCACGCACCAGAATCTGAAGCTAGATCCTTCAGTCCTCAGTCAAGAAAAAAAAAAATCATACCAAAGCTGTCTGGAACGGGATGAGGTGGCTTATTTGAAGGGTGACCACCCAGCTCAAGGCTTCCAACAGCGAGAAGAGCCAGGAATATTAATTCTCAGTACTCATCTACAGCGGGGTGCACTCTGATGCTGTCCTTGCGGAGAATGCCACAACACTCCCAAACCTAAGAAAAGGTGCATGGAGCCTTAGCAATGTCGAAAGGCAAAGCCTGGAACTGAATATGAAGGCCCAGAACGGCTAACCAGAGAAACCGCAAATGAGGGGGCCAAAGAGGAAAGAGCAAAAACGCTTCCTAGAGGAGAAGTGCAGGGAAGAAAGCTAAATTGAAGTAGCTCTGCAATATAGCAAGCTGTCCAATACAAAGAAAAAGTGAACTGAGGCCTTAGAGACACTGCAACATACAGCTAGCTAGAGGTGCTGCAGATACAGTGGAAGCTGGAGCTGGTGTGCAATAGTTTTGACCAGTGTCAGAAGACCAGAGCTGCTGTGGGAAACCACCATAGCTAACCTTAGGCACTGTAGCATAAACTGCCCCAGCTATGTAATGACTGCTTATAAAGGCAAGCAATATGGGAGAGTGAAGTAAAATATGCCCCATATGAAAGGGAGCCAAGGGCTACAGCTTCTAATATGATGCACAAACCAGCCTTAAACCTGTGACCTTCAGGTTGAAAGCCAGCCATCCTCTAGAAAAAAACTATTTGCTGAAACTACTGCACATAGAGATAATGCCCCCATAGTAGCACTGAGGTTCCATGATTACCATGGAGAAGTGAACAATAGCCCCAGAAAATAACAATATGCAACATTTCCCACAGAAACGTGGAGACAACAGCACTAAGCCTAGAAACTCCATTGTAAAGTTGCAGAAAAAAAAAAGAAAACCTACAGCACCTGGTATTCCCAGGCAATCTCCCATCCAAGTAGAAACCAGGCCCAACCCTGCTGTGCTTCCAAGATCAGAGATCAGGCACAGTCAGGGTAGTGTGCTCATAGGCAATACCCATACTGCCAACATAAAAAGAGTTCCACAAATGAAGAGAGGGAACCTTTCAGGGTGTTTAATAAACTGCCCTCGGCGAAAAAACTGAGGGGACCGAAAAGTCTGTAAATAAAAATACTAAATAGGCCCTTTCAGAGGGCTAACACACAAAGAGCCCTGCTCTGATGCTGTTCACTGTTTCCCACACCAGGAACAGCCTTTAGCTAATGCAGTAACTATAAGAAAATCTTAGTTCACCACAGACAGTGACACCTATTAGAGACTGCTGTCATCAATGCATCTACTTACGCAAACATGGCTTTCCAGCTCAGGTGATTCCTGTTAGCTCTGTGCAGAAAGGGACAGCCCTGAAAAGGCTCCCTCCGAATACAGGAAGACAGGGGACCAATGGACCCTACTGCTGAGCTGAAGAGTAAACATTCACTCTTCGGGGCAGGGTCCATCAGTGGAGACTGAGCTGGGGAACAAGCCAGAAATCTCCAAAGGCTGAACTAAAAAGGAACTGTCAGTTCCCCTACCAAACTTCTGCAACGTATAGGCATATGGAGCAGCAGAATGAACTAGGGGGAAAGGTCAGAAGCCCCCAGATTGGCTGACGTGCATCCCGAAAACAAGGCGTATTGCAGAAGGACCATCAGAATCCTTCTGGAAAACCCTGCTGTCTAGAACCCATCCACCCAAGATGAGCGTAAAATTCCCCTGAGCCCGAAGCTATCAAGGGGGAACCAGAGAGGGGTCCCAATGACCCCACCTCCAACACGGCACCCAGTCGCCTCTCCTGGAACACTGGATCTACTGCAGAGGGTAGCAAAGCCATTACTGTACCCGAAGAAACCCTCAAAAGGGGCGGGCTACACACAAATGCTGAGGAGGCAAAAGCCACTTCAATCAGTGGACATGGAGAAAAAGGACAATGAAATCTGGCACAAAACAATTCCCCCGAATCAGGAGAAGTCGGTACAAAACCTGAAGGGGTCCTCATAGCAGAGGTAAACCCACCAACACAGCCAACAGCCAGAAAGCGGGAGCCGCATCAGGAGGCGCCAAAAGAAAATGGTATGCGCACCCGACACCTCAAAGCAGGCATCCCGCTCAGGAGAAAGAAATCCCTTGTGATTGCCTGTGGCTTTGTGCACCCGGCAACACATGTCCCCACTGCCGCCAACACTTGCTCACAACATAAGCCTCCTATGGTGGCCTCTGCCACCAATACCGCGCGTCCCCCAATGGCAGAAAAAATACACACACTGAAGACATGCAGACTTCATGCCGACAGCGGGACCTCCCAGGCAAGCCTGAAACCAAACCGGCTCAGCAGGCTACACACACACACAGCGACTCCAGAAACGCTGTCCCCCAAGGCTCCTCTTAGCAACCTGCTGCCCTGTTGCAGCTGCAGAGCCTGTGGCCCAAATCGCTCTCGTTTTTTTAACAGCTGATACCAGCAGCAAACATGAGGTCTGTTTTTTGTTTGTTTGTTTTTTTCGGGGGGGGGGGGGGGTTAGTGAGGAAGGCTACAGTCCAAACAACAGCCCAAACTCTGGGAGGAAAGGGACCATGGGGTGAGGCAGGGACCCAGGACACCAGGTATGCCCCTAAAGTTAGAGCCCAAATACCCCCTAAGCTCAACTGGCCAAAAGGCTCAGGAGCAGGTCCAAGAGACAAATCCAGGAGCTACAGAGATACCATCTACCACCTGCTGGAGATATTACTATTATTATTATTAGCATTTGTATAGCGCTACCAGACGCACGCAGCGCTGAACACCTGACAGAGAGACAGTCCCTGCTCAATAGAGCTTACAATCTAAAATAATACAGACAGACAAGACAATTAAGAGCGAGGGAAGTACTGGGTGAGAAGGAACAAGGGGGGAGGCAAATGAGTAGTGGCTAGGAGCCAAAAGCAGCAGTGAAAAGGTGGGTTTTCAGCATAGATTTGAAAACAGATAGAGATGGAGCTAGACGTACAGGCTCAGGAAGTTTATTCCAGGCATAAGGTGCCGCGAGAGAAAAGGAACGAATCCTTCTATCACCTTCTCCCACTACTCCAACCAGAGTTACACCTAATCACACTGACCACCCTTCAACATCTTCAGTCCTTCTGTGACTGTTCTCTTGTGCTTGACTGCTTAAATATTTTAAATGTAAATGCTTTACTTTTTGTCTATTAGATTGTAAGCTCTTTGAGCAGGGACTGTCTTTCTTCTGTGTTTGTACAGCGCTGCGTACACTTTGTAGTGCTCTAGAAATGTTAAATAGTAGTAGTAGAAGGGGGATGACAAGAGAGATTTGTCCATACTGAAGTGAAGGAGGAGCTGACACAACCCACCAGTTCCTGGATTCATCTGCTGCATACACTACAGAAGGGTGCCGAGTATTTTCTCATCCCTGTATGTACCTGTGTACAAGACTATGCAGCTAGGTAGACAATTTTAAAATTTGCCCCACAGTGATCATTTAACCCTGACTTAATTATCCAAAAGTCTGTTTCTCTGAATTATTTTGAAGACTCATAGTAAATGCTAGACTAGAGGCAGATCATCACATTTGTTTGGCACCATTTCTATGATTTGCTGACCAGATAAGACAAAGGACATGCACTGTATCTAGATCCTTGAATTTCAGCAAAGCTTTTGATACCATCCTACGCAGGAGTCTCAAACTGAGAAGCCTGCGTGTGGATGTCAGTGATGAACTGGATTAAAACTAATCAAGTTTATGTTTAATATACACTTGATATATCGCTTGTTCAGATAAGCGATATATCAAGTATATATTAAATATTAAACAACAAAAAAAGCATAAAATCAGAAAAGAACACAAGATTCAGATAAGATAGGTACACAGAGCACATATACACTTCACAGATATAAAATCATAAAACAGTGATTACATACGCAATGATTAGACAAACCATCCGAGTCACAGCAACCAAAAGACTGAATGAAAAAAATGCGTTTTCAGATGAATTTTGAATTTCTTGAATGACATTCTCACCCCAGACAGAGGAAAGGAGGGAGGTTATTCCACAGCTTGGTGGCAAGAAAATGAAATGCAGATTGTCTGGTGGACTCTAAATGAGCTTGTTTGGGGCTGGCATTACCAAACGGTAAGAATCTAAAGATTGCAGGGATCTAAAGGAAAGCCATAATAAAAGGCTCTGTGCGCTAAACAAAGAATTTTGAAGTAAATATGATATGGAAGAGGGAGCCAACGAACACATTTAAATAACAGCATGATGTGATCTGGCCTTTTTCCGTGGCAGAGAAATCATACATCTGACTAATACAGAGTTTGGAGACGTTTAAGTTGGGATCTAGTACAGCCTGCATAGATGAAGTCACAGTAATCTAATCGGGAGATCATAATAGGGTGAGGAAGAGTGTGCATCAGAGGGAAATCTAGAAGGCATGTATTGTGCATTATTTATGTAAAGCTTGATGATTTGACAGATCTGTTGTTGAGAATAACGATATCTAGACAGCAGAAAAAAATAACTGGGAGAATGGTCAGCCCGAACAGAACAGGGAAATTAAGTGGTTGTGGCAAAGAACCTGCTATCCAACAAGCTGTAGTCCAGAAGAGGTACTGCGAGAAGACTTCCAGAGAGAGAGAGAGAGATCTTCATTGGTAAGGATTTGCTGGAAAATTGTTTTTAAACTTGGAGAAAAGTAGACAGAATTAAATAGGTAATCACAGAGATTTTATTTTAAGTTAGTCTGGTCACTTAGCAAAGGAATTTTCTTAGCATTTAAAGTCTCTGTTACAGTTCCATAGGCTAACATTTAAGGGGGGCTATGTTATAGTTACTATACTACACTATAAAGTACAGCTAATAGGCACAAGAAGACTCAGTTTAGACTTTTCTTTAATGAAATTATCCAAACCTTTATTAAACCCTGCTAAGCTAACTACTCTTAAAACATTCTCTGGAAATTAATTCCAGAGTTTAATTACACGTTGAGTGAAGAAATATTTTCTCTAATTTGTTTTAAATTAACAACTTAGTAGCTTAGTATTTTTGGAAAGAGTAAACCATTGATTCACGTCTACCCATTTCACTTCACTAGGTATTTTATAGACCTCTATGATATCTCCCCTCAGCCATCTCTTCTACAAGCTGAAGAAACCTAGCCACTTTAGCCTTTCCTCATAGGGAAGTCGACCCATCCCCTTTATCATTTTCGGTACTGTTCTCTGTACCTTTTCTAATTCCACTATATCTCTGAGATGCAGTGACCAGACCGGCATACCGTATTTGAGGAGCAATAACACCATGGAGTGATACAATGGCATTATTTCCATTCCTTTCCTAATAATTCCTAACATTTTATTTACTTTCTTAGCTGTCGCTGTGCATTGAGAATAGGGTTTCAACATATCACCAACGACACCTAGATCCTTTTCCTGGGCGGTGACTCCTAATGTGGAACCTTGGGTCACGTAGCTATAGTTTGGGTTCCTCTTTCCCACATGCATCACTCTGCAGTTGCTCACATTAAATGCTATCTGCCATTTGGATGGCCGATCTCATAAGATCCTCTTGCAATTTTTCACTATCCTCTTGAGATTTAACAGCTTTTAATAACTTTGTGCATAGATAACCAATGATAACTCAAGTGGTATGACATGATCATATTTGTGTGCCCTACCTAAAATATGAATTGCTGTATGCTTCAAGGTCTGCAACAGTCCCAACAGATGAATTTACAGCCAAGAGAGGAGACCATGGTTATTGCAAGCTGGTTGCGCACATAGAGGAAGTCAAGACTAAGACAGAGGAGCAGGCAGAATCATTGACAGGCCTAAAAGTGTAGGCCGACAGCCAAGAAAAGAAATATCAGGATTACTAGATGAAATAAGTGATATTGAGAACAAAAAAGGGTGCCATTAGGAGAGTGGATCAGGTGAAAGGAATAGAGGCAGTGGTACAGGACATTTACTAGAAACCTTTAGGAGGTGATACTGGAGCAAAGATGTGGCAACAATGCAGATGAAAAGGGCACTTGGCACCCCTTCAAACAATAAGCCAAGGTGTATAAAGTGTGTGTAAAAGAGCTTGGCGTGTGAGTGTTGTACAGCACTTGGGGGGGGGGGGGCAAACAGTATGCTGAAGCAGAGACTTTGGACATAAGTAATCTTTACAAATGTTTTGAATAGTTACCTAATGTTTGGAGGTTAAACTACCATAACAAATGTTTCATGATGATGCCCTGCTCTTGCATGAGACCCACCTAAGGAGGGAACTTCAGAAGTTGTCACTGCCATAGTGTAGTCTTTTGGGGGCAACCACTTCTGATGTCTCAGATCGTGCATGGGGGGGGGGGTGGCAGTTGGCTAATCTCTTTCACATAACTTTGTGGCCTAAAATACTGGATGTGAGCAAGGACCTATGAGGTACATGGATGTATATTAATGTAGAATAAGTTGGATGATATACAGTTTCACCGATGTATACGCAATGGCAAACCACCCCGCTAATAGTCTGCAAAGAAACCATCATGTAAGAGGCAAGCCCCATAAATCATGAGAAGAGCTTGGTGCTGCTCACCACCAAGTTTGTATCGCTGCTCATGGAGGTGGAGGGGAGAGAGAGAGAGAAAGAAATTATGGACCTCAGAAAAGGAGAAAGATAATGACCTGGTGGAAGAAGAGAAAAGAAGTCACTTCACTGGCTTCTGATCAGGTACTGCATCCAGTTCAAGCTTCTCCTACTAACCTACAAATGCACTCAATCTGCAACCCCTCATTACCTCTCTAACCTTATCTCCCCTTACGCTCCTATCCGAAACCTCCGCTCACAGGACAAATTCCTCCTTCTCTGCACCCTTCTCCACCACCGCCAATTCCAGGCTCCACCTTTTCTGCCTCGCCTCTCCCTATGCTTGGAATA
This sequence comes from Microcaecilia unicolor, assembly GCF_901765095.1. NCBI lineage: Eukaryota > Metazoa > Chordata > Amphibia > Gymnophiona > Siphonopidae > Microcaecilia > Microcaecilia unicolor. The sequence goes on from NC_044033.1 coordinate 412,352,728, forward strand.
AACTTCCTGAGCCCATACGCCAAGCCCCCTCCCTGCCCATCTTCAAATCCTTGCTCAAAGCCCACCTCTTCAATGTCGCCTTCAGCACCTAACCATTATACTTCTATTCAGGAAACCTAGACTGCCCCAATTTGATTGTCTCCACATTTTGTCCATTAGATTGTAAGCTACTTTGAGCAGGGACTGTCCTTCTTTGTTAAACTGTACAGCGCTGCGTAACCCCAGTAGCGCTTTAGAAATGTTAAGTAGTAGTAGTTTAGGGAAGTTGTGGAATGAGATTTGATATACTGCATGTGGTTACAATCAAAGCAGTCATATTATATACAGGTACTTATTATGTACCTGGGGCAAAGCTAAGTTACTTACGTGTAGCAGGTGTTCTCCGAGGACAGCAAGCATATATTCTCACATGTGGGTGATGTCATCCACGGGGCCTGGTGTGGACACTGCCAAGTGCACTGTCACTTTAAATCTTTGAGGCAGCGCCCCCACCGCACATGCACAAGTGCCTTCCCACCTGACAAAGTGTACCAGCAGTACATCAAGAAGACAACTCCAAGGAGAAGCAGGAGGGATGTGAAAATATATGCCTGCTGTCCTCAGAAACACCTGCTACAGGTAAGTAACTTCGCTTTCTCTGAGGACAATCAGGCATATATTCTCACATGTAGGACCAGGCTCACAACATACATGAATTTTCAGCAACTAGATAGTGAGGCTGGTGGAAAAGAGGGAGGAGTTGATTTGTAAGTAGTAAAAAGATCCTGCCTAGAATGCTGCTTCAGACAGTAGTGAGCAGTGAAGGTGTGGATAAAAGACCATGTAGCCGCCTTACAAATGTCTTCAATAGACGCAGAGCAGAAATGGGCTATTGAAATTGCCATGGCTCTTAACACTGTGAGCTGTGACACGGTCTTGAAGGTCAGACCAGCCTGAGCATACGTGTAAGAGAGACAGTCAGCCAGCCAAGTTCTCCCTTCCCCACCTGATTAAATAAATCTGCCAAGAGTGGCGCCAATTCGGCGGCAAATCTTTATAAAATTCATTGGGGAGTCCATCCAGCCCCGGGGACTTACAAGACGGCAAGCTACGGATAGCCTCCTGTATCTCCAACGGAGTGACAGGTTTGTCTAGTTGGGCCTGTTGTTGTAAAGTCAGTGGGGAGAGATCACTGTCTGCCAGGTAGTCTGCAATAGAATCCTTGGACGGGTTTATCTCCTGGTCATATAGGGCCTGATAAAATTCCCTGAAACGTCTCCGTATTTGCTCAGAACTACGCACCAGGTCTCCCTTACCATCTCGCACCTGTGTGATGGTGCGATCCACTTTCCGTCGCCACAACCTTATGGCCAGAATGCGCCCCGCCTTGTTTGCGAATTCATACGAGCCCACCCGTTGTCGGCTATGTAAGTGGCTAAGCTGTTCAGAATAAATGGAGTCAAGCAACAACCTCTGCCCGCTCAGCTCTTGTAAGATCTGGGGAGACCTGCTAATCTTACAGTGGTGGAAATAAGTATTTGATCCCTTGCTGATTTTGTAAGTTTGCCCACTGACAAAGACATGAGCAGCCCATAATTGAAGGGTAGGTTATTGGTAACAGTGAGAGATAGCACATCACAAATTAAATCCGGAAAATCACATTGTGGAAAGTATATGAATTTATTTGCATTCTGCAGAGGGAAATAAGTATTTGATCCCCCACCAACCAGTAAGAGATCTGGCCCCTACAGACCAGGTAGATGCTCCAAATCAACTCGTTACCTGCATGACAGACAGCTGTCGGCAATGGTCACCTGTATGAAAGACACCTGTCCACAGACTCAGTGAATCAGTCAGACTCTAACCTCTACAAAATGGCCAAGAGCAAGGAGCTGTCTAAGGATGTCAGGGACAAGATCATACACCTGCACAAGGCTGGAATGGGCTACAAAACCATCAGTAAGACGCTGGGCGAGAAGGAGACAACTGTTGGTGCCATAGTAAGAAAATGGAAGAAGTACAAAATGACTGTCAATCGACAAAGATCTGGGGCTCCACGCAAAATCTCACCTCGTGGGGTATCCTTGATCATGAGGAAGGTTAGAAATCAGCCTACAACTACAAGGGGGGAACTTGTCAATGATCTCAAGGCAGCTGGGACCACTGTCACCACGAAAACCATTGGTAACACATTACGACATAACGGATTGCAATCCTGCAGTGCCCGCAAGGTCCCCCTGCTCCGGAAGGCACATGTGACGGCCCGTCTGAAGTTTGCCAGTGAACACCTGGATGATGCCGAGAGTGATTGGGAGAAGGTGCTGTGGTCAGATGAGACAAAAATTGAGCTCTTTGGCATGAACTCAACTCGCCGTGTTTGGAGGAAGAGAAATGCTGCCTATGACCCAAAGAACACCGTCCCCACTGTCAAGCATGGAGGTGGAAATGTTATGTTTTGGGGGTGTTTCTCTGCTAAGGGCACAGGACTACTTCACCGCATCAATGGGAGAATGGATGGGGCCATGTACCGTACAATTCTGAGTGACAACCTCCTTCCCTCCGCCAGGGCCTTAAAAATGGGTCGTGGCTGGGTCTTCCAGCACGACAATGACCCAAAACATACAGCCAAGGCAACAAAGGAGTGGCTCAGGAAGAAGCACATTAGGGTCATGGAGTGGCCTAGCCAGTCACCAGACCTTAATCCCATTGAAAACTTATGGAGGGAGCTGAAGCTGCGAGTTGCCAAGCGACAGCCCAGAACTCTTAATGATTTAGAGATGATCTGCAAAGAGGAGTGGACCAAAATTCCTCCTGACATGTGTGCAAACCTCATCATCAACTACAGAAGACATCTGACCGCTGTGCTTGCCAACAAGGGTTTTGCCACCAAGTATTAGGTCTTGTTTGCCAGAGGGATTAAATACTTATTTCCCTCTGCAGAATGCAAATAAATTCATATACTTTCCACAATGTGATTTTCCGGATTTAATTTGTGATGTGCTATCTCTCACTGTTACCAATAACCTACCCTTCAATTATGGGCTGCTCATGTCTTTGTCAGTGGGCAAACTTACAAAATCAGCAAGGGATCAAATACTTATTTCCACCACTGTATGTTGGGCCTCCAGCCTTTGTATGCTGTCCAAGCACCCCTTGATCTGTGCTTTACATACTAGAGAGCGTGTGCTAGCTACTTTCAGGAAATAGCCCCTGGTAACCGCTTTCATTGCATCCCATACCACGTTAAGGTTGGGTCCAGATTCTATGTTAAACTCCATATATTCCCTTAGTATTTTCCTCTACCCCTCTGTCACCTCCATATCCTGCAGCACAATGGTATTAAGCATCCATCTCCTGTCCTTGTGTTCTACCTTTATTTTTGATACCACCACCCAGATTGGGGAATGGTCACATAGGGTCGCACTTCCAATTTCAGCGTCTGGCCCCCACTCCACCAGGGTTGTGTCTAAGAAAATGTAGTCAATGCGTGAGTAAGAGCCATGTACTGCCGAATAAAATGTGTAATCCCTGTCTTTCATGTGTGTCAATCTCCATATGTCCAAAACACCCAACGAGTAGGCTAGGGACTCCAACACTTGTGACTCTTTTTTGTCCACTGTAGTATGGGCCCCCGAGCGATCTATTTTTGGGTGCATGACTGCATTAAAGTCCCCCCCCCCCCCCCACTAAGGTTCCCTGGGCAAATGTAGACAAGGCATTTTTAACCTTGACAAAGAAGTCCACCTGTCCTGTATTTGGGGTGTATATAGATGCTATAGTGAACTCCACCTGATCTACTGTAAGGTGTAAAAAAAGAAAACGCCCTCCCGAGTCCCCCTTTACCTTTATCACTTGCACAGCCAGGGAAGAATGCATCAGTATCGCCACTCCATCTGTCCTGGATCCCTCGGGGGAGGCAAAATAGGTCAGAGGGTAACCAGGATGAGAAAGAAGCCTCTCATGTTTCCGTCGTAGATGGGTTTCTTGCACTAAGACTACATGGGGTTTATGCTGTTGCAACTCTTTAAATCGTTTCTGTCTCTTCTGTGGCATATTCAGGCCTTTAACATTATAGGATAATATCTTTAAGTCTGTGGTCATTTCTTAAGTTATAATTGTAGCATTATTCCAAAACATTCCTGCGGTGAAGGCAAATCCCATTGCCCTTTCTATTGGGTCCCCTCTTGCCCCTGGTTCGTACCATCTCCCTTCTACCCCCACCCTCCCCTCTATCCCCCCTCCTTCCTGAAACCCCTCCCTACCCCAAACAGTAACACCACCCAGAGGTCTATTCCCTCCAAATGGGAATCAAGGAAATGACTCACCTCTTCAATGTCACCCCAACCCCCCCTCCCCCTCCCTTTAAGTTTTAGTCAGCACTTCCATCAGTTTCCCTTTAGTCCAGCCTTGTTCACTCCCCCCTTACACCCCCATCCGAACCACAAACCATCCCATGTAACATACACAAACACACTTCTTCCCCTTTCGCCCCTCTTGCCCACTTAACTCTCCAATCTGGGCATCATAGACATAACAGTTTAACCAAACTCAAACATTCCAACTGCTTGCCTGCATGAACAGGAATAGTGGAAACCACATCTCTGCATCAGTCACAATAAAACATGAATGTTCTGCAGCCAAACCTTCTCCGCCAAGTCCTCTCAACGCTTCGGGGTGATGCGCCTGGTAGCCTCTGGTACCCGCTTCCACTTTTGCAGTTTGGCTCTAGTGGTGGGGGCCACTGCCCCAGGTGGATTCTGCGACGTCACCAAGCCTTCTTTAAACAGCGCTTCCCAGGCCTCCAATAAAGATTGTACTCTACATTTGTTTCCCTTCAACACAAAGTTCAGGGAGAATGGGAAGCCCCATCTGTACTGCACCTGATTTTTAACCAGAATGTCCAGGGCCGGTTTCATCTGTCGCCGCTGTTGGAGGGTGTAGGTGATATACCGAAATTTTTGCCCCTCCATACTCCAGGTCTTGCACTTTCTGGGCCCACGCCAGAATCCGCTCTTTAGCTTCATACTTGTGGAACCGCACTATTATATCCCGTGCTTGCTGTTCTTTCCGCGCTCCCAAGGCACGGTGCGCTCTATCCAGTTCCTCCAGCGCTTCACCTGCTTCGGGGCCAATCAGGGTGGTGCACAAGATCTGCACGATCCGAGGCACATCTTCAGTCTCTCCCCCTTCTGGGACGCCGCGGAAGCGGAGGTTATTCCTCCTGCCCCTGTTTTCCCGGTCGTCTAGCTTAGAATTCCAGGTCGGCATTGTGTTTCTCAAGCCCCTGAATCAATTGTGTGTGTCTGTGCAGGTTTTCCGCATGCTCATCGAGCTTCAGTTCAGCCTCCTCCACCCTGCCCCCCAGCTCCCGCAATTCAGTACTCAGCGTGTCCATCCGCTCCAATCTCTTCCTTGGACTGTTTTATTTCGTCCTGGATATTGGACAGGAATTTTCGGAGCTCACCCAAAATACCTTTTTTTGCTGGCGGGGGGTGCGATTCTGCCAGGGATAGGGCCGAGTCCGAATCAGGCATTGAGGCCCGCTCAGGAGACTCGTGGCATTGTGCTGCCCTTCCCCCCGCGCTTTTCTCCCACTTTTCTGCATCCGTTTTTCGGGTGGAGGTCGCTTTGCTCATGGCGATTTTTGTGTGGGGGTGTTCACGTCGCTTTTTCCCACTTTAGTGGTGCTGAAGATCGCTGTTGTTCGCTGCAAGTGGGTTTTAGGAGACGGAGCTCCGGGGTTAGGCAGCCATGTCGGAAGGTGACGTCACTTCCTCGTAACTGCATACATTTCGGCCTACTATGTTCTTAAGTCTCATTTTCCAGTCCTGGATAGTGGGTCCTACTCGTTGTATCCAGTGAGTGACAATCTCCAACTTTGCGGCTGCCAAACATAGTCTTTTTAGCCGCTTCTGCCATTTCTGGCCCCTTTTGTTTCTCCACCCTAACAGACACCACTTCAGCTCTGCTGGGAACTGTGTATCCAGAATGTATGTCATATGCATGGCTGTTTGTGCAGCGCTGCATACACCGTGTAGCGCTATAGAAATGCTAAATAGTAGTAATAGTAGTACGTCCACCCAAAAAGATACCTATCAAAATTTTTAATATATTTTTGGCTTTGCTCAGATGGAGTTCCAACCGACTGCTGGAGAAATGGCGCCTCAGAGAACGCGGTACATGCGCAAAGCATAGAAAATCTTTGACCAGAAGCGAGCCCGTTTATAAACCAGTCCATCCTTGTTAAGTCCTGTACGGGTCACTGTTTTCCAATCACATATACAATACATTGTTCTACTTGAGTCATCTTTTGCAATACATTACCCCCCTTACTCAAATCAAACTTAACCAAAACCAGAAATTTAAACATCAGTTAAATCATGTTTGGCACTAATCCAATGTTCAACTAGGGGGGACTCAACTTTTAGCAATACTCAGTATTGCTCAGATGCTGCGCAAGATGTTGATTTTTTTCACAGTTTGACCTACGTACATTAGCCCACAAGGGCAGACTATAGTGTATACTACAAAAGAGGAGTCACTATCTGTCCTAGAAGTAAGGTAAAATGTACAAGTATCATTTTGATTAGGAATTTCAACCCAGTGTGTTACAATTGCTAACTCACAGTACCTGCAACCACTGCACTTATAATAGCCAACTTCGCCACTACTTCCTGATGTTCTCTCAGATTTCAACCTTTCTCCCAAATTAGGACACCTGCGGTAAGAGAAACGAGGTGCCTGCTAAAACACTGAGTGATTGCCTAAAAGGACCCAATGCTTATTAATGATATTTCTCACTACATTGGTGCATAGAACATAAGGAAGAATACAAGTAAGTCCAGAATCCTCCATTTTAGCACCCTTCACAAACAGCCATTGCCGTTCAGCATTAGACGCTCTCTTAAATGCCCTACGGACTACCCGATTTGGATATACCCGCTGGCTTGTATCTCTTTTTGGTAACAATTCCTGCAAATACGCAGGAAGGGATAAATCCATATAGAGTATAGACAAAGAGTATGGCTTCCTACTCCCTTTTGAAGTGGGGGAAACAGAAAAGCCTCTAATAAGATGATGAACAAATTTAAGGGAGAGAAGGTAAATTAATATCCTTCTATTTGTAATTAAAGGAGTAACAAACCTGTGTATATATTAAGCGATTCCTTTAATCTAAAATAGGAACTTAGTATACAGACATGCATCTTCATTGTAGATATCATGAAAACCTATATTAGAAGATTGCTAATGTAAAAGTGGAGGGGGGACGGGGTTATGTATGGAAATGTCATTTAGACTCCTCCCCCCGCCACAAATTTAGCTTACCCCACTGTTGCAAATGCCACTCAGATATTGTCAAGAGATACCACTGGAGACAGACTATGGCTTGGGGGGGGGGGGGTTGATGCAAACTTGAAGATGACAAATCTGATGTTAAACATAGAAAAATGTAGGTAGAGAAAGACTATGTGGCCTGTCCAGTTTGCCCATCCTTGCCATCAACTCTCCCTATCACTCTCTTACAGATCCTATGTGCATGTCCCAAGCTCTCTTGAATTAAGATACTGTTTTTGTCTCCTGCACTTCCACCGGAAGGCTGTGCCACAAATTTCACCACCCTTTCTGTGAAGTAGTATTTCCTCAAGTTACTTCTGAGTCTACCCTATTTTCCCTTCATCCTATGCCCCCTCATTCTAGAGCTTCCTTTCAATTGAGAGACTCAACATCCTGGAACCCTTTTTAAAAATCAGCATTGCATTGGCCATCCTCCAGTCTTCCAATGCTTTGCTTTTATTTTAAAGATAAATTACATATTACTAAGAACGGTTCTGGAAGTTCATTTTTCAATTCTATGAATACTCTGGGATGTATGCCATCTGGTCTAGGTGACTTGCTACTCTTCAATTTGTGATATTGCTCCATTACATCTTCCAGGTTTACAGAGACATGATTCAGTTTCTCTGACACTTCAGCATTGAATACCATTTCTGGCACTGGTATCTCTCCCACATCTTCCTAGATGAGAATCTAAGCAAAGAATTTGTTTAATCTTTCCGCTATTATCTTGTCTTCCCTGAGTATCTCTTTTACCCTCAGTCATTTAGCAGTCCAACCGATCCTTTTGCCGGCTTCTTGTTTTTAATATACCTTAAAAAAAAAGTTTTTACTATGTATTGCCTCCAGTACAATCTTCTTTTCAAAGTCTCTTTGCCTTCCTTATCAGCGCTTTGCATTTGACTTGCCATTCCTTATGCTGTTTCCTGTTATTTTCAATCAGATCCTTCTTCCATATTCTTAAGGATTTTCTTTTAGCTCTAATAGCTTCTTTCACCTTACTTTTAACCATGTTGGCTGTCATTTGGTCTTCCTTCCTCCTTTTTTAATACATGGAATATATTTGACCTGGGCTTCCAAGATGGTATTTTTGAACAGCATCTGCGCCTGATTTAAATTTCTGAACATGTTGCATCATTGCAGGACAGTCTTTCAAATGCAGTTTGGTATATGTATTCTTGTACCTTCTTTTGCATGAATGTACCCCTTTCCTATCAAATTTTTGAAGTTTTGTTTGTTTCTTTATGTATTTAAGTTCTTGACTCTGTACACTGCTGTGCTCTGCCCTGGCAGTTAGAGCGGTTTATCAAATCTAAATAAACATATATGCTAATCTCAACTTTGTTAAATGTTTCAGACACATCCATCTACTTGCTGCAGTGATGGTAATGAACTCTATTATTCTGTCTCACTATGTTTTCAAATGTAAACCACATTGAACCAGAGTTTGCTTGGGATAATGTGGGATATAAATATATATTTTTTTAAATCCTTTATCTTCCACTTTTTAAGGCCCTACCTATCCAGCTGTTTTTGTCTCCTGCACTTCCACCGGAAGGCTGTGCCACAAATTTCACCACCCTTTCTGTGAAGTAGTATTTCCTCAAGTTACTTCTGAGTCTACCCTATTTTCCCTTCATCCTATGCCCCCTCGTTCTAGAGCTTCCTGTCAACATGGTGCAGATCTTGTGTGTAGCTAAAAATGTTGTGTTTAGTATATCTTGTGGAATTCTTGTTTTGCTAGTCTGTTTATAAATATTATAGACTCTTAAATTTCCCATAGCATCTTTGGAAAATGACGAAGAAAGTGAGGAAAGCCAAGATGATAATGAAACTCAGGAAATGTGGGAACAGCAACAACTATGGAAAGCAGTTAAAATATTTCAGGTAATCCACTTGGAACTGCTGCAGTAGACCAAGGGCAGGAAAATCAGCAGTGACCTTGGTGGCTGCTGCTCAGTAATGGCTGCTGCTCAGTGGTTCTGGCATCTTCTTATCATAACGGCAGCACTTTGTCATTCCGCACCTTCCATCCCAGAGTGTGTACTTTATATCATGCAGGACAAGGTGTGGCACCAGCCTTGACAGTTAAGGAGGAACATGTGGTGCTGTGGAAGTCTAGGGTGGGAGGTTGAGTGAGAAAATAGAAGGAAGGGAGAGTAAGTAAGGGATACAAGGGAGGGGGACAGAGGAATAGTAGGAGATAAAGGAGCCAGGAAGGGAATGAGACAAGTGAGTGGTTGGAGGAGCTGTGGAGTATGAGTGGATTGTCCTCTCCTCCCCCTTTACCCTTCTTTCTTCCCCAGTGTGGAAAACTAAGATTTTCCTCCTCCCCCAAAGAAAAAGAAACAAATAATTTAATTAAGCTCAGATAAAAGCAATTTTCTGGCATTTCTATTTTATAAAATAAAAAAATAAATATGCAGCTTTATGAAAAGTTTCTGTGTAATTGCCTCAGAATTTTGAGTGTTTGTTAGCTCAGTGTTCCCCAAACCTGGTCCTGGAGTCACCCCAGCCCCTTTCACGCCCTCACCCCGCCCCTTTCTGCACCTCATCCCGCCCCTTGTCGCACTTCGCCCCGCCCCCTGTCACATTTCCCCTCGGTCTCACCTAACCTCCCCTCGGCCCTGTCACCACCTCTCCCCTTACACATGATCTTCCCTGGTGGTCTAGTGACGTTCGGGGCAGGACCAAACATAAAATCAGTTTTCAGAAGCATCCTACCTTTCGGCGTCTTTGTCCTGAATTAGTTTCCTTGAAATAATGATGACAAAGTCTGCATATCAACCGTTCGTTATCTTGTGCTTCTACCTGGTGGGCTGAGAAGGCGGCAAGCTGCAGTACAGCAGCAACTGCACCTGTGTGCAGCAGCGTGCAGCGTCATCATCAGCTGATCAGGCAGGCGCTGGCTGGCACGCACACAGACGCTACCTGCCTGTGTAGCCTGGCTGCGCTGCGTCGGCCCGGGCCACGCGGCATCAGAGGACGAGGAGTCGAGGACAGAAATGACGTATTGCTGTTGCCAACCCCTTCCGCCGACATGGTAAGTGAAGGGCGGAGTCGGCGGACCCTCTCGGCAACGGCCGCGTTACAGGATCGCGGTAGTAGGGTTACCATTCGTCCCGACGAAACCCGGACAAATCGGGGAAATGCGGAAATCCGCCCGGACTCCCCACGGCGTCGGCGCCCTCAAAAAGAGGACATGTCCGGGGAAATGCGGACGAATGGTAACCCTTTTTCCATAACAAATGGGTGGTACCTTGTTGTGGAAGTACCAACATGGCGGCTGCCTAGGGAACCGGCTTCAGCTATATGACGTCATGCTTTCTCCTGTTATTAAAACCTCCTTGCAAACTATCTCATTGGTCTTCTTTTCCCCTTCCTGTGTCGAGAGAATAGAATGCGTTTGAATTCCGGCGCGTGCTGGCTGCTGGGAAACGTTGGTAGTATGGTTTGGGTCTTATGAAAAGTTTGGGACATATTTAAAAAACCGGCCATGCGCCGTTTTCGGGTTCGTGCGGCGGAGTCCAGCGAGGAGGAGGAGGGAGATGGGAAGGGTGGTAGTCCCCGGCGAGAAGAAACGGTGGAGATGAAAGCGGCCTTGCCTGGCCATGAGCAGGGGGGGGTGTCAGAGCGACGAGGATATAGGAGAGGATGGAACTGCAGCGCTCAGTGCTTCCCGGCACCGCAGAAAGCCTAAGACTGGCCTTTGAGCTTGGGGCTGCTCAGCTTCGAGGAGCAGAGAGAGGAAGGTAGGAGCTGGTCCTCACTGCCTGGCCTCTATGGTAGCTGCTTGTTTATTTATTTACGTCTTCCATATCATCATGCTGATCAATCCATAGACTGGTGGGTTGTGTCCATCTACCAGCAGGTGGAGATAGAGAGCAAACTTTTGCCTCCCTATATGTGGTCATGTGCTGCCGGAAACTCCTCAGTATGTTCTCTATCTCAGCAGGTGGTGGTCACACACAGCAGCAACTCTGGCTAGGCCTCCAAGCCTAATTTTTAGGTTTTGTTGAGTGCCTGGGGTTGAGGGCTCTTCTTGAGCAAGTGCAAACCTGGTGGCGCCAGGTCCCTCCTTTTCTCCCCCCTCCCGCTGGCTCTGTTAAAAAACAAAAAAAATTTTTGAACGTCCTTAAAGGCGTTTATTTCGACGTTTATTTAAACGTTTATTGCAGCTACTCACTGGGACACCAGGTCGTTACAGCTCGGAGCGGAAAGCAGGTAATTTTTTCCTTTTTATAGCGGGCAGGGGGTTCCCCGATTGATCTCCACGTGGCCTATGGCGTCGGAGGGCGAGGGCGCAAAGAGCCGCTCCCCGGATCGCTTCTGCGCTTCTAGAGGGGATGCGGGGGTCTTAAAGTCTGATTCGCCCTTGTTGGGTGACAGTTTCGTGACCGATGAGTGTCCCGGTCCTTCCTCCGGTGTGGCGGTTTTTCCCGCCATAAACGCCCATCCCCTGCTGCTCGCCTCCGCCATCTTGGCCGGCCACGCGGCTCGGACGGCTTCTTCTTGGGCCGCCCTTGAGGTGGGAGACGTTAATGCCATGAACGCCCTTAATTTGGGCGACGGCACAAAAGCGGCTAAACTTAAGCACCGTTCTTCCTGCGCGGCTCCTTCGCGGAGTGTCGCGCCGGACACCATTTTAGATGCGCAGCATGTCTCTCCCCCGCTCTTGCGAGCGCCGGTTGAGAGTGCGTCTAGGGCTGTAGCCCAGGCTGCGGAAGTGCACATTCTGGGGGGTTTCTCCCCCGAGTTTGTTTTGCTGCTGCATCAGGCCTTCCTTATGCAAAACGCTGCCCCTGCTCCCTCGTCTGGTAAAGAGGTTGAGGCCCCCGGAGGTAAACGCCCTCGGGTTGATTCCCAGGCCTTGGAGGACTTTGTCTCCTCCGACGTAGATGAGGGCAGCGTTTCTGAGTTCTCCCAACGGTCCTTTGCGGATTCCTTGGAGGAGACGGATCCCCGCTCGGATGGAGCGGATGACCCCTCTGCAGCGCGGCTCTTTAGCTCAGAGGATTTGCCCAACCTGTTAGTGCAGGCCATGGGCATTTTGAAGATTTCCTCTCCGGAGGACGTCTCTCCCTCAGCCCCTGTTGGTTCTGCCATTATGCTGGGGACGAAGCGCCCGCCTAGAACCTTCCACGTGCATGATGCTATGCACACCTTAATTTCGGCTCAGTGGGATGTCCCGGAAGCGAGCCTTAAAGTGGCTAGGGCTATGTCCCGCCTCTATCCTTTGCCTGAAAGTGAACGTGAGGCCTATCTGTGGCCTACCGTGGATTCTTTAATCACTGCGGTGACTAAGAAAACGGCGTTGCCGGTGGAAGGTGGCACGGCCCTAAAGGACGCCCAAGACAGAAGATTGGAGGCGGCCTTAAGGTCGTCCTTTGAGGCGGCTGCTTTAAGTTTGCAGGCCTCAGTTTGCGGCTCCTATGTGGCCAGGGCGCCTGACTATGGTGCAGCGGGCTTCCCCCTCGGATCATTCCTTGAGGGCTGATTGGCCGGCCCTGGAATCGGGCTTGGCCTAATTGGCAGACTTGCTGTATGATGTCTTGAGGGCCTCAGCTAAAGGCATGGCTCAGACAATCTCTGCGCGGCGGTGGCTTTGGCTGAAGCATTGGTCTGCTGACCACGCCTCTAAATCCCGCCTGGCTAAATTGCCTTTTAAAGGCAAGCTGCTCTTTGGGGTCGAGCTGGACAAAATCGTGACCGATCTCGGCACGTCTAAGGGCAAGAAGTTACCGGAGGTCAGGGCTCGGGCTAGTACTCGCCCCGGTACCTCCAGAGGACGGTTTCAGGAAGCCTGTCGGTACCGCCCGGGCAGGTCGGGCTCTTCTGCCTCCTCTTCCTTCAAGAGGAACTTCTCCCCCAAGCAGCATTTCTTTCGCAGAGACCGCCGTCCCGGAGGTGCTCCCTCCGGTCCTCCCCCAGGGTCTCGTACCCAATGACGGGGCCTTGGTCCATCCCCCAGTGCAGATTGGAGGACGCCTGTCCTCGTTTCTGGGCGAGTGGACCACAATAACTTCAGACGCTTGGGTGCTGGAAGTCATCAGAGACGGCTACAAGCTAGAGTTCTGCCGACCCTTAAGAGACGGGTTTGTACTCTCTCCCTGCAAGTCTCCGGTCAAAGCTGTGGCAGTGCAGCAGACCTTGGACAATCTGATCCGCCTGGGTGCGGTCGTTCCGGTGCCAGAAAATCAGCTTGGCAAGGGACGTTACTCCATTTACTTTGTGGTACCAAAGAAAGGAGGTTCTGTACGGCCTATCCTCGACCTCAAAGGGGTCAATCGGGCCTTGAAAGTTCGGCACTTTCGCATGGAGACTCTCCGCTCTGTTGTAGCGGCAGTGAAGGCAGGGGAGTACCTGGCATCCTTTGACATCAAGGAAGCGTACTTGCATATTCCCATCTGGCCTCCTCATCAACGCTTTCTGCGTTTTGCAGTACTGGGCCGACACTTCCAGTTCAGAGCCCTCCCGTTCGGGTTGGCTACTGCTCCGCGGACCTTCTCCAAAGTAATGGTGGTCATCGCGGCCTTCCTGAGGAAGGAAGGAGTACAAGTCCATCCTTATCTGGACGACTGGTTGATCCGAGCCCCCTCTTATGCAGAGTGCGGCAAAGCTGTGAACCGGGTGGTTGCTCTTTTGAGCTCCCTGGGGTGGATCATCAACTGGGAGAAAAGCCAGCTGCGCCCAACTCAGTCCCTGGAGTATCTGGGAGTTCGATTCGACACCCAAGTGGGCAGAGTGTTCCTGCCAGACAATCGGATTGTCAAGCTTCAGGCTCAGGTGGACCAGTTCCTAGTAGCCTCTCCTCTTCGGGCTTGGGACTATGTGCAGCTGTTGGGCTCTATGACGGCCACGATGGAAGTAGTGCCCTGGGCCAGGGCTCATATGAGACCACTACAACACTCTCTGCTGCAGCGCTGGACTCCGATGTCGGAGGATTATGCTGTGCGCCTTCCCTTGGACCCAGCAGTGCGCAAGGCGCTGAGCTGGTGGACGCAGACAGACAAGTTGTCTGCAGGAATGCCTCTGGTGACCCTGGAGTGGATTGTCGTCACGACGGACGCCTCTTTGTCGGGCTGGGGAGCCCACTGCTTGGGAAGGACAGCGCAGGGGCTCTGGTCTCCTGCAGAGGCAAAGTGGTCTATCAACCTCCTGGAACTCAGAGCCATTCGGTTGGCGCTTTTGGAGTTCATCCCGGTACTGGCGTTGAAGCCAGTACGGGTCCTGTCGGACAATGCCACGGCTGTGGCCTATGTCAACCGCCAGGGAGGTACCAAGAGCGCCCCTCTAGCCAAGGAGGCCATGAATCTATGCCAGTGGGCGGAAGCGAACCTGGAACAGCTGTCAGCGGCCCACATTGCCGGAGTCATGAATGTCAAGGCGGACTTTCTCAGTCGCCATACCTTGGAGCCCGGAGAGTGGCAGCTATCTGCTCAGGCGTTCTTGGGCATCACGAAGCGCTGGGGCCAGCTGAGCCTAGATCTGATGGCGTCATCGGCCAATTGCCAAGTGCCGCGCTTTTTCAGCAGAGGACGGGACCCTCGATCCCTGGGAGTAGATGCTCTTCTCCAACAGTGGCCGACACAAGAGCTCCTCTATGTGTTCCCGCCCTGGCCCATGTTGGGCAGGGTGCTAGACCGGGTGGCAAAGCATCCGGGCCGGGTAATCCTGGTGGGTCCGGATTGGCCCAGACGTCCCTGGTATGCGGACTTGATCAGGCTCTCAGTCGACGATCCTCTGCGGCTGCCAGTGGAGCAGGGTCTGTTACATCAGGGTTCCGTGGTGATGGAGGATCCCTCCCCCTTTGGTCTTACGGCCTGGCTATTGAGCGGCAGCGTCTGAGGAAGAAGGGCTTCTCAGACAAGGTCATCGCCACTATGCTGAGAGCGAGGAAGCGCTCTACTTCTACTGCTTACGCCAGGGTTTGGCGTACCTTTGCAGCGTGGTGTGAAGCAGGCTCATGTTCTCCATTCACTGCTCCAATTTCTTCAGTGTTGGCATTCCTGCAAGAAGGTCTGGAGAAAGGCCTGTCGCTCAGTTCCCTTAAAGTCCAGGTAGTGGCCCTGGCTTGCTTCAGGGGCCGCCTGAAGGGTGCTTCCCTGGCTTCGCAGCCAGATGTGGTGCGTTTTCTCAAGGGAGTTAATCACCTGCGCAGTCCTCTGCACTCGGTGGTGCCTGCGTGGAATCTCAACCTGGTGCTAAGAGCATTACAGAAGCCGCCTTTTGAACCCTTGTCGAGGGCATCTCTGAAAGACCTGACGTTGAAAGCAGTCTTTTTGGTGGCTATCACTTCAGCCAGAAGAGTTTCCGAGCTCCAGGCACTCTCATGTCGAGAGCCTTTTCTGCAGTTCACTGAGGCAGGAGTGACTATTCGCACAGTGCCTTCCTTCCTGCCCAAGATTGTTTCTCGCTTCCATGTGAATCAGCAGCTCTGTCTCGCTTCCTTTCGTAGGGAGGACTACCCAGAGGAATACTCTGCTCTTAAATATCTGGATGTGAGACGAGTCATCATCAGATATTTTGAAGTGACCAATGATTTCCGGAAGTCGGATCATCTGTTTGTCCTGTTTGCAGGTCCTCGTAAGGGTCTGCAGGCTGCTAAGCCTACAGTGGCAAGATGGGTCAAGGAAGCCATTGCAGCGGCTTATGTGGCCGCGGGGAAGGTGCCGCCTATCCAGCTGAAGGCTCACTCCACTAGAGCTCAGGCGGCCTCGATGGCAGAGGCCGGCTCCGTCTCCTTGGAAGAGATATGCAAGGCGGCAACTTGGGCATCGGCCCATACATTCTCCAAGCATTACCGCTTGACTGTGGCGGCACGGGCGGAGGCCCGGTTTGGAGCTTCAGTGTTGAGGTCAGGGATTGCAATGTCCCGCCCTGGGTGAGTACTGCTTCGGTACATCCCACCAGTCTATGGATTGATCAGCATGATGATATGGAAGGTAAAATTATGTATCATACCTGATAATTTTCTTTCCATTAATCATAGCTGATCAATCCATAGTCCCTCCCAGATATCTGTATTGTTTATATTCTGGTTGCATTTCAGGTTCAAGTTTAGTCTTCAGTTCCTGTTCAGGAGGACTTCATGTTCAAGTTTTTCAATGGATTCTTCAAGAGTTGAGACGAATTTGTGTTACAGTGAGCTGCTGCATTCCTCTCCCCTCCATTTTACGGGGCTGGATTGAGACTTAAATTCTGCCGGCACTCCCTCCCGCTTCGTGCGGCTGTAGGGCAGCTTTGTACCCTTCCCGCTTCGGCGGTGTTAGGGTCAGTCAGCTCCTCCCGCGGTTGCGGTTGCAGGATAAGCCAGATCCCCCCGCATTGGCGGGTGTGGTGTCCCTCCCCCGCTCCGCGGGGATGAGCTGGACGGATTCCCCTCCCCCACTTGTGTGGGGATGAGCTGGGTTAATTCCCCTCCCCCGTTTCGGCGGTGGTGAGCTGGGCAGAGTGTCCCTTTGTGGGTGTAATTCTCTAAGTGCTGAGTCCTGCGGATGGAGCTTTGATATCGACATACTGAGGAGTTTCCGGCAGCACATGACCACATATAGGGAGGCAAAAGTTTGCTCTCTATCTCCACCTGCTGGTAGATGGACACAACCCACCAGTCTATGGATTGATCAGCTATGATTAATGGAAAGAAAATTATCAGGTATGATACATAATTTTACCTTACTGTTCCGCCCGTTGGGATACCTTCAGGGCAGCTTACAACCTAAACATAGGAGAAAAGAGAAATTTGGGGGAGAAACATGATACAGAAAGGGGAAGGTGGGGGAAGTACAAAAGGAGTGCGCCAAGTAACTTCAGACTGACATCACCTCAGCACCTTTTTCTCGCTTGAAACTGCAAGCTCAAGTGCCACGGATTGCTTAGCGCTAGTAGTTAGCGGGGCACATTGTTTATTATGTTAGGGTTTTATCAGTTGACAGGTTACCTTTCAACTAGCATAACGGAACCGAGCCGGTCACAACGAGGATCTATTTGATCCGATCAAATGAAAGGATTGGGGGGGGGGGGGCTTATTTGGTGAAATTTAAGGAAAAAGAATCAACGACAGATCAATATAGGCTAATAATCCACAAAGACGAGAAAAAGGAAAATCGTGGCACACAAAGGAGCAGACCGTGTGAAGCAGAAAAAGTCTTTATTGCCTCTCTCCCACGCCCTATGGGCTAGGGTTGGGTGAACCATGGAATGAAAGGCCTCCGAGTTTGCTGCTTCCAACATGGTGACTGTACCTGTGTTGCAATGTGACCCAGCATCCTGCTGAGAAGCTGCCACTGAACTTAAAGCTGGCCCATGCTTTCTCTTGGCCAGGTTTGGTCGTACTCCCAAAGTCACAGGATCATGATCAGCGCGACTCTCACCACTGCAACAAAACTCAAGTGCCAGAACTGCCGCTGCAGCCCCCTACCCACAGTGGAAGCACCTTTTCACACAGGCATTTCCATGCTTGCACCCAGCTGCAGTCACTCTCTCCCACACCACTCCCCATGCTCTAAATTGGTATTACCCCATTTTAACTGTATAACAGAGGTATCATGTACATTTGCAGTGCAATTTTATTTCTACTTTAAGAATTAAAGACAGATTTCACAACTGTGAAAAACAGAAAGTAATCATATATAAAGTATGACAGCTCTCCTTTGAAAATACTAAGTTATCCAATATGAACCTACAATACATTCTTAGGCAAGGGAAACCAGAGTGGATGCCTTGGTCATAGCAGTCACAAAGATTACCATTCTCATGGGTGGGGGGGAGCAGGTAAAGGCGTTGTTGAAGCAGGCATTTCAAGTAGTGACGCTGAGGCTGCTGGGTGTGATATGCAGCAGATACATGTTCAGGTCCTGTTTGAGGTGGTCCAGCAACTCCCTATGGATCCTTTGGATGCCAAGGAAGTCTCCCAATCGGTCAGGAGTATGGCAGTAATGGTGTCAGCATGGAGGGGTTGGTCAGGAGTATGGCAGTAATGGTGTCAGCATGGAGGAGTCTATGGCTACAGAACCTGTCTGCAGATGCAGTATTGAAGTCTAGGCTTAGCAAGCTTCCTTTTTAGGGGCACAAGAGAAGCCATTTGCATCGCACCAACACTCCAGCCAGTCTGGGGTAAGAACTGAAAACACCATTGTCCCATGCAACTCATTGTGAAGGAACTTGGATAGATCAGGCCACAAAGGCTGCTAGAAGACAAGTACAGACAGCACAAGGTCTGGTGCAGGGAAAGTCTCATTTTAAAGATGCACACCATTACTGCTCTGGTAAGGGTTTGGAGAAGCTGCCCCTTTTCCAGACTAAGTCTCCGTCCTTCTACTTTTATGAAAAAGATGGACTCAGCAGGATCAAGAGGCTCCAGACACCGCAAGGGTGCCCAATGATAGCCTGGGTGTCGCTGTTGTCTCTAAACCTGTGCACATTGTGACATTGTCATTAAGTGCACACAATTTTTTAGTAGCTCACAGTAAGCGAGACACATCATACCAGTGCTCCAGCCAAACCCGAGCAACACAACCAAGACCTCTGGATCATTTGGGGAGTGCAATTTTAACTTGCTGCTAGAATAATAGCACGAGGGAGGTCATTCATATTGTACAACAGCTCCAGCCAGGCCCAGGGTAAGGAGACTGAAAATGCTATTGTCCTACGCAATTCGTTGGAGACCTCCAGATCCTTTTTGGAGCACATATTTGATTTGCTTCAAAGGTAATGGCACAAGAGAAGCCATTTGCATTGCACCACCACTCCAGCCAGTCTGGGGTAAGAACTGAAAAACCATTGTCCCGTGCAACTCATCGTAGAGTTCAAGATAATTTTGGGAGCACAATTTCAGCTTGCTGTAAGGGGTGCCATTAAAAATGTTAAAATGCAAACTTGAAGATGACAAATCTGATGTTAAACATAGAAAAATGTAGGTAGAAAAAGACTATGTGGCCTGTCCAGTTTGCCCATCCTTGTCATCTACTCTCCCTATCACTCTCTTACAGATCCAATGTGCATGTCCCAAGCTCTCTTGAATTAAGATACTGTTTTTGTCTCCTGCACTTCCACCGGAAGGCCGAGCCACAAATTTCACCACCCTTTCCGTGAAGTAGTATTTCCTCAAGTTACTTCTGAGTCTACCCTATTTTCCCTTCATCCTATGCCCCCTCGTTCTAGAGCTTCCTTTCAATTGAGAGACTCAACATCCTGCGCATTTATGCCGCATAGGTATTTAAATGTCTCTACCATATCTCCCCTCTCCCACCTTTCTTGCAGAGATCTGTCTGTCCCCATTCACAGCCCTGGATAAGCGTGGGTTATAAGTTATAATAATAAAACTACCTGCTAGTCAAACATGCGGTTGGCACAGCAAGGGTGGTTGTAGCGTCACGTTGGCGAAAGGAGGGGGTCCCCTCTTTAGCTGGATGGCTTAATAAGTTGAGGTATGTTCGTGAAATGGAGAGACTAGTGGCTGAGCGTAAACAACTACTGGGAAAATGGCGTTCAGTTTGGGAGCCCGTCCCTTTTGACGCTCTATAAATCTAGCTGCTATATACAAAGAGTGACATGAGGGGTAGTGCCCAGTAGTGTCCACCTGGAGGGGGGGGGGGGGGGGAATATTTGTTTTCTTGAAAATTGGATAAAAAATGTGAAGTTTAATGCAGTTGACATAGTTATGTTGAAACTATTGAATGTAATCATACAAGCTGTACTGGTAGGTTCCTGTATTAGAATCAGCATGTTGTATTCTTTTATTTTTTGTGGTTCCCTTGTGCTGTTTCAATGGATAATAAAGACTTCTTGCAAATAAAAAAAATAATAAAACTACCTGAGTCCATTTAGACCTGCAGTTCATGCCACTGACACAGCTGTATTGCAGGCCACTTTTTATTGCGGCTTAGTAAAAGGACCCCATGGTGACTTAAGGGAACGTAGGTCTCTAAGTAGTTGATTTCTGTTTGGTTTATGCCTGGCAGGATTTGATGATGTCTGTCATGTGTATCTTTACAGTTCTGTATTCATCTAGCAGCACTGCAGACTTTGTACAATGGCTCTGCCACTTACTGCTGAAACACAAGTAGTGCTTCCTATTGTTTTCATAGAAGAGCAAGATGGTTACAACTTTTAATACTAAAATTAAGCTGTACATACAAGAAAATGTATTCTGAACACTTGCACATTCTGACCTTCCCTGCACAGGCATCATTGCTTCATGATCTTAAGAAATTCTGAAAATAAATCCTTCTTTGACCTGTTGTACTGTAGTGTTGTCTTTATAAATAACTAGTAAAAAAAAAAGGCCTGTTTCTGTCAGAAATGAAATGGGCGCTAGCAAGATTTTCCTCGGAGTGTATGTTTGAGAAAGAGTGTGTGTGTGAGAGAGAGACAGTGTGTTTGTGTGAGAGACAGAGTGTCTGTGTGTGAGAGAGAGATAGAGACTATGTGTGTGTGACAGATAGAGTGTGATAGACACAGAGTGTGTCAGAGTGTATGTGAAAGAGAGTGAGTGAGTGACTGGTCTCAGGACCCCTCCTCTCCCCCTGCCCCCCTGCAGATACCCATGTCCAGCGTCCCTCCTCTCTCTTCTGCCCCCCATGCAGCCACCCATGTCCAGTGTCCCTCCTCTCTCCCCTGCCCCCCGTGCAGCCACCCATGTCCAGCGACTTTCATCTCCCCCTGCCCCCCCTGCAGCCACCCATGTCCAGCGACCCTTCTCTCTCCCCTGCAGCCACCCTTGTCCAGCGACCCTCTCCTCTCCCCTGCCCCCCCTGCAGCCACGCATGTACAGCGTCCCTCCTCTCTCCCCTGCAGCCACCCATGTCCAGCGACCCTCTCCTCTCCCCTGCCCCCCCTGCAGCCACCCATGTCCAGCGACTCCCCTCCCTGCCCCCCTGTAGCCACCCATGTCCAGCGACCCTTCTCTCCCCCTGCAGCCACGCATGTGCAGCGTCCCTCCTGTCTCCCCTGCTCCCCCTGCAGCCACCCATCTGGTCTCAGGACCCCCTCCCCACCTCCCTCTCCCCTGTCCCCACCTCCCTCTCCCCTGTCCCCACCCAGCCATCCATGTCCAGCGACCCTCCGCTCCCCCTGCAGCCACCCATATCCAGTGACCCTCCCCTCCCCCCTCTTGGCGCATCACCCAAGCCCCTCCCCCCCCCGGGCACATCAACCCCCTCGCCACCTGCAGCTGCCAATGGTAACGCTGTCCAGCCGCCGCTGCTGCTTCTCCTGTTGAGCAGTAGCGGCCGCTACAAAAAAGAAAAAAACCCCAAAAATGTTTTTAAACCTGAAACGCGGCACTGTAGACAGCCATCTGGCATTGGCTGTCGTCTCTGCAGCCACTCCTCTCCCCTCTCACATCGCTGCACTCCTCTGGGGTCTTACTCCAGGGGCAGTGACGTGGAGGCGAGAGGAGGAGCGGCTGCAGAGACGACAGCCAATGCCAGATGGCTGTCTACAGTGCCACGTTTCAGGTTTTAAAACATTTTTGGTTTTTTTTCTTTTTTGTAGCGGCCGCTGCTGCTCAACAGGAGAAGCAGCAGCGGTCGGACAGCGTTACCATTCGCAGCTGCGGGTGGTGAGGGGTTGATGTGCCCCGGTGGGGGGGGGGTGTTGTGCCTGGGGGGAGGGGCTTGGTTGATGCGCCAAGGGGGGGGCACTGACAGCTGATTCCTAGGCAGGGGGAGGAGTAGTTTCCCTACTCCTCCCCCTGCCAGGCTGACGTCACTCACAGCTGATTCGCAGGCTACGGAGCCTAGCTCAGCAACTGCAGGAGCCACGGACACAGGCAGCTACTTTAGAACATTGGTGGTGAGAATTATTATATAGGATTTGTATGTATTTTTTGTAACAATTATCTTTTTTGCCTTGCTAGGTGGTAGAGTGTTTTCCAGAAAGATAGTTCAAAGATCTTAAAAGTGGATCAACTCTCCCACAGTTGGCAAAATTTAGCAACCATTTGTTGCAGTCTTCAGATGCAATGTACCATAATTTCAAGTAAGTGTGTGGCATGAGCTTGCATGACTTCGCCATTGAATGGATTTCAGTGCTCTGGGAAAAGATGGATTTGACTTGTCATCTTTTGCTATTTCATTAAAGCAAATGCTTTAGAAGGACCTTGCTGGTATATTAGAAATGGAAATTCCATTTTGTTTTTGTTGTGTCTCAAACATAAGTGTACATTGGAAGAAAAATCTAGTAATAACCACGTGAGTGGTCATAGGATCCCTACATTCCATTTCCTATTTGTTAATTTCAGTTTGCTTTTTGTAGAGCGGAAACTAGTGAGATGGTACTTCTGTTGATGAAGATAAAAGCATTGGATTCTGCAGATGTTCTTATTAAGAAATACAGTCTGGAAAACTTGAAATGCGAAACAAAGACATGACATTTGTCAAAAATATTGAACTATTAAAAAAAAATATGTATTATGTATCTTGTATTTTTGTAAACCTTGTATATTTATAAACTACAGTGTGGTGAAATGATGGAATCAACTATGTTTAACTTTGCCAGAGGGAAGCAGAACATTTTGTTAAATTATGTATCATGAAAAAAGACAATTTGTATGTTACCGAATTATTTCAATCTGTCGTATTCTACATCTGTTTTAAGATAATTTTTTAAATTAAAGAAGATATGAAAAAATATTTAATTTTATCAGTAGATTTGGATAAACCTTTGTTAAAAAAATCTCATGTTATATTGTCTGGTCTTAACCTTTAGGCATTTCTGGTAGCTATAAATCCATATGGAATTGTCTCACTAACTTTGATCACTATCCTTGTTTTCATTATTAATTTAAATTGCAACCTTGTGCTTTTTTTTTTTAATAATGCACATGGAATCAAATTTGAACTTTTCACTTGTGTTAAATTGCTGATTACATAACTTTTGTCAGCTGAATCAGAGCAGCATACTCTATTTTGGAGTGGAGGAGTAGTAGTATAATGGTTACAGCCGTGGACTAAGAACCAGGAAAACCCAGCTCCTTGTGAACTTGGGCACATCACTTAACCTTCCTTTGCTTCAGGTACAAAGGTAGATTGTAAGCCCTCCGTAGACGTGAAAATACCTTCTATACCTGAATGGAACTTGCCTTGAGCTACACTGAAAAAGATGTGAGACAGATCTTAATAATGATTTTACAGTACATAGCCTGCTGCTTCCAAAAAATGTAATCTACCTGTAATGAAAAACACAGAAGAAACCTGTCTTCGCAAAAAACAATAGCCGTCACAAACATCTACCTGTAATGGCCATGCCTGGTAACACAGGGGGAAAAAATCTAGTTTCAAATTACCAGATGAAGAATATGGGAAACGGCTCCAGGTCCAGTCATGGTATCCTCAAGACATCTTGGGTTCTGCTACTGGAGTTGTAGCACAAAGATTAGCCTGTCTGCATGCATCTGGTGTAAGGAAAAAGCTCTTTGATTAAAAGAAAAAAAAGTAAATGAAACTGTTTATATCTTTAAGACAGTGTATCAAGTCTGCAGTGTATTACAGGGTACTACATTTCTTTGAAGGGGTGAATAAGCATGAGTGTAAAGGTGAACCAGTTGATAATTGTACATCTGGATTTTCAAAAGGCATTTGACAAGTACCTCATGAAAGACTCCTGAGGAAATTTGAAAGTCATGAGATAGGAGGTAGTGTCCTGTTGTGGATTAAAAACTGGTTAAATGACAGTAAACAGAGAGTAAGGTTTAAATGGTCAGTATTTTCAATGGAAAAGAGTATTTAGTGGGGTTCCCAAGGGGTCTGTGCTGGTTTGCTGCTTTTTAACATATTTATAAATGCTCTAGAGATGGGAATAACTAGTGAGGTAATTCAATTTGCTGATGACACAGTCATTGTTAAATTGCACGAGGACCTTATGAAACTGGGAGACTGGGCATTCAAATGGCTGATGACTTTTATGTTTAATCATTTTTATTATTGAAAACATCACATGTTATATATAATACAGTGAAGGCATCATCTATCAACATGCTCCTAAACATGCCAAAACATTAATTAATAAATGATACAATTTGTTTTTCAATTTTAATCAAACCCCCCCATCTCTTACTTCAGCCTTACTGCTTCTCAGAATAACCCCCCCCCCCCCCAGTCCCAACAGATTATTACATTCCACTTCAATGTACTCCTAAACTCCCACAACAAACCAACTAAGTAATACAAAACATCTTAATTTGAATCATACCCTCCCAACCCCCCCCCCCTATGATTCAACTGTATCAGGTATATAATAATATAGCACACTCCCCAGGAACACTCTAAGAAACTCCTTAATCAAGTATCTTCCATGGTAAGGCTTAGAGATCAGTCCACATATCTTCGAATCATGCCCTTTCTCATAAACCACTCCCCCCCCCCACCTCCCTCCCCTTTATCCTTCCCCCTCCCCTCCTGCCTTCCCACTTCCCCATCCCCTATACCACCCACCTCCCTCCCGCACAGGAATAGTCTAACATCCACTCTTCCAACATCGATTACAACTTGAGTGAGTTCACCAATAAGCTGCAAGCTCTTCCTGATAGAGCTTGCACGTACGGCTTCCAGACCTCCCAGAAATGTTGTTTACTTCTAGGGCTACGGTGCACACCATGTGCCTCCATGAGCACCAGGGAGTGAAGCAAATTCCTCCACTGCCAGAAGGAGGGCCCTATGTCCTGAGTCCAATATTGTAGAATACATTGTTTCCCAATAATTATTGCCTTATATATGAATAGACGCTCCATGTGCCGCATAATTGACCCATTCCCCCCCAGGCCCAACACTACATTTTTCGGCGGCAACCAAATCTTCTTATGTATTAGTGTCTCACAGAATTCTATAACTTTACCCCAAAACTTCCTGATGTCTGGACATTCCGAAAGCATGTGATACAATGATGCTCTCTGAAAATTACACGTACTGCAATTTGGTGCTTGAATCCTACCAGCATGATAGGCCTGTATAGGGTAAAAGTATGCTCTCATAATGATTCTAAATTGTATCTCCCTATGTCGGGTACCAGTCACTTTATATGCAATCTCCTTCAGAAACCGGGCTATATCTCCACTTCTAATCTCCACCCTCATATCCGCAGACCATCTCCGAGCCGCAGCCTCATAACTATGACGCAGGCAGTGGTGTGCTGGAGCAGGCTCTCACAGGCTCGCAAGAGCCGGTTGTTAAGTTTTTAAGAATTTTGGGAGCCGGTTAAAGTAGGGCCCTCCATGGCTACTTAACAACTGGCTCCCAAAATGTGGGCTTGGGCCCCCTGCTGAATTATCTTTTACTTTGCTGGTGGGGATGCTGAGCCCTGCCAGCCAAGTAAATAGACTACTGCTGCTCCTTGCTCCATGTTTCCAGCTCTGGGCCGCAGGCTGGGACTTCTCAAGCATGTGAGAGAAGTTCCAGCATGCTGCTCAGAGCAAGACGTTGGGAGTGGTGGCAGTCCATTTATTGGCTGCCAGCAAAGGTATGCCTAGCGTGCCCGCAAGAAGGGATAGAGGAGAGAGAGGCAAGTGTTTCTCCCCCCCCCACCCCCACCCCTGGCCCTTCCAACTTCAGAGCTGTCTACGTTCAGAGAAAGAGCCTGTTGTTGAAAATGTACCAGCAAACCCCTGGATGCGGGGAAATCATATTTAACTGTTTATACAGTATCAACACCGAGGTCTGTTCCCTACCCTGAAGCAGAAATAAGTTCACCAATAAATCATATATTCCTCTATCACGTCTGGCTCTATGTAGTTGCTTAATATAACTATGTAACTGATAATAGTCATACCATGCCACATTCTCTACTCCCACTATATCCTCTAAGGCCTCCTGAGATATAACCTTCCCCGAATCCTGCATGACATCCGCCACCAGAACTACCCCTTCCTGTACCCAATTAATAAACCTTGGTTGGATGTTCCCAGGGCCAAATGCTCCATTCCCAAGTGGGAGCAGATCCGTACATTGTGGGTTCTTGTTTAACCTCTTTAATATATACTGCCATGTGTGTCACATTGGATATAGTAATATATGTTGACCCCATCCCTTAGGCATCATTTTACCCTGGACATGTAACATATAATATGGATGATAGGGCCTCAACAGTTCACACTCTGTACTCCACACTGTATGCTCTTCGGTTTCTAATATCCAATCCGCTAAATGTCGTGCCAAACAAGCCCAGTTATATTGTTTAATATCAGGCAACCCAAAGCCCCCATCTGTCCTTCTCCCATACATATATTCCAATTTAACTTTGGCCTTCTTCCCACCCCAACAAAACCAGGACACCATTCCCCTAAGTTTCTTTAGATCTTTGGTCTGTAATAAAATTGGCAGTTGTCTAAGGACATATAGCCATTTCGGGAAAAGCATCATTGCGAACAAGCCGACTCTTCCACTCAATGTTAAGGGTAGCCCCTCCCATATTGCTATCTGATGTCTTGTATAATGTAACAACTCATCAACATTCTGTCTATATAATCTTCTCAAATCCCCAGTTAGCGTTATGCCCAGGTATTTAAACTCCTTATCCGCCCACCGCAATGGAAACTCTCCCTTCCATTGCTCCCTCACTGTGTTGTTAGTGGGCAATCCCTTAGAGTTTTGAATATTCAATTGAAAACCCGAGAAGGCCCCATATTCTTCAAAAACTTCCATTAACACCGGCAGCGATCTCTCCGGCCTCGCCAGATGAACCAAGATATCTTCGGCAAAGGCCGATATTTTAAATTCTCTGGTTCCCAGTTTTATTCCTTCAATCTCAGCGTTTCCCTGAATTTCCCAAATCAATGGATTCAAAGTAACAGCAAAGAGTAATAGGGATAGAGGGCAACCCTGTCTAGTTCCTCGATTAATTAGAAAACTTTGAGAGTACGCTCCATTTACCAACACCGTCGCCGCCGGGTTCTTGTATAATATGGAAATCGCTTGTGTAAAATATCCCTCAAATCCATACGCCCTCAATGATGCGAAAAGGAACTCCCACTTGACCCTATCGAACACCTTTTCGGCGTTGAAGCTGATCAAGAGGGAGTCCCCTCCCCCCCTGCGTACCCTCTCCATTGTAGCCAAGAGCAATCTAATATTTTTCCCACTCTGTCTCCCCTGCACGAACCCCACCTGAGGGGACGCCACTATTCTCGGCAACACTTTCGCCATTCTAGATGCTAATAGCTTGACGAATAATATAGCCTCATAGCTAATGAGTGAAATTGGTCTATATGAGCCTGGTAAGGTCGGATCCCTCTCTGGTTTCAAAAACACCATGACATCCGCTAGTCCCAAGGATTGCGGAAGCTCCCCCAATTCAACTGACCTATTAAAGGCATTAGCTAGAGCGCCTCCTATGTCCTGCATTAAGATTTTATACAATTCAGCCCTAAATCCATCTGGCCCCGCAGCCTTATGCAATGCACGTCCTCTGATTTCTCTAAGGACCTCTTCCACTTCTATCGTCTTGTTTAACTCTCTCTGCTGTTGCTCCGAGATCTTCGGCTTAGTGACATTCTCAAGATACGTATCTGGGTCTAAGTCATTGATATCATTCTTAGCATATAACCTAGCATAATAGTCCTGAAACATGTCCTGTATCTCTGCATCAGTATAAACCAACTCCCCCGTCCGCGTCCGAACCGTCAGCACTCTCCGCTGCCCCCTCGCTCTCCTCACCAATCCCGCCATCATCTTCCCAGGCTTATTGCCAAACCTATACAATTGATATATATAATATTCGGCAGATTTATTTGCTCTCTGATGCAGCAACTCATTAAGGGACGCTTGCGTGGCTAATAATTGCTCTCGGACATGGTCTGTGGAATGTTGCCCATAAGACCTCCTCAAGTGTACTAATTGCTCCCCCAATCTGATAATTGCACGATCTCTCCGTTTCTTCTTCCTAGCGTTATACACTATTATCTCTCCCCTTAACACAGCCTTCCCAGCTTCCCAATATAGTATCGGGGTATTTACATGAGTTGCATTATGTAATGTATATTCTTCCCATTTCTCTCTAATATACGTCCAAAATTCTGGATCATAGTACAGGTCCATGGGAAATAGCCATCTAAACTGTCTACTCTGTGGATTCTGATCTCGAAATTTGATATATGTAGCCGCATGATCTGATATAATCGTAGGGTCAATATGGGCCTCTAATATATCTGCAAAACTCTCTTCATCTATCAGCAGGTAGTCAATTCTCGATTGTGTGTGATGGGCTCTAGAGTAGTGTGTATAGTCTTTGGTGTTTGGATTTAGTACCCTCCACACATTGACCACTCCCAGTGCTCCACATAACAGTTTTATACCTTTATCCGCCCCCACTGCTGCTCCCGCTACAGTGTGTGATCTATCCATAGTTGAATCCGCTACCATGTTGAAGCCCCCCTCAATTATCTTCTGCTTGATGTTAAAGTGCTGTATCTTACTGATAAGAGTATGGTAAAATTGCTTGCAGTACACATTAGGAGCGTAGACATTACCTATGAGCCATGAACTGCCATTCACATTTACCTGTGCCAGGTTATATCTCCCTTCGGTATCAACACATAGCTGCCCAACCTCCACCTGGAAAGATTTATGGAATAATATCACAACCCCCGCTTTTTTCCCCACCGCCAGGGCCTCTATTATAGTGCCCACCCACCAGGTTCTAAGCTCATGCGCCTGAGTTGATAAATGTATCTCTTGGAGGAGTGCTATATCAGCCCTTTTCTTTTTTAAGACTATTAAGTATTTTATTTCATTTAATAGGGGAGATATGCCCCCCCACATTCCAGGAATACACTTTAAGACCCATTAGTCAACATCAGCTCGTACGTGCAGCTTGCACCATCCCTACTATTCTTTCCCACATCCACTCAGCATTCCACTCACTCACATATCCCCTCTTATTCCTTATTGCTAGTCTATATCCTGTTGCCCAATCCCTGCTTTCCCCCCACCCCTCCAAATACTCCCAGCTCCCATTCCACTATTCCTCCCCCCTTCCTGTTCCAAGAACTAGTCACGAAATAACACCTGCACTCACCCTACAGCATACCTCTTACCCATCCACTCTCATTCCCATTCCCCAACATCTTAGCCATACACAGCCTTATCTATCACATCTCCTATACCAGTTTTATTCGTCTCCCTCTCGGAAGACTAGAAGAAGCTTCTGAAGGTCCATTCTGTATATATCTCCAGCTCTGCGGAATCGATAGCCCAACGACCATTCCAGGCCCAGGTAACCAGCTGGAGACCATCCATATCACCCACTCGATCAGCATCCGATTCCAATTTTGTCATATAATCTACTATCAAGCCCCGGAGGCACTCTGATAAACATTCTCAGTTCGTGTCCAATCAATCAATCGCATCTCAAACAGCTAATTGTTCAAACCTTGGGGCTCTCAAATTAACTCCCATTATCAGACTCTCCACTTTGAAGCCAGTCCAGTGAAATCCAATAGTCTGAATCTAATCTCTGTAAGATTCTGTGATCTTCTACTTTTTCATTGAGGATCTGGTTCAGTCCCATGTTGTTGAATATATTCTTTAGCTGCCTCCACCTTATCAAAGAATTTGGTTACTCCATTGATAGTAAGTCGCAGCTTTGCAGGGTAGAGGAGCGCAAATTTTATTTTCTTGTTAAATAAATCCGTACATAATGGCGCAAAGGACTTCCTCATCGTTTGCACCTGATACGAATAATCTTGAAAACAAAGGATCCTTTTACCTTGATAGGTAAGGGTGCTGCCACCACGTATCGCATCCAAAATATATTGCTTATGTCGAAAATTAAAGCATTTTAAAATAACCACTCTCGGCCTGGTCACTGCCTGTCGCGAAGGCCCCATCCGATGAGCCCGCTCCACACAAAACCGTTGTAGTTTATCCTCTATATGTAAGGTCTGTGGTAACCATTCTTCCAAGAAGACAGGTAAATCTTTATCCATCAGCGACTCAGGGAGCCCGACCAGACGAATGTTGTTTCGCCTGCTCCGATTCTCCAAATCATCAAGCTTTACCTCCACGCGCCACTACAGTTTCTTATTGATCTCCTTCTGCGCCCCTAAGTTCTCCTCGATCTCCGAAACCCGCTGCAGGCCTTCATCCAGCTCCAAACTCATACTGTCAATGCACTCGTGAGCCTCCTCTGTCCGATCAAAGAGCTGCTGGAGTTTCTTATCCAGCGCTGCCTCCACCGCTGCTGTTACCTCGGCTGTGATCTCCGTCAGCCATGCGGTTCCCACGGCAAGATCCCCGAGATCGCGCTGGTCGGCCATCTTGTTTTTGGCCGGTTTAGATTTGTCCTGCTCTCTCCGAACCGTTTTCGCTGCCATTCTGCTACTCACCTCCGATTCTTCAAGCGCTTATCGGTTCCCCCACCTGATGCATACAAGGCAGTGCTGTTTCTCACCTTGGGCTTGCCAAATTAGCAGTTTTTTGGGCGAATGTGCGCGGAGCTTAGCTTACCAGCGTCAGCCCTGCACCATGGCGTCACGTGACCTCCCGGCTGTTGACTTTTAATGTGAGCAAGTGCAAAGTGATTCATGTGGGAAAGAGAAACCCAAACCATAGGTAGGTGATTCAAGGTTCCACATTAGGAGTCACCGCCCAGGAAAAGGATCTAGGTGTCATCATTGATACATTGAAACCCTCTGCTCAATGTGCAGTGTTGGCTAAGAAAGCAAATGGAATGTTAGGAATTATTAGGAAAGGAATGGAAAACAAAACTGAGAATGTTATAATGCCTTTGTATCACTCCATGGTGCGAACACACCTCAAATACTGTGTGCAGTTATGGTCACCACATCTCAAAAAAAGATATAGTGTAATTAGAGAAGGGTGAAGAAAATTATAAAGGGAATGGGACGACTTTTCTATGAAGAAAGTTTAAAGCGGTTAGGCACTTCAGCTTGGAGAAAAGATGGCTGAGGGGAGATATGATAGAGGTTTATAAAATACTGAGTGAAATGGAACAGGTACATGTGAATTACTTTTTACTCTTTCCAAAAATACTAGGAATAGGGGGTATGCAAAGAATCTACTTAGTAGTAAATTTAAAACAAATCTGAAAAAATATTTCTTCACTCAATGTGTAAGTAAACTCTGAAATTTGTTGCCCATAAATGTTGTAAAAGCAGTTAGCTTGGTGGGATTTAAATAGGTTTGGATAACTTTAATAAGCCTTTACTAAGATGGACTTGGGGAAAATCCACTGCTTATTTCTACGATAAATCAGCATAAAATCTGTTTTACTGTTTTGGGATCTTGCCAGGTACTCGTAACCTGGATTGGCCACTGTTGGAAGCAGGATACTGGGGTTGGTGGACCTTGATGATAACATGTTCTTAAAGAATATTGAACAAGGCACAAAACAAAAATATCAAGACTGTAAGTAACCTCCTGAATGGCTCATATAAACATTAAAAAATTGAGGCAACAATGGGGACCCTTGAGGAACACCACAGTGCGACTTCCAATCCTTTGATGCTATACCATTCTTCAAAATGCTATATTGTCTATTTCCCCAAGAAGAATGAAAAACATTTAAGAACTGATTCCCTAATGCTCATTTCACTCAATTTAAAAAGCAGCAAATTATGATCCATGGTGTCAAACACCATGGAAATATGAAATTGCAATAAGACAGCTTCCTTACCCAAGGCTATATATCCCTTTATTTCTGTTAATAAGCACTATAAGCATTCTCTCCGTGCAATGCATTGGGAGAAACCCATGCAGTGAGAAATGTCAATACATAGGGCCCTGTTTACAAAGGTGTACTAGCCGTGTAGATGCCCATAATATTTCATATGGGCATCTACACTGTTAGCGCGTGCTAAATTTTAGCACATGGTAAAAACACTAGAGCATCTTTGTAAACAGGGCCCATAGATTATTGTAAAAAAATTGAGAATTGATAGTTCAGCACAAACTGAAGGAGTTTTACTATCCAAGGAATATTCACCTCTGGTCGATCTATATTTTTAGGAATGGGAGTAAGAGCAATCGAAGCAATTTCATTAGGGTAAACAACTTCCAGCAACACTTTATTTATAAATGCAGTAAGACATATTAAGATTTTAGAAGAAATTGCCTTTAAATAAAAACATGGACAAATAGCCAAAGAACTTGCTTTCTTGGCCACTCTTCCCAGAAATTTTCCCATCATAGTGGAAGAAACGGGGGAAAATTCATGCCATAATCTATCTGCTGGTATAACTTGAGCATACTGCTCAGAGCCAGAAATAAGCAGGAGTCTATTTGGCTTGCGGGGCTTGGCATGCCCACTTTGGGGGGGGGGGGGGGGGGAGGAGGAAGGGGGAGAGAAGAATGCATTACCCTCCTGGTCCACTTCTCCCAAATTGCCCAGAGAGCCTGTATATGCTTGCCTCTCATTTTTTATGTTGGTGATTCCTACTATTTGTGCCATGCAGCTTCTGGTGAGTTTGAGCTTTGTGGTGACCAAAATCCCATTCTATTCTCACAAGATAGAATGGCATGCAGTTCAAAGTAACTGCAAGCTATGTTCTGCAGCTGGAACCCCCCCCCCCCCCCCCCCCACCCGAATAGCTGTTTAAAATGTGGCACCACATAACAAGGCTCCAGCCAAAGTATAGGAAAGTAGAGGAGGGGATTAAAACCTGGATTAGGGGGAGAGCCAGTTCAAAGGGATGGGTATGGAGAAAGGATGGTGGAGGTTGACAGCGTGTCTGCTGCTTTGTCCAGTGATGATCTTTGCTCTCGTATTTTACAAATTGGCCCTTGCTTGAAAAATAACAAAAAGATGCTGTATTAAGGGAACTCATAAATGATGCAGTTAAATCTAGGCCAGTGTTCCACAATGTGCTCCTAAGTGGAATGCCTCTTTCCAATACAAAATCAAATCAACATGGATGTTGTATATGGTGAATGATTTCTGATGCACATAAAGTGGCAAATTAAAAAAAAATTGTGTGTTTTGTGCAGATGTTCCCTGCCAGGTCTTTGGGCTTACACTACTTGGTGAAACAGATATGACAATATCATTTTGTGACAAGTTGTCAGACTTCTTTCCTGGAAGCACTGGGTTTGTGAGCCCTTGGACCACTACTGTGGAGCGGCAGTGGCAGGCAAGGTCACCTTCAAAGCAGAGACGAGGCAAGGCTGGACTGGAACCCTGGACTGGAGTTCTGCACTGGAACGCACCAGACGGGTGCGCACTGGACTGGAACCCACTGGACTGTAACACACGGGACCAGAACCCACTGGACAGGAACACACTGGACCTAGGCTTCACCTACGCTTAGCCACCGTTCCCCGAGGGTTGAGCCCTCAGGTTCGGGCAGCAGGCAGGGCTTACAGGAAAACCGGAACTGGAACTAGCAAGCAGGAACAGCAGGAATCAGGATACAGAAGTGCCCCAAGGCACCTAGGCGAAAGCAAGGCAGACAGGCAGGGAATGTCCGGGTTTCGGCAATAGGTCTGGCCACAGGCAGAGAATATCCGGGTTCAGGCAGTAGTCGAGTCAGGCAGCAAGTATCGGGGTTCAGGCAGTAGTCGGGTCAGGCAACAGGCAGCAAGTATCGGGGTCACGCAGTAGTCGGGTCAGGCAGCAAGTATCGGGGTTCAGGCAGAGTGTAGTCAGATTCAGGCAATGGTCAGGTCAAGTAGCAAGATTATGGCTGGAGCTCCGGTAGCAAGGAGTACTGGCAGCGGACAGGACTAGGGCTGAAGCTCCAGAAGCAAAAGAAAACACACACGGGAAAACCAGAAAGCTAAACACAAGAAAACTAGTAAAGCTGAACACAAGCTAACGAGCAAAGCTATGCCCAAGCTACGAGTAACAAACTAGAAACTCACACTGAACTGGACAAGGTAGCAGTGCACTCTAACATACCAGGGACCTTAAACGATGCAAAGGCTGCAGTCTCTAAGTGATTAATAAAGCCCTTCAACACCTGAGGAGCAGCTGCACAGCAGGAGGTGGGGTTGGGCTCTGACTAGAGAGACAACCACTTGTTTTGTAACTTTCCAGGTGCTGGACCTGAACCAAACTCCTGCAAAGTAAAGTAAATTCTGACCTTTTAAATTCCAAACTTCTCAACTTTCTGGCTATAGGTGAGATACCTGATATTCTCTTTAATTTAATGCTTATTGCTTAATTAATTAATTTGCCCTGTGAAACCTCTTTCATTCTTTTCCTGCCAAGCTCTGATAGAGGGGACAGGCTGTTCAAACTGCATTGCATTGGGCTCTAAAGTTGCATTTTACATTGCTGAAACTGCTATAATTATTGGGAATTTTTAGATTTATTTACAAAAGGAAAGTTATATTCTAGGGCAATTTTGAAAGTTAAATAAATTGAAAATTCTTTGATCAGACTATACCATTTCTGGTCCCATCTAGAGAATTTCCTTGATAACAGCATTTAGCTGACACACTGGGACTTCTAATCCCACCCACCCCACGGTTTTCCACTCATTTATAGACAAACCAAACCTCATTAACTTTACTCCTCAATCATACACAGGCAGTCTTGCAGACTGTTAACCCCAACATAGTACACCTGTTCATACCCATTTCAACCAATCAGGATGACTTTTATTCTCTGCAATAATTGTGGTGCTTTAGTTTCAAGGCCAATCATCTGGAGACTTAAAGCTTGTCCTGTCTTCAGTTATGTAGTTTAAAACAAGAGCTCAGTAAAGTAATGCAAGAATTGGATGCAATTAAAGCAGCTTCTAAGACTGCACAGAATAATAACTTCTCACCACTGCCTCAAAGAATAAACCCACATAAGAACAGATGGTGCACAGTAGGCTCAGGCAGACTTCGTCATGTGACACAGAAGCATCCACCCGCACAAGTGTTGCCACTAAAGAATTTAGTTGCTCCATTACAGCACTGTGATGCTCCTGAAAATAGAACTGAGGAAGAGGAAAAAGCAATAAAGTTGGAACAAAAAGATATGAAGGTACCCAAAGTGAAAAGACACCCCCAAATCACTAATGTTAAAACACATACAAGGAAATATAGATGGAAAGCAATGGCCACAAATGCTCGTAGTCTAAGCAATAAAATTCATGACCTTCAAGCCCTGATGTTGGAGGCAGACTTAGATGTTGTTGCAATCACGGAGGCTCAATGGTTTCCATGAATGGGATGCAAACATACCAGGCTATAATCTATTTAGGAAGGATAGAGAGGGTCGTAAAGGTGGAGGAGCAGCTCTGTTATGTGAGGAATGATATCATGGCGACTGAAATGACAGGGACCTGGGGAAAGGAAGAAGCGATATGGATCACCTTAAAAAGAGATGATAGAACCTCTGTCCACGTGGGTGTTGTCTACAGACCCCCGACACAATTAGAGGAACTAGATAAAGATCTAATCGCAGATATTCAAAAATTAGGAAAGAAAAAAGAGGTTCTCTTAATGGGAGATTTCAATCTGCCGGATGTAGATTGGAAGGTTCCGTCTGCGAAATCGGAAAGAAGTAGAGAGATCGTGGATGCTTTCCAAAGTGCTCTGCTCAGACAAATTGTAACGGAATCCACGAGGGAGGGAGCGACGCTGGAGCTGGTGCTCACAAATGGGGATAGTGTGTCAAATGTCCGAGTGGGTGCATACCTGGGAAGCAGCGACCATCAAACCGTTTGGTTTGATATGACAGCTGAAGTGGAGGGCAGCCACTCTAAACTCAAAGTCCTGGATTTCAAGCGTGCTGACTTTAGTAAAATGGGGGCATACCTGAGGAAGGAGCTGATGGGCTGGGAGGACATAAAAGAAGTGGAAGGACAGTGGTCCAGGCTGAAAGAAGTAATGAATAGGGCCACAGACCTTTATGTAAGGAGAGTAAATAAAAGCAAGAGAAAAAGGAAACCAATATGGTTCTCCAAGCAAGTGGCTGAGAAAATAAAGGCTAAAGAGTTGGCGTTCCAGAAATATAGAAAATCTCAAGAGGAAGAACACGGGGAGGAATACCGGATGAAACTGAAAGAAGCCAAGAGAGAGGTACGTCTCGCGAAGATGCAAGCGGAAGAACAAATGGCTAGAAAGGTAAGGAGGTGAGACAAAAATGTCTTCAGGTATATTAGTGAAAGGAGAATGACTAAAAAGGGAATTGTGAGACTAAAAGATACAGCGAAACACTATGTAGATAATGATGAAGAAAAAGCCAATTTGCTAAATAGATACTTTTGTTCTGTTTTCACTGAAGAAAATCCTGGAGAAGGACCACAAGGGACTGGCAAAAGTACACCTGAAAATGGAATGGATAGAGCACCGTTCACGGAAGAGAGTGTGTATCAACAACTTGGAAAGTTAAAGGTGGACAAAGCCATGGGACCGGACAGGATCCACCCCAGAATATTGAGGGAGCTCAGAGAGGTTCTGGCAGGTCCTCTTAAAGATTTGTTTAATAAATCCTTGGAGACGGGAGAGGTTCCGAGGGATTGGAGAATGGCGGATGTGGTCCCTCTTCACAAAAGTTGTGAAATGGAAGAAGCTGGAAACTACAGGCCGGTAAGCCTCACTTCGGTTATTGGAAAAGTAATGGAAGCGATGCTGAAGGAAAGGATAGTGAATTTCCTGGAAGCCAATAAGTTGCAAGATCCGAGACAACATGGTTTTACCAGAGGGAAATCGTGCCAAACGAATCTCATTGAATTCTTTGATTGGATAACTGGAGAATTGAAACATCGACATGCTATAGGCGTAATCTACTTAGATTTTAGCAAAGCTTTTGACACGGTTCCCCACAGGAGGCTCTTAACTAAACTCGATGGGCTGAAGATAGGTCCCGAAGTGGTGAACTGGATTAGGAACTGGTTGACGGACAGACGAGAGAGGGTGGTGGTAAATGGAGTTCGCTTGGAGGAGGGAAAGGTGAGTAGTGGAGTGCCTCAGGGATCAGTGCTGGGGCCGATTCTGTTCAATATATTTGTGAGTGACATTGCCAAAGGGTTAGAAGGTAAAGTTTGCCTATTTGCGGATGATACTAAGATTTGCAACAGAGTGGACACCCGGGAGGGAGTGGAAAGCATGAAAAAGGATCTGAGGAAGCTAGAAGAATGGTCTAAGGTTTGGCAATTAAAATTCAATGCAAAGAAATGCAAAGTGATGCACTTAGGGAGTAGAAACCCACGAGAGACTTATGTGTTAGGCGGTGAGAGTCTGATAGGTACTGAGGGGGGGAGGGATCTTGGGGTGATAGTATCCGAGGATCTGAAGGCGACAAAACAGTGTGATAAGGCAGTGGCCGTAACGAGAAGGTTGCTAGGCTGTATAGAGAGAGGTGTGATCAGCAGAAGAAAGGAAGTGTTGATGCCCCTGTACAAATCGTTGGTGAGGCCCCACCTGGAGTATTGTGTTCAGTTTTGGAGGCCGTACCTTGCGAAGGATGTTAAAAAAATAGAAGCAGTGCAAAGAAAAGCTACGAGAATGGTATGGCATTTGCGTTCCAAGACATATGAAGAGAGACTTGCTGACCTGAACATGTATACCCTGGAGGAAACGAGGAACAGGGGTGATATGATACAGACGTTCAAATATTTGAAAGGTATTAATCCGCAAACAAATCTTTTCCAGAGATGGGTAGGCGGTAGAACGAGAGGACATGAAATGAGATTGAAGGGGGGCAGACTCAGGAAAGATGTCAGGAACTATTTTTTCACAGAGATGGTGGTGGGTGCTTGGAATGCCCTCCTGTGGGAGGTGGTGGAGATGAAAACGGTAACAGAATTCAAACATGCGTGGGATAAACATAAAGGAATCCTGTGCAGAAGGAATGGATCCTCAGAAGCTTAGCCGAAATTGGGTGGCGGAGCATGTGGGGAGAAGAGGGGTTGGTGGTTGGGAGGCGAGGATAGTGGAGGGCAGACTTATACGGTCTGTGCCAGAGCCGGTGATGGGAGGCGGGACTGGTGGTTGGGAGGCGGGGAATCCTGCTGGGCAGATTTATACGGTCTGTGCCCTGAAAAAGACAGGTACAAATCAAGGTAAGGTATACACATATGAATTTATCTTGTTGGGCAGCCTGGATGGACCATGCAGGTCTTTTTCTGCCTTCATCTACTATGTTACTATCAGTAAGCCACTAAGGAGGCTGTCTAGGCACAAGCAAGAGAGACAAGTCCGGCAGCCTGGAAGGACCGGACCGGGCTAAAGTCTGGAACGGGTAGGAACAGCAAGACAAACTATGGCAGCCACTGGCTCTGGCCACCAGCAGGTGAGAGGAGCACAAACCAAGGAGCAGGCAGAGCGCACACAGAACATAGAGAGACTTAGAATACCTAGGTGCAGCACAGAGGAGCAAACAGAGCCAGGCTGGAGACAGAGGTAGAGCTAACACAGGCAGCACCCCTAGGTGCAGTAGAGTGGAGTAATTAGAGCCATGCTGGAAGCAGCCAGCACACAGAAGGAAAACTACTCCAGAAAGGATAGGCAAAAGCCAGCTTAGAAGCTGACCCCCAGAAATAAGGTAAGTCTGAGGGTGGTCACGGCCACAGACGTGACACAAGTGTGCCCTGTTCTGCAGTTTGATCACACATTTATATGATGTTTCTTTCCATATGCTGAACATATTTCTCTTCAGAATATAGTAACAAAACACTGCTCGTGAGCCCCTCTCTCTCATATCCACAGATAGTTCCTTGTAGTCCGGTGTTGATGCTTCTGTACAAAGTCACAGGTGAGGCCCCACTTGGAGTATTGTGTTCAGTTTCGGAGGCCCTATCTTGCTAAGGATGTAAAACGATTTGAAGCGGTTCAGAGAAAAACAACGAAAATGGTAGGGGGTTTACGTAGCAAGACATACATAGAGAAACTTGCTGACCTAAACATGGATACCTGGAAGAATGGAGAAATGGGTGATATGATACAGACATTCAAATATTTGAAAGATATTAATCTGCAAACAAACCTTTTCCCAGAGACAGGAAGGTGATAGAACTAGAGGGCACGAATTGAATTTGAAAGGGGGCTGACTCAGGAATAGTGTCAGGAAGTATTTTTTCACTTAGAGGGTGGTAGTTACCTGGAATGCCCTCCCACGGGAGGTGGTAGAGATGAAAATGGTAGAATTCAAAAACACGTACAAACACAACGGAATCCTGTTTAGGATTGGATCCAAAGAAGCTTAGGGGAGATTAGGTAGGAATGTCAGTGCTGAGCAGACTTCTATGGTCTGTACCCTGATCGAGGCTGAATAGATTTGGATGGGCTGGAGTGAAGCTTTTCAGTGGTTTTGACAAGTTCAGAAATTTTAGAACAAGGCCAGTGTCAGGCAGACTTCTATGGTCTATGCCCTAAAAGAGGCAAGGATAAATCAAGATCAGGCATACATATGATGTATCACTTCATACCATATGTAATGAGTTTATCTTGTTTGGCATACTGGATGGACATACTGGTCTGTATCTGCTGCCATCTACTGTGTAATCACTAGGGCTGTAGTCTGTCTTATCACAACATATGCAGGGCACTTCTGGGACTACATTGTAGAGGGCAATAGCAGAGGGGGACACTAGATCTGTCTTTTGTTCGTAATACACAGTAAGCTTGATCTTTTGTAGTGTTGATGCTTGAGGTCAACAACCTCAAACAATTAAGCATAGTGCATTCTCACTTCTTACTACTTTCTTGGGCAGGAATTTTATGAGAACTGGTACCTTCTATTCATACATCCTGTTGGTTAAATTCAAATGTGATGCTATCTACAGCTAGGTTCAACAATGTAGGACATAAAAGGCCTTCATAAATGTCAGCGACCATACCCATCATTTCCAAACTACACATCTGAAATTAATACTTACCAGACAAGGCAATCACACTAGTGGATTGTCACAGGGATGCCTATTTAAGTGCATTTTGATTGATGGTTTCGGTGCAAAATTACTCCAAGAAAATGTTCACTGCTACCTTTTCTTTAGATTGAATTAATCTAGCTATGTCATTTGCTACTGTGCCACTCAAGTAGGATTGCAAGTGGTTGTGAATAGCTGCTTCACATTAGCTCCAGAACCTCTACCAGTGGGCTTATTCAACTCTGGGAAAAAAATCACTATGAACAAATTGGGAAGCTCCACAGCCTTTATGGGTGGGGGGGGGGGGGGGGGGGAGGGGGAAGGGGGAAGAATGTATGTCCTGGAGAAGGACTGCGATGGACTGGCAAAAGTACAAATGAAAATGGAGTAGATATAACACCGTTCACGGAAGAGAGTGTGTATAAACAACTTGAAAAGGTAAAGGTGAACAAAGCCGTGGGACTGGACGGGATCCACCCCAGCATATTAAAGGAGCTCAGAGAGGTTCTGGCGGGTCCTTTTAAAGATTTGTTTAATAAATCATTGGAAACGGGAGAGGTTCCATGGGATTGGAGAACAGCGGATGTGGTCCCTCTTCACAAAAGTGGTGATAGGGAAGAAGCTGGAAACTACAGGCCAGTAAGCCTCACTTCAATTATTGGAATAGTAATGGAAGCGATGCTGAAGGAAAGGATAGTGAATTTCCTGGAAGCTAATAAGTTGCAAGATCCGAGACAACATGGTTTTACCAAAGGTAAATCGTGCCAAACAAATCTCATTGAATTCTTTGACTGGGTGACTGGAGAATTAAATCAGGGATGTGATATAGATGTAATCTACCTAGATTTCAGCAAAGCTTTTGACACGGTTCCCCACAGGAGGCTCTTGAACAAACTGGACGGGCTGAAGATAGGGCAAAGTGGTGAACTGGATTAGGAACTGGTTGATGGACAGACGCCAGAGGGTGGTTGTAAATGGAATTCGCTCAGAGGGAAAGGTGAGTAGTGGAGTGCCTCAGGGATTGGTGCTGGGACTGATTCTGTTCAATATATTTGTGAGTGACATTGCTGAAGGGTTAGAAGATAAAGTTTGCCTTTTTGCGGATGATACTAAGATTTGTAACAGAGTGGAAAACATGAAAAAGGATCGGAGGAAGCTAGAAGAATGGTCTAAGGTTTGGCAATTAAAATTCAATGCAAAGAAATGCAAAGTGATGCACTTAGGGAGTAGAAACCCACGAGAGACTTATGTGTTAGGCGGTGAGAGTCTGATAGGTACTGAGTGGGGGAGGGATCTTGGGGTGATAGTATCCGAGGATCTGAAGGCGACAAAACAGTGTGATAAGGCGGTGGCCGTAGCGAGAAGGTTGCTAGGCTGTATAGAGAGAGGTGTGATCAGCAGAAGAAAGGAAGTGTTGATGCCCCTGTACAAGTCGTTGGTGAGGCCCCACCTGGAGTATTGTGTTCAGTTTTGGAGGCCGTACCTTGCGAAGGATGTTAAAAAAAATAGAAGCGGTGCAAAGAAAAGCTACGAGAATGGTATGGCATTTGCATTCCAAGATGTATGAGAAGAGACTTGCGACCTGAACATGTATACCCTGGAGGAAAGGAGAAACAGGGGTGATATGATACAGACGTTCAAATATCTGAAAGGTATTAATCCGCAAACGAACCTTTTCCGGAGATGGGAAGGCGGTAGAACTAGAGGGCATGATATGAGATTGAAGGGGGGCAGACTCAAGAAAAATGTCAGGAAGTATTTTTTTCACAGAGTGGTGGATGTTTGGAATGCTCTCCCATGGGAGGTGGTGAAGAGGAAAATGGTAACGGAATTCAAACATGCGTGGGATATACATAAAGGAATCCTGTTCTGAGGGAATGGATCTTCAGAAGCTTAGCCGAGATTGGGTGGCAGAGCCGGTGGTGGGAGGCAGGGATAGTGCTGGGCAGACTTATACGGTCTGTGCCCTGAAACTGGCAGATACAAATCAAGGTCAGGTATACACAAAAAGTAGCACATATGAGTTTATCTTGTTGGGCAGACTGGATGGACCATGCAGGTCTTTTTCTGTCGTCATCTACTATGTATGTCTTCCATCTTGGTGACTCAGTAACTTATTAATATCCACTTTCTTGATCCATTTCCTGTAAGGAATTAGGTGAGCTTCCATTTTTCTGTCCAGCTTATTTGAACCCAGTTCTTGGTAGTGGCTGGTTTAGAATTTCCGATGAGTCCCCATCAGATTTCTGGTCTGTTGGCAGTACCTCAATTCTCTGTAACAGTTGTGGAGGTTCTGATCATACTATGTACCTTGCAGCCAGGCTGAAACTGCTCAGAAGGAAATGAACAGTTGCTGCCTGTGTACAGAAGCATACTAGACAATTTAATTGTCTAAAGCCTAGGAGGTGAGTTGGTGTGTTATCCTCCCTAGCAATCAGTCTGAGCTACTCTTGGGTACCTGTTTAAATCAGACACTATATTGTAGCTTTTATACAGTATATTAGAAATGCAATACTAAGTTTTTGGAATCCTCTCGTGATAATATAGTAAAGAGAGCAACTTTGCTAGTTTTATTTCAAACAGAAGAGCAAAAAGGTGTTAGTATGAAAGCATATTTCTCACCCAAACATGAGCTGTTTTGTGGTCAAACAAAGATGTTTCCTGACAGATTAATATGAGGTGAAAGACATTTCTACAGCCAAAGCCTAAAGTTTTATTAGCAGCTACTTCCTTTTTCATGAAATTTTCTTGTAAATGTCTGGTAACACATGGAAACAGCTCTTATATTTTTCTAGATCCTAATTGGAGAATTTTCTTAAAGATAAACCTAATGTTCAGAAAGTGGATTAATATTGCTGTAATTAAGATCTAAGCAGGTGCTTTGATTAGATGTTTATGTCTTCATGCCTGTGGTTATTTGGAGTAACTTGGAATTTGTTTTTCTCTTTCGACTTCAATTGCGGTTTCCCTTGATGTGGACTTCCATGTAATAATGTGTAGTTTTATTAGCAATTTCTTCCATGTTTCCATAATGTTCTTGTAATATATAATAATTTGAAATAAAAAAATATATAAAACACTACAGCATTAGTCTTATTAAAACAGCTTTATTTAGGTAAAATATTACAGTCTTAAGAAGTCAGTGCCTTCATGATTCACCTGTATATCACCAATCTTATTTTAATGTACAAAAGCAGAACTCAGCCATGA
This sequence comes from Microcaecilia unicolor, assembly GCF_901765095.1. Taxonomy (NCBI): domain Eukaryota; kingdom Metazoa; phylum Chordata; class Amphibia; order Gymnophiona; family Siphonopidae; genus Microcaecilia; species Microcaecilia unicolor. The sequence continues at coordinate 412,396,007 of NC_044033.1, forward strand.
TCCATCTGCATTATTTGTCCAGCTCTGGATTGATTTCTTTCCAGATTCTTTCCTCTATTTTTGTAGTATCATACTCTTTAAGCATATCAAACTCTGCCCAGGGCCTGTCCCACTTCATTGCTTCTTTTAATTTTTCTTCTGTTAAGTACAGTTCAAACTTGATTCCCTGCACTTTGTACTTGGGTCGTTCCCAGCGTTTTGACCACGGTTTAGGCTTCATTTTAACTTTCAGCTGTGATGGTTGGAATACAGAATAAGATATCATATTTTTTGTATTATGAACCTTAACATTTAAAAAATGCATACTGTCATAGCAATTTTCTAAATATAGTACACTGAAAATTACAAATAAAAAATGTAGCAAACAGTAATTTTACAGAATATATTATTTCTAATAACACCACTTACATTTCCTAATAAATTTATGATGTGAGCACTAAGGATGGACAAAGTCAAACTTTTGGAATGTGACTTTCCAGTAGACCTTATGTTCATTGTTGGGGTTAATTTTCTAAAGCAACTTCTTTCTGAAGTATGAAATATTTGTTATTTTTAGCTCATTTGGCACCTTATAAGCAGCTTCCAAAATGAGCTAATATGGTTCATAGTAAAATATAAACAGGACTTCTGATTTTAGATGTTTATTTTTCAGGCTACTAGGTGCTTTCCCAGAGTCCAAAGAACTGGGGTTTACTGGTGTATTTATATTGCAAAAAATGTTTTTTGAAGTTTTTTTTAGGAGGATTCCATTCAATGATGCAAAACACAAATTTTCCAGTATCAGCCCTCTCCTTGTCCCAGCTAATACGGTTGGGCCCGACCAAATATCAGAGCTCACCGGGTTTGAGATGGCTGGCATCAGTTTTCGGCCATAATGGAAAATAATTCCGGTGATCTCAAACCCGGCCAAATCCAAGGCATTTGGTCGAGGGAGGAGCCAGCATTTGTAGTGCACTGGCCCCCCTCACATGCCAGGGCACCCTAGGGGGCACTTCTAAAAATTTAAAAAAAAAAAAAAATAGCTCCCTTCCCTTGTTTGTTTAGCCCCCCAAATCCCCCCCCCCAAAAAAAAAACCCACTCCCCACAACTCTACACCATTACCATAGCCCTTAGGGGTGAAGGGTGGCACCTACATGTGGGTACAGTGGGTTTTGGAGGGCTCCCATTTACCACCACAAGTGTAACAGGTGGGGGGGGGGGGGGGGGGGAGGGCTGGGTCCACCTGTCTGAAGTGCACTGCACCCACTAAAAACTGCTCCAGGGACTTGCATACTGCTATCAGGGAGTTGGGTATGACATTTGAGGCTGGCAAAAAAGTTTTTTTTTGTGTGGGAGGGGGTTGGTGACCACTAGGGGAGTAATGGGAGGTCATCCCCGATTCCCTCCGGTGGTCATTTGGTCAGTTGGGGCTCCTCTTTGAAGCTTGGTCGTGAAAAAAAAGGGACCAAGTAAAGCCGGTGAAATGCTCATCAGGCATCTTGTGAGCACGCCCCCTTGATGTTTCGCCGGCTCCGTGACGGAAAGCAGCTGAATCCGGTCAAAATCGGCTTTCAATTATACTGATTTGGCTGGGTTCAGGAGATCGCCGGCCATCTCCCGATTTGTGTCGGAAGATGGCCGGCGATCACTTTCAAAAATGAGCTGGATTGTGACAAAAACAACAACTTTACAACACCAGCCTCCCTTCCAATCCAGCTCTTTCTCTCCAAGTTCCATCAATCAGCTCCCTTCTATCCTCCCCCCACTATCTGCCAGCAAATGCCCCTTTAAGCCTCTGCCACCTTCTCCGTCCCAGCACTTGCTGTCAGCTCCTTCTTCCACCTGCCCAGTGCTGGCATACTCTTCAGCCAGGAAAGAGCTTGTGGCTTCCACCACTCAGCAGGTATTCCCTGATCTTGTGAGAAGTACCTTCTCGCATAGTGCTGCCAGGCAGAGGCCTGGGAATGGAATGGAGTTTGTAACCACCCTGTGGAATACCTATCAAAATGGTACCTGGGGCAATGGAACGTTAAGCGACTTGCCCAGGATCACAAGGAAGAGAGGAGGAAAGGCAGGCTGAGCAGTGGGAGAGAAGCAGCAAGCAACCGTCACTCTGGAGGGCATCCCAGCGCAGGTGAGTCCTCAAGTGCTAACCCAATAATAGATGTCAGAATGGTCCTGGACTGATAAAAGGCCAATATACCAAGAAGTAGCTGGGGTCAGAAAGATGCTATGGATCTGTTGTTGAGTGAAGAAATATTTTCTCCGATTTGTTTGATATTTACTACTTAATAGCTTCATTGCATGCTCTCTAGTCCTAGTATTTTTGGAAAGAGTAAATAAGCGATTCACATCCACCCATTCCATTCATTATTTTATACTTAAAAAGTATTGATATACAAACAAATCTTGTTTCATTGATGGGGATGCAGGAGAACTAGACGGCATGAATTGAGATTGCAGGGTGGCAACTGGAGTAGCATCAGAAAACACTTTCAAGGAGAGGGTGATGAATACCTGGAATACCCTCCTGGTGGAGGACACTAAAAAAAATAAAGTGTTATTTAAAAAAATGCGTGGGATAAACACAGAGGAGTCCTAAATAGAAAGAGGATGGAATCCAAGCAAATTTAAACAACCTCATGGTTGTTTATGTGTTATGATGGACAGTACCTCTGTGCCATTTTCAGGACACAGACTGCACAAGTCTTTCTGGCACTAATCAGGATCAAGTATGCTTATTTTATAGCACAAGCAAAAAAGGCACCAAATTTCAAATAAAGCCGCTATAGCTCAAATGCAATTTAAATACATCCTAAACCTGTTTCACTAGCTATAGTTTATTACTGCATTAAAAAGTTATACTCGTAGCTCTAAGAATTTTCTTCAACTCTTCAAAGAGAAAATACACCTTTCATTGTCATTAGAATTAAGATATACTCCAAAAATTCTTCTCAACAATTGTTAGTGAGCCATCATCACATATTTTAGGAGACACTTCTTTCCGACATGAATTCAAATGTTGCATTACACTGCATCACAGGAAGTTCAAAATGGAGCCTCTCGGGAGGAATGAATGGAGAAGGAGACAATCCTCCCATGATGCGACGTAATGCAACACAAACTCACATTGGAAAGAAAAGTCTCCTAAAATATATATGATAATGGCTGACTAACGTTGGTGGTGAGAAGGTCTATCTGTAAGTGGCTGACAGTCTTTTTAAGAGGAATTTTGGAAGAAAATAATTGTTATGATAAAGTTTGTTGAATCACACAGAAGCACACTGAACCACAACGAATCAAGAGAAAAAATTGCTAAAAATATTTTTTGGAGTATTATCTTAGACCTAATTACAATGAAAGTCTCTTTGAGTTGAACAAAATCTACATCTGAAGGTCCACAATATTTTCCTGTCCCTAGATGAGCACAGAGGATCCTTAGTTACAAAGAAAGAGCCAGGGAGCAAATGGGATCCACAGTACTACAGAAGGAGTTAAACTGAGCACACTGGCTAGGCTGCCTGGTCCTTATTTCTCCCTCACACTCAGATCTGGTTAGACTAAAAACAGCTACTACCTGGTTTACAGGAACCTCTTCAGCGACATGATGCGGTACAGGTTTCATATCAAAATCAAAGGTGCTGTATTCTGGAAGTGCATCTCGCAAATACATCAGGTTACCGTCTAGTCTCTTCTCCAGTTTTAGCACCTGGATATCCTGAATGCGAGGACTGTACAAATCATAGCATATCTCAACTCCTGAACACAAAGGCAAAAAAACCATGAATACAATGACCATGAGGCAGATTCAAAACTACCAGAGTGTTATTTTTGACCTTATAACACAGGTTATGTGACAGAAGTGAGCCAGTAATGCTGGATACCAACATAGTTTACTTGGGAGGTGTAGGCAAGGCAGTCTTTCCTGGCAACTGGGAAGAGGGGAAGGTAGTTGTCGCTACTAACAAAAGAGTAGAGTGGAGGAGTGTGGGGGGAGGCCGTATGAACAGTGGCAGCAATGGGTCATGGGACAAGCAAAATGAGCACTGGTGGTGGGGAGCTAAAGGGCAGTTTCCTGAGATTATACAGCAACACAAATGTCAAATATTAGTTGCCATGAACTAGTAGAAAGCTGCGTGCTGCCTAAGACCAGCAAATTGCTGACTAGCCTCAGACCCTTCACACCCTGCTCCGCCCACCATACCAAAACCCGAAGCAAATGTGATATTGTTCACTCCTTTGGACAGTAAAGCAGCGATCACATTTTTATAAATTAAAAAAAATACATTCTGATCCCACTTTATACCTTTTACATGATAAAAATCTGAATGTTTTAAAAATAATGTAGCAGATCCTCTCTCTTTTGAAGGCTAAGGGACATCTGAGAAAAAAAGCATTCATATGTACCATCGACATCATTCATCACACCAATTCCCAAGAGCCATTACATAAAATGTTTACCATGATGGTCTAGTACCATTAACCACAGCAATGCAAAAGACTCTTTAGTGCCCATTTGCCCATGCTGTTTTAAAGAATCGCAGCCTTCCCCTCCACTGGAAGGTAAGCAAAAATTGGATGCAGTTTTTTTTAGTACAGCAGTTAGTTTGATGCTTTCTCTTGCATGGCTTCTGACACTGTTGGTAGGTCACGAGCCAATATCAATTACAAGATCACCATCTGCCAAATAATATCCAGCTTTATAACATTTCAACACAAACAACCAGCAAACTAAGGGGTCCTTTTACTAAGGTGAGTTGAAAAATGGTTTGCGGTAGTGTAGGTGCGGGTTTTGGGCGCACGCCAATCCATTTTTCAGCGCGCCTGTAAAAAAGGCCTTTTTAAACATTTTTGGCAAAAATGGACATGCAGCAAAAATCAAAATTGCCGCGCGTCTATTTTGGGTCTACCAACCATTGACCTAGCGGTACAGTCTCATGCAGTAACTGTGCGGTAATGACAAGCTCGCCAAATGCCATTTGGCGCACGTCCGATACGTGCGTCAGAAAATAAAAATTATTTTTCGAATGCACGTATTGGACGCGCGGCAAAAATGAAATTAACCTAAAGAGCCATGTGGTAGCTGTGCGGTAACTCCATTTTGGCGAGCGAAGACGCTTACGCGGCTTAGTAAAAGGACCCCTAAGCTGATTTATTTCTCTGTAATGAAGATACTAGAAAGCAAGATTCCTACTCTGAACAGTATTACAAGTATTACAGCTTTCTGCTGAGCCGCACCAAAGAGCTTGTCTTCCGACAGATACAGCAAGCAGCATGGCAGTCCTCCAAATTACATAGGACAGCTTTGGAAAGGTCTAGTGCCATACACAGCTGGAAAGCATTGGCTCGGTGAACTGCTACTCTATGGCACAAGGCCGCCACCCTCACATAGCGAATGCTACATACCTGTAGAAGGTATTCTCCGAGGACAGCAGGCTGATTGTTCTCACTGATGGGTGACGTCCACGGCAGCCCCCTCCAATCGGAATCTTCACTAGCAAAGTCCTTTGCTAGTCCTCGCGCGCCCGCGCGCACCACGCATGCGCGGCCATCTTCCCGCCCGAAACCGGCTCGAGCCGGCCAGTCCAGTATGTAGCAAGACAATACAAGGGAAGACACAACTCCAAAGGGGAGGCGGGCGGGTTTGTGAGAACAATCAGCCTGCTGTCCTCGGAGAATACCTTCTACAGGTATGTAGCATTCGCTTTCTCCGAGGACAAGCAGGCTGCTTGTTCTCACTGATGGGGTATCCCTAGCCCCCAGGCTCACTCAAAACAACAACCATGGTCAATTGGGCCTCGCAACGGCGAGGACATAACTGAGATTGACCTAAAAAATTTACCAACTAACTGAGAGTGCAGCCTGGAACAGAACAAACAGGGCCCTCGGGGGGGTGGAGTTGGATCCTAAAGCCCAAACAGGTTCTGAAGAACTGACTGCCCGAACCGACTGTCGCGTCGGGTATCCTGCTGCAGGCAGTAATGAGATGTGAATGTGTGGACAGATGACCACGTCGCAGCTTTGCAAATCTCTTCAATAGTGGCTGACTTCAAATGGGCTACCGACGCTGCCATGGCTCTAACATTATGAGCCGTGACATGACCCTCAAGAGCCAGCCCAGCCTGGGCGTAAGTGAAGGAGATGCAATCTGCTAGCCAATTGGATATGGTACGTTTCCCCACAGCCACTCCCCTCCTATTGGGATCAAAAGAAACAAACAATTGGGCGGACTGTCTGTTGGGCTGTGTCCGCTCCAGATAGAAGGCCAATGCTCTCTTGCAGTCCAATGTGTGCAGCTGACGTTCAGCAGGGCAGGAATGAGGACGGGGAAAAAATGTTGGCAAGACAATTGACTGGTTCAGATGGAACTCCGACACAACCTTCGGCAGAAACTTAGGGTGAGTGCGGAGGACTACTCTGTTATGATGAAATTTGGTGTAAGGAGCCTGGGCTACCAGGGCCTGAAGCTCACTGACTCTACGAGCTGAAGTAACTGCCACCAAGAAAATGACCTTCCAGGTCAAGTGCTTCAGATGGCAGGAGTTCAGTGGCTCAAAAGGAGGTTTCATCAGCTGGGTGAGAACGACATTGAGATCCCATGACACTGTAGGAGGCTTGACAGGGGGCTTTGACAAAAGCAAACCTCTCATGAAGCGAACCACTAAAGGCTGTCCTGAGATCGGCTTACCCTCCACACGGTAATGGTATGCACTGATTGCACTAAGGTGAACCCTTACAGAGTTGGTCTTGAGACCAGACTCAGACAAGTGCAGAAGGTATTCAAGCAGGGTCTGTGTAGGACAAGAGCGAGGATCTAGGGCCTTGCTGTCACACCAGATGGCAAACCTCCTCCATAGAAAGAAGTAACTCCTCTTAGTGGAATCTTTCCTGGAAGCAAGCAAGACGCGGGAGACACCCTCTGACAGACCCAAAGAGGCAAAGTCTACGCTCTCAACATCCAGGCCGTGAGAGCCAGGGACCGGAGGTTGGGATGCAGAAGCGCCCCTTCGTCCTGTGTGATGAGGGTCGGAAAACACTCCAATCTCCACGGTTCTTCGGAGGACAACTCCAGAAGAAGAGGGAACCAGATCTGACGCAGCCAAAAAGGAGCAATCAGAATCATGGTGCCTCGGTCTTGCTTGAGTTTCAACAAAGTCTTCCCCACCAGAGGTATGGGAGGATAAGCATACAGCAGGCCCTCCCCCCAATCCAAGAGGAAGGCATCCGATGCCAGTCTGCCGTGGGCCTGAAGCCTGGAACAGAACTGAGGGACTTTGTGGTTGGCTCGAGATGCGAAGAGATCCACCAAGGGGGTGCCCCACACCTGGAAGATCTGCCGCACTACACGAGAATTGAGCGACCACTCGTGAGGTTGCATAATCCTGCTCAGCCTGTCGGCCAGACTGTTGTTTACGCCTGCCAGATATGTGGCTTGGAGCACCATGCCGTGATGGCGAGCCCAGAGCCACATGCTGACGGCTTCCTGACACAGGGGGCGAGATCCGGTGCCCCCCTGCTTGTTGACATAGTACATGGCAACCTGGTTGTCTGTCTGAATTTGGATAATTTTGTGGGATAGCCGATCTCTGAAAGCCTTCAGAGCGTTCCAGATCGCTCGCAACTCCAGAAGATTGATCTGCAGATCGCGTTCCTGGAGGGACCAGCTTCCTTGGGTGTGAAGCCCATCGACATGAGCTCCCCATCCCAGGAGAGACGCATCCGTGGTCAGCACTTTTTGTGGCTGAAGAATTTGGAAAGGACGTCCCAGAGTCAAATTGGACCACATTGTCCACCAATGCAGGGATTTGAGAAAACTCGTGGACAGGTGGATCACGTCTTCTAGACCCCCAGCAGCCTGATACCACTGAGAGGCCAGGGTCCATTGAGCGGATCTCATGTGCAGACGGGCCATGGGAGTCACATGAACTGTGGAGGCCATGTGGCCTAGCAATCTCAACATCTGCCGAGCTGTAATCTGCTGGGACGCTCGCACCCGCGAGACGAGGGACAACAAGTTGTTGGCTCTCGTCTCTGGGAGATAGGCGCGAGCCGTCCGAGAATCCAGCAGAGCTCCTATGAATTCGAGTTTCTGCACTGGGAGAAGGTGGGACTTTGGATAATTTATCACAAACCCCAGTAGCTCCAGGAGGCGAATAGTCATCTGCATGGACTGCAGGGCTCCTGCCTCGGATGTGTTCTTCACCAGCCAATCGTCGAGGTATGGGAACACGTGCACCCCCAGCCTGCGAAGTGCAGCTGCTACCACAGCCAAGCACTTTGTGAACACCCTGGGCGCAGAGGCGAGCCCAAAGGGTAGCACACAGTACTGGAAGTGACGTGTGCCCAGCTGAAATCTCAGATACTGTCTGTGAGCTGGCAGTATCGGGATGTGCGTATAGGCATCCTTCAAGTCCAGAGAGCATAGCCAATCTTTTTCCTGAATCATGGGAAGAAGGGTGCCCAGGGAAAGCATCCTGAACTTTTCTTTTACGAGATATTTGTTCAGGGCCCTTAGGTCTAGGATGGGACGCATCCCCCTGTTTTCTTTTCCACAAGGAAGTACCTGGAATAGAATCCCAGCCCTTCTTGCCCGGATGGCACGGGCTCGACCGAATTGGCGCTGAGAAGGGCGGAGAGTTCCTCTGCAAGTACCTGCTTGTGCTGGAAGCTGTAAGACTGAGCTCCCGGTGGACAATTTGGAGGTTTTGAGGCCAAATTGAGGGTGTATCCTTGCCGGACTATTTGGAGAACCCACTGATCGGAGGTTATGAGAGGCCACCTTTGGTGAAAAGCTTTCAACCTCCCTCCGACTGGCAGGTCGCCCGGCACTGACACTTGGACTTCGGCTATGCTCTGCTGGAGCCAGTCAAAAGCTCGCCCCTTGCTTTTGCTGGGGAGCCGAGGGGCCTTGCTGAGGCGCACGCTGCTGACGAGAGCGAACGCGCTGGGGCTTAGCCTGGGCCGCAGGCTGTCGAGAAAGAGGATTGTACCTACGCTTGCCAGAAGAGTAGGGAACAGTCTTCCTTCCCCCGAAAAATCTTCTACCTGTAGAGGTAGATGCTGAAGGCTGCCGGCGGGAGAACTTGTCGAATGCGGTGTCCCGCTGGTGGAGATGCTCTACCACCTGTTCGACTTTCTCTCCAAAAATGTTGTCCGCACGGCAAGGCGAGTCCGCAATCCGCTGCTGGAGTCTATTCTCCAGGTCGGCGGCACGCAGCCATGAGAGCCTGCGCATCACCACACCTTGAGCAGCGGCCCTGGACGCAACATCAAAGGTGTCATACACCCCTCTGGCCAGGAATTTTCTGCACGCCTTCAGCTGCCTGACCACCTCCTGAAAAGGCTTAGCTTGCTCAGGGGGAAGAGCATCAACCAAGCCCGCCAACTGCCGCACATTGTTCCGCATGTGTATGCTCGTGTAGAGCTGGTAAGACTGGATTTTGGCCACGAGCATAGAAGAATGGTAGGCCTTCCTCCCAAAGGAGTCTAAGGTCCTAGGGTCTTTGCCCGGGGGCGCCGAAGCATGCTCCCTAGAACTCTTAGCCTTCTTTAGGGCCAAATCCACAACTCCAGAGTCGTGAGGCAACTGAGTGCGCATCAGCTCTGGGTCCCCATGGATTCGGTACTGGGACTCAATTTTCTTGGGGATGTGGGGATTAGTTAAGGGTTTTGTCCAGTTCGCAAGCAATGTCTTTTTTAGGACATGGTGCAAGGGAACAGTGGACGCTTCCTTAGGTGGAGAAGGATAGTCCAGGAGCTCAAACATTTCAGCCCTGGGCTCGTCCTCCACAACCACCGGGAAGGGGATGGCCGTAGACATCTCCCGGACAAAGGAAGCGAAAGACAGACTCTCAGGAGGAGAAAGCTGTCTTTCAGGAGAGGGAGTGGGATCAGAAGGAAGACCCTCAGACTCCTCGTCAGAGAAATATCTGGGGTCTTCCTCTTCCTCCCACGAGGCCTCACCCTCGGTGTCAGACACAAGTTCACGAACCTGTGTCTGCAACCTCGCCCGGCTCGACTCCGTGGAGCCACGTCCATGATGGGGGCGCCGAGAGGTAGACTCCCTCGCCCGCATCGGCGAAGCTCCCTCCGCCGACGTAGTCGGGGAGCCCTCCTGGGAGGTGGCCGCAGTCGGCACCGCACGCGGTACCGACGTCGGGGACCTCACCCCGGGCGATGGGCCAGCCGGCGCCTCGCTCGACGGTACCGGAGGCGCAAGCACCGCCGGTACCGGAGGGGTAGGGCGCAACAGCTCTCCCAGAATCACTGGGAGAACGGCCCGGAGGCTCTCGTTCAGAGCGGCTGCAGAGAAAGGCAGAGAGGTCGATGCAGGCGTCGACGTCAGAACCTGTTCCGGGCGAGGAGGCTGTTCCGGGCTGTCCAGAGTGGAGCGCATCGACACCTCCTGAACAGAGGGTGAGCGGTCCTCTCGGTGCCGATGCCTGCTGGGTGCCGACTCCCTCGGCGACCCAGAGCTCTCGGTGCCGACGCGGGGAGGAGACCGGTGTCGATGCTTCTTCAACTTCTTCCGAAGCATGTCACCGGAGCTCCCCGGCACCGACGAGGAGGACGTAGAATCCAGCCGTCGCTTCCTCGGGGCCGAGGCCGAAGGAGGTCGGTCTCGGGGGGGCTGTACCGCAGGAGCCCTCAGGGTAGGAGGAGACCCACCCGAAGGCTCACCGCCACCAGCAGGGGAATGGACAGCCCTCACCTGCACTCCCGACGATGCACCACCGTCCGACGACATCAGCAGACGGGGTCCCGGTACCACCGACGTCGATGCAGCTATCCGATGTCCCGGCGCCGATGCAGAGGGCCGATGCCTCGATGCACTCGATGCACTGGCGGCCGAGGATGAAGCTCTGGACGCTGACAACGTCGATGCACTCGATACCCTCGGTGCCGATGCCGACGAAGAGCCCGAGAACAAAACGTTCCACTGGGCCAATCTCGCTACCTGAGTCCGCTTTTGCAAAAAGGAACACAGACTACAGGCCTGAGGGCGGTGCTCGGCCCCCAGACACCGAAGACACGACGCATGTCTGTCAGTGAGCGAGATGATCCGGGCGCACTGGGTGCACTTCTTGAAGCCGCTGGAAGGCTTCGATGTCATGGGCGGAAAAATCACGCCGGCGAAATCAAAATCCGAAATGACGAATTTGAGCACCAAAAAGTTTTAGGGAGAAAATCTCGACCGAGCCCGAAAAGAGGCCTACCCCGACGACGAAAGAAAACTTACCGGGGCAAAGACTGAAAAATACGGGAAGGGGCAAACGAAGCCCGGGGGGCTTCCGGAGTACTTCCCGACAGTTTTTAAGGATTTTCCGAAGAAAAAAATAACACGCCAAAGAAAAGGACGCGCGAGGTCGACTTTCCGGGGCTCGACACGGCGAAAACACGACCGTACCGAGTGCGGACAAAAGAAGACTGGCCGGCTCGAGCCGGTTTCGGGCGGGAAGACGGCCGCGCATGTGCGGTGCGCGCGAGGACTAGCAAAGGACTTTGCTAGTGAAGATTCCGATTGGAGGGGGCTGCCGTGGACGTCACCCATCAGTGAGAACAAGCAGCCTGCTTGTCCTCGGAGAATGGATATATCACTGTTCATGTTTTATTTCAAGCGACAAAGGGCAATAGATATGTTCCTTAACAACACCTAAAAAGATAAATAGTAAGAGTCAAACACATTTTCCCAGTTCCCTTTAACTCAAGCTTACTTCCCCACTTTATAAGTGTATATTAAAAAGCTATCAAACATGCCTTGCCCTTCTATGATATTCCGCAGCACAAATGTAGTGCCGAGTCCTGTTCCCGATCGCTGTGTGCAAATTCCTACAAACTTGCTTACTTTGTTGCTGGCATGTGGATCTGACATGGTCACCGCAAGAACACTTCCTGTTATTAGAAATCAGAAGACAAAAGTGTTACAAGTGCTGCAATAAAAACAGGAACTGTAGGGAAACTGCCATCCTGCTTTCTCACAGCTGGGAGGCTCACAATCAAATTCTGTGCCCAGCTTCAGCGAGTGGTCTGAGTCACATAAATATACATAACATGAAGCTGTAAAATGATTATGTGTATCTTCAACTGTTTTCTAAAGGTATTGCATTCATGCTTATACACAGGTTTTGGGCAGTATGCGATGATCACTTAACTCAATGTGACTTCAGAAAAAATACATCACAGGAAAATTTGTTAAACAATGCCAGAAAGCCAGGGAGAGGCAGAGAACCGCATGTGTTCATTCAATGAACCAAAAATACAAACCATAAAATGTACAGCACTTTGTGCAACTGCTATTTGAACTAAAAATAATGACTGGCAAAGACATTTCTTCAACTGTATAAAAGTCTTAACTGCCCACAAAAGTTGGGATTTAGATTTAAATTAGTTTTAACCAAATCAAAACTCAAAATTTACAAATTCATGTTCTGTAGCTATTTCCCTGCCTTAAAAGGCTTACAGCCTAGGTTATACCTGAGGCAATGGAGGGTGAAATGACTTGCCCAGTGCCACAGGGGTTTCCATGGTTATCAGCCCTTTACTCATAAGACTAGCCATACTGGGTTAGACCAATGGTCCATCTAGCCCAGTATCCTGCTTCCAACAGTGGCCAACCTAGGTCACAAGTACCTGGCAGAAACCTAATTAGTAGCAACATTCAATGCTACCAATCCCAGAGCAAGCAGTGGCTTCCCCATGTCTGTGTCAATAGCAGACTATGGACTTTTCCTTCAGGAACTTGTCCAAACCTCTTTTAAACCCAGATTCGCTAACCACTGTTCCAGAGCTTAACTATTGAGTGAAAAAAATATTTCCTCCTATTTGTTTTAAAAGTATTTCCATTAAACTTCATTGAGTATTCCCTAGTCTTTGTACTTTTTGAAAGAGTAAAAAATTGATTCACTTTTACTCTTTCTACACCACTCAGGATTTTGTAGACCTCAATCATATCTCCCCTCATCCGTCTATTTCCAAGCTGATGACCCCTAATCTCTTTAGCCTTCCCTCTAACCAAGTGATTCCAAAACCTGTCTTGGGGGAACCCCAGCCAGTCAGGTTTTCAGGATATCCACAATAAATATACACGAGATTAATTTCCATGTACTACCTCCTTGATATGCAAATCATCTCATGAATATTCACTGTGGATATCTTGAAAACATGACTGGCTGTGATTCCCTCCAGGACAAGTTTGGGAACTCCTGCTCTAACCACTGGGCTGCATCGCTTACATTTAAAACCAAGTAGTAATCCACAGACTGTATTCAGAGATAGCAAAAAAAAAAACACATTTACTCACCTACATAGAACTCTGGAATGTTCAGCAATTTTCTTCTTGCTACCATATCTTTTCTTTCAATCAAGTATTTTAAAGAGTCTTTTCTATCTCTGGGTGGAATGAATTCAGGGCTCAAGAACCTGCACAATGATCAGAAACATAAGTAAGTAACCAAGCTATTTTAGACAAATCATCTTCCATAAGCCAACCAACTGCAGTTACTTATCATACCAAAGTGAACTCCACAGCTAGCCTATGAGTGGGGGGTTTACTAAAGTAGGATAAGGCAAATCTCAAAACACAGGCAAGGAATGAAAAAACACCCCAGTTCACCCTGACCCAAGTCCCGAATTTCCTAATTCCCCCCTCCCACCCAAAAGGTAGGAGCAACGCCTAATCACTCCTACCTCCAGCGACCCCTCCCCCCAAGTCTTATTTGGCAGACTGACCCCTAGCAATGTGTGTTGGTACACATCACTAGAGATCAGGTGTTGCCATTCTGAAAGATGGTATTGCTCCGCCTTTACAGGTGGGGAGGGAAACCCAGGCAGGGTGTAGGAAGCATTCTGGGGTGAGGGACAGGGATTCGTAAATCCAGGCAGGATGGGGTGGGGAGGGGATAATAACGGGAGCGACTGACAGACATCACTCCTGCTTTTTGAGGCAAGGAGGTTTAGGGCAAATTTATTACTGCTGGAATTCTGCGCGACAGCAGAATTTAACATTTTTGCACAAAATCTGTGCTCTGCCTCTGAGGGGAGCTGGCTAGTTCTCTCCCCCCCTCTCCCCATGTCATCCCTCCGAGCCTGGGGTCCTAGCTGGCTGGTTCCCCCGCCGCCCCCGAGCCTCGGTGCCCCCCCCCCGCCAAGTCTACCTGAGCACGGCCTGATGGTCTCTTCATGGGCAGGAAAGAATCCCACTCTTCCCTGCCTGTCACCGCTTCTTCAAAATGGCCTCCAAGACTTCAAGCGGTAATCTCTAGAGACTACCGCAGGAAGCGGCGATTTGGAAAAAGCGGTAGCATTGGCCCAGAGCAGCGGCAGCGGGTAGGAAAGAGTGGGGTTCTTTCCTGCCCCGAAGAGGTACTCCCGATGCAGCAGCTCCTCCTCCTCATGGGTGGTGGTGGGTGAAAGGAGGGAGGGGCTGTGAAAAAAGAAGGTGGATGCTGTGGCAGGTCTGTAAAGATCATGTGGATGCTGTAAAAAAAAAAAAAAAAAAGTGGATGCTGTGGAGGGAGGGGCTATAAAAAGATGGCTGCTATGGAAGGGGTGGATGTATGGAGGGAGGGGGCTATAAGAAAAGGTGGACGCTGTGGAGGGAGGGAGGGAGGGAAGGAAGTGTAAAAAAAAAAAGGCAGATGCTATGTGTGGGTGCAAGGAGGGGGGATGGAAAAAATATGGATGGTGTGTGGTAAGGAAGGGGGCTGTAGAAAAGATGGATGCTATGGGTGCTGGGAGGGAGGCTCGGATAATATGGATGGTATCTTTGTACAGGGAGGGGGGGTGTTATATTGGTTAAATTATGACAAACCTGCAGAATTTGCAAACCCTGTGAACAGAATTTTACAGAATTTGCAAGTTTTGTGTGCAACAATTTTGAAAGTTTTTGCACAAAAGTTTGATTTTTTTTTAGTGCAGAATTCCGTCAGGAGTAATTTATGCAGAATTATATGGATTACGTGGTGCTCTGACAAAATAGCCTTTGACAAAATGGCCCCTCCCACAAAATAACCCCTACACAAAATAGCCCCCTACACAAAAATAACATTACAAAAAAAAGATGATAAACTACAAGTGAAATCTTCACTGATAAAAGCTCCTACCAGCATTGCATTGTATAAAGAATATATAAAGAAACAAAATTCTATAGCTACCAACTGGTATTTCTGATCTGTTCTGCTGTTTAAGGAAACTATTCTTCCATGAACATGCTAATTAACCCCCCCCCCCCACCCCCCCCACACACACACAATATTGTCATCATTTTCATGGTCTTACCAACCTTATCCTGTTTGGCAAGGTAAGATTATTAGGAAAAAAAAAGCAGTGACATATTCTGGGCAGCCTGATCGGGCCCTTTTGTTGGGGGGGGGGGGGGGGGGTCTAATTTGTCAAGGGCTATATTGTAGGCAGGCTTTTTTGACAGTGGCTGTTATGTCAGGTGCTATTATGTCGGGAGCTTTTTTGTCTGGGGCCATTTTGACCAGGTACCGGATTATGTGTACCATCATAATTATGCATGCATAATCACAAATTCCCCACGGCATAGTTAATCCTGTCCCAACACAAGCATCTTGACTCTGAAAGTCTGGACTTTGACCACTCTGGTTTCCATCTGAAAAGCACAAAGTTTTGTCCCAGTTTTGATCTTGCCCTCCTGGACCGTGATGCAGCTGCCCTGCTGCTCCTCTTTGACCTTGCAAGTGCATTCAATCTCATGGACCATAGAGGCTATGGGCCTGGCAGGGAAGGGAGAAACTGGGTAATCAGACAGGTGTTATTCCTGATTGGGAGGACTTGGTCTGTGTGCCCTAGAGATATCCTAAATGCCTCCAGAAAGAGAAGCTGTGGCGTGCCACAAAGGTCTTCCCTACCCCCACTGTTTTTCAATATCTGTGTGCTTCTTTATGGTCTTTTGGTTTTATCAGTCATATTTATGCTGATATTCCACTTGGTCCCTCCAGGGAAGGACCCACATGCTATGATCAGTTTACTGAATAATGCCTGGTCTAAATTTAATCTTGGCTTCTTGACAGTAACTAGTATCAAACTTCAACAAGAATTAAATTATGCACATAAATACCACTGAGGTTTCATGTGTCTCCAGTTGTTGAAGGATTAAATTATGGTATCAACTGAGGCAGATGTGCAACAGAACAGTTAGGCAGCTGCAGCCCTTTTCAGATCTAAGTCTCTTTAAAAAATTTCTCTATGCATTTGATATTTCCCTGATCAATTTCTGCAACATTCTTTTGATCTGCCTGCCAAGGATAGCCATAGCCCACCGACCACTGCAACATGGATCATGTCTGGTAGTTTACGGACAGCCAGTCCACTACTATTATTTTATCATTTTCATTGGTTATGGCTAGATACAAATGTAATTATTCACCCACTATTTATACTTGGACTTCCTGTTTTTAAAACACAAAACACCTGAGTGGATTACAAAACACTTAAAAAAAATAAAGTAGTTTAAAAAAATCCCACCCTCCCTGTCATCCCCCCAAATTCTCAATAAAATAATAATAATAAATTAGCCCCCTCCTACATTCTCAAAACAATTTATTACATCAGCATGGCCAGCACATATTATATCTTACCACATTTTAAAAATGGAACTGTTTATGTTATAAAGTTATTACAGAGCCCCCGACCCCCCCCCCCCCCACAAACTTGAAATCTTCCCGGGTGGACCCTTGACCTCCCCCCCCAACACTGTTCCGAATAGTGCTGGAAAATTAGCGCTAGAACAGCGTGCCCTCATGATCAAAACTAATAATAGCATGCAATCCTCACACAGACGTTGTTTGGCAGGTCAGGGCTGCAAAGAAAAAGCCCGAACCTGTCAAACAGGAGGTCCCCCAGCCCCCATAACCCCCCCAGGACAATATTCACTGGTGTCCCAGTGGCCTTCTCCCTCCCACCCCCTGGACATGGGGATGTTGGAGGTCCAGTGGACCTCTAGCCCCCCCAACGCCCGCTCTGATGCAAAAATAAAAAAAAACAGACCATGGTGGCCGAGTGGGCAACCCTACCCCCACAGTGGCCTAATGTCCCCCAATTCCCCCCATACCTTGAGAAAGGAGGAGAGAGTAGTTTTGGAAAGAATGTTGGCAGGACGATGGACAGGTTAAGATGGAATTCTGACACCACTTTCGGAAGGAACTTAGGGTGCGGGCGGAGAACAACTTTGTTGTGATGAAATTTTGTGTAAGGTGAATCCGCTACTAGGGCCTGAAGCTCATTGCCCCTGCTAGCTGAAGTAACTGCTACCAAAAACAAGACTTTCCAGGTCAAGTATTTCAGAGGACAGGAATCCAATGGTTTACAAGGAGCTTTCATAAGCTGGTTAAGGACGACAATGAGGTCCTATGATGCTGGTGGGGATTTGACTGGGGGCTTTGTTAAAGGTAAACCTCACATGAATTAAACAAACTAGAGGCTGTCCATAGATGGGCTTACCCTCTATATCATAAGTACTAATTGCACCGAGGTGAACTCAAAGAGGTACAGAAGGTATTCAAGCAGGTTCTGTGTAGGGCAAGAAAAAGATCTAGGGCTCTGCTCTCACACCAAATGGCTACCCTCTTCCATTTCAAAGTATAACATCTCTTAGAAGAATCTTTCCTGGAAGCCAGCAAAACCTTGGAGACACCCTCCGGGAGATTCATGGAAGCAAATTCTAAGCTCTCAACATCCAGGCTGTGAGAGCCAAAGATTGGACGATGGGATGCAGAAGAGATCCCTCGTTCTGCATTATGAGGGTCAGAAAACAGTCCAGTCCAATCTCTATGGTTCTTCGGAGGATATTTCCAGAAGAAGATGGAACCATATCTGTCTGGGCCAATACAGGGCAATCAGGATCATGCTCCCAGGTCTTGCTTGAGTTTCAGCAAAGTGTTCCCCAGTAGGGGGATGGGAGGACATGCATACAGGAGGAGGAAGGCATCCAACGCTAACCTGGAGCAGTACTGAGGGACCTTGTGATTGTAATGATGGGCAATACCCATGCTGAGAAACCCCTCTTGAGGCTGCATTCCCCTGCCCCGTCTGTTGGTCAGGCTGTTGAACTTTCCCACTAGGTACATAGCTCTGAGGAGTTACCTGTGCTGGACAGCCCAGTTCCACATCCTTACAGGCTTCTGACATAGAGGGTAGGATCCTGTACCCCTGCTTCTTGACATAATACTCTGCAACCTGACTATCCATTTGAATAGGTACAATTTGGTTGAACAGCCGATCTCTGAAAGCCTTTATTATGTTCCAAATTGCCTGGAGTTCCAAGAGGTTGATCTGCAGCTGCTTTTCCTGGGCTGACCAAAGACCTCGAGTGTGAAGCCATTCTAAGTTTAAATTTGTTTATTAAAGTTTACAATATACACAAAAAGGAATATCTAATGTACAATAAGGCCTGTGACACAATATCTAGTACACTGCAAGACAGTACATCGCAAAGGGCAAAGGGCCTTGTGTCTGATAGCCCCCTGCCTATATATCTTCCCTCTTTGTAAACCTTCGTTGTTTGCACTGTACATCTGACCCAGTCGTCCACTTACAGGCGGCTTACTAAAAAAAGCTGATACTGTTACTTAAAAGATTTTCATACAGAGATGGGTTTCTGTTAGCTTCAACTATTTGCCACTATGTGGTATAAGGACTTTAAACATCTCAATATTTCAACACATCACAAAACAGTCAAAACTTGCCCTCCGCCCAACTGATATACCAACCCTACACCCAGCCTGTGCAAACTTTATGACCTGGTGTACCTCCGCCCCCCCCCCCCCCCCCACACTCCCTCCCCACCCTCTCTGCCCTTCCCTAGTAAATCAAAGCCCAGTTGGGAATAACCTCAGGAGTCTCTAACAAACCTCTATAGCACTTAACTGGTGCATATAGCATTTAACCTCTCCCCCTTGGGCTCAGCATTTGCAAATATGGGGCCCATACTTGAAGAAATTGCCTTCTACATTTGGCTGATGTTTTGGAGTCACGAGCTTCCCAGGAGGCCAAAAGGTGCACTTGGTTTCTCCAATGACAATATGCAGGGGCTTCCGTGGAAGTCCAGTATTGCATAATACATTTGCGGGCCACCAGACTCAATTTCCTGCACAGAAGAGCCGCCGGCGCCTTTAGGGGGGGCGAAAGCCCTAGCTTGGTCCAACAAAAATTGCCTTTCGGTTCCCTGAATTTTATTGCCTAGCTTTATCAGAAATCCACGGACTCGCTGCCAAAATGCCCGCACCTTTGGGCATTGCCAAACAGCATGATAAAAAGAGCCTGGGCCTCCATCACATTTAGAGCAATTAGCACTCTCCGACCTCTGCATATGAGCCAGCTGTGTTTTAGTCATGTTCCCCCGCAGGATCACCCTGTATCCGCACTCTCTCAGTCTTTCATCCGTAACTAACTGTTGGATCCCCTTCAGTGAGGCCACCACATCCCAGGACGCTAATGAAGTCCCAAGATCCTGCTCCCATTTAAGTTTAATACTTTCATATTGTTTTATTGGTCTATCACAAACCAAGGCCCCATATAAATCAGAAATCGCGTGTCTCTCTGACGCCAATTCAGCGAAGAACCCTCGTGTCTTTTCTCCTAAACGGCCTCCCAAGGCAGCCTGATTCAATGTCTGCATATAGTGTTTAATTTGTATATAGGCAAACCGATTCCCCCAGTCAGATCCTATCTTGTCTTGTAAAGCTTCATATGATAGTATGTCTCCAGTCTTGTGCAGCAGGTGTTCCAATTTCGTAATACCTCTCTGTCCCCAGCCTCCAAACCTCGAGCCACCCATTCCGGCCTCGAATGCTGCGTTGCCCACAAGCGGGATTTGATCCGAGACGTTCGGATTGCCTCCCAATTGTCCCACCCACCATTGCCATGTCATTCGAAGGGGATGGAGTAGTACGCTCCGCTTGAAGTTAGGGGGCAGAGTTTTACGCGGTAGGTGAAATAGGGCAATCATGTCATGTGGTGCGAAAAAAGCTTGCTCAAACGATGTGGGCGTATAATAGTGCGTATTGAGAAGCCAATCTCTCACGTGTCGTAGTAGGCATGCTTGATTATATAAAAAGAGGTCCGGAAAGCCTATGCCTTCTTGCCTCCAACTGCCTATTAACAAGTCCTGCCATAGTCTTGCCCTTTTACCGGCCCAGCAGAACTGGCAGCACAAACGATTTACACATTTCAAGTCTTTTTTTGACAAACGGATGGGCAGGGTCTGTAAAGCATATAGCCAGCATGGAAAAATCACCATCTGAATCAAGTGCACTCGCCCCATCAAGGACAGTGGTAGTCCCCTCCAAGAGTCTAATTTTTGTCTGGTGTAGTCTAAAAGGGCCTTAACATTTAATTGATGCAAGTCTGTGGTGTTCATTGTGAGTCTAATCCCAAGGTATTTAAAAGATTTATTTGCCCACCGTAAAGGGAAGTTGTCCCCCCAATCCTCTCCGCTCTCTACCGGGGCTGCTAGGGCTTCGGACTTAGCCAAGTTAATTCAAAAACCCGCATAGTCTCCGTACTCTTGGAAGGTCTCTAGCAAAGTTTCTAATGACACTTTCGGGGATGTGAGGTGTACCAAAAGATCGTCTGCAAATGCTGCAATTTTAAATGTCCGTGTGCCCAGTCTCACTCCTTTGATCAGGGGGTTCTCCATAATGTCTCTAATAAGGGGGTCTAACACCAGAACAAAAAGAAGTGGAGATAGTGGGCAGCCCTGCCGGGTCCCTCTCTTAATAGGAAAACTCAACGACTCCACCCCATTAACCCACATCGTGGCACTTGGATTGGCATATAAAGTTTGAATCGCCTCCACAAATCTGCCCGAAAAACCGTAGCTTTCCAATGTGTCAAAAAGGAATGCCCAATGCACCTTATCAAAAGCTTTCTCAGCGTCAAAGCTAATTAACAGTGACGCCAGCCCATTGTGCGTGCCATGTTCTAAGGATGTCAAAATCGCCCTCAAATTTTTACTTACTGCCCGGCCTCCCACGAAGCCCACTTGACTTTCATGTATGAGGTGGGGCAGCAGTCTTGCCAACCTATTGGCCAAGATTTTAGCCATCAACTTGGTGTCATAGTTCAGCAAAGATATAGGGCGGTATTTATTTTTATTTATTTTATTGCATTTGTATCCCACATTTTCCCACCTATTTGTGGGCTCAGTGTGGCTTACAATACATTGTAAATAATGGAAATGCAATTTGTTACAATCAGTTATGGATTACATTGTGAGAGGTTAAGCGAGACAAAGTCGAGGTGTCGTTAGGAAATAGGACAAGGAAAAGAACAATAGAACACTGGAAAGAGACAACGGGAAATTGGTAGGGTGATAGAACCTTAGCAAAAGAACATTCAGTATAACATTTTCTGTGAGTGAGGTTTAAGTGTGATGAGATTACGGGGGATGAGAGTTCAGAAAAGAATGTATTGGTGTATTTCTGGAATAGTGAATGATGTCAGCTCCATTGGGTCCCTCTCCGGTTTAAGCAGCACTACTATTTGCGCTTTATTCAGGTCGGGTGGCATGGCCCTTGAGTCTATCATGTAGTTTAAGAACCTAGTTAAATCTGGAATAATTCCCGCCCCCATCAATTTATAAAATTCTGCCCGTAGACCATCTGGTCCAGGAGCCTTCAACAATGGGCTCTGGGCTATTGCCATGGTCACCTCTTCTTCTGTAATTGATTGGTTAAGGCGATCTCGCTCTCGTTGGGTAAGCTTAGGGAGATTGAGATTATTCACATACATCTGATTAGCTAGGCCTATATCTTCTGGGGGGGCACAGAGATCTTTATAGAAAAAGCCTGGAAAATGTTGCAGATATCTGTATCCGAAGTTGTAAGGCTTCCCCCCTTCCCCCGAAGAGTAAGAATATTCCTATTTCCCCCCTTTGGTTTAAGGAGCTTGGCCAGCAATTTGCCCGCTTTGTTCCCGTGTTTATAGAGCATGTATCGATAGTAAATCTGCGATTTCCGTGCGCACCCGTGTAGGAGTTCGTTCAGCGCTGTTTGTAATTCCAGCACCCGCTGCTTGTGGCTTGCCGCATGTCTCCCCTAACCGTTTCCTTGCGCAGCAGAGTTGTTTACTCAGTCTTAATATGTCTCGATCCCTTGAAGCCCTGACATAATGTGCGTGACTAATTACTTCCCCGCAGAGCACGGCCTTGGCTGCCTCCCAGAACAAGATCGGGTCATTCTGATGTTCGTGACTGTGTGCAACATAATCTTCCCAGCTGGCTTGTAAACGGCCCTTTAATATGGGGTCTGTATAAAGCTCTATAGGAAACTGCCACCTGTTGCCCCGTCTAACCTGACCCCGGGGCTGCCACGCCACTCAAACCCACGCGAGGTCTGATATCACATAGGGTCCAATCTCAGCTGTTGTAATTTCCCCAAACATCTGTCGTGAAACTAAGACATAGTCAAAACGGGACTGAGTTGAGTGGGCTCGGGAAAGATGAGTGTAATCTTTCATACCTGGGTGAAGCACCCTCCAGACATCCGTCAAGTCTAACAGCTGGCTCAACTTCAATAAGCCTTTATTGTTGTAGTAGGTCGCAGAGGTGCCCGGCACTGATTTATCCAGTGAGGGGTCCCAGACCACATTAAAGTCTCCACCCACTATGATCTCAGCATGTGGTTGCTTAAGGAGAAAATTAATCACAGGTTGAAAAAAAACTTCTGTCGTAATTGTTGGGAGCATAAATATTGCATAGTAAAAATTTTTGTTTGCCCACTATGGCCTCCAAAATGACATAACGCCCCATAGGATCCACTAGAAGTGGGCTTATCGCTGTAGCGACACCTTTATGAAATAAAATTGCCACACCTCCCTTTTCCCCTGCGCATGTGCCGCTACACACTCTCCCACCCACCAAGTGCAGAGTTTAGCGTGTTCCATCTGAGACAAATGTGTCTCCTGCAAAAAAGTAATGTCTGTATGTTGCCTATTTAACTGTTGCAGAATCTTGGACTGTTTTATAGGTGAGTTCACCCCGCCTACATTCCAGGTTATGATTTGTACCATATGGTTATTTTAAATGAGATGGTATGTATACCAAAGAACTGTAATGATATCGAGGGGGGGGGGGGCATCCCAGCCATTGCCCTCCCTCAAGTCGTGTTCTTCTCTCTACTTGTTGGCCATAAACCTGAGCCTTTACAGTGGGGGAAATAAGTATTTGATCCCTTGCTGATTTTGTAAGTTTGCCCACTGACAAAGACATGAGCAGCCCATAATTGAAGGGTAGGTTATTGGTAACAGTGAGAGATAGCACATCACAAATTAAATCCGGAAAATCACATTGTGGAAAGTATATGAATTTATTTGCATTCTGCAGAGGGAAATAAGTATTTGATCCCCCACCAACCAGTAAGAGATCTGGCCCCTACAGACCAGGTAGATGCTCCAAATCAACTCGTTACCTGCATGACAGACAGCTGTCGGCAATGGTCACCTGTATGAAAGACACCTGTCCACAGACTCAGTGAATCAGTCAGACTCTAACCTCTACAAAATGGCCAAGAGCAAGGAGCTGTCTAAGGATGTCAGGGACAAGATCATACACCTGCACAAGGCTGGAATGGGCTACAAAACCATCAGTAAGACGCTGGGCGAGAAGGAGACAACTGTTGGTGCCATAGTAAGAAAATGGAAGAAGTACAAAATGACTGTCAATCGACAAAGATCTGGGGCTCCACGCAAAATCTCACCTCGTGGGGTATCCTTGATCATGAGGAAGGTTAGAAATCAGCCTACAACTACAA
This sequence comes from Microcaecilia unicolor, assembly GCF_901765095.1. Lineage (NCBI taxonomy): Eukaryota > Metazoa > Chordata > Amphibia > Gymnophiona > Siphonopidae > Microcaecilia > Microcaecilia unicolor. Next base: position 412,419,758 of record NC_044033.1, read on the forward strand.
GGGGGGAACTTGTCAATGATCTCAAGGCAGCTGGGACCACTGTCACCACGAAAACCATTGGTAACACATTACGACATAACGGATTGCAATCCTGCAGTGCCCGCAAGGTCCCCCTGCTCCGGAAGGCACATGTGACGGCCCGTCTGAAGTTTGCCAGTGAACACCTGGATGATGCCGAGAGTGATTGGGAGAAGATGCTGTGGTCAGATGAGACAAAAATTGAGCTCTTTGGCATGAACTCAACTCGCCGTGTTTGGAGGAAGAGAAATGCTGCCTATGACCCAAAGAACACCGTCCCCACTGTCAAGCATGGAGGTGGAAATGTTATGTTTTGGGGGTGTTTCTCTGCTAAGGGCACAGGACTACTTCACCGCATCAATGGGAGAATGGATGGGGCCATGTACCGTACAATTCTGAGTGACAACCTCCTTCCCTCCGCCAGGGCCTTAAAAATGGGTCGTGGCTGGGTCTTCCAGCACGACAATGACCCAAAACATACAGCCAAGGCAACAAAGGAGTGGCTCAGGAAGAAGCACATTAGGGTCATGGAGTGGCCTAGCCAGTCACCAGACCTTAATCCCATTGAAAACTTATGGAGGGAGCTGAAGCTGCGAGTTGCCAAGCGACAGCCCAGAACTCTTAATGATTTAGAGATGATCTGCAAAGAGGAGTGGACCAAAATTCCTCCTGACATGTGTGCAAACCTCATCATCAACTACAGAAGACGTCTGACCGCTGTGCTTGCCAACAAGGGTTTTGCCACCAAGTATTAGGTCTTGTTTGCCAGAGGGATTAAATACTTACTTCCCTCTGCAGAATGCAAATAAATTCATATACTTTCCACAATGTGATTTTCCGGATTTAATTTGTGATGTGCTATCTCTCACTGTTACCAATAACCTACCCTTCAATTATGGGCTGCTCATGTCTTTGTCAGTGGGCAAACTTACAAAATCAGCAAGGGATCAAATACTTATTTCCCCCACTGTACTACTTTCCATCCTCTTCCCACCAGTAAGTCCCCCCACCAACTCTTATCTGCTGTCGTCAAGATGCTTTGTGTGGCCTGTCTCTCTGTGACTATTCCTTTATATTGTAAGCCTCAATCGACTCCCTCTACCCGCCCCCCCAACCTACCTCGCCCCTCTAACCCTCCCTCAAATCCCCACCTCCCCCTATCCATCCCCCCCCCCCCCCGTCCCTTGTGACCGGACCCGCAAACGAGGACCATCACTTCCTACGTCTCTCCCTCCTCCCTCCGAGAGCCATTGCAGATTTCCAACAATTCCAACCCATGTCGTTCAGAAGCCCAAATCGTCATTAATAAAGGCCCTGCGGCCAACCTGGGCCCCTGAACCATGAAACATTAACCTTTAACTTTAACATATAAATAGTCTTTACTCAGTGCTTCCTTCCACAAATAAGCATCTATGTCACGGTCCGTGCACTTTAGGGAACATGCTTATATACCAACTCTCCGTACAGGCGCTCCTCGCTCAGGTCTGTCTCCAGCAGCTGGTATCCAGGCGCCCCTCTCAACGGTCCTCTGGTGTGGCTGCATCCAACTGCTTTAAAAACTCCTGGGCTGCACTCGCTGTTTCATAAATTTTATTTGTTCCTTTGTAAGTAATTCTCAGTTTTGCCGGGTATTGCAGCGCAAAACTTATTTTCTTCTGAAACAGCCTGGAACATATTGCTGAAAATTGGCGCCGTTTTGCTGCTACACCTGCCGAATAATCTTGAAAACACCGGATTGGCAACCCTTCAAACTCCAAAGGGTGTCCTGTTGAGTCGCTGCAAAATTTCTTGTTTTTGTGCATAATCCAAGAATCGTAGAATGACTACTCTGGGCTTGCCGGTTCCTGCACCTTTCTGTCCCAACCGATGAGCTCTCTCGATGCGAACTGGGCCCAGGGCTTCTGGGAGTTGTAGTTCCTTAGCCAACCAACTGGCTAAAAAGGTCTCCAGGCCCCACTCCTGTATACTCTCGGGAAGTCCCACCATACGAATAGTATTTCTTCTGGACCTGTTCTCGAGGTCCTCGACTTTGTCTTCAAGTGCCTGCAGCTTTTCCTGCATTTGATTTTGTGCACCCTCGATTGTCGTGATGCGGTCTTCCACCTCGCTGACCCTCGATTGGAATGCAGCACAGTCCTTGGACAAACCTGTGAGTTGGGTCTGTACCCGTTCAAGCTTGTTATCAATAGGGGCTAGCCGACGGTTCAGAAGATCGTCCATTACTGCCATCATCTCCGCAGTGATTTCCGCGATCCACGTGGATGAGACTGTCGGGCCAGGTGGGCTTGCGGGCGGCGCCATTTTTTCTTCTCCTGCCCTGGCGCGGAGTCTCTCTTTTGGGGCATTTTTCATCGCCATATCGTTGCTAGAGAGCATAAAAAATAACCAGCAGACCGTGGGATCTTTAACACTCTAGATGTTACAAGTTGGAGTCTTATTTATACAGTTTAAAGGCTTCAAAGGGAGGACAGGAGCCGGGGAGATCGATCTATTCAACCTCTTGCGGTCATGACGTCACCGGAAGTCGTGTGAAGCCATTCTAAATGAGCTCTCCACTCTAGGCTGGATACATCTGTTGTCAATGCCTTCTGGGGTGGAAGAACTTGGAATGGTAGACTAAAGGTCCAACTGGACTAACTTGTCCACCAAAGGAGATACTGATCCAGATCTGTGGCGATTTGGATGATATCTGCTAGGGTCCCCTTGGCCTGAGACCACTAGGGAGCTAGTGTCCATTGGCCAGTTCTCATATGGAGATGTGCTATGGGGGTGACATGCACCATGGTATCCATGTGGCCTAATAACCTCAGCATCTGCCGAGCCGTGACCTGCTAGCTGCTGCGAACTTGATTGCCAATGGTAACAAGAGTGTCTGCCAGTGCCAGAGGGAGAAAGGCTTGGGCTTGAACTGTGTCTGTCTATCAGGGTTCCTATGAATTCCAATTGCTGAGTTGGTGGTAGATGGGACTTCGGGTAGTTGATAATGAACCCTACTAGCTCCAGAACCCAAATAGTTCTCTGCAAGGACTCCTGAGCACCCTCCTTTGATATGCTCTTCATCAACCAATCATCCAAGTAGGGAAACACAGACTCCCAGTCTGCACAGCGACACTGCGACTACCACTAGACACTTTGTAAATATCCTGGGAGTCGATGCAAGGCCAAATGGCAAAATGCATTACTGAAAGTGATGTGTCCTCACCTGAAAATCAAAGATACTTCCCATATAGACATCCTTCAAGTCCAGGGGATAAGAGTGCCCAAGGAAACTATCCTGAATAGATATTTGTTCAGGACCCCTTAGGTTTAGGATGGGACACATCCCCCCCCCCCCCCCCTATTTTCTTTGGCACAAAGAAGTACCTGGAATAGAAGTCCTTCCCTTTTCCCCCTGGTGGAACAGATTCGACCACATGGACCTTCAGAAGGTTGGAGAGTTCCTCTACAAGTACTACCTTGTGTGGAGAGCTGAGGCAAGATGTTTTCAGCGAGCAATTTGGAGGTTTCTTTTGCCAATGTAGAGTGCAACTGAGATGGATTATTTGAAGAACTGACTGATTGGAAGTTACAAGGGGCCACTTTTCTTCGTTAAAAAAAAAAACAACCCACTTAGCCTCCCCTCCACCAGAAGGTTATCCAGAACAGTCACTTTGACGGTGGCTATGCTCTCCTGGAGCCAGACAAAAACTCACCCTGTTTTGACTAGGGAGCCAGCTGGAGGTTTTGGGCACTCTGTTGACCAAAATGAGCATTCTGGGGCTGAACAGACTGAGCGGGCCAAGGAGTGTACCTATGCCTCAGAGTAGTAGGGACCTCGCTTCAACTTGCCAGAAAACTTCCCAAGATGAGGAAGGCACAGAAGGTGTTCACTGGAAGGGGGCGTCGATGGTATTAGTATGTTTTTTGATCAGGTCAGCGACCTCTTCCACCTTTTTCCACAAAAAGGTTATCTTCATGGCAAGTTGCATCTGCCAACCTCTGCTAGACTGCGGGGTCCAAGTCAGAGACACACAGCCATAAGAATCTGTACATTGCTGTACGCTGAGCAGATATCCTAGACACTGTGTCAAAAGCATAACAGGCCTTCTGCTTCTTGGTCAACTGGTGAAGCAATTCGACCTGCTCCTGAAGGAGTATTCACCAAGTCTAACATACTGCTGGTGTGATTGAATGTGGGAGATAAGCACCGAGATCTGATACATCTTACACACAAACAAATCCAGTGTCCAGGCTTCTCTGCCTGGAGGAGCAGAGGCGGAGTCCCTGGCTCACTTAGGTGCAGATTCAACCACCAAGGAGTGATGAGGCAATTGTGGCCCGTCAAACCCAAGTGTACTTTGAATCCGGTACATGATGTCAATTTTTGGGGGGCGCAACAGGGACAAAGGGGAATCCCAATTCTTCACCTGAACATCTCAAAGGATTCTGCAAAGAGGGAGAGTCACAGACTCTCTAGGAGGTGAACTGTAGTACAGAACCTTGCACATCTCAGCCCTAGGCTCGTATTCCATCTCTAACTTAATAGGGAGGGCAGCAGTCATCTCCTTTACAAAAGCAGGAAAAGAGAGACTGTCAGATGAAAATTTATGTCTCTCCTGTAGAGGGGAGGGGTCTAATGGAATTTCATAGTCCGAGAAATACTTTGGATAATCATCTGACTCCCATGAATGGTCCAAATCGGAGTCAGTGAAATACTCCGCGTGGGAGGGCTGAGTCTGCACCTACCTCATATGAATGTAAGTATTGTCATACTGGGACAGACCGAAGGTCCATCAAGTCCAACATCCTGTTTCCAACAGATTTTCCCCAAGTCCATTTTAATAATGGCATGAGGACTTTTCCTTTAGGAAGCTATCCAAACCTTTTTTTAAGGAACCATGTTCACATCTGGAATGGCACAGAGATGCAGGTTATCCCTGGACTCCGGCAAAGCTTCCTCCACAATCAACAAGGGGGGGTAACTACATGGGCAGGTGTCGAGGGTGACTACACCACAGACTGAGAGTTCTGCAAGGCAGGGAGTGGCAGAGTCAAGGCTGGCGCAAGCGCCCCTGGTGCCAATGAACTCTGCACCTATAGAAGCCCCACCAAGTGCTCTTGAAGCACGGGCCAGATCTGTTCTTAGAGGGTCGACATCAGTAAAGGCTGGGACACCAGGTTGGAGACAGCCTGCAGAGTTGCTGGTGTCATAGTGAAACTGGGTCACAGCTACCTGGAGACTGGTGCGTAAGCACCTCTTCAATAGAGGGGGGAAGTGCTCCTCCCGGCACCGACGCTTCTTGAGTATCGATGCCCCCGGAGCTCCAGGCACCACACATCAAGGGGCATCGATGCATGTGCTTCTTGGCCTTCTCCCAATGGTAAGCATCAACGTCCCTCGGTACAGACGAGGATGATGTTGAATCCACATCACCTCCTTGGAGTCCGGTACGATGCTGACCAGTCCTGGGGGCCCTGCACAGTGGCCAGTGCCGAGGCAGGTGGAGACCCACTCAATATGTGTCCACTCCCAGTGTCTGAGGACAGGTCTAGTAGCCATCAGGACTGATGCTTCCGATGCCAGTGCAGACACCGAAGCTGATACAGATGTAGATGATTTGGACCTGGCTCCAAAAATCTTCTCTTTAACACTGTTTAGAGAATTGTAGTCTGGCCCAAAACAATAAATACCTCAGAAATGGGTGTCAGCCCCAGAGATGGTCCCTATTGCACTAGTCTTAAAGCCACTGGGAACTTTTGATGACATGGAAGGAAAAATGGCTGAATACAAATGCATTACAAATACAAAATATTCTTATATTCCACAATAATCGCCAAAGTTCTATGCGGATTACAATGTATAAGAAGTCCAGCCAATCCCTGGAGAATTACAAAAACAGAAAAAAACAACATTACCAATAGCCGTGAAAACAACGTAAAACCACCTAAACTTCCAGAAATCACTAAAAACTTACCTGTTCAAAAAAGCATACCCTACCAACCCAACTTAAATGCCTGAACCCTGCAACACTATGAAACCAAAGCACGTAATAGACATAATGTAACTCTTCCTCTATACGATTCCCTAATATGTCTGTCCCACATGAACCTCATTCTACCATAACATCACTGTGTAACTGTTTATACCGGAATTGGCAAACGCCTTTACAGTACTATGTAAGCCACATTGAGCCTGCAAACAAGTGGGAAAATGTACGATATAAATGTATCAAATAAATAAATAAATAAAATAGCTAACACATACATTTCCTAAATAGAAAAGCTGCTAAAAACAGAAAATTAGATGAAAAAATTGTCTTAAAACAAATTCCTTTAGGAATTAGAAATTCTTTGAGGTTGCAATATCCAAGTGCTCCTGTTCTACCTACATTAAGGAAACCTATTAAATCCAACATATAAAAAGGAACATGCCCATATAAAATCTTAAAAACCATTATTCATAAACTGAATTTGAGCTTCCACTGGTAGCCAGTGTAATTTCACCAGTAACAGGGAAACTAATCTCCAATGTGTGTTGAAAATACCAGCCTAGCTGCAATATTCTGGATGTCTAACTTTTTCAAAAGAAGCTTTGTACACCCCACATAAATTATGTTACAGTAGTCTAATTGCCCTAATATCAGGCTTTGCACCCCCAACCTGAATACTAAAGGATCTAATACACCTCTAATTCTTCTTAGTTTTTCCAGAATTAAAAAGAATTTCTTTATCGATGCATTAATATGCAACTCTAGAGATAAGGTATTTGAGAAAACAACCCCTAAAAATTATAAGCTAGTTTCAATTTAAAATTTGGATAATTCATTTTTAAAACATTTTCATTCCAAGTATCAGAAATCTGCCCAAAAATAAGGTCTTTTGTTCAACTTTAAGCAGAGAGAACAAATCCATTTGTCTAACAAATTAATAAAATCTATAATCTGTTTAGCTAAATCAAATGACTCAATGGTGAGGAAAAAAATGGGCAAGCTCACCTGCAAAAAATCTTAATGTTACTTGGCTGGTGCTCAGGACTAAATAGGCCTTCAGTTCCGAAAAAGAACGAAAACATAAAATGGGGAAAAAGCTCTAAGGGTATAGGAAAGATATACTTGGTACAAAAAGAAAATTATTAGGAACAAAGCCAAAAATCCCCTACAGGGAAGGCACCAGATAAGGAAAAAAAAAAACCCCAACACGCTGAAGAAAACCTCTAACAAACATATCCTTTCTTCATCTCGGATGAAGATAGACTGTTGGTCCCACACTTGTGACTTGGGCAGGAAGGTACCTGCGCATGTGTGGCAGGAGTGCTATATCAAACTGTTAAAGTGACACTATACTAGACAATGTTTTCTGTACCGGGCTCTGTGGATGACGTTACCCTCATATCAGACTACTATGACATTCTTGTGCTTGGAGAAAACAGGGACCACTGCACTCCCCAGAGTCCTCAAGCTAAAAACAAGGACCACTGTACTCCCCAGACACAAGAGCCCTCCTGCTGACAAGGGCTACTGTATTCTCCACGCAGGCAGAAACTACTTATTCACCTGACACAGAACCCTCCTACTGATAAAGAGCCTACTGTACTCCCTCTAAAAGCAGGAGCTACTGTACTCCCGATTAGGCTGTGGCTACTATACTCCCCTAACAGCTGGCTCTCCTACTAAAAAGCAGGGACTACTATATTCCACAGACACAAAGCTCGCCTGCAGGCAGGAGTTACTGAACTTCCCAGTCCCAGAGTCCTCAAACTAAAAAACAGGACTGTCATAGCAAGGCATTGGAAACAATTAGAGGCACCCTCAGAAGAGGACTGGCTCTTGAAGCTATCTTTGATTGGTGAAATGGAGAAATTTACGGACAAGAGATTGGGACGTCATAATGAATCTTCAGAGTTATGGACTCAATATCGGAGTTTAACCCACATGACATAAAACTTAAATGTATAACCTGCTGGGGGGGGAGGGGTGGGGAGAGGGAGGGGGACGGGGACGGGGATATTTTGGATTGTATCAGTGAATGACTGTTTGATAAGCACTATGTTTGTTACTATACAAAACCAATAAATAAATACAAATTTAAAAAAAACTAAAAAACAGGGACTAAAATACTCCCCAGACACAGAGTCCTCAAGTTTAAAAAACATGGACCAATGAATTGCTCTGATAGGCAGTCCCCTGCTGGTGATGAGAGGCCGCTGAACAGTCCAGACAAGCAGCTCTCCTGCTGGTGACGAGGGGCCGCTGTACTGCCCAAACAGGTAGCCCTTCTGCTGGCAACGAGGGGCCGCTGTACTCCCTATATAGGCAGGGACAAATATCTGATGCATGTGCATATGCTCCTCCTGCTGACAAGGTAAAATTATGTATATAACAAAAGAGAGGGAACAAAGTACAAACTAAAGTCCAAACAAAAAAAACAGCACCACGGGCCTTTAAAAATGGAACACAGTTCTTTAATGAATGATTTTGATACAGAAAGTGAAAGTGCCTTGGTGCTTTGTAGCTTTTACTACATGAGACGTGGGGTAAGGAATAATATATTGTAGAGGAATATATTCGAGTTATTCCCCAAGTTTTCCACGTCATCACTGTGACCCCTGACGCAGGTGCTAGTCACCGAAACACGGCCCGTGTCGGGTCTTTTTGTCAAGGCTCATTCATTAAAGAACTGTGTTCCATTTTTAAAGGCCCGTGGTGCTGTTTTTTTTGTAAGGTAAAATTATGTATCATACCTGATAATTTTCTTTCCATTAATCATAGCTGATCAATCCATAGACTGGTGGGTTGTGTCCATCTACCAGCAGGTGGAGATAGAGAGCAATCCTTTTGCCTCCCTATATGTGGTCATGTGCTGCCGGAAACTCCTCAGTATGTCGATATCCAAGCTCCATCCGCAGGACTCAGCACTTAGAGAATTACACCCACGAAGGGACACTCTGCCCAGCTCACCACCGCCGAAACGGGGGAGGGGAACTAACCCAGCTCATCCCCACACAAGTGGGGGAGGGGAATCCGTCCAGCTCACCCCCGCGGAGCGGGGAAGGGACACCACAACCGCCGATGCGGGGGGATCTGGCTTATCCTGCAACCGCGGGAGGAGCTGACTGACCCTAACACCGCCGAAGCGGGAGGGGTACAAAACTGCCCTACTGCCGCACGAAGCGGGAGGGAGCGCCGGCAGAATTTAAGTCTCAATCCAGCCCCGTAAAACGGAGGGGAGAGGAATGCAGCAGCTCACTGTAACACAAATTCGTCTCAACTCTTGAAGAATTCATTGAAAAACTTGAACACGAAGTCCTCCTGAACAGGAACTGAAGACTAAACTTGAACCTGAAATGCAACCAGAATATAAACAGCACGGATATCTGGGAGGGGCTATGGATTGATCAGCTATGATTAATGGAAAGAAAATTATCAGGTATGATACATAATTTTACCTTCCATATCATCATGCTGATCAATCCATAGACTGGTGGGATGTACCGAAGCAGTACTCACCCAGGGCGGGACATAGAAATCCCTGACCGCAACACTGAAGCTCCAAACCGGGCCTCCGCCCGAGCAGCCACAGTCAAGCGGTAATGCCTGGAGAAGGTATGGGCCGAAGCCCAAGTTGCCGCCTTGCATATCTCTTCCAAGGAGACGGACCCGGCCTCTGCCATCGAGGCCGCCTGAGCTCTAGTGGAGTGAGCCTTCAGCTGGATAGGCGGCACCTTCCCCGCGGCCACATAAGCCGCTGCAATGGCTTCCTTGACCCATCTTGCCACTGTAGGCTTAGCAGCCTGCAGACCCTTACGAGGACCTGCAAACAGGACAAACAGATGATCCGATTTCCGGAAATCATTGGTCACTTCCAAGTATCTGATGATGACACATCTCACATCCAGATATTTGAGAGCAGAGTATTCCTCTGGGTAGTCCTCCCTACGAAAGGAAGGGAGACAGAGCTGCTGATTCACATGGAAGCGAGAAACAATCTTGGGCAGGAAGGAAGGCACTGTGCGAATAGTCACTCCTGCCTCAGTGAACTGCAGAAAAGGCTCTCCACATGAGAGCGCCTGGAGCTCGGAAACTCTTCTGGCTGAAGTGATAGCCACCAAAAAGACTGCTTTCAACGCCAGGTCTTTCAGATGCCCTCGACAAGGGTTCAAAAGGCGGCTTCTGCAATGCTCTTAGCACCAGGTTGAGATTCCACGCAGGCACCACCGAGTGCAGAGGAGGGCGCAGGTGATTAACTCCCTTGAGAAAGCGCACCACATCTGGCTGCGAAGCCAGGGAAACACCCTTCAGGCGGCCCCTGAAGCAAGTCAGAGCCGCTACCTGGACTTTAAGGGAACTGAGCGACAGGCCTTTCTCCAGACCTTCTTGCAGGAACGCCAACACTGAAGAAATTGGAGCAGTGAAGGGAGAAAGTGAGCCTGCTTCACACCACGCTGCAAAGATACGCCAAACCCTGGCGTAAGCAGTAGAAGTAGAGCGCTTCCTCGCTCTCAGCATAGTGGCGATGACCTTGTCTGAGAAGCCCTTCTTTCTCAGACGCTGCCGCTCAATAGCCAGGCCGTAAGACCAAAGGGGGAGGGATCCTCCATCACCACGGGACCCTGATGTAACAGGCCCTGCTCCACTGGCAGCCGCAGAGGATCGTCGACTGAGAGCCTGATCAAGTCCGCATACCAGGGACGTCTGGGCCAGTCCGGACCCACCAGGATTATCCGGCCCGGATGCTTTGCCACCCGGTCTAGCACCCTGCCCAACATGGGCCAGGGCGGGAACACATAGAGAAGCTCTTGTGTCGGCCACTGTTGGAGAAGAGCATCTACTCCCAGGGATCGAGGGTCCCGTCCTCTGCTGAAAAAGCGCGGCACTTGGCAATTGGCCGATGACGCCATCAGATCTAGGCTCGGCTGGCCCCAGCGCTTCGTGATGTCCAAGAACGCCTGAGCAGATAGCTGCCACTCTCCGGGCTCCAAGGTATGGTGACTGAGAAAGTCCGCCTTGACATTCATGACTCCGGCAATGTGGGCCGCTGACAGCTGTTCCAGGTTCGCTTCCGCCCACTGGCATAGATTCATGGCCTCCTTGGCTAGAGGGGTGCTCTTGGTACCTCCCTGGCGGTTGACATAGGCCACAGCCGTGGCATTGTCCGACAGGACACGTACTGGCTTCAACGCCAGTACCGGGATGAACTCCAAAAGCGCCAACCGAATGGCTCTGAGTTCCAGGAGGTTGATAGACCACTTTGCCTCTGCAGGAGACCAGAGCCCCTGCGCTGTCCTTCCCAAGCAGTGGGCTCCCCAGCCCGACAAAGAGGCGTCCGTCGTGACGACAATCCACTCCGGGGTCACCAGAGGCATTCCTGCAGACAACTTGTCTGTCTGCATCCACCAGCTCAGCGCCTTGCGCACTGCTGGGTCCAAGGGAAGGCGCACAGCATAATCCTCCGACATTGGAGTCCAGCGCTGCAGCAGAGAGTGTTGTAGTGGTCTCATATAAGCCCTGGCCCAGGGCACTACTTCCATCGTGGCCGTCATAGAGCCCAACAGCTGCACATAGTCCCAAGCCCGAAGAGGAGAGGCTACTAGGAACTGGTCCACAATCCAATTGTCTGGCAGGAACACTCTGCCCACTTGGGTGTCGAATCGAACTCCCAGATACTCCAGGGACTGAGTCGGGCGCAGCTGACTCTTCTCCCAGTTGATGATCCACCCCAGGGAGCTCAAAAGAGCAACCACCCGGTCCACAGCTTTGCCGCACTCTGCATAAGAGGGGGCTCGGATCAACCAGTCGTCCAGATAAAGGATGGACTTGTACTCCTTCCTTTCGCAGGAAGGCCGCGATGACCACCATTACTTTGGAGAAGGTCCGCGGAGCAGTAGCCAACCCGAAAGGGAGGGCTCTGAACTGGAAGTGTCGGCCCAGGACTGCAAAACGCAGAAAGCGTTGATGAGGAGGCCAGATGGGAATATGCAGGTACGCTTCCTTGATGTCCAAGGAAGCCAAGAACTCTCCTGCCTTCACTGCCGCTATAACAGAGCGGAGAGTCTCCATGCGAAAGTGCCGCACCTTCAAGGCCCGATTGACCCCTTTGAGGTCGAGGATAGGCCGGACAGAACCTCCTTTCTTTGGTACCACAAAGTAAATGGAGTAACGTCCCTTGCCAGTCTGATTTTCTGGCACCGGAACGACCGCACCCAGGCGGATCAGGTTGTCCAAGGTCTGCTGCACTGCCACAGCTTTGACCGGAGACTTGCAGGGAGAGAGTACAAACCCGTCTCTTAAGGGTCGGCAGAACTCTAACTTGTAGCCGTCTCTGATGACTTCCAGCACCCAAGCGTCTGAAGTTACTTTGGTCCACTCGCCCAGAAACGAGGACAGGCGTCCTCCAATCTGCACTGAGCCATGGACCAGGACCCCGTCATTGGGTACGAGACCCTGGGGGAGGACCGGAGGGCGTACCTCCAGGGACGGTGGTCTCTGCGAAAGGAATGCTGCTTGAGGGAGAAGTTCCTTTTGAAGGAAGAGGGGGCAGAGGAGCCCGACTTGCCCGGGCGGTACCGACGGGCTTCTTGAAACCGTCCTCTGGAGATACCGGGGCGAGCACTGGCCCGAGCCCTGACCTCTGGTAACCTCTTGCCCTTAGACGTGCCGAGATCGGTCACGATTTTATCCAGCTCGACCCCAAAGAGCAGCTTGCCTTTAAAAGGCAACTTAGCCAGGTGGGACTTAGAGGCGTGGTCCGCAGACCAATGTTTCAGCCAAAGCCAGCGCCGCGCAGAGACTGTCTGAGCCATGCCTTTAGCTGAGGCTCTCAAGACATCATACAGTAAGTCTGCCAAATAAGCCAAGCCCGATTCCAGGGCCGGCCAGTCAGCCCTCAAGGAAGGATCCGAGGGGGAAGCCCGCTGCACCATCGTCAGGCACGCCCTGGCCACATAGGAGCCGCAAACTGAGGCCTGCAAACTTATGGCAGCCGCCTCGAAGGACGACCTTAAAGCCGCTTCCAATCTTCCGTCTTGGGCGTCCTTTAGGGCCGTGCCACCTTCCACCGGCAATGCCGTCTTCTTAGTCACCGCAGTGATTAAAGAATCCACGGTAGGCCAAAGAAAGGCCTCACGTTCACTTTCAGGCAAAGGATAGAGGCGGGACATAGCCCTAGCCACTTTGAGGCTCGCTTCCGTGACATCCCATTGAGCCGAAATTAAGGTGTGCATGGCATCATGCACGTGGAAGGTTCTAGGTGGGCGCTTCGTCCCCAGCATAATGGCAGAGCCAACAGGGGCTGAGGGAATCTTCAAAATGCTCATGGCCTGCAGTAACAGGTTGGGCAAATCCTCTGAGCGAAAGATCCGCGCTGCAGAGGGGTCATCCGCTCCATCCGAGCGGGAAACCGTCTCCTCCAAGGAATCCCCAAAGGACCGTTGGGAGAACTCAGATACGCTGCCCTCATCTACATCAGAGGAAACAGCGTCCTCTAAGGCCTGGGAATCCACCCGAGGGCGTTTACTTCCGGGGGCCTCAACCCCGCTATCGGACAAGGGAGAAGGGGCAGCGTTTTGCATAAGGAAAGCCTGATGCAGCAGCAACATAAACTCGGGGGAGAAACCCCCCAGACTGTATTTCAGCAGCCTGGGCCACAGCCCTAGACGCACCCTCAACCGGCGCTCGCAAGAGCGGGGGAGCAACATGCTGCGCATCCAAGATGGCGTCCGGCGCGACACTCCGCGAAGGAGCCGCGCGGGAAGAACGGCGCTTAACTTTAGCCGGTTTTTTGCCGTCGCCCAAATCAAGGGCGGCCATGGCATGAACGTCTCCCAGCTCAAGGGCGGCCCAAGAAGAAGCCGTATGAGCAGAGTGGCCGGCCAAGATGGCGGAGGCGAGCAGCGGGGGATGGGCGTTTATGGCGGGAAAAACCGCCGCGCCGGAGGAAGACCCGGGACACTGACCGGCCTCCAAACTGACACCCAACAAGGGCGAATCAGACTTTAAAATCCCCGCATCCCCGCTAAAAGCGCACACGCGGTCCGGGGAGCGATTCTTCGCGCCCTCGCCCTCCGACGCCATAGGCCACGTGGAGATCAATCGGGGAACCCCCTGCCCGCTATAAAAAGGTAAAAATTACCTGCTTCTCGCTCCGAGCTGTAACGACCTGGTGTCCCAGTGAGTAGCTGCAATAAACGTTTAAATAAACGTCGAAATAAACGCCCTTAAGGACGTCCAAATTTTTTTTTTTTTTTTTTCAACGGAGCCAGCGGGTGGGGGGAGAAAAGGAGGGACCTGGCGCCACCAGGTTTGCACTTGCTCAAGAAGAGCCCTCAACCCCAGGCACTCAACAAAACCTAAAAATTAGGCTTGGAGGCCTAGCCAGAGCTGCTGCTGTGTGTGACCACCACCTGCTGAGACAGAGAACATACTGAGGAGTTTCCGGCAGCACATGACCACATATAGGGAGGCAAAAGGATTGCTCTCTATCTCCACCTGCTGGTAGATGGACACAACCCACCAGTCTATGGATTGATCAGCATGATGATATGGAAGCAGGGGCTACTGTACTCCCCAGACATACAGTTCTCCTGCTGAGAACTGCTACTGTACTCGTCTCACAGCGTTTCTGTTGACAGCCAGGGGCTACTATACACCCCTGATACAGCTCTCCTAGTACAAAAGAGCTGCTGTACTCCCCTGGCATAGATCTTCTGTTGGAGATTTACTGTAAATCCCCCCCACACACATAGGTTGGGGCTACAGTACTCCCCGACAGGCATCTGTCCTTCTAACAGGCCAAGCATACTGCACTCCCTTGACAGGCCAGGCCTACTATATTCTAAAGGGGAAACTCCTAAGTTGTTTCCATACTATACAGTGTTACAAACTTACAAAAACAAAGTAAAACAACCCCCCCTCCCCCCCACACTGCTCACTCATAGAAGAAGAAATTATCACCTCAGTTTCCTAGGTACAGTCATCAGGTCATATCAGGAGTGTGTGTGTGTGTGTGGGGGGGGGGGGGGTTGGAAAGAGGGGAAAGGGACTCAGACTATTCAGCTAAAATAGAAGCCGAAGAAACCTCAGAGCTAGCTACACATGGCCACTTCTTCAATCTCCAAAGTACCTCAAACCACAAGTAGTAAGGTCTCTTCCTGGAACCAGAGGGGAAGGATCTGGAGCCCTCCAAGTATTTCCAAATTTCAAATCCAGGTACTGCTCTACACCACAAAGAAGTTTAGCGCAATTTAACCAGTGGCAGCTGGCTGAGGAGCTTGTGTGGACTATTCAGTCCTGGAGCTGCATGGTCTGTCTGTCCTATCCACTGGAGACAGAGAAATGCTGAGTATTCTGAGCCTGTATAGTGCCCTTAAGGGGTAAGCCATGAAGAACTACTTTGTTTCTCTGTCTTCATCTGCTGGCTGATGAACATAATCCACAGGTTCTGGACTGGTGTGGTATGGACGCTAAGAAAAGGCAAACTGTTTTAACTTCAAGTTTTAGATATGTTAGGACTTGAAAAATTCCAAGTGCCATGGCACCTAGGGTTCCCCCCTGGTGTTTGCAATCTTTGTGCTCTGAATGTTTTCCCTCCTACTACTGAAGCTGAAACAGATTTCTTCTGTCCAGCATTATGCAATTTTCAGTAAGTTTTAGCCAGTGTCAGAAATCACACACCGGTCTTAAGTTGAGACCAGCGTGGAAGTTCAGGCACAGCATGACAACGTCACCGAGAGAAAAACGCTGTTCTGATGGCATCAGTAAGCAAGGTGAGGAAAGGGTAGCTAATTTGGGGGGAATAAGTCATGCCCACTCAGTACAGATAGTGACTGGCTTGGTTGGGAAATGGCTGACCGGGAGTGGAAAACAGAGGAAGGATAATTGGGATCCAAGACAAGGTGATAGTGAAACAAAGAAATATGCGCTTCAGATTAAGTTATTAGTGTAGTGCTGGCTTGCTCTGGATTCCACGCCCAAGGGGATGGATTCTAGTTGTGCGCAATAGTATCTTAGGGCCTAGACTTAGCCAGCTTCTCTTCCCCTTCTCTCATAAAGGATAGCAAAATAGCTTTAGTACACCATGTTTAAAAAGAGCCGTGGGCAGTACCTTGGAGAACGACTCTCCTGTTTGCCCCCAGCCTGAGGGGAAAACAAAGCAGAGGTGGAGTGACATCAAGACGTCATTCTCAGACACTGGTTTCTAAGTTTTGGGGCTGGCTTCTAGACCTGAGGAAAATTTGTCAAGGCTTGGCATTTGTGTTTATAAACAAGATGAGCTGCAGCTTGATAGAAAATTCAGCAATGCTAAACAGTCTCCATACTTTGCTTACTTCCTTCGTGTTGACTTAATCGTTTTGTCCACAATAACTGGTTTTGGAGGGGGTTGAAACTTAGATGATTCATCTTCTCCAACACTCAGGAGTCTGCTGGAGGAACGCAAGGACCCTTAAAAAATAGAAAAGAACAAATACAGTTCTAACAACAACAGAACAAGAACAGATTACCTTCCAGCAATTAAGCCATTAAGATAGTGTATTAAACATTGTGCTCTCAACATTAAAAACAAATAAAAATTCTGCACTTGCTTTGGAGTCTCACAATTTAAAAGAGATGAGGTCTTGGGAAGTAGCTGACAAATCAAGATCGGCCAAGGAGGGAGATTTTTTGATTTTTTTGGCCAGTCCTGGTTTTAAATTCACATCCCAAAGCATTGTGGGATTTGTAGCCTGGGTTTTTAGCCCTGTGCTGCATGTACCATAATGCACCTGGATGGGGTTGTCTGAAACCCAGGACTGGGCTAAACTCTCCCTCCTGAAACTGGATGACTTGGCAGCTCAGCTTAAATCTCAGCCAAATACATACCACAAACAGTTCTTACAGCCCCAGGCCAAACATATATTTTCTGCTAGCAAATTATCTAAAAACTGGAATGAGGAGGGGGGGAGTGGGCAGCAATTTCTATCATTCCGCTTTGATCATGGACTTAACTAGAAACGTAAGAAGAGGTAAGGAACACTGTACGCACTTCCAGCCACACAAAACTTTAAAACCAAAAGCTATCCTGCCATGCTACTTACAAGGCAAACGGAGCCCAGAGAAAAGTTGTACTGGTAGCACCTTCCTCAAAGCCGCCATGCCAGTTGCAGCCACTGCACTGTGACTGAGCAGTGCACGCGTCGTGCACAAACTTTAGCGTCACCAGCAGAAAGCGTTCAGTCCCTAAGCTGGAAATCTGCAAAGAGAACAAGGTAAAAGACGGATCCCTCAAATCTTTTCCCATTAATACCGAAAGCGGCCGCTGCAGCAAAAGTGGGCTTCAGTGTTGTCATGTTTTAACTACCGCTGCTGCCATATAGAAGACGGCATGAGCGGCAATTGCAAATTAACTCTCCTCGGTCTAACATATCACTTTCCTTCCCTGTCCACGATCCAGCACCTCTCTCTGAAACACCGCCACCCCACTTTCAAACTCACACTTGAAGTCACTCAACAACAATCCCGCAGCTTTCCCGTCTCCGCTGTTTGCTCCGTCTCCTATGATACCCGACTCACTTCTATTCCGCAAAGGCAATCATCCTGCCTTGCCGGAAACAGGAAGTTTCCTCATACGAGAGAGGGACTCCTCCAAGAACGGGATCAAGCAAGGAAGTTAGGTTGAGAACAGAAGACGGTACGAGACTATTTCATGGAGGTTTAATATACAGGAGTGGAAGTGAGCCTAACTAGTCCACTGTAAGCAAGGAAGCCAATTAGGACAATCTAAGTTTCCCCTTCCCAGCGTAGCCGTCATCCCCGTTCACTAAAAACAAAGCAAGCAAATGCAAAACTATGAGCTGCTGCATCCTCATTGTCGTTTTTTTCTTGGTCCATCTGTAACAAGTCTGAAGCTGTTTCAATGGGATATGCAGTGCCGGTTTTGTTTTTACTTATTGGACAGCTTTTTAATTTACTTTCAAGCTTCCCATATGTAGGTATAAATATCATGAAATAACAATTGAATATCACTAAAACAGCTTTAAACAATTATTATAGCTGGTAGAAACAGCAATTTTAAACTCTGCATTTTGTGCTCATTTTTCTACACTAAAAACTAAATACACTATATACAATACAGATGGCCACATTTCAGTGAGGATATCCTGTTTCATAAGTACATAAGTATTGCCATACTTGGACAGACCAAAGGTACATCAAGCCCAGCATCCTGTTTCCAACAGTGGCCAATCCAGGTCACAAATACCTGGCAAGATCCCAAAAAAGTACAAAACATTTTATGCGACTTATCCCAGAAATAGTGGATTTTCCCCAAGTCCAAATTAATAATGGTCTATGGACTCTTCCTTTAGGAAGCCATCTAAACCTTTTTTAAACTCTGCTAAGCTAACCACCTTTACCACAGTTACAACCAACAAGCCCTAGGGGACAAGTTAAAATACAGAAACTAATGAACAAACACCTCTCTACAGCATCAATGTTCCAGAAATTCCCCTTCCCCTTTAAAACAGTATCCATCCTCTCCCTCAGCTATTAAAATCCAATGAGGGAACAGGAAATAGCAAGAGCTAACAAACAGGTAATATAGATAATAACCCCAAACCAATATTCATTCACAAACGCATTTAAAGTGAGAGGCTTTGCCACTGTCTATAAGGTGCCCAAGCACTCAAAAAGAATCCCACAGAATCCTTACAAAGTGCTGTCAACTTTGTCATCAGATATATATGATCAATTTTCATTAAAAGCTGTTCCTTAGTGGGCATATCCTTTCATTTCCAGTGAAAGGCTAACCACAATCAGGCTGCTGTGGCAACCAAAGTCATACGTTTGAGCACCTTCCTCCAACCCAGGAGAAGGACCATTAAGAAGAAAAATATACATATCCCTGGGTAAGGAGACATGTAATACATCCTTAGAGCAATCCCACCAGACATGTAGGAAAAGTCCCTGCAAATCCACACGCCCACCAACACAACCCAGTCTGTGCCATATATCGCCTGAAGCCGCGCTGGGGTATAATACCATTGAAACAACATTTTATAGCCATGTTCCATTACATTAGTTGTGATCTAGACTTTCAAAAAGTTCACATACAGTTTCCCACTCCACTTTCATCAAGGGGCAATCCAAAAGATCTCCCCTTCATATTTTAATTCTAGTGGCCTATAAAAAACAATAGCCTTATACAATCTAGAAATAAGCCCCATTCCTGTCCTCATACAAAATACTTTCAAGAGGGCATAATTCTCCCTGCTCCAGTGAGACAACACTTTCCGAAGCATAAAATCTGTAAGTTGTTGAAAGTGAAAATGATCATGAGAGGCCATATTCATCCTGGAGAATTTTAAAGGAAATCAGTATCACTGAAAAAAATCAGTTGACCCAAAAAAAGAGAATCCCCCTCTCAGCCCACCGCTTAAAAACCGAGCTGGTCTCTCCAGGAAGAAATCCTGGAGCATACTGTATGTAAGACTAAAAAAAACACACACACAGTTGTTTGGGGAAAAATCTCCCCCACAACTCTTGCCACAGGGCCAAAGTGCATGCCACTCGAAATGGAGCTCTCAATGATAACTTTTAGGCTATCCAAGGAAAACAGAACCTTGACTATTAAAGCCTGTTTTAGTTGCACCCAACCTTTAGTCAGGAATGAGGCCCACTCCAGAAGCACCTTAAGCTGAGCAGCATAATAAGGAAATAATGTAACCCCATCCCCCCTTGTATCCAAGCTGCATACATTCTAATCCTTTTAACTCTCGGGGTTTATGCTGCCATATGTAAGAGAATGCTCTCCGCTGCAAGTGTGAGAAATGTGTAAATATATTGCTTCTTCACTTAACAAAATTGCAAAGGTAAAATACTTAGCTTATGCCCTTGTAGAAAGGAAATCTTTGGGGATAGAGGTATAACTATATTTGAGTTAGAGAGAGAAAGAGAGAAAGAAAGAGAGAGAGAGAGAGAGAGAGAGAGAGAGAGAGAGAGAGAGTGAGTGTGTGTGTGTGTGCGCTAATATTGTAGGCCCTTTCTAACAGAGATCACCATATTATTGCTTTGCAATTACTAACAAAGGAACTACTTCAAAGAGACATGTGCTAATTACATAAGGAATGTAAGACCATGAGGAGCGAGAAGGGGGAGAAGGAAGCTCAAATCGCTGAGTCAGAGGTGCATGAAAGTTTCAAGGACGGCCTTAGGGCTGAGATAAAAATGTAGCCAGGCATGAGACCATGATTGGACACCTTCAAGATAAACTGTGAAACTATGGAACAAAGGGAACAGAAAAAAGGGGGGTTGGAGGGTAAATGTGATGCTTAGAACTAATGTAATAGGTTATAGATATCAAATCATCTAATGAAAACTTAGGGGCAGAAACCTATGTTACCAGAGAAAAATAATATATAAACTGTAAGAATTAAGGAAGGGTGTGCCTGCTTGCTTTCAGAGACACCCATTCTTGCAAGAGTGTATTTTGAAACAAATTAATTAGGACTTGTTTCACTAATTTGCTTTTGGAAGTTCTTTTTTGTGTAAGTTCTCAGGTTATCTGGGAGTTGTTTCTAACAGCAAGCAAACAGGAAAGCCTTTGGAATAGGTAGGGGGAAAACAACTAAAAAGATGTAAAAAAAAACAAAAAAAAAAACGAGGTAGCACCACCATTTTGATAGTGTTAATTCTACCCACCCATGAGATGCGTAATCCCTCCCCACCTACCCAAATCAGCAAAAACAGTTTTAAAGAGAGGAGGATAATTAATATTAAAAAGCTGACTCAAATTGGGACACCCATCAAAATTGAAAAGATCTTTTAGATCAACCAAAAGAGCACCAGAAACTGTAAGGTTTAAGATTTCAGATGTAGTAATATTAAGCTTAAACCTGGACACTGAACCAAAAGCTGACACTTGCGCAAAGTGGTCATTAGAAAGGGCCAAGAGACCCGATCAAATGCCTTTTCTTTAATAGTTATCAGTACTGCAGGAGCTAGATCATGTTGTGTGACCCAAATAAGGTCGAGGAGCCTGCAAATATTACCATTAGACTGCCTCCCCACAATAAAGCTGGTTTGATCGTCATGAATCAGATCAGGGAGGTACTGCTGAAGTCTTGTCACCAAAAGATTTGTAAGTAACTTATAATCCACCCCCAATAAGGAGACAGGCTGATATGATGAACCAGCCTGTCTCAGGGAAAGGGGAAGCTCATTCTCCAAAAGAAGGGAATTAAACATTCTAGACTAGCCACCCACCTGGGGTTACCCCGCAGCCACTTAGAGGGTCTATCTCTAGCACAGCTCAGGTCCACCTGCACCTGCTGCTTGTGCTCTGCACTAGCACCCTCCTCCCACCGACTGGGTCACAACCACCGCTAGTCTCCTGCTCTCCAATTACATCACAAGGGTTCTGTGATGTAGTCCACAAATGTTTTTATAAAACCAATTGGTGAACCCATCTAACTGAGAATGTACTGGAGCCACACTCCCAGAGGTCCCACAGTTCCCAGAAAGCGCTCCCAGACCCAGCACACAAACCACCAGGATTCTTTATCAGTTCAGACAGAGGCAATGAACTAAATATTGTTTGTTGTCTTTTAAAAATCGAACAGTGGAACAAAATAGTGCAATTAGCAAACAATAACAGGTAATTGAAATATGGATCAATTATAACACTAACAACATTTGTTTACTTCCTAGAGAGTACCTGGGGAGATCAAGGCATATATCTCTTCACAGTGCCTCAGTAAAGATCTGTCTCTCTTTTCTCCCATGCTAAGACTGAAGCACCAGCAATAAAGGCTGGGTAATTTCAAACTCCAGGCCAATCAGAGCCCAGTCAACAAATTTTAAAAGTATACTGCTCACAGTACTGTAGATTAATTTCTTCACTAAGTGAAACTAAAAGATGGCAAGCCCTTTTCTATAACAGCTTTAACAAACATGCACCACCTTCTGGCCAAACTAGAGAAATATACATCAAGAGTTAATAAAGGCAATTTTACAGGTTTAAAACACACTGTTCTGTCACATAAGGGTTTTGCGATGTAGTCCACAAATGTTTTTATAAAACTGAATGGAGAACCCCCAGGTGATTTATATGTTGGAAGGTGCTATATAGCCTCTATAACTTCTGTTAGCTCAATAGGTTGCCGACAAATGGTCTGGTGCCTCCTGCCCCCCCCCCCCCCCCCCATTGTAACAAAGGCAATGATATCCATTCCAAAAAAAAGCCTCAACCCCAGCTTGTGGGGGCTCTTCATCAGGAGTATATAGGTGCTGGTAAAAAGCAAAAAATTCCCAATGAATTTCTACATCTTGCATGCATACCCCCTACTCCCATCTTCTACCCCCATGGTTCAGTTATGGACCTACCTGTTTTGCTTCCCCATTCAAAATACGTTTATTGCATCTTTTGCAGGACCCCAGCTATATCTTCCAATTCAAGATCCTTATGATTTCATTTTTTTAGCTTACAAATTATACAGGAGTGACAAATTACAGGGAAATAACTTATGTGCTCTTTCAAATAGTACTATATCAATGCATAGTACTGGAGTAAGAACTACATTATTTTGGAGTTTAGAGCTCTTACCGTGCCTGCCACGTTTTAGTCTCCTCCTGACCTCAAAAATCGAGTGCAAAGAAACATAGTGCTTCTCTAGCTGAACCCATCTTAAATGTTATTGTAATCTGCCTTGGAAAACCTGGTGTTATAAAGATGATGGAATATATTTAAATTAAATGGAAGTATAATTAAATTCTCCTTTCATTGGGGCACATGGAATCACATCTGTTTTGTAGAAGTTTACCTTTTAGATACACAAATGGATTATTCTGTTTGAGCATGTTTCATGAACAAGTGGTTTATAAGTCAAAATAATAAAACGATTTTCTGTCAAACAGATCTCTCATTTGTTGAAACATAACTAAATGGGCTATAAGCCCCTAATGCAGTCCATTGGGTTTCTTATATTTTGTTCTTGTGATGGCTTATACCGTGCCAAAACTGGAAATACAGTGAGACAGAATAATAGAATTCAGTAACATCCAAAACTTATTTTTGATGTTTTAATCATCTTTATTAAAAGCAAGATGTATTAGTTGATAAGCTTCATACAGAACAAGAAAAAAAAAGTAAACCATCCAACATGGCACAATAAAAACTTTTACAGAGAACATACCCCAAGAACCCTTCCCCTCCCGTACCTCCTCCCTCTCCATAAGCCCACCTATTTCCACCTGCCAAAATAACACAACAGATGTACAGATCAGTAGAACTCAAAGCATTTCATAACAAGTACTGCCTCCACTGTATGCAAATCTCTCTCATGAATATTAATTGTCAATATCCTGACAATCCTGACTGCCTTGGGTAACGCCAGGACCAGGTTATCCTAACTACCATAAGAGGCTTACATGGTCATATAATTAACATTATAATTTTATTTGTATTTGGGGAATAACTGAGAAAATGCTATTAAAAATGATAACCTGCTGTATATCAACCAGTAGTAAATAATAGTAATAAACAATATTAAGTGCATTTTTATAGCATATCACTGCATTCTTCAAAACATAAGGAGCAAGTTCCCACAAACCATCTTTCTCTTTTGATTTAGGCACAGGAAAAAAAAAAAACTTTCAAATGCTCCCTGGTTTCAACCTAATACATGTTAAATGTGGGATATGAATGTCATAAATAAATAGATTGAAACTGTGAATGTTGAGCACCTGATTCTCATAACATGATGTCTGTTTTCGTGGCCCATTACCAATAGA
Source organism: Microcaecilia unicolor (assembly GCF_901765095.1). NCBI lineage: Eukaryota > Metazoa > Chordata > Amphibia > Gymnophiona > Siphonopidae > Microcaecilia > Microcaecilia unicolor. The sequence goes on from NC_044033.1 coordinate 412,443,514, forward strand.
AAAAATCTCTGCACAAATATAACACGTACTAGGGTGTCCCTGTAACCAGCCCCTCCAACTGACTACTAATTATGATTTACAACAAATTACTACTATACCTATGAAAAGTTTTTCCATTTTCATACTTCCTCTGTGTACATTCATATGCTGCACAAGCTGGCATGTTTGAAAATATAAGTGAGATTTAATAAAAATGCTACCAACAATAAAGAACAACAAGGTGGATGTAGCATCTCATAGGTTTGCTTGCTTTGTTTTGAGTGAATGGGGATGACGGCTACGCTGGGAAGGGGAAACTTAGATTAACCTAATTGGTTTCAGCATTCTGAGGTCACTTCATCTCCTGTCTATTAAACCTCCTTGGGCTATCTAGCCAAGGAGAAAAGATTGAGAACAGAAGACAGTACAGGTTCTGTAGTCCGTTATTTGTGTTGAAGCCAGTAGGCGGAGTCACAAGTACACCCAAAACAATAGCAAATGCTATTGAAAAACAATAGTAAAAGATTTGGAAATAATGGACTGCCTTGCTTGGTCCATCTGTAAAGAGTCAAAAGCTGTTCCAGTTGGATAGGCAGTGCCTTAAAAGGTGGAGGACAAAAGATTTTTTTTATTTGTACTTATTTGACAGCTTTTTAATTTGAAAATGGCCCATATGTAGATATAAATATCATGAAAGCAAAACTGAATATCACTAAAATAGGTTAAAAAATTATTCTAGCTGGTTGAAAATATCACTAATAAAGGTTGTGTTTTGTGCTCATTTTTCTACACTGTTCCATACAATAATACATGGCCAAATTTCAGTGAGGATATCCTGTTTACTGATGGGTTCATCTTAACTGTTGTTGTAATCTGCCTTGCCCTTGGAAAGCCTAAAGATTGGAAGTAAAATTAAACTCTCATCGGGCACATAGAATCACATATTCACCTCATCTCTTTTGTACAAATGGATTCAGAAACAAATGGTTTTCCTAAGTCAAAATAATAATAATGAATTCTTTCACGCAGATCTTGCATTTCTTTAAACATAGCTAAATGTGCTATAAGCTCCTAATGTAGTCCAGTGGATTTCTTATGTTTTGTCCTTGTGATGGTTTATAGTGTGCCAAAACTGGAAATACAGTGAGACAAAATAATAAAATTCAGTAACATCTAAAACTTATTAATTAACATTATAATTGTGTTTGTAGTTGGGTAATAACTGAGAAAATGCTGTTGAAAACTGACTTAAAGAATAAATATATATCAAAGAACTGGAAAATATTGGCATATTTAGACTGACTCTACACTTCTGCATGAAGGTAGCTCTGCCCTCATTATTTATTAAACAGTAGTCATAAACGTATTAAGTGCATTTTTATAATATACCACTGTATTCCACAAAACAACAAGGAGTATGTTCCTATAAACAATCTTTCTCTTTTGATCTAGGCAAAGGGAAAAAAAGATCTTAAATACTCCCAGAGAATCTAGTAAAGCAGTTAGCTTAGCGGGGTTTAAAAAAGGTTTGGATAGCTTCTTAAAAGAACAATCCATAAGCCATTATTAAAATGGACTTGGGGGAAAATCCACTGCTTATTTATAGGATAAGCAGCATAAAATGTATTGTACTGTTTGGGGATCTTGCCAGATACTTGTTACCTGGATTGGCCACTGTTGGAAACAAGTTGCTGTCTTGATGGACCTTCGGTCTGTCCCAGTATGGCAACACTTATGTACTTATGTAACATAATTCATGTTTATTGTGGGATATATAACTGCCATAAATAAGTACATAAATAAATAAATAAATAGAAACTCTGAATGTTGAGCACCTGATGCTCATAACATGTCTGTTTTAGTGGCCCTTTACCAGGAGAAAAAAACCTCTGCATGAATATAGCACATGCTAGGGTGCCCTATAACCAGCCCCGCCAATGACTGATTATGATTTTTAACAAACTGCTACTCTACCTATGAAAAGTTATTCCGTTATTATGCTTCCTCTGTGTACATCCGTATGCTGTACAAGCTGGCATGTTTGAAAATATAAGTAAGATTAAATAAAAATGCTACCAGCAATAAAGAATGACAATGAAAACAACTTGGATGCAGCAGCTCAAAGGTTTGTTTGCTTTGTTTTTAGTGTACGCAGAACAGACTTCTAGTGGATCCATCAGCCAAGATGGCCACTACAAATTGAGCTTCTGCATCCCCCAACTATGACCCCCGATAAGGCATCCAGTTTACTCTCCTGCAGCCTTGTCTCCGATTATCTCGCCCTCCGCTCTTACCTGGCAGCATCGGGAGTGCTCTGGTTTACAGCTAGGGGGTGCCAGGTGGGGTTGTTTGCGCCGAGTGCTCATGCTTCCCCCATCGGAGTTGCTGAGGAGATCAGGGCAGGAAGCCCGGTGGAGAGGTTTAGTGAGGTGAGGCAGCCGGCCCAAGGAGCAACATTGATAGGCAGCAGAGGTGAGGAGGAGTTGACTAGCGGCAGCCAACGCTGTGGGAGGAGCAGAGCTGCAATATCGAGGTGGCGGCTGGTGAAGCATCCAATTTGGTATGGGAGCTGCTCTGGGCCCTGGGGTACGTGTCTGGGTGGTGAGAGAGGGAGATCGGTGGCAGCATATTGTTTGAAACCCTCCTGTGCACTGCTCCCTAGGCCTGCACAGAGAACATATCCTGGACCTTCAACAGGGTAGACTGTATAGGGCTTTGGTTGATTCTACACGGTCTATGAGCAGTGCTGAGAGGTTCCCCCCCCCCCCTTACTGCTCTCTGCCTCCTGGTTGTGCTTGTTTGATATTCCACCTACGGAGTGGCACTGGCCTACTGGGGCTGCCTAGGGGGTGTAGTGTTTCCGTAAGGCTGCCCGTGGTACCAGAAAAGACATGGAGAAGCATCGCAGAGGAAGATTAAAAATGATGGATTCCTACAGTGGGATCCGCCTGGGTGTCGGAAATAGTTGCAGAGGTCTGCAGGCTGTGGAACAGGCCATGGGAACACAGTTGCAACAAATCATTGATAAACTGGATGGCATGGAACACCGATTTACTACTTTCAACAAAGTTGGAAGCTTCGACTCAAGAATCTTCATTGGAAATCAAGTGCCTTCAAGATAGGATTGCTTCCTTGGAAGAGAAGGTTGATGACTTGAAAAATCGTTCTTGCAGGAACAATCTGAGACTGGTTGGATTGCCGGAATCAGTACACGATGCAGAATTATAGGGTTTTCTGGAAGCCTGGTTCTTGCAACATCAAAGTACGGCTGGCCGTTTACATATAGAACGTGCACACAGACTGGATCCCAAAAGATCACCTACGGAGTGGCCCAATTTTTATATTGCTTAATTATCATCATAAGATGGAGATATTGAGGCATATTTTCCAAGCACTTAGCCTTCCAAAGTTCCATAGGTTTCTATGGAACTTTGGAAGACTAAGTGCTTTGAAAATATGCCTCCAAGTCTTTTCTTGGAAGAAGTAAAACCCTGGATTATGAAGGACATAAGATTTTGTGTTTTCAATACTATTCTAACAAAGTCTATCTTCAACATAAACAGTTTTCTCCGCTTTGTCGCCGTTTACACAAGATGCAAGTGTGTTTTAGCCTGTTATATCAGGCTAAGCTATGGATCCACCACAATGGAACTTTTCAATATTATGATACAGTTCAGGCGGCCCAGGCTTTTGTGGATCAGCTGGAGTGCAATAGGCCAAGCACATCCAAATGACTCTTTAGATTTTTAGTGTTACATCTGGGACTTCTTTGGATGTGCTTATGAGGACGGGGGGGGGGGGGGGGGGGAGCATATTCTGTGTTGCTTCTGTGTTTGTTTGTTTTTTTTTTGGGGGGGGGGGGTAGATTCATGGGTTGAGTCTCTCCTGTTAGCCTGTTCTACATGGATGGGAGGGAGACTGGGAGCTAACAGTCCTTTTTTTTCATTTACAATTTACAGGAGGGGGTCTGCAGTTGGGGGTACGGAAATCATGCACCTTATGGTGCCCCTTAGGAGAGGGGAGGGGTTGGGGAGGGGAGGGAGGATGGGCTGGGATGGATGGGGATATTTTTGTGAGGGTTGGGAGGTGGGAAATAGGCAGGAAATCCTGGATTGTTCAATGGGAGTATTTGCAACAGAAGATAGTATGGTTGGGGTGGTGGGGGTACTGGCTGGGATGCCCCTACCATTCTAGTAGAGTGGCTAATCACTTTTTGTATCATTTCTACAATGCTATCATGTAATGCCCTTCAAAATAGTGACCTGGAAGGTAGGAGGTATTTCTTCCCCAGTCAAGCGCTAAGTGTCCATTGCCTTCCTTCAAGAAACACATCTAGATGCCAGGAAACAACTAAATCTTTGTTGATAGTGGGTCAGTTCTTATATTGAATCTCCTACACCAGCCAAAAAGGCAGATGTCATTATATTAGTACGGAAAGGGATTCAGCTGTCCACTCACAAAATTATTCACGATGATGTTGGATGATTTTTTTTGGTTCATGTAATAAAGAACGCCAACCACTGTTTCTTTGTAACATTTATGCACCAAACACTTACAGTAAAACCTTCTACAAGCAGATTCTTCACCGTTTTCAAAGCTTTGATGGGATTCCTTTTTTGGTAGGGGGGACTTTAATGAAGTGGGGGATCCAAGGCTAGATAGATCTCATGGGACAGTGAGTGGATCCTATCATGACTGCCAGGGTATTCCAATGTTGAGTGAAGTCCTGAATTTGGTGGATGTTTGGCGCACCTTGCACCTGGTAGAATGTGACTATACTCACTTGTCTCGAGCGCACGCCACGAAGTCCAGGATTGATTACATTTTCATTTCTCGCTGTCTATTTACAATGATACAGGCAGCAGAGATTGGACCCATTAAAATCTCAGATCATGCTATGGTGTCCGCCTGCTTGGAGTTCCCCAGGGTGTCCCCATGACACTATAGTAGAAGCTCCCTGTTTGGCTTTACAGGGATGGGAGATTTTTAGACTTTATTTTACTGAAATATCAGAGATTTAAGGAAGCAAATGCTGCCCATGTGGATAATCCTATCATATACTGGGATACTGCTAAGGCAGTGCTTAGTGGAGAGATTATAGCCTATGTTAATCAGCAAAAGAAGGTCAGAGACAGGGAGCTACTCAGTGGTGTGCTGGAGCAGGCTCTCACAGGCTTGCAAGAGCCGGTTGTTAAGTTTTTAAGAATTTTGGGAGCCGGTTGTTAAAGTAAGGCCCTCCATGGCTACTTTAACAACTGGCTCCCAAAATGTGGGCTTGGGCCCCCTGCTGAATTCTCTTTTACTTTGCTGGTGGGGATGCTGAGCCCTGCCAGCCAAGTAAATAGACTACTGCTGCTCCCCGCTCCTTGTTTCCAGCTCTGGGCAGCAGGCTGAGACTTCTCGAGCATGTGAGAGAAGTTCCAGCATGCTGCTCAGAGTAAGACGTTGGGAGTGGTGGCTGCCAGCAAAGGTATGCCTAGCGTGCCCGCACGAAGGGAGGGAGGAGAGAGAGGCAAGTGTTGCCCCCCCCCCCAGCCACCCCTAGCCCTTCCAACTGCAGAGCTGGCTACGTCCGGAGAAAGAGCCTGTTGTTAAAAATTTACCAGCACACCCCTGGAGCTACTCCAGTTGGAACAAGAGGTTACACGTCTGAGACAACTTTATGGAATCCACCATAATATACAGTTTAAAACTCAGCTTTTAGAGTTGCAACATACTTAAAGTACTCTACATTAATTAATCACGATACCCAAAAATCATACAGTCATTTTCAATATCAACTATACAAGCATGCAGATAAGAGTGGTAGATTGCTAGCCTGTTTGGCTCATCCCCGTCAGGGTCCATTTAAGATTAATGCTTTGTAGTCCTCCACCGGGGTTTTGGAAAATAAGGATGTTCAAATCAACCACATTATGAGAGATTATTATGCCCAACTGTACTTGTCCCCTGATCCTCCTCTGTTGGAAAGCTCTATACATCTTTCTGGTTTGGATCTTTCATGGTTGGATCCAGACAGTTTGCCTATACTAAATGCTCCTTTTGTGGCAGAGGAGGTATCTTGGGCTATAGAAAGGGGACCTTCAGTAAGGCTTCTGGACCTGATGGCTATAGAGGATAATTCTATAAGATACTGAGAGAGGAGGTCGTATCCCCGCTGACTTCCATGTTTAATACTATAGTAGGAGAAGGACAGTTGCCTGAATCCCTGTGGCTAGGGTATATTATGAACCTAAGTACTGACTTTGGTTCAGGGCCTGAAATTACAAATAATCTGACAGGCCTCAGTGACCATGACACTGGATTCAACTCAAGGGTGACTCAAAAGCCCATGATCTGTTGAGACATGCAGGTGCAAGCAAGAATAAGGAAAGAGCAGGGGTGCAACAGCATAAGTGCCATGGTTAGCGAACTTGTGGTAACGGATGTTCGGGGGAAAAACAGAACCATGAATTCCCCCAGGAGAATGACTAGGCCTGATAAGGTTTTCCGAGAACAGATAACCCCATTATTAGCATTTACAGTAAGCATTAACCACATTATTATCATATAACCAATAAGCATTAACCATATTATTATCATAGATCCAATTGGTATTAACCACAATATTATCATATCAAATAAGTGTGATTATTGTCATATTGCCTATGTATGATTTGCTTCTTTAATTAACATATATAAGTTATTGTGTGGAAGTATTTTACTGGAGATCTTGTGCAGCTAACATGGATGTGTAACAGCCTTGTCTCCCATGAGAAACTGTATCGTATGATTTGTACTTCATAAATAAAAGCAGTTTACCTTTCTCATATGCAACCTTGGTCTTTCCTCACTCTATATATTGGATAGTGGATATTTAATAGTCTAGGGTGAGGGCCAAAAAGGCTAGAAAAACACTAGCCCAGATAGTCATTTTGCTGAAACCAGGTCAAGATCCACAGAAACCAGAATCATATCGACCGATCTTGTTTCTTAATTATAAAGCTAAATTATTTGCAAAACTTTTGGCAAACCATCAATCTTATATAATTCCTGATATGGTCGAGGACTCTCGTGGGTTTTGTGCAAGGCTGCAACATTACTAAGAATGTAAGAAATATTCTTGCTACTCTAGAGTTGGCAGCCAGTCAAGATGTTCCCTCAGTGCGGATCAGTTTTGATGCTGAAAAGGCCTTTGACAGGGAGGTGTGGGACTTTTTATTTGGGGTATTGGATACTTATGGCATACATGGGATTTTTGAGGAAGTGATTCAGGCTTTGTATTTTCTTCCTTAAGCTCAAGTGTGAGTGAATGGACTGCTTTCTTCCCCCTTTTCAATATATTGTGGTACCAGACAGGGTTGCCTGCTCTCACCACTTTTGTTTGTCCTTACTCTGGATCCCCTCCTGTGACATTCAGAGGAATCTGGACATACAAGGCTTTCAATCAGGTACAGATACCTTTAAAATAGCAGCTTTTGCTGATGATTTGTTGTTTCATGTGATTAATCCCCAGTATCAATAGGGGCTTTGTTAGAATGCTTGACTGAATTTGAGGATTTTTCAGGCTTTAAGTCTCGACAAATCAGAGGCATTGCAAAGGGTGGGGCTTGGTGGAGACATTATTCGTTGAAATGGGCCAGTGAATCTTTTCTCTATTTGGGGGTGTTATTGGCTATGGAGACATCGAGACTATATTGTTTGAACGTTGATAGGTTGTTAAAAGACACCAAGCTTCATTTTGAGAAATGGAGTCATTTACCTTTATCTTTAACGGGCAGGATAAATCTCTTTAAAATGATTATTTTTCCTCACTGGCTCTATATTTATTTATTTATTTGTTACATTTGTATCCCACATTTTTCCACCTTTTTGCAGGCTCAATGCGGCTCACATAGTACTGTATATGGCGTTAGCCGACTCCGGTATGAACAAATAGAGGTTTGAACAATACAAGGTGAAACCGTGGTAGAACGGGTCACATGTATGGTAAATACAATTGGGAGAACTTAGAGAGGGAGAGGAAGAGTTAGGATATGTCCATTACGGTCTTTGGTTACGTTGTGTTGCAGGTATCCAGGTTTTTTATGTTGGGTTGGTGAGGTATGCTTTTCTGAACAGGTCTGTCTTTAGTACTTTCCGGAAATTTGGGTGGTCGAGCATAGTTTGTACTACTTTTGGTAGTGCATTCCATAGTTGTGTGCTTAAGTAGGAAAAGCTAGATGTATAAGTGGATTTGTATTTGAGTCCTTTGATGCTTGGGTAGTGGAGGGTTAGGTATGATCGTGCTGATTTAATGGTGTTTCTGGTTGGCAGGTCAATGAGGTCTGTCATGTACCCCGGTGCTTCGCCATAGATAATTTTGTGAACTGTCGTGCAGATTTTGAAAGTGATATGTTCCTTAATTGGAAACCAGTACAGTTTTTCTCGGAGTGGTTTGGTGCTGTCAAAACACGTTTTTCCAAATATAAGCCTAGCTGCTGTGTTTTGGACGGTCTGAAGTTTCTTTATAATTTTTTCTTTGCATCCCGCATAGATTCCATTGCAGTAGTCTGCGTGGCTTAGTACCATTGACTGTATCAGGTTGCGAAATATTTCCCTCGGGAAGAATGGTCTCACGCGTTTGAGTTTCCACGTTGAGAGAAACATTTTCTGTATGGTGGATTTAGCTTGGGTCTCTAGTGAGAGGTTTCAGTTGATTGTTACTCCAAGGATTTTCAGGCTGTCTGATAAAGGGAGGGTGTATTCTGGGGTGTTAATGTCTGTGGGTTTGTATGTGTTGTATTGGGATGAGATGATGAAACAGTGTGTTTTTTTTCTGTGTTGAGTTTTAGTTGGAATGCATTTGCCCATGAAATCATGATGTCTAGGCTGAGCTTGATTTAATTGGTGATTTCTGTCAGATCATGTTTGTAGGGGATGTATAGTGTAATGTCATCAGCGTAGATAAATGGGTTAAGGCCTTGGGTGGATAAGACCTTGGCTAGTGGGACCATCATGAGGTTGAACAGGATCGGTGATAGTGGTGATCCTTGCGGTACTCTGCAATCTGGTTTCCAGGGTGACGATATGTTTGTGGTTGATTTCACTTGGTATGTTCTGGTTGTTAAAAAACCCCTTGATCCAATTGAGAGTGTTACCACTGATTCCGAAGTAATCTAAGAGTCTTAGTAGTATGTTATGGTTAACCATATCGAATGCACTGGACATGTCAAATTGGAGGAGGAGAATGCTTTTGCCTATGGCTATCTCCTGCTTGAATTTAGTTAGGAGAGTAAGTAGTATTGTTTCAGTGCTGTGTAGGGGTCGAAATCCTGATTGTGACTCATGTAGAATAGTGAATTTGTTCATGTAGTCATTGAGTTGTTTGGTCACCAGTCCTTCAATTAGTTTGACTGCTAATGGGATAGATGCCACTGGGCGGTAGTTAGTGATATCGTTTGTTTTTTTCTTGGTGTCTTTTGGTATTGGGGTGAGCAGGATGTTGCCTTTATCTTTAGGAAAAATATCCTGCTGAAGCATGAAGTTTAAGTGGGATGTGAGATCTGTTATGAAGCGGTGGGGGGCAGATTGTATTAGGTAGCTGGGGCAGGTGTCCAATTGACAGTGGCTGTTGGAGTATCATTTAATCGCCTGGGTGATGTGTCGGCACTGAGGAGGGCGAAATTTGACCATGTTCGGTCCACAGGGTATTCACCGGGGTTGGGTCTAGCCCATTCATGAAGTTTTTTTATGTCCATGTTGTCCTGAGGTAGAGTTTTGCGTAGGTTGACAATTTTGTCAATAAAATATTTGGTAAGATTATCTGCAGATGGGATGTCAGTGTTGGTTGTGATGACCGGTTTTCTATCTAGTAATTTGTTCATGAGATGGTATAGTTTCTTTGTGTTTTTGTAATCCGGCCCAATTCTAGTTTTGTAGTACGACCTTTTGGTCTGTCTTATTGCGTATTTGTATTTCCTTTGTATTTGTTTCCATGCATTGAGTGTGTGTTCGTCCTTTATTTTTTTCCATGCACGTTCTAGTTTCCTTGTGTTTTTAGTTTTTTCAATTCTTCGTTGAACCATGGTATCGAGTTGTGTCTACGTGAAGTTCTATATTTTGCAAGTTTTACCACTGCGCCTTTTGCAGAAAGATCTCCAGCAGTTTAATAGGATTTGCATGAAATTTTTTATGGGGGGGGGGAGGGGAAGAAACTGAAAATGCGTGTAGAATATCTTTATGATTCCTGGCCGCAAGGAGGTTTAGGTCTACCTTACCTTAGGCGCTATAATCAGGCTTGTCTTCTGAGGCACTTTAGGGATTGGTTATTTAGTACTGAGCAGTTTACTCCTTTGCAATGGGAAAGGGAATTGTTTACACCTTGGCATTTGAATGTTCTTTTGCATGCCTAGACAAAAAATTAGCCTTGCTCTTGTTGTAGGAGTGTATTGCTACAGCCACTGAGAGGCATTTGGTGGGCTCTTTTGAATTGTTGGAATCAGAACCCAAATGTTAGCACTTTATTGCCATGTAGGGGCAATGCTGATTTTCTACCAGGACTGGAGTCTGGACAGTTTAAGACATGGTCGGACATGGGTATTGTTTTGATTGAGCATTTTCTCAATGAGGAAGGTGTTTTTTTATTCTTTTCAGGATTTACAGCAGAGGCTTTCCCTAACTCACACAGATTATTTTGCTTATAAGCAGCTGCATCACTATTATACTAGTTTAGATCATGGGGCTGTGCATATGGGGCTGAGTCAGAAAATTTGAGATTTTTTTGCAAAGAGATGTTTTGGTCCATGTTTCTGTATCAGGTTTACACAGAGCTTTGATTTCTCTTCTCCCTCCCCAGGAGTATGGTCCTCTTAAGGAAGTTTGGAGTAGGGACCTTGGGTACAAATTGAAGGGGATGGATTTTAAAAAATTGATTAAAGCTATTAAATGCTGAACTTCAGGAGAGTCGATACTGAATACTCCACAGGGCATATATATCACATCAGGCTGCTAGAGCAGGTTGGGTGCCTGCTGGTCAATGCCCCAAACGTCAGCAGGAGTACAATACCTTTTTTCATTCTTTTGGCAATGTAGTAGTATTCAAGCATTTTGGAGGTTGCTTCATCGATACTTAGGGATTATTTTTGGTAATCGTGTAGTCTTTTCCTGGATAGGAGTCTTTCTGAATAAATGGGAGACATATGAGATCTCGAACAAAAGTGCATACTTAAGCATTGGATGCAGGAGGAGCCTCCCTCTTTTTGGTACTGGAGAAGTAGATTGCATGTCTTTATGTTATGGGACGCAAGGGCTGTTAGGACTTCCCCAAAGGAAAAGCGAAGATACTTACCTTTATCAGGTGTTCTCCAAGGACAGCAGGCTGATCATTCTCACAATTGGGTCAACAATCCACGTTGGCCCAGGAATTGGCATTATGTATAGCAAAAAGGTTTGCTAGAGCCTTCTGAGGAACGTTCCATGCCTGACTGCGCATGCGCGGAGTGCCTTCCTGCCTGCCACGCGACCACACTCCAGTTCAGTGAAAAGCAAAAAAAAAGAGAGAGAGAAGACAACTCCAAGGGGAGGTGGGCGGGTTTGTGAGAGTGATCAGCCTGCTGTCCTCGAACACCTGCTACAAGTAAGTATCTTCGCTTTCCCCGAGGACAAGCAGGCTGACTTATTCTCACAGTTGGGGATCATTAGCATCCAGGCTCATCCAAAACAACAAACAATGGTCAATGGGGTCTCGCAACGGTGAGGACATAAAAAAGATTAACCTGAAACTTTATACAAACTAGCTGAGAGTGCAGCCTGGAACAGAACAAAATGGGCCTAGAGGGGCAGAGTTGGATTCTAAACCCCAAACAGATTCTGCAACATTGACTGCCCAAACCGACTGTTGCTCTAGTATCCTGTGAAAGGCACTAGTGAGATGTGAATGTGTTGACTGAAGACCACTAGAGGTATGGGAGGATACGCATACAGAAGACCTATTCCCCAATGTAGGAGAAAGGCATCTGACACTAGTCTGTTGTGGGCCTGACGTCTGGAACAGAACTGAGGGACCTTGTGATTGTACTGAGTGGCAAAAAGAAGATCTTGGGGGCTATGCCCATATTCAGGGACCACTCATGAAGTTGCATTATCCTGCTCAGTCTCTCGGCCAGACTGTTGTTTATGCCTGCCAGATAAGTGGCTTCTAGAAACATGCCGTGATGGCACGCCCAGAGCCACATCTGGACGGCTTCCTGACACAGAGGGCAAGATCCGGTGCCCCCCTGCTTGTTGGTATAATACATCACAATCTGATTGTCTGTTTGAATTAAGATAATTTGGTTGGACAGCCAATCTCTGAAAGCCTTAGAGTGTTCCAGATCGCTCTGAGCTCCAGAAGGTTGATCTGAAGATCTGTTTCCTGGGGGACTAGGCTCCCTGAGTGTGAAGCCCATCTACATGAGCCTCCCACCCCAGGAGAGATGCATCCATCATCAGCACTTTTTGTGGCTGAGGAATTTGGAATGGACGTCCCAAGCTCAGACTGGATCGAACTGTCCACCACTGAAGACAGCGTACCAGCTTAGGGGACACTCAGATGACATGTTCTAGACTCCCCGTGGCTTGATACCACTGAGAAGCCAGGGTCTATGGAGCAGATCTCTTGTGCAGATTTGCCATGGATGTAACATATACTGTGGAAGCCATGTGGCCCAACAACCTCAACATCTGCCGAGCTGTGACTTGCTGCGATGTCCGAACCTTGGATGCAAAGCACAGAAGGTTGTCCATCGCGTCTCCGCTAGATAGGCTCGAACAGTCCACGTATTGAGCAAGGCTCCTATGAATTCCAACTGTTGGACAGGGGAGAGATGGGACTTGGGGTAGTTTATTACGAACCTTAGTAGCTCAAGCACCTGAATAGTTTTCCACATGGTTTCCCGAGCACCGTCCTCTGAGGTGCTCTTCAACAGCCAATTGTCGAGATAAGGGAACACATGCAGTCCTAGTCTGCGTAGCAACACTGCAACTACCACTAGACATTTGTTAAATACCCTGGGAACTGACATGAGGTCAAAGGGCAACACGCGGTACTGAAAATGATGTGTTCCCAGCCGAAACCGAAGACACTTCCTGTGAGCTGGAAGTATCAGGATATGTGTATATGCATCCTTCAAGTACAGAGAGCATAGCCAATCATCTTTCTGAATCATGGGAAGAAGGGTGCCCAGGAAAACCATCCTGAACTTTTCTCGAACCAGGAATTTGTTCAGGGCCCTTAGGTCTTGGATGGGATGCATCCCCCCTGTCTTTTTCTGCACAAGGAAGTACCTGGAATAGAATCCCTGCCTTTCTTCCCCTGGTGGAACGGGTTCAACCGCATGGGTCTTTAGAAGGACGAAGAGTTCCAGTGCAAGTACCTCCTTGTGTTGAAAGCTGAACGTATGAGCTCTCGGTGGACAATTCAGAGGTTTGGATATCAGATTGAGGGTGTATCCTAACTGGACTATTTGAAGAGCACACCTTTGGTGAAAAAAGTTTAACCTCACCCCAACCGGTAAGTTGTCCGGCACAGACACATTTATGGTGGTTATGCTCTGCTGGAGACAGTCAAAAGCTCGTCCCTTGCTTTGCTGGGGAGCTGCAGGGGCCTTAGACGCATGCTGTTGATGAGAACAAGCACACTGGTACTGAGCCTGAGCAGGCTGGTGAGACACTGGACTGTACTTACACCTAGAATAGGAATAGGGAGCATTCCGGGACCCACCAAAATACCTCCTGGATGAGGAAGTGGAAGCAGAAGTCGCCCGGCGAGAGAGAGAAGCCATAGCATCTGTATGCTTCTTGATCTGGTCAACTAGATCTTCCACCTTCTCTCTAAAAAGATTATCTCCCGGCAAGGAACATCCACTATCCTATGCTGGACCGAATGGTCCAGGTCAGAAACACATAGCCATGAGAGTCTGCACATTGCTATACCTTGAGCAGAGATCCTGGATACTATATCAAAAGTGCACCCCTGGCCAAGAATTTATGACATGCCTTCTGCTGCTTGACTAGCTGGCAAGAAGGTTCGGCCTGCTCCAGAGGGAGGGCATCGACCAAACTAGACAGCTGCCACACCAAGTTTCGCAAGTGGATGCTCGTGAAGAGCTGGTATGACTGAATACAGGCAGTGAGCATAGAAGCCTGATACATTTTCCTTCCAAAAGAATCCAAGGTTCTAGCTTCTCTGCCTGGGGGCATAGTGTCTAGAACTCTTGGCTCTTTTGAGCGCGGAGTCCACCACAATGGAGTTGTGGGGTAACTGAGACCTCATCAACCCAGGCTCCCCGTGGATCTGATATTGAGAATCAACCTTCTTGATGATGATGGGCACAGACAGATGGGACGCCCAGTTTCGCATGAGGACTATCTTCAGTACTTTATGCAAAGGAACCGTCACTGCCTCCCTAGTTGGAGAGGTGTAATCCAGGATCTCGAGCATCTGAGCCCTGGGCTCATCCTCCGCTTCTACAAGGAATGGAATGGCCTGAGCCATTTCCCACACAAAGGATGAAAAGGAGAGGCTCTCAGGTGGAGACAGTCTCTTTTCAGGCAAAGGGAAAGGTTCAGAGGGAATCCCAAAGGACTCATCAGAGAAGAAGTACCTGGGATCTTCCTCTGACTCCCACGAGCATTCCTCCTCAGTGTCGGAGGGCACTTCCCTCAGTGACTTCTGAGACCGAACCCATCTCGACACCGAAGACCCATGGTCTCGAGGGTGATGTTGAGGGGCTGACTCCCGTGTAGACTGCAGCAAAGTTTCCTCCATCGACGTTGATGGGGAACTGGCCTGGTTTGCAGCCAACACTGGTGCTACAAGAGGTGCCGCAGCAGACAGCATGGTAGGCACAACCACCCCCGATGCAGATGCAGTGTGGTGTAGCAGTCCTTCCAGGAGTTCCGGAAGCAAGGCCCAGATCTGCTCATCAAGAGCCGCCATCGGTAAAGACTGCTGGGCCAGTGGGACAGCAGGTTGCAAATCCGCCTAAGGCTTGGAAGCAGGAACTTAACTGCTAGGAGACAGATGTGCTGGCACCTTTTGGATGGGGGGTGAACGGTCCTCCCAGCGTCGACGCTTCTCTGGTGGTGAATCCCTTGGTGCCCCGGAGCTCCCGGTGTCGGTGCTTCTTAGCCTTCACTCGATGCACCTCACCGAGACTTCTCGGTACCGACGAGGACAACGTCAAATTCCCACGTCGCGTCAGGATTGGGTCCAACAATGGACGGTCCATGGTGGCCTACATAGCAGAAGGCCTCAAGGCAGATGGAGACCCACTTGATGCCTCGCTGTTCCCATTGTGTCTAGGTCTCTCAGCAGCCATCCCTACCTCTGCTCCCGACATTGATGTTTCCCACCATACTGATGCTGACGTTGAAGGACTGGACCGAGCCCCAAAAAGTTTTTCTCATTGGGCTTCTCGAGCAAGATGAGTCTTTTTCTTCATAAGAAGACAAAGGGCACAATGAGCTGGGCTATGGTTGGGCCCAAGGCACTGGATACACAACAAATGTGTATCAGTACCAGAGGCGTAGCTACGGGTGGGCCTGGATGGGCCCAGACCCACCCAGTTTTGTCTCAGACCCATCCAGAACAGTCCCACCACCTCCGTCACCGTGTCTCCTCACCTTCTCCCACTCCCGCCATAGCGCTTCCATTTAATACTATCGGCGCTGACTCCTCTCCTGCACTTCACAGTCTCTGCCTCCCACCCCCGTGGCAGCGCTTGCAATTTGCTATCTGCGCTGCCTGCCTGACAGATGTGGCGTGACATCCTGCTCCA
The DNA here is from genome assembly GCF_901765095.1 of Microcaecilia unicolor. Taxonomy (NCBI): domain Eukaryota; kingdom Metazoa; phylum Chordata; class Amphibia; order Gymnophiona; family Siphonopidae; genus Microcaecilia; species Microcaecilia unicolor. Next base: position 412,459,272 of record NC_044033.1, read on the forward strand.
GGGCCTTCCCTCTGCCGTGCTGATTAAACTTCCTGTTTACGCAGGGCGGAACGCATGCGGCAGAGGGAAGGCCCTGGAGCAGGACGTCGCGCCACATCTGTCAGCTGTCAGGCAGCACCGATAGCAAATTTCAAGCGCTGCCGCGGAGGTGGGAAACAGACACTGTGAGGTGGAGGAGGCAGCGCCGATAGCGTTAAATGCAAGCGCTGCAGGGGTAGGAGAGGGTGAGGAAGACAGTGGGGTGCTGGCCCTGCAAGGGGAAGGGGCTGAAGGGAAGGGAGAGGTGCTGGACTTTTTTTTTGGGGGGGGGGGGGGGGTAAGGATGATGCGGAGTTGCTGGCCCTTGGAGGGGAGGGGCCTGAAGGGAAGAGAAAGGTGCTAGACTTGTGAGGGGCAGGGGGTTGGAGAGAACGGAAGGGAGAGAGGTACTGGACTTGCAGGGGGGAGGTTGGAGGGAAGGGGAGAGGTGCTGGATTTGCAGGAGGGACTGGAGGGAAAGGGGAGATGGGCTGAATATGCAGAGGGTTGAAGTGAAGGGGTGAGGTGCTGGACATGAAGGGAGGCTGGATGAAAGGGAGAGAGGTGCTGAATACGTAGTGGGGGGCTGGATGAAAGGGAGAGACGTGCTGGATATGTAGTGGGGGGGGGGCTGGAGGAGAGGTGCTGGATATGCAGGGGATGGCTGAAGGGAAAGGAGAAACATATGGACCTGCAAGGAGGGCTGGAGCAAAGACAGAAAGGTGCTGGACCTATGGGAGGGGTAAGAGGGAAGGGAGAGAGATAAGGGGATAAAAGAAGAGGGGGTCAAATGCTGAACCCACAGTGGGAGAAAGAGCCAGATGCATAAGGGGAAGGAAAGAGAGAGAAAGAGAAGATGGTTGGGGTGGGATCAGAGAGGAGAGGGACACATTAGTGTGGAGGAGGGAGAAAGGGGACATAGGGAGGTGTACAGATACAGAAGGGAGATGATGGGCATTAGGTGGGAGCATGGGGACAGGGACACAAATGTGAGATGCTGTATGAGGATGGCATATGGAATAGAGATACCAGGCTGGACACTGGAGAGGGGGGTATATGGATACAGAGAAAGGGGAGAGATACCAGACAAGGGGGAGAATAGGAACACAGAAGGGATATGCTGGGCATGGAGTGCATAGGTGCACAGAGGAATGATGATGGATGAGGGGATATGAACACAGGGGAGATACTGGACAAGGAAATATAGGAAAATGGAGATGGGAGATGGATGATGGACACGGTTAAAGAAGAAATGTTAAATAGACAGGAGACCCTGGCAAGGGAGTTAAGAGAAGACAGAGGGAAGCAGAAACCAGAAACTGGGACCAATATGATTTGAAAAAAAAAAAAAAAAAATAATAATAATAAAATGACCAGACAACAAAAAGGTACAAAAATTATTTTATTTTTAATGTTGTGAATATAATATGTTGGATTTGGAATGTACATCTTGCCAGAGTTGATTTTAAACATTGCTAGGGTCCAGGACAGAAATAGGAAAGGACCCCAAAATCCATTACCAGGCTACGCATTCAGCTTCCAGCAGACGGGCTTTCTCTGGTCAGGGAACCAAGCACACACGGGCCAGGAGGTTCTCTGGATGCAGAATGTGTTTGGCATCAATACCATATGTGTGTTAGAGGACCATGGCTCAATGGGGCCGACGTTCCACGCGCAGGGCCCAAGAGACAGGCAAAGCTCTGGAGTCTCAATGTGTGGATGAGACGATGGTGCAGGGAGGAGGGTTTTAGATTTGTTAGAAACTGTCTGGGTAACATTCTGGGGAAGGGGGAGCCTATTCCGAAAGGATGGGCTCCACCTTAACCAGGGTGGGACCAGGCTGCTGGCATCGGCATGTAAAAAGGAGATAGAGCAGCTTTTAAACTAGAAATGGGGGGAAGGCCGACAGTCGCTCAAAAGCGCATGGTTCGGGATAAGGTATCTTTCAAAGATATCACCAAAACAGGGAAGATAGGGTATCCTGATAGCGAGGTTGCAAAAGAGACCGTAGTAGATCAGGTGTCCTTAAATAAAAATCAGACAAAAGATTGCAAATTAATACTGTCAAGTTCTGAGCATGATGTAAATAGGAACAACAAACAGTTTGAAATGTCTATATGCGAATGCCAGAAGCCTAAAAAATAAGATGGGAGAGTTAGAATATATTGCACTAAATGAAAAATTAGATATAATAGGCATCTCTGAGACCTGGTGGAAGGAGGATAACCAGTGGGACACTGTCATACCGGGGTACAAATTATATTGTAGTGATAGGGTGGATCGAATTGGTGGAGGGGTATCATTGTATATTAAGGAGAGCCTTGAATCAAATAGATTGAAAATTCTGCAGGAAACAAAACACGTATTGGAATCACTGTGGATTGAAATTCCATGTGTAAAGGGGAAAAGGATAGTGATAGGAGTGTACTACCATCCACCTGGCCAGGATGAACAGAAGGATGCAGAAATGTTAAAGGAAGTTAGGGACGCAAACAAACTGGGCAACACAATAATAATGGGTGATTTCACCGATATTGACTGGGTAAATGTAACATCGGGACACGCTAGGGAGGTACAATTCCTTGATGAAATCAAGGACAGCTTTATGGAGCAGCTGGTACAGGAGCCAACGAGAGAAGGAAAAATTGGAGATCTAGTCCTTAGTGAAGCGCATGATCTGGTGCGGGAGGTAATGGTGCTGGGGCCACTTGATAACAGTGATCATAATATGATCGGATTTGATATTAGCTTTGAAGTAAATATACATAGGAAATCAAATACATTAGCGTTTAACTTTAAAAAAGGAGACTATGATAAAATGAGAAGAACAGCGAAAAGAAAACTTAGAGGAGCGACTGCAAGGGTCAAAAATTTACATCAGGTGTGGATGCTGTTCAAAAACAGCATCCTGGAAGCCCAGGCCAAATATATTCCGCGTATTAAAAAAGGAGGACGGAAGACCAAACAACAGCTGGCATGGTTAAAAAGCGAGGTGAAGGAAGCTATTAGAGCTAAAAGAAAATCCTTCAGAAAATGGAAGGAACTGACTGAAAATAATAAGAAATGGCATAAGGAATGTCAAGTCAAATGCAAAGCGCTGATAAGGAAGGCTAAGAGGGACTTTGAAAAAAAGATTGCGTCGGAGGCAAAAACACATAGTAAAAATTTTTTTTAGATATATTAAAAGCAGGAAGCCGGCAAAAGAATCGGTTGGACCGCTAGATGACCGAGGAGTAAAAGGGCCAATCAGGGAAGACAAAGCCGTAGCGGAGAGATTAAATGAATTCTTTGCTTCGGTCTTCACCGAGGAAGATTTGGGAGTGATACCGGTGCCGGAAATGGTATTCGAAGCTGACGAGTCGGAGAAACTTAATGAATTATCTGTAAACCTGGAGGATGTAATGGGGCAGTTCTACAAACTGAAGACTAGCAAATCTCCTGGATGGTATTCATCCCAGAGTACTGATAGAACTGAAAAATGAGCTTGCAGAGCTATTGTTAGACATATGTAATTTATCCTTAAAATCGAGTGTGGCACTTGAAGACTGGAGGGTGGCCAATGCAGGGGCGTAGTTGCTATGGGGCCACGGGGGCCAGGGCCCCTATAGATTTGGCCCTGGACCCCCCTGCCAATGACCCTCTCAAGCCCCCCTCCCGCCGCAAACCCGCCGTCGCCGGACCCCAATCCCCGACAGCCGAAGTCTTCTTGCTTCGTTTGGTTTCTGAGTCTGTCTGACATCCTGACGTCAGACTTAGAGAAACAGAACGAAGCCTTGCGATCTGCAAAGGTAGGCGACGTCATGGCGACGGCGGGTGGGATGATTGTGAAAAAGAGGACCTTACAAGACTGGGAGACTGGGCATCTAAATGGCAGATGACATTTAATGTGAGCAAGTGCAAAGTGATGCATGTGGGAAAAAGGAACCCGAATTATAGCTACGTCATGCAAGGTTCCACGTTAGGAGTCACGGACCAAGAAAGGGATCTAGGTGTCGTTGTTGATGATACGTTGAAACTTTCTGCTCAGTGTGCTGCTGCGGCTAAGAAAGCAAATAGAATGTTAGGTATTATTAGGAAGAAATGGAAAACAAAAATGAGGATGTTATAATGCCTTTGTATCACTCCATGGTGTGACGGCAACTCGAATATTGTGTTCAATTCTGGTCGCCGTATCTCAAAAAAGATATAGTGGAATTAGAAAAGGTGCAGAGAAGGGCGACAAAAATTATAAAGGGGATGGGACAACTTCCCTATGAGGAAAGGCTAAAGCAGCTAGGGTTCTTCAGCTTGGAGAAAAGGCAGCTGAGGGGAGATATGATAGAGGTCTATAAAATAATGAGTGGAGTTGAACGGGTAGATGTGAAGCGTCTGTTCACGCTTTCCAAAAATACTAGGACTAGGGGGCATGCGATGAAGCTACAAAGTAGTAAATTTATAATGAATCTGAGAAAAATTTTCTTCACTCAACGTGTAATTAAACTCTGGTCTCTGGGATTCGTTGCCAGAGAATGTGGTAAAGGCAGTTAGCTTAGCAGAGTTAAAAAAAAAAAAAGGTTTGGACGGCTTCCTAAAAGTCCATAGATCATTATTAAATTGGACTTGGGGAAAATCCACTATTTCTGGGATAAGCAGTATAAAATGTTTAGTACTATTTTGGGATCTTGCCAGGTATTTGACTTGGATTGGCCACTGTTGGAAACAGGATGCTGGGCTTGATGGACCTTTGGTCTGTCCTAGTAAGGCAATAAGGAAAGGAGCTAGCACAAGGGTGTCTAACGCTCTCCAACACCAGCATCTCTCCTTTCTTATCCCTTCAGGTGTCCAGCATCCTCCTCCTCCTCCTCCTCCTCCTCCTCCTCTCCCTGCTTCCACCACCTACATACTTCGGTCCTCTGCTAAGCAGAAAGAATGTGGTACAGAGACTTTGAGTACCCAGTGCTGTACTCCAGGCCTGGAACAACCAACCCAAATTTTGAGTCATAAGAGGGCAGCACACACTCTAACATGAAGTACACAAATACTGCTGCCATTGCTCTCTTGCTTGTCTTTTTGGCCATGCACCCACCTCACATAGATGCCTAGTCTGCGTAGTGTCACAACCAACCTTGCATGTAAATAAGTTCTATCAATAAGTTAACTTAAAAAAAAGTTAGCACCTTATACTTTCCTGTTAATCATCATGGTTGGAATTCAGTTTTGTAAACACTGCCCTGCAACAGTCTTCTAGAAGCTGTATTATATTTAGGTATAACTAAATTAACATGGACGTCAAGGGTTAAAGCCTTCAGTGGCAGAAGATGAAGAATATCTTCTTCAGCTATTCCAAGCAATTGGGCAGAAAGGTTCACACCACATACTTGCTATTTGTAATCTATTTTTTTTTTAATCAGCATATAAAAATCTCTGGGGACAATGATAAACATGGCTTTCTCCACCCAGTGAAAATACATCTTAAAAACTGATCTTTTCTTCAGCAAAAACGAATAAAACGGATTTAAAACAAGCCACCATATTCTTTAAACACGGGGAAAAAAAGGTTCAAATCAGGACAGCCGATGTCTTGTCTGTGATGACAGCGCCGGAAGAGCCTCCAGCATCTCCACACGAAAAGTACACACACTATATCCTGGGGGAGGGGTCAGAGCAGGAACAGATTTCAGGCTTCGGTAATGCCAAACATAACAAAATCCACAATAACAACTTTTATTTCAATAAATATTTCTTCCCCAACTCCCTCAAAAAGCTAATAAAAAAAACCCCGTCTCTATCTCCTTCCCCCCATATACTGCCAAGCCCAGCTTCCCCTTTTCACTGCAACGTAAGAGGTGGAGCTAAACCTCCTTTCCTCAGCTGCAAACTTAGTACCGCCTCCTTCAAAAGTCACACACTTGCATCATAGAATCACCGTACGAGGTTAGAGAGTAACTCACGCTGCCATAGAGTGGTAGTCCAGTACTAGAGAGTAACCCAGAGACTAAGGAACTTGGGTTAGCTTCGTAGGCGCCCTCCGGCGGAAGGCGCTAGAAGTGGCGGGGCTTGTGAAAGAAAGAGAAAGAGCGAGAAATGGCGCTCAGCGGCTCTGCTTGAGAGAAGGTTTCGCGCTCTTGTCCGGGTTTTTGTCTGTCTTTTCCCGTGGGTTGATTAGTGCGCTTACATTCATACACAGAAAACGGGGGAGGGCGCTTTACCCCTCCCCGGCACTACAGTATGGTGAACACCCGGCTGAGCGCGCACCGCGGCCAAAGAGGCACTGGCAGCGGTGGCGGCGGTGGTAGCAACAGTACCGGCACCGGTGGCAGTAGTCATTTTATATCGTCCCGCACCCGCTCGTCTAAGCGGCGGCAGAGAGCGGAGGAAGACATGCCGGTGAGTGCTGCGGCTGGAGAATAGGAAATCAAAGTAAAAACTCTTTTGTGTGAGAGAAAATTCCCTGTGGTGGTTGGGAGGAGGAGGGGGGGAGAGAATGTAGTTGGAGGAGGGGGTTTTCATCTTTTTCTAGGGGGGGGGGGGGAGTAGGTTTTCTGTGTACTGTGGGGCGAGGAAGGGAGTAACCTAAGGTTTTTAGGTTTTTTTTTTTTGGTCCTGGTGTAGGTGTATGCGTGTCTGTGTCTCACCCTGTGTCTGTCTGAAGGAAAGAAGACAGCAGGCGCAGCCAGCCAGCCCAGCAACCGCTCCATCTCTGGCTGTGACTGGCATTGCACGCGCATGCGCACACGCAGTTACTTGCAAAACTTTGTTTTATGGGGGTGAAAAATAGGTTTATTATTGTTAGGTGCTAAATAGTTAATTGTTTATTTTATAGGTTAGGCCGAAAACAGTTGTAAGGTATAGTTTTTTTCATAGCTGGTTACGTTTTATACCGCTTTTCAAAGATTTGAGTGTTAATGGTTTGTCTTTATTTTCTCTTTACATTTAAATGTTTTATCCCACTCCGTGTTTAGTATTTTTGTCACGCACTTTGCAATTTTTTCCCCTTAATCTAACACTTACACCTTTCGCATCGCTCTTCATACCAGGTTAACTGAAAAAAGTTGTATTACATCACTTGTTTTCTTTGTACACAGTCTTTATCTGCCCTAATTTTCTTGCCTCGTTCTGCTTTATTTTATATTCTTCTTTTCTGTGCTCCTTTTTTAGAGATCCCTTATATATTTGAAACGCAGTTTTAGTTTTTCTTATTTTTATGTTTGCTTATAAGAAATATTGTTTTTTTTTCTATAGCTTCTTTTAGTTTAGCTCTAATTTTCTTGCCTCATTCTGCTTTATTTAATACTAGTAAAAAAGGCCGCTTTCTGTTTTAAAGAAAACGGGCGCTAGCAAGGTTTTTTTTTTGTGTCCAGAGAGAGAGAGAGTCTGACAGAGAGTGTTTGTGTGTGAGAGAGTGTGTCAGAGAGAGAGAGAGAGTCTGACAGAGAGTGTTTGTGTGTGAGAGAGTGTGTCAGAGAGAGAGAGAGAGTCTGACAGAGAGTGTTTGTGTGTCGGAGAGAGAGTGTGTGTCTGATAGTGTGTGGGTGTGATAGAAAAAGAGTGCTTGTGTGTCAGAGAGAGAGAGAGAGAGTGTGTGTGTATGTGTGTGAGACAGTGTTTCCCCTTTCCCACTATAAGGTACCTGAATCCTTAGTGGATCATCCAGTACCTGCTCAGCCTCTTCACCCAATGTCCAAGTCCCCATCTCCATCCTCCCAATCAAAGGCTCCGCCCTTTCTGCCTCGCCTCACCTCACGCGTGGAACAAACTCCCCGAGCCCATATGCCAGGCCCCCTCCCTGCCCATCTTCAAATCCCTGCTTAAAGCCCACCTCTTCAATGTCGCCTTCGGCACCTAACCTCTACACCCCTACCCAGGAAATCTTGACTGCCCCAACTTGACATTTCGTTCTTTATATTGTAAGCTCCTTTGAGCAGGGACCGTCCTTTGTGTATTTTGTATAGCGCTGCGTAACCCTAGTAGCGCTCTAGAAATGTTAAGTAGTAGTAGTTTCTGTAGATTATTCCCCCCCCCCTCCCTCATTGTCTTCTTCTGTCCCCTCTGAGTCCCACGCCACCCTCTCTCCCCTCCGAGTTCCACGGCCCCCTTTCCTCTCGTCCTATTTACAGGCTGTCCTCCCTCCCCACTCCCATTCCCCTGCAACTCACCAGTGCATAAGTTTCCAGGTGTTCGCCACGGCCCTGTGGTCGGCCGCCGCCTGCTTGTGGTGGCCAACCAGCTTCAGGTCGTATTGTAGCTTGTCGTCATTAGTGAAGTGTTTGTGTGTGTGTGATAGATATAGATTTTTTTTCAGAATTTTGTTTGAGGGGTGCGAAAGGTAGGTTTGGCTAGTTCGGAGGGTGTGATGGTGTGTGTGAGTGAGAATGTTAGGGGGGTGGGGGATTGTGAACTGTGAGGGAGTGGGGAGGGGGTTTTGAAGGGGGGGGGGGGTCTGCGTTCCTGTGGTGATGGGTTGAAAGTGAGGGTTCCTTTAGGTTGTGTTTTTTGTGGCTATCAGTTTTTTTTGTGTGTGTGTGAATGTTTGGGGGGGGGGGGGGCGGATGGTGAACTGTGAGGGAGTGGCTGTGGGCTTGGAGGGGGGTCCAAATGAAACAGCTTTAAAGTTGTTACAGATGGACCAATAATAAAGGACAACCTGGATGCAGCAGCTCATACATTTGCTTGCTTTATTTTGAGTGTATAGCAATGACGGCTGCACGGAAGAGTGGAAATAGAGATCAACCAAATTGGCTTCCTTGCTTACAGGGAACTAAATAGGCTCACCTCTTCTTTCTGGTGGGAGGAGCTCTGAACATGCTCTGTTGCTTTTGTTTTCTTTGTCTAGTACTGGGGAAGACTCGGAGGCGGCGGGGTGGGAGGTGCAGCGACGGTGGGGACTTGGAGGGGGTTCAGGGGCTTTCAGGGGGGTCAGTGTTGCTTGAGTGGGTGGGGTGGGCCCCTCACAGCGCCTCTCACCTCCGTGTAAAGGTGCTACAGCAGAGGCAACAGCTGCTCGTTCCCCTTCGGGCCTCCCTCCCTGTCCCGCCCTCGTCTGAGTAAATTCTTGGAGGTGAGAGGCGCTGTGAGGGGCCGGGCGGCGTGCCGGTGGCAGATGGAGGGGAGTGAGTGAAAGGGGGAGCGACGGCGAGGTGGACGGGGGGCTGTTGGCACGTCATGCTTGAGACGCGTCATTCGCCTGCCCTCGACGTCATCACGCTGCCCTTTCTCCCTCTATTATTGCTTTCCGGAGCAATAAATAAATCCAGCTCTACGGGGGATCCGGGGAAGGGCAGCGCTTCGGGGCGGTGGGTTTTTGCTAGGTGGGCGGCAGTTTCGGGAGAGGGAGGGCAGGTGGCAGTTTTTTGAGGGCGGTGTGCAGCGATTCCTAGGCAGGGGGAGGAGTGCCTACTCCTCCCCCTGGCTGGGTCATGGTTTGCCTGGGTCGTCACAGTTTGTGTTGTTTTCTGGGCGTCGGGCTGGACTCGGAGGCGCAGCCAGTCAGTGGCACTTCAGGAATGACGTCACTTTTATCTACTCCACTTTCCTGAGCTGCTCTGGCCAGAAACCACGGTTCCAGGCAGTCTCAGAAGGTTGGAGGTGAGAATTATTATATAGGATTCTTCTTTTCTGTGCTCCTTTTTCAGAGATCCGGTATATATTTGAAATGCAGTTTTAGTTTTTCTTATTTTTATGTTTGCTTATAAGAAATAGTTTTTTTTTTCTATAGCTTCTTTTAGTTTAGCCCAATTTTTTCCCATTGCATAGATCTTTTTTTCGTTCTGCACTGCCATTGCCTCTTAAGGTACTTTTCCTATTGGTGACTTTGAAATTTAGAGCTGTGATGTCTGTGTGGCTCCTTTCTCATGGGGAAAACGTAACCCCCCCCCCTTCTTAATTCTATAAAATTGCATTCCATATCATCAAGCTGATCAATCCATAGACTGGTGGGTTGTGTCCATCTACCAGCAGGTGGAGATAGAGAGCAAACTTTTGCCTCCCTATATGTGGTCATGTGCTGCCGGAAACTCCTCAGTATGTTCTCTATCTCAGCAGGTGGTGGTCACACACAGCAGCAGCTCTGGCTAGGCCTCCAAGCCTAATTCTTAGGTTTTGTTGAGTGCCTGGGGTTGAGGGCTCTTTGGAGCAAGTGCAAACCTGGTGGTGCCAGGTCCCTCCTTTTCTCCCCCCTCCCGCTGGCTCCGTTAAAAAAAAAAAAGTTTTGAACGTCCTTAAAGGCGTTTATTTCGACGTTTATTTAAACGTTTATTGCAGCTACTCACTGGGACACCAGGTCGTTACAGCTCGGAGTGGCAAGCAGGTAATTTTTACCTTTTTATAGCGGGCAGGGGGTTCCCCGATTCTTCTCCTCGTGGCATATGGCGTCGGAGGGCGAGGGCGCAAAGAGTCGCTCCCCGGATCGCTTGAGCGCTTCTAGAGGGGATGCGGGGGTCTTAAAGCCTGATTCGCCCTTGTTGGGTGACAGTTTCGTGACCGATGAATGTCCCGGTCCTTCCTCCGGCGTGGCGGTTTTTCCCGCCATAAACGCCCATCTCCCGCTCCTCGCCTCCGCCATCTTGGCCGGCCACGCAGCTCGGACGGCTTCTTCTTGGGCCGCCCTTGAGGTTGGAGACATTAATGCCATGAACGCCCTTAATTTGGGCGACGGCACAAAAGCGGCTAAAGTTAAGCGCCGTTCTTCCCGCGCGGCTACTTCGCGGAGTGTCGCGCCGGACGCCATTTTGGATGCGCAGCATGTCTCTCCCCCGCTCTTGCGAGCGCCGGTTGAGGGTGCGTCTAGGGCTGTAGCCCAGGCTGCGGAAGTGCACAGTCTGGGGGGTTTCTCCCCCGAGTTTGTTTTGCTGCTGCATCAGGCCTTCCTTATGCAAAACGCTGCCCCTGCTCCCTCGTCTGGTAAAGAGGTTGAGGTTCCCAGAGGTAAACGCCCTCGGGTTGATTCCCAGGCCTTGGAGGACTTTGTCTCCTCCGATGTAGATGAGGGCAGCGTATCTCCCAACGGTCCTTTGCGGATTCCTTGGAGGAGACGGATCCCCGCTCGGATGGAGCGGATGACCCCTCTGCAGCGCGGCTTTTTAGCTCAGAGGATTTGCCCAACCTGTTGATACAGGCCATGGACACTTTGAAGATTTCCTCTCCGGAGGACGTCTCTCCCTCAGCCCCTGTTGGCTCTGCCATTATGCTGGGGACGAAGCGCCCGCCTAGAACCTTCCACGTGCATGATGCCATTCACACCTTAATTTCGGCTCAATGGGATGTCCCTGAAGCGAGCCTTAAAGTGGCTAGGGCTATGTCCCGCCTCTATCCTTTGACTGAAAGTGAACGTGAGGCCTATCTGTGGCCTACCGTGGATTCTTTAATCACTGCGGTGACTAAGAAAACGGCGTTGCTGGTGGAAGGTGGCACGGCCCTAAAGGACGCCCAAGACAGAAGATTGGAGGCGGCCTTAAGGTCGTCCTTTGAGGCGGCTGCTTTAAGTTTGCAGGCCTCAGTTTGCGGCTCCTATGTGGCCAGGGCGTGCCTGACTATGGTGCAGCAGGCTTCCCCCTCGGATCATTCCTTGAGGGCTGATTGGCCGGCCCTGGAATCGGGCTTAGCCTATTTGGCAGACTTGCTGTATGATGTCTTGAGGGCCTCAGCTAAAGGCATGGCTCAGACAATCTCTGCGCGGCGGTGGCTTTGGCTGAAACATTGGTCTGCTGACCACGCCTCTAAATCCCGCCTGGCTAGATTGCCTTTTAAAGGCAAGCTGCTCTTTGGGGTCGAGCTGGACAAAATCGTGACCGATCTCGGCACGTCTAAGGGCAAGAAGTTACCAGAGGTCAGGGCTCGGGCTAGTACTCGTCCCGGTACCTCCAGAGGACGGTTTCAGGAAGCCCGTCGGTACCGCCCGGGCAGGTCGGGTTCCTCTGCCCCCTCTTCCTTTAAGAGGAATTTCTCCCCCAAGCAGCATTCCTTTCGCAGAGACCGCCGTCCCGGAGGTGCTCCCTCCGGTCCTCCCCCAGGGTCTCGTACCCAATGACGGGGCCTTGGTCCACGCCCCAGTGCAGATTGGAGGACGGCTGTCCTCGTTTCTGGGCGAGTGGACCACAATAACTTCAGACGCTTGGGTGCTGGAAGTCATCAGAGACGGCTACAAGCTAGAGTTCTGCCGACCCTTAAGAGACGGGTTTGTATTCTCTCCCTGCAAGTCTCCGGTCAAAGTTGTGGCAGTGCAGCAGACTTTGGACAATCTGATCCGCCTGGGTGCGGTCGTTCCGGTGCCAGAAAGTCAGCTTGGCAAGGGGCGTTACTCCATTTACTTTGTGGTACCAAAGAAAGGAGGTTCTGTCCGGCCTATCCTCGACCTCAAAGAGGTCAATCGGGCCTTGAAAGTGCGGCACTTTCGCATGGAGACTCTCCGCTCTGTTATAGCGGCAGTGAAGGCAGGGGAGTACCTGGCATCCTTGGACATCAAGGAAGCGTACTTGCATATTCCCATCTGGCCTCCTCATCAACGCTTTCTGCGTTTTGCAGTCCTGGGCCGACACTTCCAGTTCAGAGCCCTCCCGTTCGGGTTGGCTACTGCTCCGCGGACCTTTTCCAAAGTAATGGTGGTCATCGCGGCCTTCCTGCGAAAGGAAGGAGTACAAGTCCATCCTTATCTGGACGACTGGTTGATCCGAGCCCCCTCTTATGCAGAGTGCGGCAAAGCTGTGGACCGGGTAGTTGCTCTTTTGAGCTCCCTGGGATGGATCATCAACTGGGAGAAAAGCCAGCTGCGCCCGACTCAGTCCCTGGAGTATCTGGGAGTTCGATTCGACACCCAAGTGGGCAGAGTGTTCCTGCCAGACAATCGGATTGTCAAGCTTCAGGCTCAGGTGGACCAGTTCCTAGTAGCCTCTCCTCTTCGGGCTTGGGACTATGTGCAGCTGTTGGGCTCTATGACGGCCACGATGGAAGTAGTGCCCTGGGCCAGGGCTCATATGAGACCACTACAACAATCTCTGCTGCAGCGCTGGACTCCGATGTCGGAGGATTATGCTGTGCGCCTTCCCTTGGACCCAGCAGTGCGCAAGGCGCTGAGCTGGTGGATGCAGACAGACAAGTTGTCTGCGGGAATGCCTCTGGTGACCCCGGAGTGGATTGTCGTCACGACGGACGCCTCTTTGTCGGGCTGGGGAGCCCACTGCTTGGGAAGGACAGCGCAGGGGCTCTGGTCTCCTGCAGAGGCAAAGTGGTCTATCAACCTCCTGGAACTCAGAGCCATTCGGTTGGCGCTTTTGGAGTTCATCCCGGTACTGGTGTTGAAGCCGGTACGGGTCCTGTCGGACAATGCCACGGCTGTGGCCTATGTCAACCGCCAGGGAGGTACCAAGAGCGCCCCTCTAGCCAAGGAGGCTATGAATCTATGCCAGTGGGCAGAAGCGAACCTGGAGCAGCTGTCAGCGGCCCACATTGCCGGAGTCATGAATGTCAAGGCGGACTTTCTCAGTCGCCATACCTTGGAGCCCGGAGAGTGGCAGCTATCTGCTCAGGCGTTCTTGGACATCACGAAGCGCTGGGGCCAGCCGAGCCTAGATCTGATGGCGTCATCGGCCAATTGCCAAGTGCCGCGCTTTTTCAGCAGAGGACGGGACCCTCGATCCCTGGGAGTAGATGCTCTTCTCCAACAGTGGCCGACTCAAGAGCTTCTCTATGTGTTCCCGCCCTGGCCCATGTTGGGCAGGGTGCTAGACCGGGTGGCAAAGCATCCCGGCAGGGTAATCCTGGTGGGTCCGGATTGGCCCAGACGTCCCTGGTATGCGGACTTGATCAGGCTCTCAGTCGACGATCCTCTGCGGCTGCCAGTGGAGCAGGGCCTGTTACATCAGGGTCCCGTGGTGATGGAGGATCCCTCCCCCTTTGGTCTTACGGCCTGGCTATTGAGCGGCAGCGTCTGAGAAAGAAGGGCTTCTCAGACAAGGTCATCGCCACTATGCTGAGAGCGAGGAAGCGCTCTACTTCTACTGCTTACGCCAGGGTTTGGCGTATCTTTGCAGCGTGGTGTGAAGCAGGCTCACTTTCTCCCTTCACTGCTCCAATTTCTTCAGTGTTGGCGTTCCTGCAAGAAGGTCTGGAGAAAGGCCTGTCGCTCAGTTCCCTTAAAGTCCAGGTAGCGGCTCTGGCTTGCTTCAGGGGCCGCCTGAAGGGTGCTTCCCTGGCTTCGCAGCCAGATGTGGTGCGCTTTCTCAAGGGAGTTAATCACCTGCGCCCTCCTCTGCACTCAGTGGTGCCTGCGTGGAATCTCAACCTGGTGCTAAGAGCATTGCAGAAGCCGCCTTTTGAACCCTTGTCGAGGGCATCTCTGAAAGACCTGACGTTGAAAGCAGTCTTTTTGGTGGCTATCACTTCAGCCAGAAGGGTTTCCGAGCTCCAGGCGCTCTCATGTCGAGAGCCCTTTCTGCAGTTCACTGAGGCAGGAGTGACTATTCGCACAGTGCCTTCCTTCCTGCCCAAGATTGTTTCTCGCTTCCATGTGAATCAGCAGCTCTGTCTCCCTTCCTTTCGTAGGGAGGACTACCCAGAGGAGTACTCTGCTCTTAAATATCTGGATGTGAGACGAGTCATCATCAGATACTTGGAAGTGACCAATGAGTTCCGGAAATCGGATCATCTGTTTGTCCTGTTTGCAGGTCCTCGTAAGGGTCTGCAGGCTGCTAAGCCTACAGTGGCAAGATGGGTCAAGGAAGCCATTGCAGCGGCTTATGTGGCCGCGGGGAAGGTGCCGCCTATCCAGCTGAAGGCTTACTCCACTAGAGCTCAGGCGGCCTCGATGGCAGAGGCCGGGTCCTACTCCTTGGAAGAGATATGCAAGGCGGCAACTTGGGCTTCGGCTCATACATTCTCCAAGCATTACCGCTTGACTGTGGCTGCACGGGCGGAGGCCCGGTTTGGAGCTTCAGTGTTGAGGTCAGGGATTTCAATGTCCCGCCCTGGGTGAGTACTGCTTCGGTACATCCCACCAGTCTATGGATTGATCAGCTTGATGATATGGAAGGTAAAATTATGTATCATACCTGATAATTTTCTTTCCATTAATCATAGCTGATCAATCCATAGCCCCTCCCAGATATCTGTACTGTTTTTATTCTGGTTGCATTTCAGGTTCAAGTTTAGTCTTCAGTTACTTCAGAAAGACTTCGTGTTCAAGTTTTTTCACTTGGATTCTTCAAGAGTTGAGACGAGTTTGTGTTACAGTGAGCTGCTGCATTCCTCTCCCCTCCGTTTTACGGGGCTGGATTGAGATTTAAATTCTGCCGGCACTCCCTCCCGCTTCGTGCGGCTGTAGGGCAGCTTTGTACCCCTCCCGCTTCGGCGGTGTTAGGGTCAGTCAGCTCCTCCCGCGGTTGCGGTTGCAGGATAAGCCAGATCCCCCCGCATCGGCGGGTGTGGTGTCCCTCCCCCGCTCTGCGGGGATGAGCTGGACGGATTCCCCTCCCCCACTTGTGTGGGGATGAGCTGGGTTAATTCCCCTCCCCCGTTTCGGCGGTGGTGAGCTGGGCAGAGTGTCCCTTCGTGGGTGTAATTTTCTAAGTGCTGAGTCCTGCGGATGGAGCTTTGATATCGACATACTGAGGAGTTTCCGGCAGCACATGACCACATATAGGGAGGCAAAAGTTTGCTCTCTATCTCCACCTGCTGGTAGATGGACACAACCCACCAGTCTATGGATTGATCAGCTATGATTAATGGAAAGAAAATTATCAGGTATGATACATAATTTTACCTTAACAATTTCACGCGTAACGCACAAAGTTGTGTTCATAATACAACATAGTAGGGTTAAAATATTTTTATTAACTTGGAGATGTGTTGGGAGGTGGTTAACTTGGAGATGTGTTGGGAGGTGGTTTGGCAGAGGAGTCAGGGCTGCTGTGGTCTGGGTCCGCTGCTGGTTCAGTGCTAGGAAGACTATGTACCAGCGTGCAGTTTTGATCCTTTTCAATTTAGAATCAACCTAGAGAAGTTCATCTGGGTAATACAATTGCGAATCTTCTTTGGAGGCCAGGACAGCCAAGGTGTACTATCACGTGTAAGTACAAAATCACGTTGGCTACCACCTATCCCACTTGATCCGGTCGTTGAAGCTTTTAAACAACTAGTACTACGAGATGTGCTTAAATTTTACAACACAGATTATGTAGGTTACCGAGATAATTTAGGTAAACAGGAGCGGCAAGCTTTGAATAATTTAAGAAACAATAAGAATGTGGTGATTAAGCATGCCGATAAGGGTGGGGCGGTTGTGGTCTTAGACAGAATTGAATATACTACAGAGGTAGAGTCACAATTAGCAGATGCCACTGCTTATAGTGAATTGGATGTAGAGCAGACCCCAGAGTTAAAGGACAGGATTAAAGAGGTCACGCAAATGGGTCTAGAACAAGGTTTTTAACACGCAAGGAATATCAGTTCCTCAATAATAGAATACCAGTGATCCCAGTATTATACACTCTACCTAAGATTCACAAAAATCCAACTAATCCGAGTAGACCGATTTTTGTCTTTGAGGGGCGCTCTGTTAGAAACACTATCAGCGTACGTTGATACGTTTCTCAAAGAGGTGGTGACCGAAAGTTCATCGTTTATTGAAGCTACAACACATTTTTTACAGCTGCTGAGCAATGTAGTATTACCAGAGATCCCCACCATGATGGTGACATTGGGTATTAAATTTTTATATACAATGATCCCGCAAGATGAGTTAGTAGTCATTAATTATATGGATCACACTTGAGACCCGGCTGAGACCGCATGAGGTCCCTTCAGAGTTTATATTACTATTGACGAAATTAGCACGTCAAAAATTTTTTTTTCTGTCCCAAGATAAATTATTTGCACAAACTTTAGGGGTTGCAATGGGAGCAACTTTTGCCCCCACATTAGCAAACCTTTATACGATGGCCTTCGAAGACAAATGGCTCACACAATCACCTTGGCAGAATAAGATGTCCTTTTACTACTACTTAACTACTACTACTTAACATTTCTAGAGCGCTACTAGGGTTACGCAGCGCTGTACAAATTAACAAATAAGGACAGTCCCTGCTCAGAAGAGCTTACAATCTAAAGGACGAAATGTCAAGTTGGGGTAGTTTAGATTTCCTGAGAAAAGGTGTAGTGATTAGGTGCCGAAGGCGACATTGAAGAGATGGGCTTTGAGCAATGATTTGAAGATGGGTAGGGAGGGGGCCTGGCGTATGGGCTCAGGGAGTTTGTTCCAAGCATGGGGTGAAGCGAGGCAGAAAGGGCGAAGCCTAGAGTTGGTGGTGGTGGAGAAGGGTACTGAAAGGAGGGATTTGTCAAGAGAGCGGAGGTTACGGGTGGGGACATAAGGGGAGATGAGAGTAGAGAGATAAGGAGGGGCTGCAGATCGAGTGCATTTGTAGGTGAGTAGGAGAAGCTTGAACTGTATGCGGTATCTGATCGGAAGCCAGTGAAGTGACTTGAGGAGAGGGGTGATATGAGTATATCGGTTGAGGCGGAAGATAAGACGTGCGGCCGAGTTCTGGATGGACTGAAGGGGGGATAGATGGCTAAGTGGGAGGCCGGTGAGGAGTAGGTTGCAGTAGTCAAGGCGAGAGGTAATGAGAGAGTGGATGAGAGTTTGAGTGGTGTGCTCGGAGAGGAGGGGGCGAATTTTGCTAATGTTATAGAGGAAGAAGCGACAGGTCTTGGCTATCTGCTGGATATACGCAGAGAAGGAGAGGGAGGAGTCGAAGGTTGCGGGCAGATGAGACAGGGATGATGAGGGTGTTATCAATTGAGAGAGAGAGTGAAGGGAGAGGAGAAGTGGGTTTGGGTGGGAACACAATAAGTTCCGTCTTGGCCATGTTTAGTTTCAGGTGACGGTTGGACATCCAGGCAGCAATGTCGGATAGGCAGGCCAGTACTTTGGCCTGGGTTTCCGCAGTGATTTCTGGTGTGGAGAGATAAAGCTGGGTGTCGTCAGCATAAAGATGATATTGGAAACCATGAGAAGAGATTAGGGAGCCTTTTGGAGTCAATACATCAATGATATATTTTTATTATGGCATGGCAGCCTTAGTGAGCTGGAAAACTTTAAAGTATGGCTCAATCACCGCCATTCCAGGATACAGTTCACCTTATCGCGTTCAACTACCTTGATAGATTTTTTGGATGTAAAGATTCATCTAACAAGCGGTTCATAACAAAGGTATTCACAAAACCAACAGATAGGAATACCATTCTTGAGTTGTGTTTGTCATCCAAGAGCATTGCGAGAAAGCCTCCCCTTTTTGCAATTTTTGCGATTCAAACGTATCTGTACAAGGGAAGAAGACTTTGAGAGTCAAGCGCAGCGGTTTAATGACAATCTGCGACAAAGAATCTATCCACATAAAGTCCTGCGAAAGGCATACCTCCAAGTCAAATACAACAATAGAGACCTACTACTTCAAAGAAGACCACAGACAGATCAGACAGACTTGATGATGACATTTGTGATGAGGTTTGCTCCAGGTGGAGAGGCGGCAGCCAGAATTATCAGACAACACTGGGACATCATGAACACACTCTCTTTTCACGCAACATCGAATAAGAACTGCTTTTTCTTTTTTGAATCTTTTATTTTGCATTTTCAAAGTTATACAAGCCAAAGTTCAAACACTACAATTCTCCAAAATACATTAATTGATCAAATCGTTAACATTGCCAAATCTTAATAACAGTGATGTGTCTTCTGATATTACTCCCATCTCCCCTATTTCACCCTTCCGCAAATTATATGGCATTAGGATTTTACAGTGGTAGCCATCCAGGCTGTATATGGTTCCCAAATCTTTTGATGCTGAATCAAACGCCCTTTTCTTAAGGCAGTAAGTTTGGACATCAATTGAATGTACTCCAGTTTTTCCAATACCACTGAGATGTCCGGCAGTCTCGGTTTTATCCATGTCGCTGCAAGTACTAATTTGCCCGCCACAAACACCTGGGTGGCGAATTGATGTATATGCCGTGGTATATTGGGTGGTTTAAAGTGTAATAGGCAATATTCCATTTTCAATTGATAATGTAAAGTAGTCACTAAGCAAACAAAGTCTACGATGCTTGCCCAATATCTTTGCGCATGTATACAGGACCACCAGACATGATACATATCACTCTCTTCTCCACAGGCCCTCCAGCATTCTGCTGAGCTTAGTCGGAACATTTTTATTTTTATTTATTTATTTATATGAAGTTTTTATTGAAAGAAAGTACAATTGTCCAGCAAAACAAAGCAGGAATGGACCTTATATGTTACATAAAATGTCATACCACATAGCATAAGCAACACACTAATCAGCATAAAACACACAAACCCTGCATTGCCAGCCCAATAAGCCCAAACCCGTATACTGATTTGCCACTGTGCATGAACAAACAAAGCCTCCAACACTTCAATCTTTATAGAACTTTTACAATATAAAACGCCCAACCCCCCCTCCCTATTTGAACTTGCACAACTAGTACTCGTAACACTCTGCAGGTTTTGTAGTTATGATAAAAGGATCCCAGGTTGAGTGCCACCTACTGAGTTGATTACACCTCTCAGCTATTAACTTTTCCATTTCATAAACATACCCCAATTTCTTAAGCCACCGAGCTAATGGTGGGACTGCAGGGAGTTTCCAGCAAGCCGCTATGACAATTCTAGCCGCACATGTGGCATAACGTAAAAGGTGATGTTGAATGGGGGAGAGTCCCACCACTTTTGCTGAGAAGAGAGAGACTGTGGGGTGCCACGGAACTGGGCTTCCCAGCCACATCTGCAATCTGTTGCGGACCGCTTTCCAGAAAGCCCTGATTTTCCTACAGTTCCACCAAACGTGCCCCATGGAACCCTTAACCCCACAGCCCCTCCAGCACAACTCTGACAACGCTGGGTAAATGCGCTGGAGGCGGTCAGGTGACATATACCACCTAAATAGGACTTTAATGGCATTCTCCTTAATGGGAACATGAGATGACACCTTCGCCGCGTCCCTCTCCATCCTTTCCCATACCACCTCCTCTACTTCCATACCCAACTCCCGCTGCCAACTCCTCCATGAAGAGTGTATCGAGGTGCTTGCTGTATGATAACATTATGTAGGCGTGATATCAGTCCACTGGTCATATCCGTTCCCTCACAAAGGTACTCTAGTGCTGACTGTTCCCTAAGCATCACTTCCCGGACTGCCCGTGTTTTAAGGAAATGATGTAATTGAAGGTAGGCATATTCATCAGTCTCCACTACTGAAAATTTATCTTGGGCTTCTGGGTATGACATAAGAGACTCCCCCTCAAACAGTTGTCCCCACGTTCGCAGCCCTCCCTTGTACCACCTAGTAAACGTTCCTCTCTCTGTTCCCAGGTAAAACAATGGATTGTACGCAATAGGGGACAGGCAAGACAGTGTGCACCGACGATGTGGAAAAAGACTATCCCAGTTGGCTAGAGTAGTATATATAGAAGGACACAGACCCTCCCCCAGTGACCTAAGGGAGCTCGGAAGCCACATAATCGCCCCTAGGGGCCTATCACCCACAGTAAATTGCTCTATATGCACCCAATGCTTATCGTGGTAGCCCTGAAACCAGTCCAATGCCCCAAGCCCTCCTCGATTCCTAGCCTGATATAAGAAGACCCGCGCTAATCTTGGCCGCTTGCCTGCCCATACAAAGCGCACAATACAATCTTGTAGCACAGCTAAGAACTTGCGGGGCATCTCGATTGGGAGGGCCTGAAATAAGTACAGCAGGCGCGGCAGGACATTCATCTTAACTGCAGCTATACGACCGAACCAGGAAAGTTCCAAGTCTCCCCACCTATCCATGTCCTCTGTAAGTGCTCGGGCCATTCCCTTACAATTAGCTGAAAAAAGGTCTGAAAGCTTGGCCGTTATTTTCGCCCCCAAATATCGAAGGCTCTTATTAGCCCACCGAAAAGCGTACAAGGACTTTAATTCTTCCATCATTTCCGTAGGGAGTGACGCGTTTAAGGCTTCAGATTTCGACATATTCACTCTAAACCCTGATACTACCGAGTACTCCTCAATGTCCCGCAAGAGCACAGGAAATGTGGTCAAAGGCCGAGGGACAAAGAGCAGCACGTCATCAGCAAATAAAGACAATTTATGCTCCCTCCCTGCTATCGTAATGCCAGTAATCCCCGGATTTGATCTGACCCTAGAGGCAAATGGTTTCATCACCATAGCGAACAACAGCGGAGAGAGAGGACACCCCTGCCTAGTACTTCTGTGTAAGGTAAACGAGTGGAGGAGTGACCTAGTGGTTAGGGTGGTGGACTTTGAACTCAGTTCCTCAGTTCCCCAGGACCAATTTCCACTTCAGGCACAGGCAGCCCCTTGTGACTCTGGGCAAGTCACTTAACCATTGCCCCATGTAAGCCGCATTGAGCCTGCCATGAGTGGGAAAGCGCGGGGTACAAATGTAACAAAAAAAAAAATCAGAATTCCCCCCGTTCACTCTGATGCACGCTTTTGGTGAGTTATAGAATGCTTGAATCCACCCTCGGAACTGTGGCCCAATCCCAAATATCTCCAGAACTTTATACATAAATGGCCAATGCACCCTATCAAAGGCCTTTTCAGCATCTAGACTAAGGAAACACAGAGGCCTTCTAAATCTTTTAGCCAAATATATAATATCTACAACTCGCCTCGTGTTATCCATTGCCTTTCTGTGTGGAACAAAGCCCACTTGATCTGGATGAATGATCGTGGGAAGCAGAGGGGCCAGTCTATTGGCCAGAACCTTAGCTAATATTTTAACGTCCACGTTTAATACCGATATTGGGCGATAAGAGCCACACTCTAAGGGCTCTTTATTTGGTTTTGGTAGCACAGCTATCCAGGCCTCAAGCATAGAAGGAGGTAAGGACTCCCCCTTCCCAATTTGATTGAACAAGTCAGCCAAAAGTGGAGCTAGGTTTCGGGATAAATTTCTTATAAAATTTGTTAGGGAGCCCATCCAACCCTGGGGACTTACAAGATGGTAAATTCTGAATAGCTTTTTGGATTTCAATTGGGGTAACTGACGCATCTAGAGTTGCTCACTGTTGGTTTGTCAAGGAAGCTAGCTCACTCTGCGCTAAATAGTCTACGATGGATTCTGCGGAGGGATTAATCTCCTGATCATATAACTCCTGGTAAAATTTAATTAAAACGTCTTTGTAAAGCCTCTGAGGTGTTAAGCATATCTCCCGCACCTCCCGGACCTGAGTTACTGCCCTCTCCACCTTCTGTTTACGCAGCCGTATGGCCAAAAGACGGCCTGCCTTATTAGTGAATTCATAGGAACGAACTTTCGTTCTTGATTGGAGCTGGCATAAGTGCTCTGAATAGATGGAATCTAGCTGAATTCGCTGGCTGCGCAGCTCCTCCAGGACTTCCTGAGAACCACACGCCTTGTGCCGCTCCTCTTGTTTCTGAATCCTATCCAAACATTGAGCCAATTGGTGCCTACGGACCTTGGCTCCTTGACTGGCTAGTTGCAGAAAGTAGCCTCTAGACACGGCCTTCATAGCGTCCCACACTGTACTGAGGGGAGGGCCCGACTCAATATTCAACTCCAAGTACTCCTTTAGCACTTTCCTACATCCCTCCACAACCTCCCTTTCTTGTAGCACACTCGCATTGAGCGTCCATCTCTTATCTTTATGCTCTGCCTTAATATTGGGCAGTGTAACCCAGACCTGCGCATGGTCCGATAGTGTCACACTGCCAATACCTGCACTTGAACCTCTTTCTACGAGGGCTACATCAAGAAAAATATAATCGATTCGTGAGTATGAGGCCTGCACTGCAGAGAAGAATGTATAATCTCTCACATGTGCATGACCCAGCCTCCAAACATCGAGGGTCCCCAAGGAGTGAGCCAGGGAACCTAAAGCCAAAGAATCCTTGTTCCCTACTTGCTGAGCAGACCCAGATCTATCCAGTTTCGGATCCATGACCCCATTGAAATCTCCCCCCAAGGTGATGGATCCCTGGGCAAATGTAGCTAAGAGGTTCGTTACCTTGGTGTAAAAAGCTCCCTGGTGGTCATTTGGTGCATATATAGAGGCTATTGTTATATCAACTTGATCTATAATGATATGTAAAACCAAAAAACGCCCACCTGGGTCCCTCTTGACTTTCACTATTTGGACTGATATCATCTTATGGAACAACACCGCCACCCCGCACTTCTTAGAGCCATCTGCAGGGGAGGCAAAATAAGCCCTAGGGTAGTTAGGATGGGAGAGGAGTCTCTCATGCCGCCGGCGAAGGTGCGTCTCCTGCAACACTACTATATGAGGCTTCAGCTGCTGAAACTACTTAGAGTTTTTGCCTTTTATGGGGCACATTAAGTCCTTTTACATTATAAGATAAGACCTTTAAGTCCGTACTCATTTCGAGTGGTCAAAACAAAACAATATAAAGTGAACACTACATACCAATCCATTACATATGTCTGCAACCCCCTATTCCCCAAATGTGCAAGTCCCACCCCTCCTTCCCTACTCCCCTCCCCCCACATCCAGCCACCACCCAGAGGGGGCTAACCCCCTAGATGGGAAATAGAGAAAGTACCCCACTGTGCTCCTGACAACCCAGCTCCCCCGCCCCCCCCCCCCCCCCCCCCCCAGCCATCTCCCCGCAACCACCGTTCCCTAAGTCCTTCTTTACACAATCATCCTAGGAACAGATCAAAAGCACTCCCCATCTCCCCTCGTGTTCTCTCATCCCCCTATTATACCCACCCTCCGTCTCTCAAGCATAACCCTCACATCATATAGCATCTCCCCGTACAAATTCCCCCGCTCTTCCAAACAGTTTTACATGCAGAGAATAAACCTTCCCCAAACATAACATCCCAGGGATAACTGACAACATAACAATTCTTTAGTACTCTAAGATCATTATCCCCAATTTACCACAAGGGTGTCCATCGTCCCAGTGATCTCCACAGAAGCACTGTACTCAAATTGCAGACCCCAACGAGACTGCTTCGCCCCAGTTCAGGTTCCCTCTGCCGCTACTCCCCGCTTCGGGTTACTTCACTTAGTAGACTCAGGGATCCGCTGCCATTTTTGGAACTTCGCTTTAGTAGCAGGTGCCATCGCTCCCGGAGGTGCCTTTGAGGTCACTAATCCCGCCGCATGCAGGGACGCCCAGGCCTCGGCGAGTGAGCAGACTCTGTGCTTGGCTCCCTTAATTGTGAAATTTACTGAGAAAGGGAAACCCCATCTATAGGTGATATGCTCTTTAATTAATGCATCCAGAGCCGGTTTCAGTTGACGCCTCTATTGCAGGGTAAACTGTGAAAGATCTTGGAATACAGTTATTTTAGCTCCCCCAAATTCCAGGTCCTGTTTCTTCCGGGCGCAAGCAAGTATTTGCTCTTTAACTTCATACTTGTGGAAATGGACGATTACATCGCGCGGTCTGTTCTCCTGCCGCTGACTCAAGGCTCTGTGCGCCCTATCCAGCTCTATTGCCATTGCTGCTGCCGCCTCGGTCCCCAGTAAATTAGTGCAGAGTTTGCACAATTTGGTTAACATCCTCCGTTTCACCGCCTTCAGGAACTCCGCGAAATCGGAGATTGTTTCTCCTACCCCAATTTTCGAGGTCGTCCAATTTATAAGTTAGCTCCCTCGTTTTTTGATCCACCTCCTGGAAGTGCACCGCATGTACATTCAGGGATTCCGCATGATCTTCCAGCCGCAGTTCCACATCTTCCACTCGTCCCCCCAACTCCCGAAGGTCCGAGCTCAATACCTCTATCCGGTCCAGTATTTCTTCTTTGGATTTTTGAATGTCACCCTGGATACCGGAGAGGAGCTTTCGAAGTTCGCCAGAGACGCCCTTTTTGGCGGGTAGCCTCCGTGATTCTGCCAGCGATAACGCCGAGTCAGAGCCGGATAGCGAGGCCTGCGCCATTGCCTCGTGGTGCTTCGGCGTCTTACTAGGCCCTCCTGCGGACTTCTCAGGGTCTTTATTTCGCCCCGTATGCGCTTTGCTCATGGCGATACAAGATGAGTAACTTCTAAGGACGCGTTGCAGGCTGTCCAAAATCGCTGATGGCTGCTAAATATTGCTTTTTGTAGCTGTGGGAAGCGGGAGCTATCAAGCTAAGCTGCCATTGCCAGCTGTGATGTCACTTCCTCCTTAGTCGGAACATTTTAGCCAAGCGGTTAGGGGTGTAGTACCAGCTATATAAAATCTTGTGTCCATTCTCTACCATAGTGCTGGATACCGACACCTGCAGCAAAGATTTAAAAGCCCTTGCCCATTGTGAAGGGTTATGGGTTATTCCCATTCCTAGGTCCCATTTTTGTGTATAATATTCTACTGGGTACTCTCGTGCTAGTAGAGCCTTGTATATTCTAGTAATGCACCCTCGACCTCCTCCTCCCGTCATCCCCCTTTCCAACTGTGTTTCAATTAGCTCAAGTTCCTCTCCCGCTTTTCGCTTAATGAGATTTTGCACCCTGAAATAGTGAAAGGCCTGAAGCGGGGAGAGCCCATGTTCCTGACACAATTCCTGATACATAGGAATCCTATCCTCTTTACACATTTGTCCCAGTTCATACAACCCCATTTCTTCCCAGTCTTTATATACCCTGCCAAATTCTTCAGAGCTGAACTAAGGAGCAAATCTAAGGTAAGTATGTTGAAAGTAAGTGCGCTCTGGGAAGAATTGTTCCCTTATCTTAATCCATACTGCTAATGGCCATTGTAGGAGATAGGGGCTTCTCTGGCTTAGCTCCTTAAGTGTCTGTTTGGGCAGCCATGGGATCGCTCTAAGTGGGTATGGTTCCAGCCAATGTTGTTCAATGCCAACCCATATCTTCTCTGTGTTCTGGGACCAAGTTGCTAAAAGTCTGATGTGTGCCGCACAGTAATAATCGTAAAAAGAAGGAACCCCCATACCTCCTCTGTCTCAGGGTTGGTACATCGTGTCTCGTTTTACCCTGGGTGGTCTTTTCCTCCAAATAAAGGAGAAACCTTTGCCTTGTAGGCCTCGAAAAAAGGCATCTGGTATGTCTATGGGCAGTGCCATGAACAAATATAACAATTTTGGAAGCATTATCATCTTAATAGCATTAATTCTGCCCACCCAGGATAGTGTCAGGCCTTCCCATCTTTCAATTTCCCGAAATAATTCACGTACCTTACCTGGGAAATTATACTTGAATAAATCCTCTATTCGGCGTGTTATATTTATCCCCAAGTACCTAATGTAATTAGTAGCCCATTTATAAGGGAATTGCCTTTTCAGTAAGGCTAGTGTAGAGCTAGGTATATTTACATCAAGTGCCTCGGATTTGCCAAAATTTATTTATTTTATTTTTATTATTTGTTACATTTGTACCCCGCGCTTTCCCACTCATGGCAGGCTCAATGCGGCAGGCAATGGAGGGTTAAGTGACTTGCCCAGAGTCACAAGGAGCTGCCTGTGATGGGAATCGAACTCAGTTCCTCAGTTCCCCAGGACCAAAGTCCACCACCCTAACCACTAGGCCACTCCTCCACTTTTTAAAACCCGATATTGCCCCATAATTTTGTATCTCTTCTCCTACCACCGGGAGGGCTATTTGAGGATATTTTAAGGTGAGCAGAATGTCATCTGCGAAAAGGAGTATCTTGGTTTCAATCCCCCCTCCTTTAAGGCCCCTTATCTCCTGATTCGCTCAAATCTTGGCAGCCAATGACTCCATCACTAGTGCAAACAGTAGGGGTGATAGTGCGCAACCCTGTCTGGTACCTCTGTGTAGAAGAAATGGGCGTGTCAGTGTCCCATTAATGCGCACTACTGCTGACGGGCTTTGATAAATGAGATGGAGCCACTCTACAAACCTCCCTTTGATGCCCACCTTCTCCAGTACCGCAAATAGAAAAGGCCAACCGACTCTATCAAAGGCCTTTTCAGCGTCTAAAGATAGTATACATAGTGGTGATTTAAGTATATGGGCCCCCCGTATCACCTGCAATATTCTCCGGATGTTGTCAAAAGTCTGCCGTGTGTGGACAAAGCCTGACTGGTCTTCATGTATAAGTTGTGGAAGGTGTTTCTGAAGCCGTGTAGCCATAATCTTTGTAAATATTTTATAGTCCACCCCTAACGGTGAAATCGGTCTATAAGAGCTACATAATTGAGGGTCTTTACCTGGTTTAGGTAAGACCGTAATTGTAGCCATGTTCCAAGTGTGTGGCAAGCTCGTGGTCCCATCTAACGAGTTAAATACTTGTAGCATGCAGTTGGATAGATCTAATCCTGTGCAGGGTCGAGGGACACAAACATTGAGGGGATTGCTGGACCTCTGTTCTATACTCAACCTTATAGACGTTTGGCGAGTACTACACCCTTTAGAAAAGGAATACACTCATCAGTCCAGGGCCCATGGTACTCATTCCAGGATCGATTATCTGTTAATCTTGAGAGAGCTCTTTTCAGACGTAGGAGAAGCTGAAATTGGCCCCTGTATAATCTCAGACCATGCGACGGTCTGGATGACCTGGAACTTGGGGAGTCAGGGGGGGGTGCAAAAAAGCTGGTCTTTTCCTAGCTACCTATATAATGTTGGGAAGTTCAAGGAGTTCTTAGTGAGTAAGTGGGGAGAATATTCACACTTCAACGAAGGGGTAAAAGATAATTCAGTACTATTTTGGGAAGCTGGGAAAGCAGTACTGCAGGAGACATTATAAGCTATGTAAGTCATCATAAGAAAGTCAGGGATAGAGAAATCTTACGCTTGGAGAAACAACTGCTGAGCTTACGAAAACAATTTGGGAAAAAGCCAACCCCCAAAATTAGACAAGATATTATAACAGTCCAGACAACTCTAAACGCCTTACTCCATGATCGGGCGGTTAAATCACAAATGTACTATAAATTTGAACTTTACAAACAAGGAAATAAAGGTGGTAAGATGCTGGCAAGGCTAATAGCGTCTAAACGTTCTTCCAGACACATTTTAACTATTAGGAATGAGGGGGGGAAACTACTCCACACAGATAAAGAGATGAGACGTTTTTCAAAGTTTTTTTCAATCACTGTATGGCTCGGGGGAAGAGAGAGGTCTAAGCGAAGAGCTTTACCTGGACAATGTCTCGACCCCTAAAATTCAATCGAAAGAGCAAAAAATTCTGAATGCTCCTATAAGTTGTGATGAAGTGAGTTGGGCAATAGGGTGTAGTAAATTGGGTAACTCTCCGGGCCCAGACGGGTTTAAAGCAGAATTTTACAAATTGCTGGGAGAATCGATAGTACCGTCTTTAACTCACGCATTTAATGCCTGGGTAGACCAAGATCATTTGCCGGAACATCTTAACTTGGCCCAGATAATAGTTTTGCCTAAACCTAAAAGGGATCACACCTTAGTAACTTCGTATAGACCTATTTCGCTTCTCAACCAAGAAGTAAAATTATTTGCTAAGATACTGGCGAATAGGCTAAGACGTGTCCTCCCATGCATTATTCATGAAGCTCAAGTGGGGTTTGTTCAGGGAAGATCAGTGGCACGAAATCTTAGGTGTATTTTAGCATCCCTGGAACGCCTGGAGGCTGGGGGTGAATCATCTATTATGATAAGCTTTGATGCCGAAAAGGCATTCGATCGGGTGGAGTGGCCCTTTCTGTTCTCTACCTTGGACAAATATGGGATCCAAGGATGGTTTGTGAGGGCAATAGCGGCATTGTATGAATCACCAAAAGCTAAGCTGTGGGTGAATGGAATGTACTCTGAGGAATTTGAAATTAAGAGAGGGACTCGGCAAGGCTGTCCGCTGTCGCCCTTACTTTTTGCATTATATATGGACCCATTAATCCGAGACATAAATCAGTGTTCCACAATTAGGGGGGTGCGGCTTGGAGAACAGGAATTTAAGGTAGCGGCTTTCGCTGATGACTTGTTGGTATTGCTAACAAACCCACAGGAGTCATTAGGTGATCTTTTGGAAGTCTTTTCAGAATTCGGGGCATACTCTGGGTTCAAATTAAACTACGACTAGTCGGAAGCGATGGCCATAACAGCAGATACTCGTAGAACATGGAGGAGACAGTTCCCACTGAAATGGGTGGAGGATTCATTCCGCTACCTGGGCATTTATTTAACACCAAGGACAAAGGTGCTTTATAGAACAAATGTGCAGTGGCTGTTAGACAAAACAACAATTGGAAGCCTGGAAAGGACTGACACTGTCCTTATCAGGGCGCGTGTGTCTAATTCGCATGGTAATTCTCCCCAGGTGGTTATATGTAATGCAAACTCTGCCTTTGCAGTTATTACAGAAAGATATAAGGATGTTCTACCGTATAGTGATGAAGTTTTGTTGGGCATATAAGAAGGCAAAGGTTCAGATGTCATCATTACTGGGGGGGTGGAATCAGGGAGGAATAGGCTTGTCCAACATTAAATACTATAACATTGCATGTAGTTTGAGACATGTGCGTGACTGGATCTTTGCCTCGGAGTACCACACACCTCTGGAGATAGAAAAAGAGCTGTTTAAACCATACCAGCTGGTGTCATTACTGCAGGGGGATAACAAGTCCTTGCCTCAGTTGATGAGAAAATCAGTATTGCTGAGCCCTGTACGGGAAGCGTGGAGATTCCTGGGTAAACAATTGGGAGGTGACCCGAGGGTATCAGAACTTCTAACGATAAGGGGGAACCCAATGTTTAGACCTGGACAGGAGAATTCAGTGTTTATGCGGTGGGAGGCTCAGGGTCTCCGTAATTTGGGAGCAGTGGTAGATCAGACAGGGGTGCCTAGAGCTCTGGACAATTTGATTCTGCATGAATCAATTCGCTGGGGTGACAATTTTGCTTACTGTCAGCTGAAGCACTATGTTCACTCTCTTGACAAAGAAGCACTTAAGTTTAAATTGGGAGAGAGAATACAGAATTTATTTACGGAAATCTCAGAGTAGGCGCCAGCCATATCCAAGCTACAGAAGAAAATCTGGTCTTTGGCACCTGGGAAGGAGCTGACCCAGCTTCGGAGAAGATGGGAGTTGGATGTGGGATGTGATCTTGCTTTCTGGGATATTGCAGCTCATCTTAGGGGCATTCCCCAATTAATTAGCGGGGCAGGATACCGAGAATGTGCATACAGAATTGTTCACAGAGCCTATTTTTCACAGGTCCAGCTATTTCGAGCGGGGGAAATTGAAACACCTACTTGCCCGAAATGTAAAGCTGCTGATAATTCTCTATACCATGGGCTCTGGAAATGTCCGGTTATAAGATGTTTTTGGAGGAGGGTGGCAGCTTTCCTCTCCCTTTTGATGTCAAGCCATGCTCAGGGGACATCTATTCAAATGGTGCTTGATTGCCTGGGTTCCTTTGGGGGGCTCAGAGCGGGAGAGGTGCTGTTGTGCCGTAAGCTATGTTTGATTGCAAGAAAATGTATATTGCAACAGTGGACTTCATCGGACGCACCAGAATTCTGGCACTGGCGTAACCAAATACATCAGGTACTTACATGGGAAGCACAAGAGGTTAGAGGCTCATTTAAACGTAAAACCCGATTTTTGAAACTCTGGAATCCTTATTTAGCCAAGTTATCACATCAGGGGAGAAGCCTAATCCTTAATAAATTATGAATATAGGGGGTAAATGTCTTGATGTTTATGTAGAGAATTTATATGAGGTATAAGGAGGGGAGGGGGGATATAGAGAAAGTTAAGAAGGCTAAAATAAGAGAATGGATCTGAACGTTGAGTTGCTGTATAATTTGAAGGTATGACAATGTATACTTGCTGAAGACTGTAATTCTGAGAATTTTTGATCTCAATAAAAAAAGTTGAAATATAAATACTTGTAGCAGCATTGGGGCTAGCAGTTTTTCATATAGTTTGTAGAATTGGGGGGTGAACCCGTCTGGTCCTGGAGCTTTGTTCGGGGATAATGCCCGAATCGTCTGCTCCACTTCCTCTAGTGTGATAGGCGCTCCCAATGTCTGCACAGCTTGTTCTGGTAACATTGGGAGGTCTATGCCAGCTAAATACGTCCTTATCTCCTCTTCTCTACCTCCCCCCTCTGCACTATATAAGTGTTGATAGTATCTTCTGAATGCGATTTCTAAAAACTTAGGCTCCGAGTGTACCCCTCCTCCGGCTTCTCTAATTCCTCCTATCATGTTCTTATTGGTGTGTTGTGCTAGTTTATGGGCCAGTAACCGGCTGGATTTATTGCCAAATTCAAAGTGCATTTGGCGCACTCGTAATTTTTCTGTTATGTCAGCCAGCTCAAGCTCATGCAATTGTGTGCGCAGCTCATACGCCTGTCCCCTTAGACGTAACGGGTTTTGGGCTGTCCCCTCTTGCAACTGCTTCTCTACTTGCGCTAGCTGCCGGCGCAAAGTATTATCTTTTGCACATCTCTCCTTCCATCGCTTAGAGCGCAAGGCTATTAAGTGGCCCCGAAGCACTGCTTTGAATCCCTCCCACACCATTGTTGGGGAAACTTCCTTATTATTGTTAAACTGGATATATTCTCTGATATGTTCTATCTGAGCTATGTTCGCTGGATCTGACAACAGTGCGTTATCTAGGCGCCACTGTCGCCGCCCACCGGGCGGACCCAGGCCACGGAGTTGCAGAAGCACCGGGGAGTGGTCCGACCAGGTTCGCGGCAGAATAGAGTGTTCTCCAATTGCTCCCAACAATGAAGTATCCCCTAGCCACATATCTATTCTAGATGCAGACTGATGGACTGTAGAGAAGTATGTGTAGGCCCTCTGGGTGGGATTGTCCCTACACCAGTAATCTTGAAGTTGCCAGCGTGTGATAAATTCGTGAAGCTGTCTTCTATCGCCTTTTACATAGTTTATTCTAGGTATCGTATTATCTACTTGTGGATTCAGTGTGAGATTAAAGTCCCCTCCCAACAATAGGGATCCTTCTGTGTGTCTGGTAAGTATTTGATCTACTTCTCTAATGAAATCTCCTTGCCGTGTATTTGGACTATATATGTTCACTAATGTGTAGGTTCGTCCCATCAGTGTGAAGACGATCAACAGGTATCGCCCGCCTTTGTCTTTTATAACTTTTTTTTATATCCCAGGATTTCCCCCTGCCAAAAGCTATAAGAACACCCTTACTTTTCGTATTATCAGTACTAGAGGCGAAGTGAATAAGGGGATATGCCTTATGCTTGCAAAGACGTTCATATCTAGGTTTTAAGTGGGTCTCCTGTATCAGCCCTATGTCCACCCCATGTCTTTGCAATTCCCGGAACATCAATTGTCGTTTTCTAGGTATATTCAGCCCCCTGGCGTTTAGCAACATACATTTAATGTCCCCCATTCATCTTAATGTACAGAAATCATTCCTTTAATTTCCTCAGCCATATTCAGCATTATCCTATATCCCACCTGTATCCCATGCCACGCCACTTTTATTCCCCTCCTCCCCCCTCCCATATCACCCCTATGGATTATAGGCATCACTTGCTATCCCAGTGAATGCCTAATCTAGGAGGAAGAAACAACTTGCCCCATCCCAGTCACCCCGCAGCAACAACAATTCCCAAACTACCTCTTTTTGTCCAGAGCCCAAACGGAAGCTCGTTATAACCAACCTCTTAAACAACTCTTACTTAATGTTCAATAACTTTACCAACAGTAACGTCCATATTTCTTCAGGTAACTCGTGTTGCTGATTGTTGGCGCTGTAATCTTCTGGGCCCCTTCCCCACCCGTTGCCACTTCGGTGGGGAGAGGTGAGAACCGGGCCTCGTCCCAGAGCTTGTCCCTGATTTCTCCCCTGGCGTCGCTGTCTCCAGGAAAAATTCTTGTGCTTCCTCCAAATTTGATGTAGCTTTTCATCTTTATAAAACACAAGAGCAAAGGGATGTCTCCATCTGTATTGAATCTTTAAATCTCTAAGATGTCTTGTGAATGGCTTCAATTCCCCTCTCCTTTTCAACGTCGCTGCCGCCAGATCTTAGTATATTTCAATGGCGTATAATCCCATTTGAAATCTTGCGTTTGACGTGCCAATTTCAGCACTTGTTCTTTTTGTTTATATCTAGTAAAGCAGGCAATAATGTCCTTTGGCCTATTATTGCGCATAGCTCCTAGTGCCCGGCGCGCTCTTTCAGTCTGTATTGTTTCAAGTTCTATCGTTTCGCCATTCACTTTGAACAAGTCTTGCACAATTTGCTGTATCACCCGTTCACAGTTCTGATAATTAGGGGTTTCAGAGAGGCCCCGGAATCTAAGGTTGCTGTGGCGGCCCCGATTTTCCAGGTCCTCTACTTTATCCAGTAGTTGTTGTTGTTGTTGTTCGCTCAGCAGCCCTGCAAAATGATGATCCAGCGATTCCAGGGCCTCCCTGTGAGCCTCCACCTGTGCCTCTGTATCTTCCAGGCGTGCACCCAATTCGCGGATCGCACCCCGCAAGTTTGCTTCTACCGTTGCCACTTCTGTTCGTAGGGCTTTAAGATCGGAGCTGATATTTTGTAGCCACTGCTGCAGACTGAGTTGCTCCCCCTCAGTTGATTCCGCTATGGTTTGCTGTTCCAGCTGGTTGTCTTGTACTTGAGCACTCCCCACATCTGTTATGCCTTTCGCTTTGCGCGCGTCTGCCATCTTGGATTTGGGCTTCGACCCAGCGCCCACGAAGGCGAATCGGGAGAGATCCGCCGTCGTGCAGTTTGATTGCATAGGCAAGCGCCGCGCTATATCCTGGGCCCAGTAAGTTCTATTTCACGCTCTTTGACCATGTTTAAAATCGCGGTTTTAGTTGTTTTCGCCGCGGGGCGGCCGGAGCTCATCTCTCAGACGTTCATCTGGGTTGGTGACGTCACTTCCTCCCCAAGAACTGCTTTTTCAAGGGCAAAAAACCTGAAGGAACTGTTGAGCCCTGCCCAGTTATCAGTGGAGGGGAGTGCAGAAACAGTAGTGTCACCGGGTCACTACAAATGCAACAGGACCAATTCTAAAATTTGTGCAATAACAATTGAAGCTCATAGTTTTTCTCATAATGGACGTTTATATCGTTTAAAACATCGGACCACATGCCTTACTACGAATGTGATTTATTACATCAGATATCCTTGTAATAGAGTTTATATTTGGTAAGTCGAGCAGTACATTCCATGCCAGAATGACAACATCGCTGCAGGATCTCTACCCAGAACATCGGGGCACCATTAGTGCATCATTGCATACAACACCAGCACACAATAGCAGACCTGAGATACATGGTGATAGGCCATGTAGTTACATCAGTAAGAGGGGGCGATCTTAACAGGAAATTATTACAGCGGGAAACATTCTGGACTTTTCATCTGGATACCGTAGAACCCAGGGGACTGAACACCTATATACATTGGGGTTGTTTTATGTAATAGAACTCGGGATATGAGGTATGCATCGTGATGTCAGACCATTTCCGGTCTAGCAGCCATCAAAAAGACGCTGCCAGTGCTAGTTTAGAGCAGCAGTCGAAGGAAGAAGGCGACTTAGTGAGGTATGTACAGATCATGAACTGATTAGATAGGGCAACACCGATCAAGCAAAGACTGACAGGCATTGCTTTTCTCTTTGTGAATAGACCCGAGGTTCAAGTATCCCCCTTGACAAAGCTGGATAGTGAAACAGGCTCCTGTCGGGGTACAAGGACTCGGGAAGTCAAGACTCTAATATGGTGTGAAGATATTTACCCGCACCATAAAGAGTCAAGATAAGTGACCACCATTAGCCTGCCATTATTTGCGTGATTATATGAGCAGATATATATGCATGCACTGTTAATGTGAGCAGATTGATACATATAAGAACGGCAGTAGGAACTGCCAATAACGGCAGCTGACAATCTGAAATATATATGAAAAAAACAGAAAAAAGAAGATAAGTTAAACAAAAAAAGAATTTATTTCAGATTATCAGCATCTAAAGGGAGAAAGGGGGTCTTGTCAATGATTACAAACTGTCACAAAAGGGCTCTCACCATTGAGTGAGCAAAAATATAAGATTACCCGGTGACTATAAATATGAGACTTCTCCCTATAGTAATACAAGAATAATGAAAGATAGAACATAACTGTAGTTCTTCTATCAACCATAAAGTTGTTAACTCCAGATCATTCTATCTACCATAGAGTTGAGGAAGACTATGTTGAGCAGAATTTGTAGTGGCTGGGAGGCAGCAGCAGGTTTGGGAGGCGGCATTGTTGGAGAGTGGCATCAGGATCATGTTGAAGTGTGGGACGCCTCTGGGCTCAGGGCAGAATGGGGACTGCGGCTGCTGGTGTTCGGGAAGGCAGGAGGTAGAGGGAAGCCCTGTTTGGGTTCTCTGAGTTGATGTTTTGACATCACCGCATTGATGTCATTGTGCACACATAGGGGGCAGTATTGGACACGAGGCCTACTGGGAATAAGCTCTGGAGTGTATATAGCTCCAGAGCATGAAGGAGAGCCATTAGGTGATATCGGGGAAAAGTCCAGGGGAGTTGCTGAAGAGGCAGGGTCCTGAAGTTTGAGCGTAAGCTGGTTAGTGCATGCGCACACGTGTTGCAACATTGAGGGGATGACAGCAGGAGTGCATGCTGGTGGCCAGTGTTGCAGGTTTGTGGCAGAGCCGTGCAGCAGAAGGTGGGTCCGAGCATCAGGGCATCGGGGAGTGTGGCAGTAGAAGACTTATGGCAGAGGTAAGGAACCTATGATTTTATTTTATTTGTACTAACAAGAGTTTTCTGGAGTGGTTGTGTTAGGATTGTAGGGCCAAGTTTAAAGTGCAGCATGTGCTGTGCATGGACTGTCAGAACTCCCAGTAGTTCCAAATGGCTCTGGTTGGCATTTGGGTGGGTAACACTGGTTGTGTGCGTGTGTAAAAGTTAATCTGAGTACAAATTTGGCACGTTTGTGTATGAATTTTAGGGCAGAGTGTTTGAAACATAAAATTGAAAAGCCTGCAATTTATTTTGGCTTCAGGGTCAGATTGTGTGAATGCTATGTGACTGGATTTATAAAAGTCTCTGCCTGCACTTTTAAACTTTATCCAAAACGGGTACATAAGACTGACCTTGATAGTTATGGAAGTTCAAATGTCAGTTCAGAAGCTGTTGAATCAGTTTTGAATAATTTAAGGTTGTTTGATGTCAGCGTCTCTGAGAACAGAGAGGAATTTGAATGTTGCTGACATTGAAGAAGGAAAGCTGTAATCTCTAGCTACTTACTAACCTCCTAGTGCAGTGATGGCGAACCTTTCAGAGACCGAGTGCCTAAACAACAACCCAAAATCTAATTACTCATCGCGAAGTGCCGGTACTCATTATGGGCGGGGTCACCACATATGACTCCACCCCATGATAGCCACACCCCCTTACACCAGCCTTGGCGTATATAAACAAACATCATTGAAAATATTATACTAGTATAGGAGAAAAAAATAACATGATTTTCTTTCATTATAAATCATTTCTGTAAGTTATTACAGCTCCAGTATACCCAGTGCAAAATAAGACAGCAGATGTAAATTCTCAAATTGGACATATTCCAAACACTAAAATGAAAATAAAATGATTTTTTTCTACCTTTGTTGTCTGGTGATTTTGTTTTTCTATCCATATTGGTCCTAGTCGCTGATTCTGCTGCTATCTGTTCTTTTAACTCTGTTTCCAGGGCTTTCTTTCCATTTATTTCTTTACTTTCCTCCTTTCTTCTTCATTTCTTGCCCTCCATCCATGTCCAGCAATACTCCTCTCCCCTCCAGCCACAAATGTCCAGCCACCCTCCCCTCCCTCCAGCCGCCCATGTCCAGCCTCCCTCCCACCCAGCACCAGGCATGCCTCCCTCTCACCTAAGCACCAGGCCACCCAAGCCTCCCTCCCTCCCACCCAAGCACCAGCCCTCCCACCCACCCAAGCAGCAGTAGCAAGCAGGCAGGCAGGCCTCCCTCCCACCCACCCACCAGGCAGGCCACCCACCCTCCCACCCAAGCACCAGGCCTCGCTCCCTCCCTCCCACCCAGCGTGCACCAGGCCTCCCTCCCACCCACCCACCCGGCGTCAAGCATTCCTCTCTCCCTCCCACCCGGCACCAGCCCGCCATCCCTCCCTTCCTCCAAACCCCAAGAAATGTAAAAGTCTTCCCTTGTCCGAGTAGGCGGCATCAGCAGTAGCAGCGAAAAGCGTGCTGCTGGTTTGGCGCGTCTTCAGCCTTCCGTCTCTCAAGCTCTCTGGTCACGCCCTAACAGGAAATGAGGGCGGGACCAGAGAGCTTGAGAGACGGAAGGCTGAAGATGCGCCGAACCAGCAGCACGCTTTTCGCTGCTGATGCTGACGCCGCCTACTCGAACAAGGGAAGACTTTTAAATTTCTTCAGGTTCGGAGGGAGGGATGGAGGCCGGGCGGGCTGGTGCCGGGTGGGAGGGAGGGAGGAATGCTTGACGGTGGGTGGGAGGGCTAAGTTTTGGGTGAGGCGACCAGCGACGCGCGTGCCAACAGAGAGGGCTCCGCGTGCCCTCTCTGGCACGCGTGCCATAGGTTCGCCATCACTGTCCTAGTGGTTAGGGTGGTGGACTTTGGTCCTGGGGAACTGAGTTTGATTCCCACTTCAGGCACAGGCAGCTCCTTGTGACTCTGGGCAAGTCACTTAACCCTCTATTGCCCCATGTAAGCCGCATTGAGCCTGCCATGAGTGGGAAAGCGCGGGGTACAAATGTAACAAAAAAAATGGAATTGTGATAGCTTGAGAATTTTAAAGCTGTGTTGGCAGAGAATTTTTGTTAGTTTCCCTGGAAACTGGAACATTGAATATTAAATACCCTAAAACTCTGGTGACTTCTGTCCCTTTAAGTATCTTTATGTATTTGGATCCTTAACTTACGTGTTTGTCGTTAAGATAGCTATATAAGTAATTTAAAGAGAAGCATGTGCAAAAGAATGATTTGTGGAAGGGTTTAAGTAGGGATATGGATTATCTTTTTTTTTTTTTTTAAACTAGTTGGGAAAGTCAGGGGGCAAGTCTTTCAATTAAGATTAACCTTAGATAGTTTAGGATTTTCCCTTTGAGTTTGTATATGTAGGGAATAGGGATCACAAGAAGAAGAAAAGATCTGAAGAGAGCTCCAACATTAAAGAAAGGTGAAGACAGAAGGCATTTAAAGAGAGAAGAGTGATGAGACAGAACTTCATAGACATTGGAAGGGAAAGACTTACCTGCATCCCTATGTAGTTCAGTTGTTCTGAGAAAAGTAGAACAAAGAATCAATTTCTTATTAAAGTAGTAGAAAAAAGTGATTTGTAACAAAGTTAGGATTATAGAAGTAATAATTGTGTTATATTTACGTGATTGTCTTGTTTTTAGTTTAACTGGATCCAGTTAGGAAATGTAAGAATAAAATATAAACCATTTATTAACATTTCACACTCTGGTGTGTATTCTTTGGATATTGTACTAATTTGTTTGGTGATAAGTTGTTCACATACCTTGTTCCTCTTAGTCATTCCTTCAGTTTGTTATTAGTTTTCCCTTTTTCCCTCTTCCCTGTATTTTATGGACTCCGTCCCTTTGAGAGAAAAGCACACCTGAGGTAATGGCCAATCGAACTACAGGTAAAGTAGGGTGTGGTTAGCTCTGAGGGGGTGGGGTTTACATTACATTATAGAATGTAATTTGCATGCTAATTAGCATTGACCAATTATTGGTTATAATTTGATTATTGATCTTGGCATTATTAATTAGCAGTTATGCACATAACTGCTATTAGTCCAGGCCCTGCCAAATTTTCATTAAATCTAAGATCCAGCTCAAAAACTTAGGAGCCGGCAGCTGAGACCTTCACTTGCTTCTTCTTCCACACTGCTCCAACATTACTAGTGAATTTTTTATTTTCAGGGTGGGCATCCTCTACCATGTCAGCTGTAGCTCTTTATTTTAGGCTCTTTCTGTCTGTGTCTCTGGGCAAAGAAACCTTAGTAAATCACTACCTTAAGATGCCTTTTGAAGTCACTGGCAGAAGCCAGCCGTCTCCTTTCCCAAGGCATGCTGTCAACTGTGGGACAGCAGTACATTGATATGTAAAGCAAAGAGCAGTTGCTTGGTTATTTCACATATCTTTATGGTCTGTCTCTCTCTCATACACCTCTCTCCAGTCTTCACCTAATCTTTCTCATGCCATCTCTAGCCTTCACCCAGTCAGTCTCTCTCTGTCTCATAGTAGTCAGCAGCACTGCCTCAGAAACTAAGAATGTGGTAGGTTTAAAACAAATCGGAGAAAGTTTTTCTTTACTCAGCACGGTTAGACTCTGGAACTCATTGCTGGAGAAGGTAGTGACGGCAACTGGCCTTGCTGAGTTTAAAGGGGGGTCTGGATAGATTCCTGAAGGAAAAGTCCATTGATCATTATTAAATTTGGGGTTTTTGCCAGGTTCTTGGGGCCTGGATTGGCCGCTGTCGGAGACAGAGTGCTGGGCTTGATGGACCTTTGGTCTTTTCCCAGTGTGGCAGTGCTTATGTACTTCTCCAGACTCTGCCCAGCAATTGGGCTCTCCACATGCTTGAGTCACGCAGTCCAGGAAGTCTCGTGCGTTTAAGCCTCACGAGACTTGAAACCGCAAGACTTCCCGAACTTCCTGGACTGTGTGGCTCAAGTATGTGGAGAGCCCGAATACTGTGCAGTCTAGAGAAGCAGTTTGAGGCAGTGCTGTGAATGGAAGAAAAAAAATCTTGTTTTGGGAGAGGGGTATGAAATTCAAGGCACCATTGTGCAGTTTCTAGGCGCCATGGCAACCTGGTGCTCAGGGTTTGTTACACACTAGATTTTGCTGACTAATTCAGGGCTCATCTGAGGTGCATGTGCAGGTCAGGGGTGTGCCTAACAGTTACTTTCTACAGTTGGGCATGAATATTTATGCTAGCCCTTGAGGTAGTGTAAGCAGTTGCGCCTATAAAGTTAGGCATATAATGGTGGACTTATGCTAGTACTAGTAAAAAAGGCCCGTTTCTGTTAGAAATGAAACGGGCGCTAGCAAGGTTTTCCTTGGAGTGTATGTTTCAGAAAGAGCGTGTGTGTCAGAGAGAGAATGTGAGAGAGAGAGAGAGAGAGAGACAGAGTATGTGTTTGTGCGAGAGAGAGAGAGTGTGTGAGAGACAGTGTTTGTGTTTCTGTGTGACAGTGTGAGAGAGAGGGACAAAGACAGTGAGTGTGTGAGTGAGAGTGTATGTGGCAGACAGAGAATGAGTGACTGCGTGTGTGGTGTGAGGAACCCCCTCGCCCCCTTGCAGCCAGGCATGTGCAGCGACCCTCCTCTCCCCGTGTTCCCCCTGCAGCCTCCCATGTCCAGCATCCCCCTGCAGCCTCCCATGCCTATCAACCCTCCTCTCCCCCTGCTGCGTCCTTCCTGTCTCCCCTGCTCCCCCTGCAGCCACCCATGTGGTCTCGGGCCCCCCCCCATAGCATCCCTCCTGTCCCCCTGCAGGCACGCATGTGAAGCGTCCCTCCTCTCTCCCCTGGCCCCCCTGCAGCCAGCCATGTCCAGCGACCCTCCTCTCCTGTGCAGCCATCCATGTCTGAGGACACTCCTCTCCTTTTTCCCTGTTCCTCCCCTGTGGCCAGCCATGTCCATCGACCCACCTGTCCCCCCTGCCCGCCCTGTAGTGTCCGTCCTGTATCCCCTGTCCCCCTTGCAGGCACCCAAGTGGTGTGTGGAGCCCCATCCCTATCTCCCTGTTTCCTGCCCCCCCTGCAGCCTCCCATGTGCAGCAACCCTCCCCTCCCCCTGCTTCCTTCCAGCCACCCATGTCCAGCGAGACCCCCACTTCCCCCCCCCCCACCGTGGCACATCACCAAGCCCCTCCCCCCCTCATCAACCCCCTTGCCACCCGCAACCGCTAATACAAACTGTGTCCGGCGGCTGCTGATTCTGCTATTCAGCAGCAGCAGCCCGTACATAAAGAAAACAAACAAAAAAAAAAAAATCCTCCTAAAACGCACCTCTGTTGAGAAGCATCTCACATTGGCTGAAGTCTCAGCATGCGCTCCTCCTCTCCCCTCTGACGTCTCGGCGTTTCTCCGGGGTCTTCCAGCAGGGGCACTGATGTTGAGGGGAGAGGAGGAGCGGCTGCAGAGACGTCAGCCAATGTGAGATGGTTCTCCACGGAGGTGCGTTTTAGGAGGTTGGTTTTTTGCTTGTTTGTTTTCTTTATGTACGGGCTGCTGCTGCTGAATAGAAGCAGCAGTAGCCGCCAGACAGAGTTTGTATTAGCGGTCACTGGTGGCGAGGCGGTCGATGTGGGGGGGGGAGGGGCTTGGTGAAGCGCCGGGGGAGGGGTTGGGTGATGCGGCAAGGGGGGGTAGGGGCTTTCTGATGCCCCGTTGCACGGGTTGTTGTGGCGATGCGGCGGGGGGCACTTAGAGGTGCACCGTCGAGGCTGTGTGTGTGTTTGTGCGTGTGTGCTTTGTATGTGTTTATGTGTGTGTTTGTGTGCTTTGTGTGTGTGTTTATGTGTGTGTTTGCGTTTGTGTGTGTGTGTGTGTGTGTGTGTGTAGGGGGGTTGCGGGTGGCTTTTGTGGTCGTGTGGTTGGGGAGTTTGCCAGCAGTCTGTAGCGATTCCTAGGCAGGGGGAGGAGTACTGAAGCACTCCCCCTGCCTGGGTCGTTGTTTGTTGGAGGGGGTTGCCAGTTGGTAGGGGTGCCTTTATGGATCCCTTTACTCTCTGTGTTCCGCCCTCGAGGGCGGGGCAGAGAGACATGGTGAGTTGGATGGCTTCACCGCCATGAACTTACGAACTGTTTAGGGATTTTGCAGATGGCTTCAGCAGGTT
This sequence comes from Microcaecilia unicolor, assembly GCF_901765095.1. Taxonomy (NCBI): domain Eukaryota; kingdom Metazoa; phylum Chordata; class Amphibia; order Gymnophiona; family Siphonopidae; genus Microcaecilia; species Microcaecilia unicolor. Next base: position 412,501,066 of record NC_044033.1, read on the forward strand.
GTCTTCAGAATGTTGAGGTAGCGTTTTATGTACAGATGGGGCGTGGCTGAGGGCGGGTCTATGAGTGAGGGTGACTGGTCCTAGCCTATGAAGACTACAGGATTTTTATGCTTCTCTGCCTGGGAGTGAGCTTCTCTGCCTTGGAGTGAGCTTCAGAATGTTCATGGTGGGATTTATTAATATAGATTGTATAATGGCAATTGCATGCATAATAGCTATTATAGAATCCACACTAGTGTGCAATATCCTGGTGCCTAACATTAGGCAGTCTATAGAGAATTAGCTTCCAAACGTCTGGGAGAGTGCAAGCATGGTTATTATGTGACTGAGTGATAGTGATAAAGGCAAGCAAATACATGTTCACAGCAGTGTGTTATGAATATTGTAAGTTAATTCAAGCCAAAGCTACTTTTTTCAAGATGAATGACAGTTCTCTGTAGAAAAGCTACATTGGCCTTAAAGGTTGTATTATTTATTCTACCATGTAAGACTTTTTTTTTTTTTTTTTTTTTGGCAGCTTTCTAACTTGCAGAAGTGAAAAACGTTCAATCACTGGCTTAATAATTATCCCTTTAGTGTTCAATGTTCCCATAATAAGCCATATGGGAACAGATTGATGGGAACATTGGACACTAAAGGGTTAAACAATTTTTCTGTTCGTGGCTGTGGATAAATTTCTTAAAAAAGGCAGTAAATATATCCTAATAAATAAATAATTGCTCAGTTGGCATTAAGTCCGCACTTAAGCCAGCTTGGAGGAGTAGTAACTACAGCCAATGTGCCCACAACATCTGGACATCTTATATATCTGAAGGTGGTTTGGTGGATTACTCCAGGAAAATTCTGCACAAAAATATTAAATTCTGCACACTTGTATTTTTTTGTGTACAGTTCCCCTATTATAAGGCCTGGCATATCCCCCAGGCATGAAATACCCCCCATGCAGACTTCCACCCCATTCCCATGGTGCTTGCACACCCCTCATCCACCTTTTTCCAGCTCCCACAATCCATCTACCTTTTTTTTTTTTGGTCCCCTCATCTACTCTCCATACACTTTTTCCAGCCCCCCCCCCCCCCACCACTCCATCTGTCTTTTTTCCAGTTCCCTCCTGCACACACATACCACCCTTTTTCCAGGTCTCCCCCAGCACACAAACTGCATCCACCCTTTTTCCAAGCCCCCCCCCCCACGCACATTCCATCTACCTGTTTTTCCAGGACCCCCCAGCGCACACACTCCACCCTTTTTCCAGGCCCCCCCAACCCCAGCGCACACACTCCATCCAGCCTTTTTTCAGGCCCCCTCTTCCTCCCCTTCCTCCTGCACATTCACTGGTTCAGCGCTATAGGATGAGCTGCAGAGCCACAGGTCGGGCTCCTTTCTACTCCTCTGCTGTCTTGGGCCGACTGTTCCTTTGAGTTGTGTGGAGCTCCATATAACTGTGCGGCTTAAAGGAACCACAGCAACAGAGGAGGAATGGTTCATCTTCTGCTGTGCAGCTCTTCTTCTGGACCGGTGAGTGCCCTGAAAGGCAGACTGCACAGGAAAGGCCGAATTCTGCGGTGGTGGTGGGGGGTGCAGGGAATGGGAATTCTGTGCAAATTCTGCATTGTGCAGTAGTTCAGAATTCCCCCAGGAGTAGTGGGTATACATTTAATACCTTTTGGTGTTCTTCATTCTGGATACATTAAATATTTTTGTCATGCCTTGCCAAATTTTCTATTATATCTTGCAAACGTGTGCTTTTACTCTAATTTCCTGTTGTGCATAACAGATACTTTTTCTATTTGCCCTCCAGAGACCAATGTTAATTTGGATACATTTGAAATAAGCCTTAATCCGGTGAACTGTTGTGACAAACAAGTTCAAGACCAGATTATGTGATATGGGATCTGTTTGTCATTTTATGTTCTATTCTGATATAATACCTGGCAGGCTGAGGTGTAAAAGGAAACCTCTGTCATCTGTCCTTCTGCTCAGTTACTGCCATCCTGTTTAGGTATTGTTAAGTTATCAGCTGTAAAGCAGTAAGGCAATTGACAGGCCTTACTTTTCACCTAGTTCACGTTGGTTGCTTTTACACAAAACTTGTAGTTAATAATGTTTTTGTAGTGCATTATGCAGGGTAATGTCTTGTAATATTAGTGACAAAGCAAATAACTTTTAGATGATATTGATACTGGAAGTTATTATATTTTCATGCAGCAGTGCTTGTTAGTTTTCTTATTGAGTGTTATTCCTAGCCTGCTTCATATTTTGTCATACTAAAGCTAATGTTTTTTTTTTTTTTGTGTGCACTTTATTTTTGGAATGAAGGTGCACACTCATAGCAGTACCCTTGTTTCATTCAATTGGTCTAGAGCACTATTCAGGTTCATATTCTAACTATTCTTGTTCTATGCATAGGCACCAGTGCTTTAGTATTTTTCTTAAGTCTGTATATCTGGGGCAGCAAGTTCCATGCTGCAGAATTACAGGAAAACAGGAAGGAAGTGCTTCTGGATCCCTAGTTACAGCCCCCGCCTCCTCCTGCAGCCTATTGGCTGGCTGTGCCTGGCCAATAGATTGCAGGTGGAGGAGGGAGTTATTGTAGCCTAGCAGCTGCCAATGGAAAAGGGAATGTAGCAGAACAACAAAATAGATAACTTAATTGGTATGGAAATTTTATCAGTGTTGCCAAACTAATACCTATAGCAGTTAAGGTAAAAAAGATAGGGAAGTACTGGGAGAGGAAGAAAGATAGCAAGGAAGGAGTGAAGAAATTTAGGTTTCAACAGTTTTATTGATGACAGAACCATATGAACAGGTAACATAAAAAAAGAAGCTAACAGGCAGGCCAATAGAGCAAGAACCAGTTTGAACAGTCATCAAACTTTTTTAACATTTTGTATCCACCCCATAACTTACAGGACAAGACTGCATATGAACAGGCATCAACAACCAATAAAAAGTGCCCCAGCAACACACCCCAACGTTCAGCACCAGTCCAAAAGAAACCTTTCCAACCCCCCCCCCCAAAAAAAAAAACAAAACAAAACATCTCTAACCCTCCCCAGTGCCCAGAAAAGGGGGAGTAATGAAGATGATCTCAATCACCCTACCCAAAACACCCAGAATCCAATATGAACAGTACAAGAGAATCTGGACTCTTGATGACTCCCAGATTCCAGCACTAGCCTAATGAGCCACCCACCCCCTACTTCCCTACCCCCCTCTGGTATTCAACCCATGGTGCTGGAGAAAAGAAAAAAATTAAAAATTATTAAATAAAATACCACGGCCCTTAGGCAACAATATATCAAAATAAGCATACTGCACTTTTAGACAGTGAACTTTACACTTAAAGGAACCCCTCGCCTCCCACATGGCAAGCAAATGAACTTGGTTCCGCCATTGCCAAAAGGACAGAGAAAGTGGTGAGACCCAATATTGCAAAATACACTTCCAGGCAGCCAATGTAAGCTTACGGAACAATAAAGTACATTCCTTAGAAGCGCCCTGAAAGGCTCCTGGCTAATCCAAAACAAACAACTTCACTGAACCACGAATGGTACATCTAAAAATGGACTCGACAAAACAGAGGACCAAAAAGCCTGAATCTTCACATATACCCAGAAGGAGTGCATAAAAGTACCATCAGCTGCCTTTAATTTAATACATGTACGTGAACGCCCACCCCCCACTTTAGAAAGCTGGAGCTGTGTAAGGTAAGCCCTATGGATGACCTGAAAGTGACATTCCTGAAGCCAGTATCCAGAAATTGTGAGGAATACCACTAATAGCAGCCTAAACATCCCACCCAGCTAAAGAGCGGCCCAAATCTCTAGCCTATTTCCCTTTCAACACCCCAAAATCTGGCCCTGGTATCGCCTGCTGAAGTGCTTTATGTAGTCCTGAAATGCAGATAACCTGCACGGAGATGTTGTGAAAAAAAAATCCCTCAGTTTGACCCCCATTCTATTACTAGCAGTGTCCTCAGCCAAAAAAGCCACATAGTGCTTAACTTGACAGTGTGTAAACCTATTCCCCAATGAACTACTATACGTTGTTGGAGATCCTCAAAGGGAAGAATTCCTCCATCATTAGCTAATAAGTACTCCAAATCCGTTTATCCCTTGCCTCTCCCAATTCAGGAAAACTGCATTATCCATCCCAGCTGCAAAGTCTCCATTCCCTCTAATGGGAAGTTGATCTGTGACCCTGGGGTCCCCCCCAGCAATCCAAGAAGCACATACCGCACTTCCTGCATCGGTTTAAGAAGTACATTCCTCCTCATCTACACCAGAATCTGAGCTAACGGTGTGTGTGGAGCAGATATAAACAATTATAAGGGGCAAAAAAGACTTGTTCCCACTCCAGTGTGGTAAACCAATGTTTCGAGGTGAGCCAATCATGCAAGTGACACAAGAGGCAAGCTCTATTGTACCATTTGACATTTGGAATACCAAGGCCGCCCCAGGCCCATTGCCCAACAAGAAAGAAAACCGCATGTTAGCCTTCTTACCCACCCAACAAAAATGATGAAACAGACGATAAAGGTGATCAAAGTCTTTCCCTTTCAGGCTGAGGGGGAGGGTCTGTATGACATAAAGCCACCTTGGAAATATAATTGTACAAATAAGATGAATCCTGCCCAAGAGAGAAATCAGTAGGTCCTGCTAGCTATCCAACTGTGTACACGTAGCCTCCAACACCCAAGAGACGTTGATAGAATAAAGGGTGGACATGTTGACGGTGAGTTGAATGCCCAGATACATAAATGAGCCTTCAGCCCATCGTAAATCGTAAAGGAAACTGGTTTCTCCCCTCCCCCTAAAGATACCTAACCTGCGCCGACGATGGCAGAGCCTCCGATTTAAGAAAAATCCTGTGTAGTCGCCATACTCCCAGAAAAATTCTAATAATCCGTAGAGAGATTCCCTAGGATGTAAGATATGAACCAGCATATCGTATACAAAAGTTGCTGAACCCATCCGGATGCTGCAAATGTCAGATTTGTCGTTGAAATATCTCAGTAGAGGGTCTAGCATCAATGCAAAAAGCAATAGGGAAGGAGGGCAACCCTGTCGGGTACCCCATAAAATAGGGAAGCAAGCCAAGGTACAATCATTTACAGATAGGCTTGGGGAGCAGAGTATAGGGACCTAATCGCAGAGACAAAATGACCCGTAAAACCATAGGTCTCCAATGTTGCATATTAAAAAGCCCACTGTACCTGGTCAAACGCCTTCTTGGCGTTGAAGCTGATTAACAAAACACACTCCCATCCTGTGCTCTCTTCTCTAACGATAGGAGAATATTGAAAAGATTGTTGCTTGACAAAACCAATTTGAGACTCTTGGAGCAGGGATGGTAGCACTCTGGCCAATCTGTTCGCCAGAATTTTAGCTAACAATTTGGCCTCAAAATTTAACAGCGAGATCGGTCATAAGAATGTAAGAGTAGCCATACTGGGTCAGACCCATCGTTCAGTATCCTGTTTTCCAAACAGTGGTCAAGCCAGGTCACAAGTACCTGGCAGAAAGCCAAATCATGGCAGCGTTCCATACTACAAATCCCAGGGCAAGCAGTTGCGTCCCCATTTCTGTCTCAATAGCAGACTATGGACTTTTCCTCGAGGAATTTGTCCAAACCTTCCAGATATGCTAACCATCGTTACCACATCCTCCAGGAAAGAGTTCCAGGGCATAACTATTCATTGAGTGAAAAAATATTTCCTCCTATTTATTTTAAAAGTATTTCCATGTAACTTCCTCAAGTGTCCCCTCGTCTTTGTACTTTTGGAACAAGTAAAAAATCGATTTACTACTTCTTGTTCTACACCACTCAGAATTTTGTAGACCTCAATAATATCTCGCCTCTTCCTTGTCATCAAGCAGATGCAGCCATTACAGATGGATTGTGTCCATCAACCAGCAGAGAGAGAGACCACACTTTTTTCAGTGCCTCATACCAGATTGCTCCACTGCCTCTCTTCAGTATTCTCTATCTCCCCTAGCAGAGTGGCTGCAGCTGCTTCAAGCTCCATCTAAAATCTGCCTGGAGGTTGCTCCTGTGTTTTTGCCTGTTGTTAGCAGGGGTGTTGTAGGCTATAGCAGCTTCACTTTACAGGCACATAGGTTCGCCCTTTCCCTGCCTTACCCATACTTCCGTGGATGTGGACACATTGCTTAGCTTTCCCTGTCCTTCCCCACCAACAGTGGATGCAGGCACATAGGTTCGCCCTTTCCCTGCCTTTCCCACTCACCTGAGCCTCCGGAGTTCTATTTACCTCTGCTTTCCTCACAGCGTAAAAAAAAAAAAAAAGGAACAGAGGTTTTTCCTTGCCTTTTTCTGTGGGACCAGAGCTGTGATGCTCGGTCCAGTGAGGTAAGAATGTTTTCTGACTCCTCCGGGGTGGGCCCGCGATCGGGGCGATTTGGTGTGAACCACCATTCTGAATTTTACCGCTGTTTTCGGCGATGGCTGCGGAGACAGTAAAGCGCTGTTCCAAGTGTGGCAAGCACAGGTCAGCAGCGGGGCTCTGTAAATCGTGCTGTACAGACGTTAGAGCCGGCCCGAGCATGGCGAGCGACGATTCTTTGCTCTCTGGGCTGGCAGTGGACGCCATTTTGAATTTACCACATGGCGCGACCTCCGCTGAGACGGAGAGTCCTGAGCCCGGGGGGAGGCCTCGGAGTGAGGCTGATATGAGAGCTACTAGCCCCGGCAGAGATCCGGGTGCCCAGGGTGAGTTTTTCTCCCCTGATTTTGTCTTATTAATGCATAAAGCATACATGCTTAAAAGAGCTCTTCCACAAAGCCCTGCAGGGGCCTCTTCTAATGCCCCCCCCCCCCCGGTGGATTCTAGCCTGGGTATGCCCTCTGAGGCGTTATTCCCTGATAATTGGCAGAATATGAAGCGCAGAAGGGCACTTTCCCCTTCAGAGAGTGCTGCACTTCCATTTTCCCCCCCCGTGGTCGGGCGGCGAGGATTCGGAGGACTCTGGCAGGCCTTCATGGTCTGAGGAGCCAGAGTCTGGTGCAGAAGTGACTCAGGATCTGGACGATCCCTCCGCGGTGAGGATTTTCCACCGTGATGAGGTGCCAGCGCTTATTTCTGATGCCCTGCAGGCTCTCTCTATTGAGGACCCTGCCAGTGGCACAGCCTCCTCTGTGAATCCTAGGATGGCTAATACCAAAAAGCCTGCTCGAGCCTTTCCTTTGCATGACTCCATCCAAGAGCTTATTTCGGCTCAATGGGCTGACCCCGAGGGACCTTTGAAAGTTTCCAGGGTTATGGGGCAATTATACCCTCTGAGTGAGGAGCATATGGCTCGCTTTGCTATGCCTAAAGTGGATGCCCTAGTCACAGCTGTGACAAAGAGCACTACCCTCCCTGTTGAAGGAGGTGTTGCCCTGAAGGATATTCAAGACCGTAGACTGGAATCAGCACTTAAACGGTCATTTGAAATTGCAGGTCTCACTATTCGGGCATCTGCATGCAGTTGTTATGCTGCTAGAGCCTGCCTGGCTTGGTTGCAACAGGCAGTGGAACAGCCCAGTGATGGAGTGGAGCCCTTTGCAGATGTGGCTCCGCGGATGGAGTCGGCCTTGTCCTTTCTTGCTGACGCCCTTTATGATATTGTCAGAGCTTCGGCTAAACACATGGCAGTAGCAGTGGTGGCTCGCCGTCTTCTTTGGCTACGGCATTGGGCAGCAGACATGGCCTCTAAGCAAAGGTTGGTGAAGTTGTGCTTTCAAGGCCTTCTCCTGTTTGGTGAGGAGTTGGAGAAAATTGTGAAGGGCCTGGGTGAGGCTAAACCCCAGCGCTTGCCCGAAGATAGGCCTTGGCCTTCCTCTAAGGGTGCGGCGGTCCACCCCTCTTACAGACCTCGCTTCCGTGAAGCTCGAAGGTACCGCCCGGGGCGTTCTGCTGGGTTCACTTCTCGTGCCCGTTTTCAGCAGAGGAACTCCTTTTGCTCGGACAAACGTTCCACAGCCACTGGCTCAAGGCCTGGAGTTCAGGGGCGACCCTCTCAATGATGGTGCGCCGGCCCTCTCTTCGAGTCCTGTCATCGGAGGACGTCTTTCCCTCTTTGCCGAGGAGTGGGCCAACATTTCCTCAGATCAGTGGGTCTTGGACCTGATCAGAGATGTTTTCAGAATACAATTTGACGCCCCAGTAAGAGACGTGTTTGTGGAGTCCCGATGCGGTTCTGCCGCCAAACAGGCGGCGGTAGAGGAGACTTTGCAAGGTCTGATTCAGATAGGGGCAGTGTCCCCGGTACCTCCTGCCGAACACAGCTGCGGCCACTACTCCATCTACTTTGTGGTGCTGCGAAAAGGAGGGTCTTTTCGCCCTATTCTGGGCTTAAAAGAATTAAACAAGTCCCTGAGAGTGCGGCATTTTCACATGGAAACCCTGCGCTCCATCATTGCGGTGGTACAGCCAGGAGAGTTTCTCACGTCTCTGGACCTGAAAGAAGCTTACTTGCACATACCAATTTGGCCCCCGCACCAGAAGTTTCTGAGGTTTGCGGTGATGGGAAAGCATTTCCAGTTCCGGGCCTTGCCTTTTGGCCTCGCCACAGCTCCCCGCACCTTTTCGAAGGTTATGGTGGTAGTAGCTGCCTTTCTAAGGCGAGAGGGTATTCGGGTTCACCCGTACCTGGACGACTGGCTTATTCAAGCAAACTCTGCTGCAGAGAGTCAGCATGTAACAGCCAGAGTGGTCTCAGTACTTCAATCTCTGGGCTGGGTCGTCAATTTGGCCAAAAGTCACCTGACCCCCTCGCAGTCTCTAGAATATTTGGGGGCCAGGTTCGACACAGCCTCTGGGTATGTGTACCTACCCGAGCAAAGGCGGTGCAAGCTTCAGAATCAGGTCCGTCTGCTCCTGATGATGTCCCGCCCGCGAGCTTGGGACATTGTCCAGCTGCTTGGATCGATGACGGCCACCATGGAACTGGTGCCCTGGGCAAGAGCGCACCTGAGACCTCTACAGTATGCTCTACTCCAAAGATGGTCTACAGTATCTCAGGATTATCAATGCAGACTCTCTTGGCTCCCTGCGGCCCGACTCAGTATGGAGTGGTGGCTCTCAGACAGCATGCTGCGGCGAGGAATGCTGCTGGCGCTCCCCGATTGCTGCCTAGTGGTGACAGATGCCAGCCTGAAAGGCTGGGGCGCACATTGCAAGGGGAAGCATGCCCAGGGTCTATGGACACCCGAGGAGTCGGAGTGGTCCATCAACCGCCTAGAGTTGAAAGTGGTGTTTCAGGCGTTTCTGGCTTTTCAAGTGACCCTGGAAGGATTGGCTGTCAGAGTGATGTCGGACAACACGACAGCAGTGGCCTACATAAATCGACAAGGCGGCACTCAGTGCAGAGCTCTAGCTGCGCAGGCCGAACAAATTTGTCACTGGGCCGAGATGCATCTACAGTTTCTGTCGGCAGCTCACATTGCAGGTCAGAGCAACGTGCAAGCCGATTATCTAAGCAGGCATCAGATCGATCCAGCGGAGTGGGAACTTGCAGACGAAGTATTCCTGCAGATATGTGCCAAGTGGGGCAAGCCCGTGATGGATCTTATGGCGACAAGCATCAATGCCAAAGTCCCGTGCTTTTTCAGCAGACGGAGAGATCCTCGCTCGGCGGGGTTGGATGCCTTGGCTCAACCCTGACCTCCGGGCCTACTGTATGTGCTCCCTCCGTGGCCCTTGATAGGGCGAGTGCTCCTGCGGATTAGGCTGCATCCAGGAGAAGTGGTTCTCGTTGCCCCGGATTGGCCCAGGAGGCCTTGGTATGCGGACCTCTGACAGATGCTCGTAGAGGATCCCCTTCAATTACCTCTGGTTCCCAACCTGTTGTCACAGGGTCCGGTGACCATGGAGGACGCCGGCCGATTTGGTCTTATGGCCTGGCGATTGAGAGGGCGCAATTGAGAGAGAAAGGCTATTCCAATAAAGTAATTACCACTCTCCTGCAAGCCCGCAAGCGTTCCACTTCCATGGCTTATGCCAGGATTTGGCGCCAGTTTGATGTCTGATGTGCTTCCAAAGAGATCACACCCCTGCGGGCTCCTGTCTCGACGATTCTGGACTTTTTGCAGGATGGTGTACAAAAAGGCTTGGCCTATAATTCCCTGCGGGTGCAAGTGGCAGTGTTGGCCTCCCTGCGTGGCAAGGTTGAAGGCGTGTCTTTAGCTGCACATCCAGATGTGGCACGGTTTCTTAGAGGGGTGCTTCGGCTCCGTCCTCCCGTGCGTGCACCTTGTCCAGCTTGGAACCTGGGGCTAGTGCTGAAAGCCCTTCAGGTTGCTCCCTTTGAACCGCTTCGGCGTGCTTCAGAGACAGATTTGACACTGAAGGCCATCTTTTTAGTGGCCATTACTTCGGTAAGACGGGTGTCAGAGCTCCAGGTGCTGTCCTGTAGAGACCCTTTTCTGCAATTTTCAGAGTCCGTGGTCACGGTTCGGACCGTGCCTTCCTTCTTGCCTAAGGTGGTTTCAGCGTTTCACCTAAACCAACCTATTTTATTGCCCTCCTTTGTCAAGGAGGAGTTTCCAGAATCTTTTGGGCAATTGCACCTGTTGGACGTTCGCAGGACTCTGCTGCAGTATCTGCGAGTTTCTAACTCTTTTTCAGGATCTATGATCATCTGTTTGTTTTGCTATCAGGTCCTCGTAGAGGGTCTCCAGCGTCTAAAGCTGTCCTCACTTGGATTCCAGGGCTCTGTCCTTTCCTGGTTCTCTTCCTACCTCTCCCTCCGCACCTTTAGTGTTCACTCTGGTGGATCCTCTTCTACTTCTATCCCTCTGCCTGTCGGCGTACCTCAGGGTTCTGTTCTTGGTCCCCTCCTCTTTTCTATCTACACTTCTTCCCTTGGTTCATTAATCTCATCCCATGGCTTTTCCTACCATCTCTATGCTGATGACTCCCAAATCTACCTTTCTACCCCTGATATCTCATCTTGCATCCAAACCAAAGTTTCAGCGTGCTTGTCTGACATTGCTGCCTGGATGTCTCAACGCCACCTGAAATTAAATATGACCAAAACCGAGCTTCTCATTTTCCCCCCCAAACCCACCTCCCCGCTCCCCCCGTTTTCTATTTCTGTTGATGGCTCTCTCATTCTCCCTGTCTCCTCAGCTCGAAACCTTGGGGTCATCTTTGACTCTTCTCTCTCCTTCTCTGCTCATATCCAGCAGACCGCCAAGACCTGTCGTTTCTTTCTTTACAACATCCGTAAAATCCGCCCCTTTCTTTCCGAGCACTCTACCAAAACTCTCATCCACACCCTTGTCACCTCTCGTTTAGACTACTGCAATCTGCTTCTTGCTGGCCTCCCACTAAGTCACCTCTCCCCTCTCCAGTCGGTTCAAAACTCTGCTGCCCGTCTCATCTTCCGCCAGGGTCGCTTTACTCATACTACCCCTCTCCTCAAGACCCTTCACTGGCTCCCTATCCGTTTTCGCATCCTGTTCAAACTTCTTCTACTAACCTATAAATGTACTCACTCTGCTGCTCCCCAGTATCTCTCCACACTCGTCCTTCCCTACACCCCTTCCCGTGCACTCCGCTCCATGGATAAATCCTTCTTATCTGTTCCCTTCTCCACTACTGCCAACTCCAGACTTCGCGCCTTCTGTCTCGCTGCACCCTACGCCTGGAATAAACTTCCTGAGCTCCTACGTCTTGCCCCATCCTTGGCCACTTTTAAATCTAGACTGAAAGCCCACCTCTTTAACATTGCTTTTGACTCATAACCACTCGCCTCCACCTACCCTCCTCTCTTCCTTCCCGTTCACATTAATTGATTTGATTTGCTTACTTATTTTTTTATTTTTTTTTTTTGTCTACTAGATTGTAAGCTCTTTGAGCAGGGACTGTCTTTCTTCTATGTTTGTGCAGCGCTGCGTATGCCTTGTAGCGCTATAGAAATGCTAAATAGTAGTAGTAGTAGTAGTAAAGCCACTATTGCTCGCTGGCTTAAAGAAACTATCTTTTCAGCTTATTTGCTTGCCGGCCGGCCTCCGCCTGATGCCTTTAAGGCACATTCCACTAGAGGAATTTCCTCTTCTTGGGCTGAAACTGGAGCACTCTCTCTTCATGAGATTTGTAGTGCAGCAACATGGGCTTCTAAGCTCTTTTGCCCGACATTACAGGCTGGATGTGGCTGCCAGGAGGGACGCACATTTTGGAGCGCAAGTGCTGGCGCGTGGTGTGGCTTGTTCCCACCCTATCTAGGGATTGCGTTGATACATCCCATCTGTAATGGCTGCATCTGCTTGATGACAAGGAGGGGAAAATTAGGTTCTTACCGTGATAATTTTCTTTCCTTTAGTCATAGCAGATGCAGCCATGATCACTCCCTGTCTGATTGCTATCTGCTGTAAATCTATTTCAGGTTCTGTTCATGTTTCCTGGAAATTCCGTCCTTGGGAGAAAGTCAGAAAGCAGTCTTCAGGATTCTTGTTCAATTAAAGGAGGATGACTTAATTCCCTCCAGTTTCATGTTTTGGAGGATGAGTTTATTTTCTCTGGGAGGATGAGTTTAAGCCTTCCGGGAGGATGTTTCATTCCCTCCATTCTGAGTTAATGCCCTTTGTTGTAGGGTCATCGTTCGCTGTGAGGAAAGCTCATGTTATTCCCATTGCGGTTTGCCATACTGCTTTGGAAGCTTCAAATACTGGAGAGGCAGTGGAGCAAGCTGGTATGAGGCACTGAAAAAAGTGTGCTCTCTATCTCCCTCTGCTGGTTGATGGACACAACCCATCTGTAATGGCTGCATCTGCTATGACTAAAGGAAAGAAAATTATCACGGTAAGAACCTAATTTTCCCATCTGTCTCTTAACCTCTTTAGCCTTTCCATCACCTTTATCATTTTGATCACACTTCTTTGAACCTTTTCTAATTCCGCAATATCTTTTTTTTGAGATACAGCGACCAGAACTGAACGCAGTACTCAAGGTGCGGATGCATTATAGTATTTTCAGTCTTATTCATCATCCCTTTCCTAATAATTACTAGCATCCTGTATTTTTTTTTTTGGCCACCGCCACACACTGAGCATGTAATTTCTGCATGCTATGTACATCGACATTAGATCTTTTTCTTGAGTGCTGACCCCCCATTTGGACCCTAGCGTCGAGTAACTATATGATTTGCTCACCCCCCAGGTGGACCATAGCATCAGATAGCTATGATGCGTATTCTTTCCAATGTGCATCACCTTGCATTTATCCACATTAAATTTCATCTGCTATTTGGATGCCCAGTCTTCCAATTTCCTAGTCTTCCTGCAATATTTCACAGTACGCAAGTGTTTTAACAGAATTGAATAATTTTGTATCATCTGCAAATTTAATCACCTCGCTTGTCATTCCGATTTCCATATCATTTATAAATATGTTAAATAGCACCGGTCCTAGTACAGATCCCTGCGGCACTTCACTGTTCACCCTCTTCCATTGAGAGAAATGATCATTTAACCCTACCCACTGTTTTTTGTCCAATAACCAATTCCTAATCCGCACCAGAACTTTGCCACCTATCCCATGACTCTTTAATTTTCTCAGGTCTCTCATGAGCAACTTTATCAAAAGCTTTCTGAAAATCTATATACACTACATCAACCGGCTCACCTTTATCCACATGTTTATTCATATCTTCAAAGAAATGAAGCAAATTGGTGAGGCAAGACTTCCCTCGGCTGAAGCCATGCTGACTCTGTCCCATTAATACGTTTGTCTATGTGTAATTTTATTCTTTATAATAGTTTCTGCTATTTTGCCTGGCACCGACATAAGGCTTACTGATCTGGATCACCCCTAGAACCCTTTTTAAAAATCGGTGTCACATTGGCCATCCTCCAATCTTCAGGAACTATGGACGATTTTTAACGACATGTGACATATTACTAACAGCAGAACTGATAATAATCTTGAAATAACATCCAGAAAGATTCAAAAATTTTGCTTAGCTGCAGCTTCAAAACGCCTATCAGATAGTTAACAGGTCATAGCCGCCGCTGTAGCTTGTCGTACCGAAAAATGATTGATCTACTGAATGCCTCCTTCCCCTCCCCTTCAACTAAAAACTGAACAGTCTGGAACAATTCAGATGGCCTATTCAATACTTCCTTAATTTTAGTACTATAAAATGTATTCCTAGTATCACACATTGCCCTATACTCCAAGAGGCTCAGTTTATTTATTTGTTGCATTTGTGTCCCACATTTCCCCACCTTTATGCAGGCTCAATGTGTCTTACATTATGCTGTAATGGGAATCACCATTACCGGAATGAGAAATAGTGTGGTATTGCATTAAAGTTCATAAGTGACAGAGTAATTTAAGCAGTCAGGCATAGAGAGTTCATTTCCGGAATGAGAAATAAAGTGGTATTGCGTTACAGTTCAGTGGTGACAGAGTAAATTAAGCAATCAAGTATAGAGGATTCGGTTTTGTCCAGTTCTGGTATGTTTCGTTGTCTGGTATTTAGGATAGATCATTGTGGTATGCCTTTTTGAACAGGTTGATTTTTGGAAGTTTGTTAGGTCGTGCATTGTTTTTATGACGTTTGGTAGTGCATTCCATAGTTGTGTGCTTATGTAGGAGAAGCTGGATGCATATGTTGATTTATATTTTAGTCCTTTGCAACTAGGGTAGTGGAGATTCAGGAATGTGCGTGCTGACCTTTGTGTTCCTGGTTGGTAAGTCTATTAGGTCTGTCATGTAGACTGGGGCCTTGCCGTGAATAATTTTATGACCCAGTGTGCAAATTTTGAACGCAATACGTTAAGAATCATAATCATCTTCCTTAGCTTTACACCTCTGCAAGTATTTCGCTTGTCTCAGTTGAGCAAGCAGTTGTCAACAGCAGCGTTTTTTCCATGGTCCAAAGTTAATGTTCGCCTTCACTTTAACCAGTGAGCCTGATGTCGGTGCCGGGCAAAATGGTACAGACTATTATAAAGAACAAAATTACAGAGCATATTCAAAAACATGGATCAATGAGACAAAGCCAACATGGATTTAGTGAAGGGAAATCTTGCCTCACCAATCTATTACATTTCTTTGAAGGGGTGAACAATTGTGGAGAAAGGTGAGCCGGTTGTTCTCCAAGGACAAGCAGTCTGCTTATTCTCGCACGTAGATTGACGTCTGCGTCGGCCCCGGGAATTGGCATTTTGCCATAGCAAAGAACAAAAAAACATTGCTAGAGTCTTCTGGCGCGCACACCTCAGTTACTTTTTTTCCGCGATGAGGTGCAGGAGGTTCCTCCTGTGCTCCTTGTTCTGGCCTGGGAAAGAGGAGTTCTTGAGCGATTTCCCCCCCCCCCCCCCCCCCGTGTATTTTTTTCTTGTTTATTTTCTTTAAAAAAAAAAAAAAAAAGAGCTTAGGACCCCTTTTTATCTAAAATCCTCAGTCTCCTTTCCTTTTCAACGCAACCGGCTTTCTGCTTATTTTTGTGCCCCTTTTTTATTGGCACAATTGAGTCTTTCTTTTGATTTCGCTGGAGCCATTTTTCTTTCCATGTCATCAAGGACACCCAGCGGCTTCAAACATTGTACTCTGTGCAACTGGACCATTAGGTACTGATACCCATTCCTGGTGTATCCAGTGCCTTGGGCCCGACCACAGCCCAGCTGCTTGTGCTCTGTGTCTTCATATGAAGAAGAGGACCCAAGTAGCTCAAGAACCCAACGTGAGAAATTTTTTGGGGTCCGGTCCTTTGACGTCGGCATTGACATCGGTACTGAGGTCAACAATGAGGTAAGCATCGACGTCAGGAGCAGAGGTAATGGCTGCTGAGAGACCATGTTGCGCTGGGAGCAGTGAGGTGTCGAGTGGGTCTCCACCTGTCTCGAGGCCTCCTGTTATGCAGGCCCCCCCCGGGACTGACGGTCTTCGGACCCAACCCCGAGGAGTCGTGAGGATTCCACGTCGTCCTAGTCAGCATCAAGGAGGCTCGGTGACGGGCATCGAGTGAAGGCGAAGAAGCACCGTCACCGATCTCCTTTGACACATGGTGCCGGGAGCTCCGGGGCGTCGAAGGACTCTGCACCTGAGAAACATCGGCGCCGAGAGAATCGCTCCCCCTCCATACAGGAGGTGCAGATGCGTCGGCCTCTTAGCATCCCAGCACCTGAACCTCAGCAGATTCTACTACCGGCTGATCCACTGATCCCGCAGCCTTCTCTGATGGTGGCTCCTAACGAGCGCATCCGGGCCCTGCTTCCAGAACTTCTGGAAGGACTGCTGTGCAGTCTGCTTCTGTGTTGGGGGGGGGCGGGTGCTTGTGCCTTCCGTGCCATCTGCTGCAGTAGTGTCTGGCCCTTCACCTGCGGTGAGGCCCTCGTCCATGCAGGCTGTCGGCCTCTCTGCATCTCCATCGAGGACGTTGATCCTCAGCATCGAGGCAGGCTCAGTCTCAGAGTTCCCTTAGGGAGGTACTTTCCAATACTGAAGATGAGCGTTCGTGGGAGTCTGAGGAAGATCCCAGATACTTTTCTTCTGATGAGTTGTATGGGATTCCCTCTGAACCTTCCCCTCCACCTGAAAGGATACTGTCTCCTCCTGAAAGTTTCTCTTTTACATTTTGTGTCCGGGAAATGGCTACTGCTTTTCCATTTCCTGTGGAGGACGAGCCCAGGGCTGAGATGCTCGAGGTCCTGCATTATCCCTCTCCACCTAAGGAGGCTGTGATGGCTCCTTTGCATAAGGTACTCAAGGAAGTCCTTATGTGAAACTGGTCGTTCCCTCTGTCTGGCCCCGTGATCCAGAAGAAAGCGGATTCCCAGTTTTTGATCCACTGTGAATCTGGATTGATGAGGTCTTAGTTACCCCACAATTCCATGGTGGTGGACTCTGCCCTCAAGAGAGCCAAACGTACTAGAGACTATGCCTTGGTGCCCCTAGGCAGAGAAGCTTGGACCTTGGATTCTTTTGGGAGGAAGACGTATCAGGCCGCTATGCTCGCTGTCCGTATCCAAGCTTACCAGCTCTTCACGAGCGTTCACTTGTGGAACTCGGTGAGGCAGCTGTCTACCTTGGTTGATGTCCTGCCTTCGGAGCAGGCCAAGCCTTTTCGCCAGGTGGTCAGGCAGCAGATGGTGTGTCATAAATTCCAGGCCAGGGGCGCTTATGACTCTTTTGATGTGGCATCCAGAATTGCTGCTCAAATTATAGTGATGCTCAGACTCTCATGGCTGCATGTCTCTGACCTGGATCATTCAGTCCAGCAGAGGATGGGGGATGTACCTTGCCAGGGGGATAATCTTTTTGGAAAGAAAGTAGAGGATCTTGTTGACCAGACCAAGAAGCGTAATGATGCTATGGATTCTGTCTCCCGCCAGACGCCTTCTGCTACAACCTCCTCAACCAGGAGATTTTTTGGGTGGGAAGCGGAGTGCTCACTATTCCTATTCTAGGCATAGGTATACTCCGGCTTCTCGACATCCTGGTCAGGCTCAGCCCCAGCGTGCTCGTTCTCGTCAACAGAGTGCGCCAAAGGCTCCTGTTGCTCTCCAGTAAAAGCAAGGGGCAAGCTTTTGACTGGCTCCAGTTAAGCATAGCCTAAGTAAAAGTGTCCATACATGATGGCTTGCCGGTTGGAGGGAGGTTAATCTTTTTCACCAAAGGTGGCCTCTCGTAACCTCCGACTGGTGGGTTCTTCAAATAGTCCGGTTAGGATACACACTGAATCTGGAATCCAAACTTCCAAATTGCCCACCGGGAGCTGATTCATACAGCTCCCAGCACAAGCAGGTACTTGCAGAGGAACTCTCCGCCCTTCTAAAGGCCCATGCGGGCAAAACCGTTCCACCAGGGGAAGAAGGGATGGGATTCTTTTCCAGGTACTTCCTTGTGCAAAAGAAAACAGGGGGGATGTGTCCCATCCTAGACCTAAGGGTCCTGAACAAATTCCTAGTCTGAGAAAAGTTCAGGATGGTTTCCCTGGGCACCCTTCTTCCCATGATTCAGTAGAACCATTGGCTATGCTCTCTGGACTTAAAGGATGCTTACATACAGATCTCGATACTCCCAGCTCACAGGAAATATCTTCAATTTTAGCTGGAAACACAGCATTTCAGTACCTTGTACTGCCCTTTGGCCTACCGTCTGCGCCCAGAGTGTTTATAAAGTGTCTAGCGGTAGTCGCAGTGTCGCTACACAGAGTGGGAGTGCATGTGTTTCCTTATCTCAGCGATTGGCTGGTAAAGAGCACCTCCGAGGACGGTGCTCTGGAATCCAGGCGGATGACTATTCAGGTGCTAGAGCTACTGGGGTTTGTAATAAATTAATCCAAGTCCCATCTCTCTCCAGTTCAGAAATTGGAGTTGATTGGAGCTCTACTGGACACGAAGACAGATCGGGCTTATCTCCCCGAGACAAGGGCAGACAACCTGCTGTCTCTGGTGTCCAGAGTTGGAGCGTCTCAGCAGGTCACAGCTCAGCAAATGTTAAGGTTCTTGGGGCACGTGGCCTCCACAGTTAATGTAACACCCATGGCATGTCTACATATGAGATCAGCTCAATGGACCCTAGCTTCCCAGTGGTTTCAAGCTGCAGGGGATCTGGAGGATGTGATCCAACTGTCCGCCGATTTTTGAAAATATCTTCAGTGGTGGACAATCCGGTCCAATTTGACCATGGGTTGACTATTCCAAATTCCTCAGCCACAAGAAGTGTTGACGACGGATGTATCCCTCCTAGGGTGGGGAGCTCATGTAGATAGGCTTCACACTCGGGGAGCCTGGTCTTTCTGTGAGACAGGTCTTCAGATCAACCTCCTGTAATTACGAGCGATCTGGAACGTTCTGAAGGCTATCGGAGATCGGCAGTCCAACCAAATCATCTTGATTCAAACAGAAACAATCAGTATGCGATGTACTACACCAACAAGAAGGTGGGACTAGATGTCGCCCTCTGTGTCAGGAAGCTGTCCAGATGTGGCTTTGGGCATGCCTTCAGGACATGTATCTCCAAGCCAATTATCTGGCAGGTGTAAACGACAGGCTGAGCAACGGAATGCAACCTCACAAGTGCTCTCTGAATATGGGCATAGCCCGCAAGACTTTCCGAGTGTGGGGTATCCCCTCGGTGGATCTTTTTGCCACTCAGATCAATTCGTTCTGTTCCAGGCTTCAGGCCCACAACAGACTAGCATCAGATGCCTTCCTCCTACATTGGGGAGCAGGCCTTCTGTATGCGTATCCTCCCATACCTCTAGTAGGAAAGACTTTGCTGAAACTCAAGCAAGACTGCGGAATCATGATCCTGATTGCAACTTCTGACCATCTCAGATTTGGTTCCCTCTTCTTCTGGAATTGTCCTCCGAGGAAGCGTGGAGATTGGAGTGTTTCCCAACCCTCATCACTCAGAATGAGGGGTTGCTTCTACATCCCAACCTCTCTGGCTCTCACGGCCTGGATGTTGAGACCTTAGAATTCGCCTCCTTGGGTCTTTCAGAGGATGTCTCCCGAGTCTTGCTTACTTCCAGAAAATAGTCCACGAGGAGGTTTGCTGTCTGGTGTGACAGCAAGGCCCTAGATCCTCTCTCTTGTCCTACACAGACCCTGCTTGAATACCTTCTACACTTGTCAGAGTCTGGTCTCAAGACCAACTCCGTAAGGGTTCACCTCAGCGCAATTAGTGCTTATCATCTGCATGTGTGGAGGAGTGGCCTAGTTGTTAGGGTGGTGGACTTTGGTCCTGGGGAACTGAGGAGCTGAATTCGATTCCCGGCACAGGCAGCCCCTTGTGACTCTGGGCAAGTCACTTAACCCTCCGTTGCCCCATGTAAACTGCATTGAGCCTGCCATGAGTGGGAAAGCGCGGGGTACAAATGTAACAAAAAAAAAATGTAGAAGGTAAGCCTATCTCTGGACGGCTTTTAGTTGTTCCCTTTATGAGAGGTTTGCTTTTGTCAAAGCCCCCTGTCAAACCTCCACCAGTGTCATGGGATCTCAACGTCGTTCTCACCCAGCCATTGAAAGCTCCTTTTGAGCCACTGAATTCCTGCCATCTGAAGTACTTGACCTGGAAGGTCATTTTCTTGATGGCTGTTTCTTCAGCTCATAGGGTTAGTGAGCTTCAGGCCTTAGTAGTGGATGCACCTTATACTAAGTTTCATCACAACAGAATAGTTCTCCACACACATCCTAAGTTCCTGCCAAAGGTGGTGTCAGAGTTCCATCTGAACCAGTCAATTGTCTTGCCAACATTTTTTCCCCAACCTTGCGAAAGCAGCTTGCACACCTTGGACTGCCTTTTACGTGGAGTGGACGAAGCCCTTCAAACAGTCTGCCCAGTTGTTTGTTGCTTTTGATCCCAACAGGAGGGGAGTCGCCATCGGAAAATGCACAATCTCCAGTTGGCTAGCTGGTTGCATTTCCTTCATTTACGCTCATGCTGGGCTGGCTCTGGAGGGCCATGTCACGGCTCATAGTGTTGGAACCATGGCTGTGTTGGTGGCTCACTTAGTGAGCCTCCATTGATGAGATTTGCGAAGCTGCAGTGTGGTCTTCAGTCAACACATTCTCAGCTCACTAGTGCCTTTCACAGGATACTCGAGCAACAGTCGGTTTGGGCAGTCAATGTTGCAGAATCTGTTTGGGGTTTAGAATACAACTCCACCCCCCTAGGCCCATTTTATTCTGTTCCAGGCTGCACTCTCAGCTAGTTTCAGGTTAACCTATGTTAAGTTGTTTATTGTTTTGAGTGAGCCTGGACACTAGGGATACCCCACATGTGAGAATAAGCAGCCTGCTTGTCCACGGAGAAAGCCAAGATACATACCTGTAGCGGGTATTCTCCGAGGACAGCAGGCTGATTAGTCTCACAATCCCTCCCACCTACCCTTTGGAGTTTTTTGTTTTGCTTTTTCATTTAACTGATGTATGCGCTTGCGCGGCGGGCAGGAATTCAGACCGTGCATGCGCGGTTGAGCGCTGCATGTGCCAGAAGACTAGCAAAGTTTTTTGTTCTTTGCTATGGCAAAATGCCAATTCCCAGGCTGATGCGGATGTCGACTCACGTGTGAAAATAATCAGCCTTCTGTCCTCGGAGGTAAGTATCTTTGCTATATTGTGTATCTGGATTTTCAAAAGGCGTTTGACGAAGTACCTCATGAAAGAGTCCAGAATAAATTGGAGTCATGGTATAAGAGGTAGTGTCCTATTGTGGATTAAAAACTGGTTAAAAGATAGAAAACAGAGAGTAGGGTTAAATGTTCAGTATTCTCAATGAAGAAGGGTAGATAGAGCATTCCTCAGGGGTCTGTGCTGGCACCGCTGCTTTTTAACATATTTATAAATTATCTAGAGATGGGAGTAACTAGTGAGGTAATTTACATTTGCTGATGACACAAAGTTATTCAAAGTTGTTAAATCGCGAGAGGATTGTGAAAAATTACAAGAGGACCTTACGAGATTGGGCAGATGACGTTTAATGTGAGCAAGTGGGAAATGATGCAAGTGGGAAAGAGGAACCTGAACTATAGCTACGTCATGCAAGATTCCACGTTAGGAGTCACAGATCAAGAAAGGGATCTTGGTGTTGATAATAAATTGAAATCCTCTGCTCAGTGTGCTGCGGCGGCTAAGAAAGCAAATAGAATGTTAGGTGGTATTAGGAAAGGAATGGAAAACAAAAATGAGGATGTTATAATGCCTTTGTATCGCTCCATGGTGCGAACGCACCTCGAATATTGTGTTCAATTCTGGTCACCGCATCTCAAAAAAGTTATAGTGGAATTAGAGAAGGTACAGAGAAGGGTGGCGAAAATGATAAAGGGGTTGGAGCGACTTCCCTATGAGGAAAGGCTGAAGCATCTAGGGCTCTTCAGCTTGGAGAAGAGATGGCTGAGGGGAGATATGATTGTGGCCTATAAAGTGGAAAGGTTAGATGGGAATCATTTATTTACTCTTTCCAAAAATACTAGGACTAGGGGGCATGTGATGAAGCTACAAAGTAGTAAATTTAATACGAATGAGAGAATTTTTCTTCACTCAACGTGTAGTTATATTCTGGAATTCGTTGCCAGAGAATCTGATAAAGGTGGTTAGCTTAGTGGGGTTTGAAAAGGGTCTGGATGGCTTCCTAAAGGAAAAGTCCATAGACCATTATTAAATTGACGGGGAAATTCCACTGCTTATTTCTGGGATACAATACATAGACTAGTAGAAAATCAAATGTGTGTGTCTTATGTCTTGCTCATGTGTTAAAGGGAAAGTCTCATAACAGTCGCTGGGGTTATTTATACCACCAATCTCGGCGAGCCCTTATTTATTTATTTTTTTTAATTTGCTTTTTGAAACTTACATTTCAAGTGATAACACTTGTTAAGAAATACAGATAGGCATAAGTAATGCAGATAAATACAACCAAAAATTTTGTATTTAATCTTCTTTAGACCACAATATAGGAGGGGGGCAGTTTAGGCAATTCTTCCAGGAGAAGGAAAACCACATAAGACAAATTAAACATGTATATAGCTTAACACGCCTATCCAGACATCAACTTAAATCAGCCCAATATCAGATACTAAGTTACTGACATTTTTTTAAAATCTATAAATGCTTTCAAATGTTCAGGATTGAAGAAGATATATTTAAGCCCTAAATATTTTATCACGCATCTACAGGGGTAGTTCAAATAAAAGGAGGCTCCTATTTCTAGGGCCTCCTTTCTAATTGCTAAAAATGCCCTTCTTCTTTCCTGTGTCTGCTTGGCAACATCGGAGTACATCCATATTTTCGCCCCACAAAATAGGGACTGTATATGTCTAAAGAATAATCGTTTGCTTCTAAATCTTGCTCAAATATAAAGGACACTATTAAAGTATTTCTTTCAGAATCCTCATTTAATGAGGACTCTAAAAGTTCTGTTAAGTTCAAGTTTTGTCCATTTTTTTTTCTTTGTGACTCTATGTCCATTCCTGGTTCACTTTTCTTCTTTTGTGGAATATAATAAATTCGATTGATTGGAGGAATATGTTCTGGGGAATATTTCAAGACCTCTATCAAGTATTTTTTAAAAGCTTCTAAAGGAGAGATCCCAGTAGCTTGTGGAAAATTTAAAAATCGCAAATTTAATCTACGATTATAATTCTCCAGTTGTTCAAGCTTCCTATGTATACCAGCATTATCCTTTATTAACATAGTAGAAGTTCCTTGAATCTTTTCCACTTCAGTTTTAAGCTGAACCATTTGGGTTTTAGAGTCAGTTTTAATTGTTTCTATAGATTTAGAAAGATTGTCCACGGTACTCACAAGTGCTGCCATACCTTCCGTTGAGTCAGTAAGTTTGGTATCAAGTTGTTGGAGAGCATCCCATATGCTCTCTAAAGTTACCGTCTGAGGTTTAATCAGAGAAACTCTGTAAGCTTGATTGCCTGCCGGCTTCAAGCCTCCGTCGGTTGTACTCCCTTCCTGACCTCTTGCTTGGGAAAGCCCTTCGACGACTTCCGTTTCTGGCGTCCCAATAGGAGAGGGAGGACCTTCGGGCACAGGCGGTATGTTGGGCCCCCGGGGCGAAAGAGTGACATCGAGCCCCAAGTCTCGTAGCTCTCCCAGCAAAGAGACAGCAGGGCGGCTCCCGGTAAAAATTTCTGGAGTCCTCACGGTGAACCTTTCGATTGACGGCTGCGAGGGGGAAGAGGTCCTGACCGCCGAGGCTCCGGTCTTACCGCTCCTTTGCGCTTCGTATGCGGCATACTGGTAAGGTACAAAAAGATTAATTTCGCTGCCGTCGTCTAGAGGTCTCATCCGAGATTGCGGCGTGCCGCCATCTTGAAACGCCCCCGCGAGCCCTTATTTTGCGACAATTGTAATCATTGACAGTCCCTTCCTCCAGCCTCTGTTTTTTTGTATATTTTCTTTGTGTATTATTTCTTTTTTTTTTATATAGCTCTTTCTTCTTTTTTAGTAACTATTGTCTTGTGGATGTATCAATTTAATCACTTCAAGATCTCTGCGTACACACTGTGAACTCATGTGTTGAACATTAAGACTAGGCTGTACTTATTTTCAGTATTAAGTCTTCACTTATCTTGAGTTTCCAGGTGCTGATATTGCCCCCACAGGTGCCTGTTTCGCTCAACGTGGCTTTCTCAAGGGATTAGTAGCACTCTGGTCCTGAAATCAAACAGAAAAGTACAGACCCGTTAACACAGTCGTTCATCCAAAAGTGCTGGTGTACAGGAACGTAAAAACCTCCTAGCTTACAGCAGGACAGCCTCCCCTTACTCATGCGGGTGTCCAATATACAAATATGGCGGCCTTTAAATAGGCAAAGCTATTTTGAGCATTTCCTGTTTCCGGTACCTAAATCTGGTGTCTCACATAAAGCAACCCCAATGGATAAACGTGTTGAGACCCCTTGGTTCCAGGGTATCAAGATGATAAATCCAAAACGTTTCTTGTAGAAGTTTCCTATTCCTGTTCCCTCCTCTAGTGGTTAATGCCACGTGATCGATTGCCATGCGTTTGAGGACATCAGCTGAATGGTTATGCTGAATACAGTGATACACTAGAGGCGCTCCTATATTCTGTGCTGTGATCCGGGATCTGTGTTTGATCATCCTAGTATTTAATAATCTGCTGGTCTTACCTATGTATTTTTTGTTGTACGGACAAAGAACAGGATGATTTCATATTGAAACGGAATATGATCCTAAATAAGTGTTCTTTAGACCTTATGTTATTGATTATTGAGCAATTGAAATCAGCTCTACAAGAAGAAAAAGAACTATTAGACAAAGAATTGAAAAAATTAAAGGAAGGTGTCTCAGCGCAAGTATTTGATCAAAAACATCAACAACTGAAGGAACGACTTGAATTTAAAGACCAGCTATGTAAATCTAAGATTAAAAAATTGGCAAGAGACAGACTGGATTATGCACAAAACGTCGTCTACCCTTGGACTAAGGAGAAAACTGCTAGAGAAGATCCATCAACAGAATTCTTACCAACTGATACAACAGTCAAGAAGGTGACATTTAAGGCATTCCAGTTTTCAGACAGTTCCTCCAGTAACAGCGACCCAGATGAGGATTTTTTAGGGAGCCGGCCACCGCGGTCCATGAGAGGCCGCGGTGAAAGAAGATGTGGAAACCGGGGGCAATCCAGAACACGGCCCCACACCAGATCACAGTTTTTGAAAGATTTGAATGTCATCAACTTATCCAGTACTGACTTGACTCCGGCACAAACATCACTGTTATCAAAAGGCCTGTCATATGTTCCAACTAAGACGTTTAACCCTTTTCAATTTCGCATCGAACTTGAAAAATTCATTAGGTCCTTGCATTTGAGTGTTTCTTTGGGTGAACAGAAGTAAGCGAAACACCGTCCCGTGTTTACAACAAATCCCAATGGATCCCACCGATTCCTCTGGACCCAGTGGTCACAGTGTTTAAACAATTAGTTCTATGTGATATACACAAATTCTACGACATTGAATATCGCAGAACACAAGATAATTTGACAAAGCTAGAACGACTAGCATTGAAAGAACTAAGAAACAACCAGAATATAGTAATAAAATGAGCTGACAAGGGTAGGGCGGTCGTCGTTCAAGACATGGCAGTGGATGTCCAGGAAGAGTTGGCAACAGCATTCTCTTTAGAGGCACAGCAAAAAGTGCCCCTCACGTTCCATCACAGGCACATCAGGGACACAGTTACCGAATTGGACTATACCAAGTTACTGGCTGCCTGGAAACGAGATATCCCCATGGCCCTTACATTGCCTCAGTTCAAGTCCTATGTGCTTACAATGCGCAAAACAATGAACATGACACAGCACTGGGAGCTACAATACAAATTTGCTCTTCGACTCTACATTTCTCCCAGAAGAGCCTTTCACATGGGACTCTCGCCTTGGGGAGAGTGCCTCAAATGCAGGGATCCGGGGGCCACCCTCAGGCACATGTTTTGGTCCTGCAAGGGCATAGTCCGATTTTGGAAGGAGCTACTACAATATGTTTCTGAGATGTGGAAGGCGGGCTGGAAGTATGACTCGGCGCTGCTCCTGGGCCATCCTGTTCTCATACACCCTGTCCCATCAGGATTTACCACTTTTGTACACAAAGCTATTGTGGCTAAACAAGCGATACTCTCAGAATGGCTTACATACAACTACCCTACAGTATCGCAGTGGCATGTGCTTATGATAATGTTACTGCGGGTAGAGAGGGTGGGAATTACAGACTTTAAAATGAAGACTGGAGTGCGTTTCCAACTCACTTGGACTCCCTTTTGGAATACTCTGACTCCAACTGCAGGAGTAGACTGTTAAACTTCTAGATATTGCCCTGTACCCGTTATGTTCATTTGATGCCATAGCAAGGGAAACAAAGGGGGGGGGGGGGAGGGGAAGGGAATGGGAGGGAAGGTTATGTCCTATTTGTTGGGGTAGAAGTACTATGTGTATCAGATGTTCATACATGATGATAACTTTTCTTCTTCCTTAAGTTTTGAATAAAAATGATTGAAACATAAAGAGAAATTGCTCCATATTTTCAGTTCCAATTAGGATTACCAGCAGTTTCTTCAAAATGGGTATATCATGGCAACTTTTAAAACACCATCTCAAAGATAACCACCATTAATCAAGGGTCATGGATTTGATGTACCACCTTTCTGTGGTACAACCAAAGTGGTTTACATATTCTTTTTTATTTTTATGTTCTCAATACATAAAGATAAACCATATTTGCCACAATAAACAACCCATAAAGTATAACTTGAACATACACAGTGCAACTGTCAAAGCATATCCAATAACTTCTGCATTGAGTTTTTCCTTTACCCGTCACTCCCAACACACATCCTCACAATCTCTCCCTTGTAACATATCAATACTCAACTCTCACACACCATCCAACCCAATCATCCCCTCCCCCCATTCCTCTTTCCACCCTCCCTTCCCATTTCCGGACTCTCACCACTGGAGGTAACCCTGTTATGTGAGCATACCCACACACTTGTTCCACAGCTGAGCATATTGGCGATTACTAAGCCTATGAGGGTTAGAATAAGCCCGTATTTCATATTTGCCTATTTCGTTCATTTTTGCCCTCCACACCTCCCCTGTCACCGCTTCAGAAGAGATCCAAGAGCACAGGATAGCTTTCCTGCCCAGAAGCAGAGAGACATAAAGGAATCACCTACATGGCAGTGTCAGCCCCTGGCTCAGCAATAAGGACTGGTCCCCTAAGAGGAGGGTGGCATAATCCCATTCCAGGGTCCTCTTCAGGACATTCTTAAACACTTGAAAAATTTCAGTCCACAGCCGGAGTGCTGGGCATTCCAAGAAGGAATGTAAGAATGTACCTCTCTGCATCTTATATTTGTTACATGTATCATCTGCCCATAGTCCCATGCGTACCTCTCTAACTTTAAAGATGTATGCCCTGTGCAATAGCCTGTATTGTGTTTCTTGTAAATCAGCAGAACGCACCATCCTAAACAGTGTATCAAACAAACCCCCCCTATCGTCTGCCCTGTGTATTTGGTTCCCAACTCTTCATTCCACCAACCTGCCAAGGTGTCCATATCTGTCTTTGGCCTGTTCTTAACCATGAGTTTATACCAAGTCGAAAGGCTATTTAACCTATTAGGGATATTGAGGAGGACCTGATCAAGAAGACCCCAGGACCACTGATCTCCGTGTCTTGTTCTTAAAGAGGCCCAATAATGTCTAACCTGCAAATATAAACCAGGACTTATAGCCACCAACTTCAAGAGAGTGCTGTAAAATAGTTTACACCAGTATAATATTATAGAAATATTTTTATGTGTATAGAGTACCCTCAGATATTCACCACTATAACTGCAGTCAATAATGCTGCTACAAAGTGGCATAGCATTTCTTTCATCAGGTAACTCTAACAAATTTTTTGGGGAGAGCAACATATGCTCATTTTATATGCTTCCCAATCACCTCAGTGCTATAAAATCACTTATTACTTTTAAAATTGAAGTTGGTGGCTATAAGTCCTGGTTTGTGTGTACAAGTTATTGAATGTTACCAGAGACATTGATATTGTGGATTCGTTTTCTGTTGGTAACCTGCAAATATTGCATTAGATTAGTATTTGGAATATCCCAATGATCCTTCATCTCACTAAAGGTGAGGAAGGAGTCTTGTCCTGCACTATACAATTGTCCCAGGATCCTACAGCCCCTGTCCTCCCATCTGGAGAAAACAGAATGTCCCATACCCGCTGGGAACGCTTCATTCCCCACCATGCTCAGATATGGGGAGGTATCCGGGGTTCGCCCTTGAAATTTCCTCCACCAGATCCATGCCCTCTGCAAAGGCCTTAAAAAACCCAATTTGCTGATTATACTAGGGTTACCACTGGAACTTATGTGCAACAAGTTCAAAAAAGACCATGGGGCACACCAGTCAACCAATCCCGTCCTAGGCAGAAAACGACAACCACTTCCCACCCCTTCATACACAAAGCGCATCAGCGCAGCCATATTATACAGGCGCAGGTCCGGGAGGCCCAAGCCCCCCACTGTTTTATTCAGGGACAATAATTTATGGTACGCAATCCGTGCCCCCTTTCCCCTCCAGATAAAGGCGCGCAGGATGGAATGGAAAATCCACTCTTCCCTCCTTAGCACCCATATGGGAGCTGCCTGCAAAGGGTATAAAATCTTGGGCAACATAATCATTTTTACCAACGCTACCCGGCCCATGAGGGACAAAGGCAGATCCTTCCATTTATCACAGAGCTTTTTAACTTTGTTCAGAGGTTCAATCACATTCTGCTTATAAAATTTAGAATTACTAGTGCTAAGAAAGATTCCCAAATACCTCATCGATCCTTTAGCCATTTGCAGGGGGAGCCCCCCCCCCCACCCAGCCCTGGGTCTCCCTGTATGCTGGACAGAGGCAGGACCTCTGACTTAGAGCAGTTGACTTTGAGCCCCGATATGTCCCCAAATTCCTCTAAAAGGGATAGGGCCCGTGGCAGGTCTCCTGCTACATTAGCCAGATACAATAAGATGTCATTAGCAAAAAGATGTACGCGGAACTCTCTGCTGCCCACCCGTATCCCTCTAAGCTCTCTGCTGTCGCGTATTACTGCCGCTAATGGCTCAATTGCTAAGAGGAAAAGCAGGGGAGATAGGGGACACCCCTGCCGCGTGCCCCTGTGCAGTGCAAAGCATTTGGTGAGCCCAGGAGCCGCGCCGTTGGGCCTGCATACAGCTTCTCAATCCAAGACACAAACGCCCCATGAACCCCAAACCGGCCCATGGCCGCAAACAGGTAGTCCCAAGAGATACTGTCGAAAGCCTTTTCCATGTCGATTCCAACTAGGGCTTCCAATCCTCCCTTCCCTTTGCTTTCCTGAACAGCCATTAAGGCCCGTACAATAGTCATAGAGCCGCATCTCCCCGGCACAGAGCCCACCTGGTCTTCATGTACCAAATCAGGAAGCAGCAGATTCAGCCGTTTAGCCAAAATAGCCGCCAGCAGGTTAACGTCCTAATTCAGTAAGGAAATGGGGCGATAGGAGCCCAATTGGGCCTGATCCTTACCGGGCTTAGGTATGAGCACAATATGAGCCAAATTGTCTTGTAGGTTTAAACCTTCCGCCACCAGTCCGTTAAACCATGCCTCCAGTGGCGCCACCAAGTCAGCTAGTATTCGATAGTATTCTGGACCATACCCATCGGGCCCCGGTGCCTTAGTTAGTTTTAAGGCCTTAATACCCGTTTTAATCTCATTATGTACAATAGGAGCATTTAACAAAGCCAACTGCTCTCTCGTCAACTTAGGAACACACGTCTGTCGCAAAAATTCATCGGAGTTAGTGGAATCAAAAGCTCTGGCTTCATATAAGGATCTGTAAAATTGCACAAATTGTTGTTCAATTTGAGATGCTGCCGTGTACAACTTCCCCTTATCTTTTATGCTAGATATGATCTGCCATTTACGTGCAGGCCGCACCAGGTTAGCCAGAAGTTTACCTTCCTTACTGCCCCATTTAAATAGGCAATATCGTTGGAAATAAATATCTCGTTCCACCCTCTGGGTGAGAAGGTCATCTATCCTCTTTCTCAGGTTCATCATAGCAGACTTATGGGCCTAGGTCATGTGGGTCATATGTGTGCGTCTCGCCTGTTGGTACTCTCCTGAGAGGCGTAAAAGTTCCTCCTCCCTCCACTTCTTTCTCCCTGCAGTATATGTTATGATATGACTCCGCATAACTGCCTTAGACGCCTCCCAGTACGTGTCAGCGAATATCTCTGGTGTTTGTGAGTTTGATAGTCTACCCACCTAGCATGAAAGTTCCTGTCACTATACAATGCAGGTGAGAATCTCCACGTCTTTTCCCCGGCCCCATCACTCCAGGCCACTGTCATCTCTACCGCTTGGTGGTCGCTTAATACCTGATCAACTATATGCATCCTTGAAACTCTCGAAATTAATGAGATATCAACTAATAAATAGTCCAGCCTGGAGTAAACTCCATGTGGATTGAATAAAACGTGAATTCCTGGTCATGCGGATGCAGAAGCCTCCACATATCTACTAGCCCCAGTTGAGAGGATACGAAATTGACCCCCTTAGTCTCCCAGGCCCCTCCCCTGGACTTTGCCGGCTTACAGTCAATAGAGGGATCTGCAGCAAAATTAAAGTCCCCTCCCACAATAAGTTTATATTCAGAATAAGGGATCCCCCTTGCCACCAACTCCGAGAAGAACCTGTGGGAATAGATATTCGGCCCATATACATTGCACAATAAGAGCTTCTCCCCCCATAACTCTCCCATGACCAGGACATATCTGCCCTCTTTGTCCTAAACCACTTTATGAATGTGGAAAGGTAAACGCTTGTGTATATGTATGGCTACTCCTCTTTGTCTAGCATTATATGATGAATATCCAACCTCACCCATCCAGCCCTGTTTAAACTTCAAGTGTTCTACAGCCGGTTGGTGCGTCTCCTGGAGATAGGCAATATCCGCTTTTTCCTTATTAAGCCGGGAGAGCACCTTAATTCTCTTGATGGGGGAGTGGACACCATCAACGTTAAGAGTGATGATCTTTAAATTAGCCATATTGGTACTCTGTGTTACCAATAGCAGAATTCAAGTGTACAGACCTCTCGCAGGCTCCCTAGCACAGCCTGCAAGGGTAGATTAGCACATCTTCAGGGCCCGCCAACTAAGTTACAACTCCCAGTCCAACCTATGTCCCTCCTCTCCCTCTGTTCCCCTTCCACATACATCCCCCATGCACTCCCCCACTCCTTCCCCAAACCCCCCTCCCCCTCATCCTCTGTTCCCCCATCCTCTACCTACCCAAAACCAGCTACGGATCCGCCCTCCCTTTCCCCCACTTAACCAATATAAACAGTGTTACAAGACTTAATCCCCCCCCCCCCCACTGCTATTTGTGTTGTTCTTCTAAAGCCCTTCGCTCTCTGACCTTGTCTGTCAACGCTCCCAACAGTAAGACATATAGTCCTGTCAATTAGCCCTTTCACCACGCTTCCTTACTGGGCATTACCAGGGAGCTGAAGAGCATAAAGATAGAGAGGGAGACCCCCCCCCCCCCCCCCCCCAGTGTTCGCAGTCAGCAGTTCCATGAAGTCTCAACAATAAACCAGAATTAAAACAATAGAACGTTACTTTGTGCGGGGAGCAGCACCAGTCCCCCTTCGTGCGAGTCGCACCAAACTCTGTTCCAGTGTTGCAGACCACTCCTTCTCTTCCAGCTCTCTTTTGCCCCAGGTTGTTGGTCCCGCTTCCGATTGTGCTTCCCCACAAACTCTTTCGCGGCCGCCACCTCTGTGAACATGGTAGATTTCCCTTCATGCCATATGCGGAGCACTGACGGGTACATCAGGGCTAACCGCGTGCCCCTCTCGTGAAGCGTCGAGCACACAGGCGCCATTGCTCTTCTCAGGAGCGCCACTCTCGCTGAGTAGTTGTTAAAGAGCTTCAGACACTGCCCATCATATTCCAGTGTTTCTGTGAGCGGAACGCCTTCAAAATTTGCTCCTTCTCTTTCCAGTTAAAAAAAATGGGCAATCGCAGTCCTGGGCCTATTATTGTTGCTGGCCCCACGTGCTCCTATTCAATGTGCCCGATCGCAGCAGAAAGAAGGGTTCAGACCGTCAATTCCGGCAGCCATTTGCCAAAAATGTCATACAAATTAGAGTCCATCACAGATTCCGGCAGGCCAACTACCCTCAAGTTGTTTCTTCTGGCGCGGTTTTCTTGTTTTTCCATTCGATCTCGCAAGGTATCTACCTCTTTCTGCAATGTCGCGACCTGCGCTGCAGCCCTCTGCGCCTTGTCCTCCCGCGCCGAAAGCCGTTGTTCCACCTCCGTGAGGCGCGCTGCATGGGAATCGAACTTTTCATTGATCTCGTCCACTGCGGACTGTAGTTTATTAAATTTGTCCTCCAGCGCTGTAGTCATGGACCTCGAGATTTCCTGCGCCCAGTCCATCGGTAAAATCGCAGTGTCGGGCTGCAGAAGCGAACTCCCCGCCATATTTTTTTGTGTCTGCTTCGCTGCAATCGCTGTGTTTTTGTGCGATTTTGCGGGCATACCTCGCACCAACTCTCGCAGCTATGCCCCTAATCAAGCCAGAAGGGCTGTACACCAGTCTTAAAACGTTCTGGGATCTTGTAATCTTGTATTTAGGCTGCTTTTTGTGGGTTCTGGACAGAGCCTCTCTTTCTTTGCTGCCTCTTAGGTAGCAGGCATCACGTGATCCCCAGTACAGCCTAGTCTTAATGTTCAACACATGAGGAGTTCACAGTGTGTACGCAGAGACCTTGAAGTGATTAAGTTGATACCTCCACAAGACAATAGTTACTAAAAAAGAAGAAAGAGCTATATATATGTGTTGTACTTCTCTACTTTTGTAATTCATGTAAGCCATATTGTGCCTACATTTGTGGGAAAATGTGGGGTATAAATGAACTATATATATATATATATATATATATGTATATATATAAAATAATATACAATGCATAAAGAAAATATACAAAAAAACAGAGGTTGGAGGAAGGGACTGTCAATGATTATAATTATCGCAAAATAGGAGCTCGCCGAGATTGGTGGTATAAATAACCCCGGCGACTGTATGAGACTTTCCCTTTAACACATTAGCAAGACATAAGACACACATTTGATTTTATACTAGTCCATGTATTGTATATTTAAAGCACTATAGTAGAATATTGCCACCTAACGTTGACAATATTTCTGGGATAAGCAGCATAAAATGAATTGAACTTTTTTGGGATCTTGCTAGGTATTTGTGACCTGGATTGGCCACTGTTGGAAATAAGATGCTGGGCTTGATTTTGGTCTGGCCCAGTGTGGCAATACTTATGTATTTATGTGCAACCTCATCCAAATACTCCTGCAAAGCATTATTCTAAATATCTACAGCTTCTACAACAGATACTGTTAGGCAAAACAAATTTTCCAATAACTTCTCCAACTCGTAAGCCTCCCTTCGCAAGGCAGTTCTTTTTTTTTTTTTTTTTTTTTACATTTGTACCCCACGCTTTCCCACTCATGGCAGGCTCAATGCGGCGGGCAATGGAGGGTTAAGTGACTTGCCCAGAGTCACAAGGAGCTGCCTGTGCCGGGAATCGAACTCAGTTCCCCAGGACCAAAGTCCACCACCCTAACCACTAGGCCACTCCTCCACTCTAGAAGGATTTCTAAGATCATAACTAAAATATTGATGCTGCATACTTAAAAAATAAAAAATGATCAGATCATGTGACTGTCATCACAGTTGAGGTAGCCACCAAGGAAGACATCAATTTCTCAGACAAAATCAAATCTAATACATGACATGCATGATAGGTAGAATCTACAACTGTCTGACGTAGAGCAAACAAATTAAAATTTTGAAGTAAAACATGAGCATTTAACACCATTCAAACAAAAGGACTATTAAAATCTTCTAAAACTCAAAATTGATCAACATCCAGCAATAAATCAAAATAGAACAATACCCACTCAATATCACTGGCGGACAATACAGAATGCAGTCAGTTCTGCACTTAGTGTTAATACATCAATACATCAATATGACCTACTTTCATCACTTGTAAGTATCAAAAATTTATGTTTAAATCTGTTTATTGACATGCAATCCAAGATATACAAATCTTGTACTATAACAAATTAATATGCTAACACAACAACAGACTGCTTCAATGTCTCATGTCATCAACAGTTTTTATATCTTCTTCCCCCTCTCCAATATCCTAACCCACCCCCCATTTCCCCCCTAAAGTCACATGGATAAGCAGCCAAAATAACATAACATAAGCTGAACATAACAATCATAACATCTCACAGCAACAAGTACTTCCACCCCCCCCCCAACCCAATATCTCAAACCCCAAATCAAACTTCAGTCAATATATCATGGGTGTCCCTTCCTCTCAATACTCTGCTGTAATTGTTGTAATATCCTCTGCTTAGCCCTTGGTTGTAAAGTATACAAAAACCTTCTCCAAACATTTTTAAAGGAACTGATGTCTTGTGCCGTGGAGTTTACTACCCCACATAGTTCCATGTGCAAAAGCTCTATCAGCTTCAATCTCCAGAGATCTTTTAGATGGTGGATTTGAGTCTCGCCACTTGATCAAAATTACTTTCTTTCCAATCAGCGAGGCTCTGCGCATGAAGCCCAGCAGACCCGCAGGAGATGGTTCTCCAAAACTAAATATATCAAACAAAATCAAGGTGTCCGCTTGCGGCTGCCGGCCCCAACAGCGTTTGATTTCATCAAGAATGGAGATCCAATATTGATGAATGTAAGAACAAGTCCAGAACATGTGTCCCAGTGTGGCTTGGGCAATGCCACACTTCGGGCACTCCCCAGATCCAAAACCTGCTTTTTGTGCCCGTACTGGTGCAATATAATATCTCATCACAAATTTATACTGTTGTTCCCAGTCTCGAATAAAAGATGACCTATGCCCAATTTCATGCAGGAACTGCTGTAGCATATCTACCGTACACACTACACCAATGTCTTTCTGCCAGGCACTGGCAAGGTGCCGGTAATCAATATCTTCCGTAGTGTCCAGTAAGTACCGATGATGATAACGCAAGGGCACCACATTTTGAGACCCCAGTGTTAGCGCTGTAGATAAGATGTCTTGTACGTCTTTGCTTAAGTTGAAAGCGCCCAGAGAAACCGCATAATGTCGCACCTGCAAATAAGCATAATATTCAGTTGGAGGCCGCCCATGCTCCCTGCTCAACTCCGCAAAGGATTTTAACTGTCCGTCATTATTAAGCAGTTGGTAAAGGTAGTGTATCCCACGTTTCTTCCACCTGATAAAGCTTCTCTGCAAAGTACCAGCTGGAAAGTCTGGGTTCAGGTATAAAGATAGAAATGGAGTGGCCTCCGCTGAGAATCAATGCCGTCGGCACAACCACCTCCACATTGCTCTGACTGAATTGAGAAACAAGTTCTTTTGTGGGCTATTACTGGGTCGTGACTTAATCGTATGCATTAGCCAACTGAGGTGTGTCTGTGGTCAACATTTGTAAAATGGTGGCTTCCCACTAACCAGTCTCTGGCATGTCTCATGACACATGCAATGGTAAGATATTGCATACTAAGTAAACTCATTCCCCCATGCTCTTTTGGCTTACTTAAGATATCTAAAGCAAGCCGAGGACGTTTGTTGTTCCACAAAAACCTTCGCAATACAGCCTGCAGTTTCCTCTCTTCCCGTCCCCCCAAATATAAAGGCAACATCTGAAACTTATAGAGCCATTTGGGTACCACCACCATATTGCACAATGTGATACGCCCCGCAAGAGACAGGGAACAGGACTCCCATAACCTCAGCAAGCGGGGGGGGGGGGGGGGGAGGACGACATATTTTTCTCATAAACCATACCTAGCTGAGTGGGAACTATAACTCCAAGATATTTAATATGCCCTTCTGCCCACTTAAATGGGAACAAATCTGTCCACTGTTGTTTAGTGGACTCTAGAATCGGACGTGCCAGAAACTTGTCAAAGTTTAACCTAAAGCCAGATAGGTCTCCGTACGCCTGCAACTCAGTCAACAAATGTCTCACCGATGTCCGTGGCTCAACCACTACCAACAGCAAATCGTCCGCATATGCTAATATTTTCACAAGCTCCTTCCATGCTCTAATTCCCACTATATCAGGAGCTGCTCTGATCACACACAACAAGGGCTCCAATGTAATCACAAACACTAAAGGAGAAAGTGGGCAGCCCTGTCGTGTGCCTCTCTCGATCCTGAACCCCTGCGTTCGTACCCCACTAACTAGCAACCGCACCCTCGGGTCTGCGTATAGCGCCTGCACAGCACGAAGATACCAGCCCTGCAAGCCAATCCAGTGCAAGGTCTCCCACATAAAGGGCCACAGCACCCTATCAAAAGCGCGTTCTGACCGGGGCCTCCATCAGAACTGCAATTAGCCGACGCACATTCATCACCGATTGCCGTCCACGGACAAATCCCACTTGGTCAGCCTCTATAATAGAAGGTAACACCAAAGCCAAACGTTCTGCCAAGACCCGCAAGAAGATCTTGATATCAACATTTAATAATGAAATAGGCCTATAAGAAGCTGGTTCTAGTAAGTCACGTCTGGGCTTTGGGATTAAGCTGATGAAAGCCTTCGTTTGCATATCGAGGAAATCGGCCGGTCTCGGTGGCCTCCTCGTAAAGATCAAGCAAGGGCCCCACTACTTGGGTCTTTAAAAGCTTGTAAAACTCGCCCGAGAAGCCGTCTGGGCCAGGCGCCGAGTGGAGCCTCAGGGCCTGAATCGCTGTCGCCACTTTTTTTGCCGTCAGTGGTGAGTCTAACGCCGCCACTTTTTATATCAGTAAGCTTCGGCATATTAGACCTGAGCAAATATTCTTGAACCCTCCCTCTGAGGTCCACGGCAGACTCCCCCTCATACAACTCCTCAAAGTGTCTTCTAAAGACCTCAGCGATTGCTGCCTGTTGAGTGGTTACCTCTCCTGACTTCTTGCGTAGCCCTGTTATTAATTGCAATCGGCAAGTTCCCTTGATCAAACGAGTCAACATTCCCCCGGGTCTGTCCCCGTACCTCCTCAGGGCATACTTCCGCATCACCATGGATCGTATAGTGCGCTCGTGAATCAGGCTGTTTAATTCTGTCCTAACATATATGAGATTTTCAAATTAACCCTGCGTGGGAGTTTTAGTGTACCTCCGTTTTGCCGCTTTAACCTGTCCCTCCAACTCCACAATCCGCTGTGATATTCGCCTGTTCCTAAAGCTCACATACGCTATTAGATCTCCTCTGATCACAGCCTTTGCAGTCGACCAGAAAAGACCAGGGTGATCAACATGCTGCCTGTTATTTGCTACAAAGTCCTCCCATTTACCTATCAAAAAAGCGGCAAATTCTGGAGAGGAAAACAAGTATGCGGGAAAACGCCACCCTCTGGATCCTTGAAAATAGGGTTGCGATTCTAGGTCCACCCAGATTAACGCGTGATCAGAGACTTCCTCCGGACCTATTTCAGCTTTGCACACTTGAGAAAACAAATCCTGTTCTACCCGCGACACATGCGTATAATCTCGCTCTTCCTCATGCAAAAGATGCCATGGGTCCACCAAACCCAGTGAATCACAGAACCCTGCCAGCAATGTAGCCACAGCAGCTCTTCCCATATCTCTAGGGTTAGACCTATCCAATTGGATGTCAACAACTTGATTCATATCTCCTGCAATAATTAAAAGGGTCTTTCCCATGTCTCTGGCACTCCGCAAAAAGCTTAGCAAAAAATTTTCCTCCTCCTTATTGTGGTGCATATACTGCCACTAAAGTACGCATCGGACCCTGCAGGTTCAGACGAATACCCACGTAACAGCCCTCAGTATCCACAAACAACAATTTGGCATCAGCGGCTATGTTCTTATGAAGCAAAAGTGCCACGCCCCCGCCTACCACAAGATGGGGAGCCAAAGATTTCTCCCACCCAATGTCGCCTAAGCTTATCTTGTTTCCCCTGTGACAAGCGCGTCTCCTGTATACAAGCGATGCCTGCCCCCTGTCTCCTCAGAGCAGTGAAGATATTTGCCCTTTTTATTGGAGAGGTAATCCCCCCCACATTCCAAGAAATTATTCTTACACCTTTGTCAGATCTCTGAGCCATAAACAAGGGCTACTTTTCCTCGTCCAGAATTAAATATTTTATCGTCCCTCAGGGAGCCCAGCCTCCCCCCTCGGGCACTAATACCACACAGCACAACTGCCGGCGGCAATCAACAACAGATCGTTTTACACATGTTTCTTGCCTCTGGACATCCCATGGATTCTGCGAGTCTACCCCTTTGCCCACTCTCAACCCCCCCTCTATCCCCCTCCCCCCTATACCTTACCCCTTCCCTCCCCACTACCCCATCCAATATACCCCCTGGTATCCCACCCATCACTAAAGGATAGGCTTAGAGGGCTTTCTGTGTCTCCAGGGCCCCCGCTCTCACATAATACATACTCTGCATTCCTCATACTAAACATATAGACATCTGTCTAGTAAAACCATGTTAACCAACCAGCAATAAACCAAACATATGAAACATAATACAGTAATAATTCAAGCATTCCCCTCTGCCTGCATACGGTTTGGTCTGTTCTCTGTTATGTTGTTCACACATTGCTGAGCTGATGAGACACTTTCGAACTGCTTCCACACTCCATCCACTTTAATTTTCAGCAGTGCTGTGTAGAGCAGCATGAACGGCACATGGTGGGTATGAAGCTGCTGGCATACGGGTGTACATTTTTTCCTCTTCTCTTGTAATGCTGTCGAATAGTCCTGAAAATTTCTAATCTGCTGCCCATCATATCTTGTATCATTTCGCTTAAGTCTATATCCTCTCAGAATTTCCACTTTGTGCATATAGTTATGCACTTTAATAATTACTGTACGCGGGGTCCGTCGTCCATCTTGAAGCCTTCCTATCCGATGCGCCCGCTCCAGAGAGAGCTTGCCTGCATGATCGGACAGCGCGAATTCTGCAGTTAACCAGGCTTCGAGCACTGAGGCAAGCGCGCGATCATTTATCGTTTCAGGAAACCCCACTAACCTGAGGTTTCCGCACCTCGATCTATTTTCAATGTCATCCAATTTTGCCGTCAGCATCTTGACTTTGGCTTCCAGCGCTGTAGTTTGCCTCGTGGCGGGCCCCATAGCGTCTTCTACAGCAGAAACTCTCGTCTCCAGCTCGCTGGTTCTATTGATGGTATCGGTGAGCAGCGCTTCCAGGTTTGCACTCTACTCGCTCAATTTATCCAATCTCAGCGCCAATGCCGCTCCAACCGCCTCCGTAAGTTGCCGCAGCTGCTCTTCTGTGAATATCGCGGTGCTGTCCTGAGACGGGCCTTCTCCTGCAGCGGTCAGCGTTTTCAATCGATCTTTCTCCCTTTTTGCGTTTTTACTGGCCATGCTCAAAGCGGGAATGCCCAAATATATTTTTCCATACAGATGCACCTGCCAATCCCAGCTTTTGGAGGGCTCTCACATGCAGGTTGGTGCTTTTTAATCAGTTTTTAGAGAGCAGGGGCCTCGGAGAACACAGAACCACATCTTCTCCGTTCAGAGCATCACGTGACCCCTCACTTCAAAATTTTAAAGAACTAATAAAGATAGGTAAAACCTCATTTGTTCTGTTCCCCACACACAAAGAAAAATAATATATTCCTGCTACTAGCTGTGATAATATTAACTTCTTGAATCCTATTGCTTAATAATTTTTGACTTTACTATTTATGTATGTGATAAGTAGAGGTTGATTTCAATAAATCTTGACCCTTCATACGAGTAAACATTTGTGCATTGTCCTGACTCATGTTTCTGTATTTGTATAAGTGATAGGAATGCACCTCTGATCTCCAGTTGCTTCTAAAGTGCGAAACCGCTCCTAAGCTTACATTGGCTTCCTATTAATGCTCACATAACATTCAAAATATGCACAATAGTCCACAGAATCATCTACGGACTCACACCAGATTACATGACGGAACTTATCGATTTACCAATAAGAAACGTGACGAGAACAGCAAGAACCTTCACTACCCCAATTGCAAAGGTATAAAATACAAATCTTCACATGCTGCCAGCCTCTAGTTTATAGGCACACAACTTTGGAACTCACTACCCAAAGACCTGAAACTCACAGAAAATTACCTAAAATTCAGAATAATCCTAAAAACACATCTTTTCAATAAGCCTTTCCCTCCTGGATCTGTCTAATCCCACACCACATTACATCACGAAAAGTTCAACGTTTCCCTCCGAGCGAATTCCATTCATCGACGCCAGCGGGTGGTGGTGAATGGAATTCACTCGGAGAAGGGAAAGGTGAGTAGTGGAGTGCCTCAGGGATCGGTGCTGGGACCGATTCTGTTCAATATATTTGTGAGTGACATTGCTGAAGGGTTAGAAGGTAAAGTTTGCCTTTTTGCGGATGATACAAAGATTTGTAACAGAGTGGACACCCG
This sequence comes from Microcaecilia unicolor, assembly GCF_901765095.1. Classification (NCBI taxonomy): domain Eukaryota; kingdom Metazoa; phylum Chordata; class Amphibia; order Gymnophiona; family Siphonopidae; genus Microcaecilia; species Microcaecilia unicolor. Next base: position 412,541,604 of record NC_044033.1, read on the forward strand.
GGAGGGAGTGGAAAACATGAAAAAGGATCTGCGGAAGCTAGAAGAATGATCTAAGCTTTGGCAATTAAAATTCAATGCGAAGAAATGCAGTGATGCACTTAGGCAGTAGAAATCCACAGGAGACGTATGTGTTAGGTGGTGAAAGTCTGATAGTTACCGAAGGGGAGAGGGATCTTGGGGTGATAGTATCTGAGTATCTGAAGGTGACGAAACAGTGTGACAAGGCGGTGGCCGTAAGTAGAAGGTTGCTAGGCTGTATAGAGAGGGGAGTGACCAGCAGAAGAAAAGAGGTTTTAATGCCCCTATATAAGTCGTTGGTGAGGCCCCACCTGGAGTATTGTGTTCAGTTCTGGAGGCCGTATCTTGCTAAGGATGTAAAAAGAATTGAAGCGGTGCAAAGAAAAGCTACGAGAATGATATGGGATTTGCGTTACAAGACGTGTGAGGAGAGACTTGCTGACCTGAGTATGTATACCCTGGAGGAAAGGAGAAACAGTGGTGATATGATTCAGACGTTCAAATATTTGAAAGGTATTAATCCACAAACGAACCTTTTCTGGAGATGGGAAGGAGGTAGAACTAGAGGGCATGAAATGAGATTGAAGGGGGGCAGACTCAAGAAAAATGTCAGGAAGTGTTTTTTCACGGAGAGAGTGGTGAATGCTTGGAATGCCTTCCCACGGAAGGTGGTGGAGAGGAAAACGGTAACGGAATTCAAACATGCGTGGGATAAACATAAAGGAATCCTGTTCCGAGGGGATGGATCCTCAGAAGCTTAGCTGAGATTGGGTGGCATAGCCGGTGGTGGGAGGCAGGGCTGGTGGTTGGGAGGCGGGGATAGTGCTGGACAGATTTATACAGTCTATGCCAGAGCCGATGGTGGGAAGTGGGGCTGGTGGTTGGGAGGCGGGGATAGTGCTGGGCAGACTTATACGGTCTGTGCCCTGAAAATGACAGATACAAATCAAGGTAAGATATACACAAAAAGTAGCACATATGAGTTTGTCTTGTTGGGCAGACTGGATGGACCATGCAGGTCTTTTTCTGCTGTCATCTACTATGTTACTATGTAAATGGAAAACAGTAATGTTAACCTCTCTCACAATATGCTAATATATCAGCCTAAGCGTTTATTGTACTTCTGTATCATGTACTAGACTTCTACTAATCTAAATTTTGTAACCGCCTTTTTAGCAATATGTAAGCCACATTGAACCTGCCAAGTGGTGGGAAAACGTGGGATACAAATGCAATATATAAATAAATAAATAACGTTGTTTAAATGTGAGCAGTACTGATAGTCTGTATGGGAAGCTATAGGGAATGAGTTAGCTAACAAATTTGCAGTAATTGACTTTTGTTAGCTGTGTGGAAGGGCAAGCAATATTCATTATTTATTTAGATTTTTTTCACACCTTTTTCAATAGTAGCTCAAGGTGTTACAATCAGTTACACTGGGTATTGTAGTTTAAAGCAGCTTTTTTAACCTTCAGGTATTTTTTGTTGTGTGAGCCTTTGCAACATGTCAACTATCCAGCATAGAAATCCACTTCTGTTTATAATGGGGTCAAAATTCAGCGTGCTGCTGGATATTGATTCTGATTGCTGTGGCACTGTTTAGAGGCAGTCAGGAATTGGCACCAGTGATAGTCAGATGCCTGCATAGCTAACCAGACAACCTAGACTGCACACAAGACAGTCCCAATGTTGCCTGATTAGCTATATGGGTACAGCACTGAATATCAGCCATACCCACATAACTTCCAGGTGCTACTGTTGACCTGGATATTCAGTGCTGGTGGCCAGATATGGCTGGCACCAAATATCTGGTTTGAATTTAGCCTGTGATGGTGAGTGATGAAAGAAATGCTTATAGCCACCGTCTGAATGTTGACACATGTATGTTTAGTAGCTTGGTTTCTTATATTTAAGTTTGATATATATAGTATGTCCAGATTGTTCACAACTCCAATATTAATGAATCATTTTCCCCAAATGTAGCCTTACCCTTGCTATTTGATGGGTTTGACTTTAGGGCCACTTTGAGGAAGTCACTGCCCACACTTTATTAACCTGTGTACAACTGATTTAGTCTGAATGATAGATTTTAACATACGCTTTTGCTGAAACATGTTTTTTAGAGATTGGCCTGCTGTTTAATAATTGTTTTTTCTTTTCAGAAAGATACATGCAGTGATGCTAGTTTAAGTGATAGTCCTTTGACTCCTCAAGCCAAACGCACCTGCAAACATGGTGAGCCTGTTTGCAATGACAGCTCAAAATCTCGCCATTCTGGGCTGCGAGAGGACTGGAGCATTTCTACTAGGCGGTCTAGGTAAGGCTGGTTCAATCTTTGTCTACAGCTGTATTCTACAAAAACACAATGTAGGCTGCTGAAGTGTAAATGTGAGAATATACTGTCTAATAAAATTGATCACATCACTGTTTCAGTGAACTGCACAGTAGCATTGCATGTGTTCTCCAAGAACAAGCAGGATATCATCTCCATACTGATGGGTGATGTCATGATGGAGCCCTATGTGGGAACCACTGTCCAGCAACTTCTATAGGGTGAGGCAAAAAAAAAAAAAAAAGTAATCCCCTAGAGTTGTTTCATGTTTTCTCAGCAACTGCTTGGAATTTCAATGTAGAATTTTACAGCTTTACTATCTACAGTAATACCTCGTTTTTCATTGACTTCGGTTATCGTCGGTTTTAGTTTTCGTTGATTTTTTTCAGCAAAAAATTTATCTTGGCTTTTGTCGGCATGCCCACGTGACCTTGCTGCTAATTTTGTGAAAACAAAGGGCGACCCCTGCGTTCTCCTGCTCATTGTGGCATTGTTTCTTATGTGAGCATCACCCCGTGCATCTAACGCAACGCACGTAAGATAAAATCACATGTGCTCAAATCTAATTTTCCCTGTTAAATGTTTCCCTTGCTAACAAGTTAACCCTTTCCCTTTAGCTCCATCATTGGACTATATTTATTCTCTTTAAAATGTTTTTGGTATGTATTTTGGAGTGTCTAGAACAAATTAATTGGATTTACATTGATTCATATGGAAATAATTGCCTCGGTTTTCGTCGGTTGTTTTCGGACGGATTATCAACGAAAACCAAGGTATCACTGTACATTTATTCACTGGGTGGAATGAGATTATCTTTAAACACGGCAAAGTTACAGACTTTTTAGCATGACCACCCAATGATTTTCATGTGTTCAAAAATGTTTGCACTGTAAAACTACCATTATTTGGAAAAAAACTGGGCTACCAGCTTACTGATAATTTCAGAGTGATGTCTGGGTGGCAATGTTGGAGGTCTATTACAAGTTCCACCCAAAGACGCAAACAATCACTGAACTCAGGGAGGTGCTGCAGACTATCTGGGACAGCCTGCCATAGGGACTGATCAAGAAGTCTGTTAAAAACTTCCCAAAGTGACTGAAGGCCTGTGTTAAAGCTGGGAGTGGACACTTTAAGCATTCACAATGACTGCGAAATTCTGACATATTGTTAATTATATTGTTTGAGTGATGTTGTTTTACTGTGTTTTAGCTTGAACATTTTTAACATGCAAATATTGCTAGGTAATAACGCTAAAATATCAATAACATCAATGTAGTTTAAGATAATGAAATGTTGTTTCCTTGTCGTCAGCAGCAGATGAATCCATTACGAATGGGTTGTGTCCACCTACCAGCAGGGGGAGATAGAGAAATACTGAGAGGCAGATGGAGCTAGCAGTCCTAGAGGCACTATGGTTTTCAGTGTTCTCTCTCTATCTCCCAGCAGGGTAAGACGCAGCTTGTTCAGCTCCTTGAAAATTTCTGCCTGGGGAGGCTCCTGTGCTTGGCCAGTTGAGCTAGGGTGTTGTGGCTGGTGGTGCCCACTTTAAAGGCACTTAGGTTCGCCCTTTCCCTGCCTTACCCATTGTGGATACAGGCACATAGGTTTGCCCTGTCCCTGCCTTTTTCACCCTCTACTGCTTCCGGAGTACCTCTGTAGCTGTTTGCCTCCAATTTTCCTCACAGCGTTAAAAAAAAACAAAAAAAAAAACGTGCTTTTTATGCGCTGCTATTCTGAGGCTTTTATTGGCGTGCAGCGTGACCAGAGCTCGGTGGACTCGGTACTTTGAGGTAAGAGCGGTACTCAGCTCCTCCGGGGAGGGCCTGCGGATGGCGTTCCGATCGGGGTGATTTTGGCGCAAAGCCGCCATTTTGTATTTTATTCCGCCGTTTTTCGGCGATGGCTGCTGAGGGAGTTAAGCGCTGTTCCTGTTGTGGCAAGCGCAGATCAGCAGCGGGGCTCTGTAAAACGTGTTGTATAGACGGTAGAACCAGTATGAGCATGGCGAGCGATGAGTCTTCCCGCTCAATGGAGCTGGCAGCGGGCGCCATCTTGGAAGCACCGCATGACTCGACCCCCCCCCCCCCCATGGTTGCGGAGGAGTCTGTGAGCAGAGGGGCGCCTCGGGCCGAGGCTACCAGAGGAGTTCCGTTCCGTAGTACTAGCTCCTAAATCGGAGACGGGAGGTCAGGCTGAGTTTTTCTCCCCTGAGTTTGTGCTTATTTTACATAAAGCCTTTATGCTGAAAAGAGCTCTGCCGCAGGTGTCTGACACTGCGTTGCTACCTGGTCTCCCTCCGACTGATGATGGCCCGGGGCAGATGTCAGAAGTGGATGTCCCTGAGCGTTGGATGCACGTTAAACATAGACGGGTAAATTCCCCGTCGGAGAGTGGCACACCTCCCTTTTCCCCCCTGTGGTCGGGCTGTGGGGACTCTGAGGGATCTGGCAGGCCTTCGTTGTCTGAAGAGCCATAGGAAGGTGTCGGTTTGCCACTGGATCTGGATGATCCCACTGCGATTTGGATTTTCCACTGCGATAAGCTGCCAGCGCTTATCTCTGATGCCTTACAGGCCCTCTCTATTGATGATCCTGTTGAAAGCGAGGCCTCCTCTGGTAATCCGAGGATGGCGAATACTAAGAAGCCTGCTCAAGCCTTTCTTTGCATGACTCCATTCAAGAGCTTATTTCTGCTCAATGGGCTGACCCAGAGGGGCCCTTGAAAGTGGCCAGGGCGATGGGGCACCTTTACCCTCTGAGTGAGGAGCACTTGGCCCGTTTTGGGATGCCTAAAGTGGATGCCTTAGTCACTGCTGTGACAAAAAAGACCACCCTCCCAGTAGAGGGAGGGGTCGCCCTGAAGGACGTTCAGGACCCGCGCCTAGAATCAGCGCTAAAACGGTCCTTTGAGACTTCGGGCCTAGCCTTAAGGGCGTCTGCTTGCAGTTCTTATGCTGCTCGAGCCTGCCTTTCTTGGTTACAACAGGCAGTGGAACAGCCTGTGGATGGTCCGAGTCCCTCGCTCAGGTTGCACCGCGCATGGAGTCAGCCTTATCATTTTTAGCTGATGCCCTTTATGATCTGGTCAGAGCTTCGACTAAACAGATGTTTGTGGCGGTGTCCGCCCGCCGCCTTCTATGGCTACGGCATTGAGCGGCTGACATGGCCTCTAAGCAAAGGCTGGTGAAGTTGCCTTTCGGGGACTTCTGTTATTTGGAGAGGAGTTGGAGAGGATTGTTAAAGACCTGGGGAATGCTAAACCCCAGCGGTTACCTGAGGATAGGCCACGGCCTTCTTCCAAGGGTCAGGTGGTTCCCTCCTCCTCTAGACCTCGCTTCCGTGAAGCTAGAAGGTATTGCTCGGGGCGCTCTGCTGGGTTTACTCAACGTGCCCGTTTTCAGCAGAGGAACTCCTTTTCCTCGGACAAGCGATCCGCAGCGGCCGGTGCTCGGCCTGGAGTTCAAGGGCGACCCGCTCAATTATGGTGCGCCGGTCCACTCCTCCTTTACAGCTGTAGGAGGACGCCTTTCCCTTTTTCTAGAGGAGTGGACCAAGATTACCTCGGATCAGTGGGTCCTGGACCTGATCAGAGAAGGTTACTGATTGGAATTCAATGCCCCGGTGAGAGACGTGTTTTTGGAGTCCCGATGCAGTACTGCCGTCAAACAGGCGGCGGTAGACGAGACCCTACAAGTCTTGTTGCACCTTGGGGCGGTGATCCCTGTGCTTCCCGCCGAACACGGCTGCGGTTGTTAATCCATTTACTTTGTGGTGCCGCGAAAAGGCGGATCTTTTCGGCCCATTCTCGAATTGAAGGAAGTCAACAAGTCTCTGAGAGTGCGGCATTTTCACATGGAAACCCTGCGCTCCATCATTGCGGCGGTACAGCCAGGAGAGTTCCTCATGTCTCTGGACCTAAAAGAAGCTTACTTGCACATACCTATTTGGCCTCTGCACCAACGGTTCCCCCAATTTGCGGTGTTGGGAAGACATTTCCAGTTTCGGGCTTTGCCTTTTGGCTTTGCCACAGCTCCCCGAACCTTTTCAAAGGTAATGGTGGTAGTAGCTTCCTTTCTTAGGCGAGATGGTATCCGGGTTCACCCGTACCTAGACGACTGGCTCATCAGAGCGGACTCTGCAAAGGAGAGTCATCATGTCACAGCCAGAGTGGTCTCAGTACTGCAGTCTCTGGGCTGGGTCGTCAATATACCCAAAAGTCACCTGACCCCCTCTCAATCTCTAGAATATTTGGGGGTCCGGTTCGACATGGCCTCGGGGTTTGTTTATCTACCCGAGCAAAGGCGGTGCAAGCTTCAGAATCAGGTCCGTCTGCTCCTGAGGATGCCTGGCCCGCGAGCTTGGGACATTGTCCAGCTGTTGGGGTCGATGACGGCCACCTTAGAAGTGGTGCCATGGGCGAGAGCGCATATGAGACCTCTGCAGATTGCCCTGCTTCAACGATGGTCTTTTATGTCCCAGGATTATCAACGCTGATTCACGTGGCTCCCTGTGGTGGCTCTGACAGCATGCTGTGGCGAGGAATGCCGCTAATGCTTCCCGATTGGTGCCTGGTGGTAACGGATGCCAGCCTGAAGGGCTGGGGAGCACATTGCCAGGGAAGCTATGCCCAGGGTCCATGGGTACCCGAGGAAACGGGGTGGTCCATCAATCGCTTAGAACTGAGAGCGATATTTCAGGCGCTTCTGGCCTTTCACAAAACCCTGGAGGGACTGGCTGTCAAGAGTTCTGTCTGACAACACGACAGCAGTGGCCTACATAAATCGACAAGGCGGCACTCAGTGCAGAGCACTGGCCACAGAGGCCGCTCTAATTTGCCACTGGGCTGAGCTACATCTGCAGCTTCTGTCAGCAGCTCACATAGCAGGTCAGAGCAACGTACAAGCCGATTTTCTAAGCAGGCATCAAATCGACCCAGCGGAGTGGGAACTGGCAGACGAAGTGTTCCTTCAGATCTGTGCAAAATGGGGAAAGCCCGTAATGGATCTTATGGCCTCAAGCACAAATGCCAAAGTCCCGTCCTTTTTCAGCAGACGGAGAGATCCTCGCTCGGCAGGGTTGGATGCCTTGGCTCAACCCTGGCCTCCAGGCCTCCTGTATGTGTTCCCTCCTTGGCACTTAATAGGGCAGCTCCTCCTTTGAATTCGGCTACATCAAGGATTGATGATCCTCATTGTCCCGGATTGGCCCAGGCGGCCGTGGTATGTGGACCTCCGGCAGATGCTGATGGAGGCTTTCTTTCCTTTGACTCTGGTTCTGAACCTGTTGACGCAGGGCCCGGTGACCATGGAGGATCCATGCCACTTTGGTCTTACGGCATGTCTATTGAGAGGGCGCAATTGAGAGACAAGGGCTATTCTAACAAGGTCATCTCCACTCTCTTGCAGGCCCGCAAGCGTTCCACTTCCGTTGCCTATGCTCGGATCTGGCGCCAGTTTGAGGCTTGGTGTGCTTCTAAAGCGATCACACCCATGCGGGCTTCTGTCTCGCAGATACTTGACTTTCTCCGAGGACAAGCAGGCTGCTTGTTCTCACGACTGGGTGACGTCCGCGGCAGCCCCCACCAACCGGAAGAAGCTTCGCGGGCGGTCCGCACGCAGGGCACGCCCACCGCGCATGCGCGGCCGTCTTCCCGCCCGTGCGTGACCGTTCCCGCCAGTCTTTTCTTTTCCGCGCCTGAGGAGAGTCGTGCCGTCACCGCTCTCCCTTCGCAGCCCCGGAAAGACCGTCGCGTTTACGCGATTTTGTTTAGTTTTGTTTAGTTTTTTGGTTACCGCGTGCCCCAGTTCCTTTTCTTTAAAAAAAAAAAAAAAAAGAAAAAACACGCGCTCCTTTTTCCCTCGTTTCTAGTGAGGGCGTCGCGTTGCGGCCTTGTGGCCGCGCGATCGATTTATTTTTTCGAGGTGTGATTTCCGCCACCATCGACGACTTTAACTTCGCCGATGCGATTTTTCCGTCGATGTCCTCGAAGGTCCCGAGTGGATTTAAGAAGTGTGGTCGGTGCGGCCGGCCGATCTCGCAGACCGACACCCACGCTTGGTGCCTCCAGTGTCTCGGGCCGGAGCACAATATCAAGTCGTGTTCCCTGTGTCTCGGTCTCCGGAAACGGACTCAGGTTGCGAGGCAAGTTTTGCGGGACCGTCTTTTTGGAACTTGCGCCGGCCCCTCGACGTCGACTTCGACGGCATCGGTATCGACGCCCGGTCCTTCGGTACCGGTATCGATGCCCGAAAAATCGGCATCGATGGCATCGACCCCAGGAGAACAGGTCCCGTCGGCCCGCCGGTCCTCCGGTGAGGGTAGAGGTGAGAGACCGCGTGGGCAGTCGGCCCCGGTCACTCCTTCAGCCCGTGGCCCTCGGGACCGAACCCTGTCTGACCCGGTTCCTCGGGACCGAGGGGGATCGACCTCCTCCTCCTCCATACCACCCGGCACCGGTGACGGGCACCGTAAGAAGGCAAAGAAGCACCGTCACCGGTCGCCCTCGACGCATCCGGCTCTCGGTACCGGAGAGGAGTTGACGCCGAAGCGTCCGCGTCGAGAGGAGAGGTCCCCCTCGGTGGTGGAGGTACCGCCACGTCAGGGTCCCAGCATTTCGGTGCAGTCTCCTGGACCCGAGCAGCTTCCAGCACCGATGCCTCTACCGGCCCCCACGTCTTTCCCGACAGCGGGCCTGGACGAGTGCCTCCAAGCCATCCTTCCGGGGATCCTGGAAGGGCTGATGCGCCAGGCTGTGCTGGCGCCGGGGGTGCTTGCGCCCTCAGCGCCGATGACTGTGGCACCGGCGAGCTGTAGCCTGGTGCCGAGGCCGCCGCCGCTTGCGGCGCCGGTCTCGACCGCCACGCAGGTGGAGTCCCCGTCGACGTCGATGGAGGGAGCTTCGTCCCCGCCGGCGCGGGAGTCCACCGCTCGATGACACCGAGGCCTTGGTGCCTCGACATCGAGCCGGGCCCGGTTCCGGACTCAGCTACATGAGCTCATGTCCGATACCGAGGAAGAGGCCTCGTGGGGGGAAGAGGAGGACCCCAGATATTTCTCCTCAGAGGAGTCTGCGGGTCTCCCCTCGGACCCCACGCCTTCACCAGAGAGAAAGCTCTCGCCCCCTGAGAGTCTCTCTTTTGCCTCCTTTGTGCGGGATATGTCTATTTGCATTCCCTTTCCCGTGGTCTCTGTGGATGAGCCGAGGGCTGAGATGCTCGAGGTCCTCGACTATCCATCACCACCTAGAGAGTCCACCACGGTACCGCTGCACAATGTCCTCAAGGAGACACTGCTTCGGAACTGGATGCGACCATTAACTAATCCCACCATCCCCAAGAAAGCAGAGTCCCAGTACAGGATCCACTCGGACCCAGAGTTAATGTGGCCACAATTGCCCCATGACTCGGCGGTCGTGGATTCTGCTCTCAAGAGGGCACGGAGTTCGAGGGATACCGCCTCGGCGCCCCCGGGGCGGGAGTCTCGCACTCTGGACTCGTTTGGGAGGAAGGCCTACCAATCCTCCATGCTCGTGACCCGCATCCAGTCATACCAGCTCTATACGAGCATCCACACGCGGAACAATGTGAAGCAACTGGCGGACCTGGTCGATAAGCTCCCGCCGGAGCAGTCCAGGCCTTATCAGGAGGTGGTCAGGCAGCTGAAGGCGTGCAGAAAGTTCCTGTCCAGGGGTATCTATGACACCTGTGACGTGGCATCTCGTGCTGCGGCCCAAGGTATAGTGATGCGCAGGCTCTCATGGCTGCGTGCCTCTGACCTGGACAACCGCACCCAGCAGAGACTGGCCGACGTCCCTTGCCGGGGGGATAACATTTTTGGTGAGAAGGTCGAGCAGCTGGTGGACCAACTGCATCAGCGGGAAACCGCCCTCGACAAGCTCTCCCACCGGGCGCCTTCAGCATCCACCTCAGCAGGTGGACGTTTTTCCCGGGCCCGGCAGGCTGCGCCCTATTCCTTTGCAAGGCGTAGGTACACCCAGCCGGCCCGAAGGCCTCGCCAGGCACAGGGACAGCCCCAGCGTGCTCGTTCTCGTCAACAGCGTGCGCCTAAGCAGCCCCCTGCGCCTCCACAGCAAAAGCCGGGGACGGGCTTTTGACTGGATCCACGGGAACATAGCCGCCCTCAAAGTGTCCATACCGGACGATCTGCCGGTCGGAGGGAGGTTAAAATTCTTTCACCAAAGGTGGCCTCTCATAACCTCCGACCAGTGGGTTCTCCAAATAGTGCGGTGCGGATACGCCCTGAATTTGGCCTCCCTGCCACCAAATTGTCCTCCGGGAGCTCACTCCTTCAGCTCCCATCACAAGCAGGTACTTGCAGAGGAACTCTCCGCCCTTCTCAGCGCCAATGTGGTCGAGCCCGTACCACCCGGGCAGGAAGGGCAGGGATTCTATTCCAGGTACTTCCTTGTGGAAAAGAAAACAGGGGGGTTGCGTCCCATCCTAGACCTGAGAGGCCTGAACAAATTCCTGGTCGAAAAGTTCAGGATGCTTTCCTTGGGCACCCTTCTGCCAATGATTCAGAAAAACGATTGGCTATGTTCCCTGGATTTAAAGGATGCATACACTCACATCCCGATACTGCCAGCTCACAGACAGTATCTCAGATTCCGCCTGGGCGCACGGCACTTTCAGTATTGTGTGCTGCCCTTTGGGCTCGCCTCTGCCCCACGAGTGTTTACAAAGTGCCTCGTGGTGGTGGCGGCGTATCTACGCAAGCTGGGAGTGCACGTGTTCCCATATCTCGACGATTGGCTGGTCAAGAACACCTCGGAGGCAGGAGCCCTCCGGTCCATGCAGTGCACTACTCAACTCCTGGAGCTGCTGGGGTTTGTGATAAATTACCCAAAGTCCCATCTCCAGCCAACCCAGTCTCTGGAATTCATAGGAGCTCTGCTGAATACCCAGACGGCTCAGGCCTTCCTTCCCGAAGCGAGGGCCAACAACCTCTTGTCCCTGGCTTCGCAGACCAGAGCGTCTCAGCAGGTCACAGCTCGGCAGATGTTGAGACTTCTGGGTCATATGGCCTCCACAGTCCATGTGACTCCCATGGCTCGCCTTCACATGAGATCTGCTCAATGGACCCTAGCTTCCCAGTGGGTTCAAGCCACCGGGAATCTAGAAGATGTCATCCGCCCCTCCACCAGTTGCCGCACTTCACTGCTCTGGTGGACCATCCGGACCAATTTGACCCTGGGACGTCCATTCCAAATTCCGCAGCCCACGAAAGTGCTGACGACAGATGCATCTCGCCTGGGGTGGGGAGCTCATGTCGATGGGCTTCACACCCAGGGTCTGTGGTCCCTCCAGGAAAAGGATCTGCAGATCAACCTCCTGGAGCTCCGAGCGATCTGGAACGCACTGAAGGCTTTCAGAGACCGGCTGTCCTACCAAATTATTCAAATTCGGACAGACAATCAGGTTGCAATGTATTACACCAACAAGCAGGGGGGCACCGGATCTCGCCCCTTTTTGTCAGGAAGCCGTCGGCATGTGGCGGTGGGCTTGCCAGTTCGGCATGCTCCTCCAAGCCACATACCTGGCAGGTGTAAACAACAGTCTGGCCGACAGACTGAGCAGAGTCATGCAACCGCACGAGTGGTCGCTCCATTCCAGAGTGGTACGCAAGATCTTCCGAGAGTGGGGCACCCCCTCGGTGGACCTTTTCGCCTCTCAGACGAACCACAAGCTGCCTCTATTCTGTTCCAGACTACAGGCCCACGGCAGACTGGCGTCGGATGCCTTTCTCCTCCATTGGGGGACCGGCCTCCTGTATGCTTATCCCCCCATACCTTTGGTGGGGAAGACCTTACTGAAGCTCAAGCAAGACCACGGCACCATGATTCTGATAGCGCCCTTTTGGCGCCGTCAGATCTGGTTCCCTCTTCTTCTGGAGTTGTCCTCAGAAGAACCGTGGAGATTGGAGTGTTTTCCGACTCTCATCTCGCAGAACGACGGAGCGTTGCTGCACCCCAACCTTCAGTCCCTGGCTCTCACGGCCTGGATGTTGAGGGCGTAGACTTCACTGCGTTGGGTCTGTCTGAGGGTGTCTCCCGTGTCTTGCTTGCCTCTAGGAAGGATTCCACTAAAAAGAGTTACTTTTTCAAGTGGAGGAGGTTTGTCGTTTGGTGTGAGAGCAGGGCCCTAGAACCTCGTTCTTGCCCTGCACAGAACCTGCTTGAATACCTTCTGCACTTATCGGAGTCTGGCCTCAAGACCAACTCAGTAAGGAATCACCTTAGTGCGATTAGTGCTTACCATTATCGTGTGGAAGGTAAAGCCATCTCTGGAGAGCCTTTAGTCGTTCGATTCATGAGAGGCTTGCTTTTGTCAAAGCCCCCTATCAAGCCTCCTGCAGTGTCATGGGATCTCAACGTCGTCCTCACCCAGCTGATGAGACCTCCTTTTGAGCCACTGAATACCTGCCATCTGAAGTACTTGACCTGGAAGGTCATTTTTTTGGTGGCAGTTACTTCAGCTCGTAGGGTCAGTGAGCTTCAAGCCCTAGTAGCTCATGCTCCATATACTAAATTTCATCACAACAGAGTAGTGCTCCGCACCCATCCAAAGTTCCTGCCGAAGGTGGTGTCGGAGTTCCATCTTAACCAGTCAATCGTCTTGCCAACATTTTTTCCCAGGCCGCATACCTGCCCTGCTGAACGTCAGTTGCACACATTGGACTGCAAGAGAGCATTGGCCTTCTACTTGGAGCGGACACAGCCCCACAGACAGTCCGCCCAATTGTTTGTTTCTTTCGACCCTAACAGGCTAGGGGTCGCTGTCGGGAAACGCACCATCTCCAATTGGCTAGCAGATTGCATTTCCTTCACTTACGCCCAGGCTGGGCTGGCTCTTGAGGGTCATGTCACGGCTCATAGTGTTAGAGCCATGGCAGCGTCAGTGGCCCACTTGAAGTCAGCCACTATTGAAGAGATTTGCAAGGCTGCGACGTGGTCATCTGTCCACACATTCACATCACATTACTGCCTCCAGCAGGATATCCGACGCGACAGTCGGTTCGGGCAGTCGGTGCTGCAGAATCTGTTTGGGGTGTAAATCCAACTCCACCCTCCAGGACCCGAATTTATTCTGGTCAGGCTGCACTCTCAGTTAGTTGTTCTTCGTAGGTCAATTTCTGTTATACCCTCGCCGTTGCGAGGTTCAATTGACCTGGGTTCTTGTTTTGAGTGAGCCTGAGAGCTAGGGATACCCCAGTCGTGAGAACAAGCAGGCTGCTTGTCCTCGGAGAAAGTGAATGATACATACCTGTAGCAGGTGTTCTCCGAGGACAGCAGGCTGATTGTTCTCACCTACCCTCCCTCCTCCCCTTTGGAGTTGCGTTTTCATGTTGTTTCTTGCTTGTCATTCAACTGGCGGGAATGGTCACGCACGGGCGGGACGACGGCCGCGCATGCGCGGTGGGCGTGCCCTGCGTGCAGACCGCCCGCGAAGCTTCTTCCGGTTGGTGGGGGCTGCCGCGGACGTCACCCAGTCGTGAGAACAATCAGCCTGCTGTCCTCGGAGAACACCTGCTACAGGTATGTATCATTCACTTTCTGTGGGATGGTTTACAAAAAGGCTTGGCCTATAATTCTTTGGGTGTTCAAGTGCCAGCATTGTCATGCTTTTGGGGGAAGGTCGTTGGCCTCTCCCTGGCTTCACATCCAGATATTGCACGGATTCTGAGAGGGGTGTTTCGGTTCCAGCCTCCCGTGCAGGCCCCTTGCCCGGCCTGGAACCTTGGGCTAGTATTAAAGGCTCTTCGGTGTTCGCCCTTCGAGCCGCTGAAGCGAGCTTCGGAGAAGGATGTAACTCTAAAGATGGTCTTTTTGGTGGCCATTGCATCGGCGAGACGGGTATCTGTGCTCCAGGCGCTGTCCTGTCGAGACCCTTTTCTGCAATTCTCAGAGTCCGGAGTAATGGTACTTACTGTGCCTTCCTTCATGCCTAAGGTGGTTTCAGCATTTCACCTAAACCAGCCTATTTGCCCTCCTTTACTAGGGAGGAGTTTCCAGAATCCTTTGGGCAGTTGCACCTCCTGGATGTGCGCCGGGCTCTGTTGCAGTATCTGCAGATGTCAAATGCTTTCAGGACCTCTGATCACCTTTTTGTATTGTTGTCAGGTCCTCGCAGAGGGTCTCCAGCGTCTAAAGCCACTATAGCCCGTTGGCTTAAGGAAGCCATTTTTTTCTGCATATCTGCTATCTGGCCGGCCTCCGCCTGACGCCTTTAAGGCACATTCCACAAGAGCGATTTCTTCCTCTTGGGCTGGAACGGGAGCACTCTCTCTGCAAGAGATATGTAGTGCAGCTACTTGGGCTTCTAAGCTCCCTTTTGCCCGTCATTATAGGCTGGATGTGGCTGCCAGGAGGGACGCGCTTTTTGGAGCACAAGTGCTGACGTGTGGTGTGGCTTGTTCTCGCCCTATCTAGGGATTGCTTTGATACATCCCATTTGTAATGGATTCATCTGCTGCTGATGACAAGGAAGGGAAAATTAGGTTCTTACCTTGGTAATTTTCTTTCCTTTAGTCACAGCAGATGAATCCATGATCCCTCCCTGATTGACTCTGTTTTGTGTTCAGTTTTTCCTGCAGACATGTTCCCTCATTGAGAGAAGTTGGAAAACAGTCTTCAGGATTTCTGTTCTACTACAGGAGGTTAAGTTCGTCCCTCCTTTGTGTTATTTCTCCAGTTCTGGAGCGTTCGTTCGCTGTGAGGAAAGTTCATGTTATGCTACTTTTGTGGTTTAACACTGCTTTGGAAGCTTCAACTACTGAGAGGCAGATGGAGCTAGCCGTCCAGGAGGCACTATGTTTTTCAGTGTTCTCTATCTCCCCCTGCTGGTAGGTGGACACAACCCATTCGTAATGGATTCATCTGCTGTGACTAAAGGAAAGAAAATTACCAAGGTAAGAACCTAATTTTCCCATGGGGCTTTCCTTACCAGAGAATTATACAAGGGCACTATCACCTCTTTGTTCCTGCTGGTCATCCGTCGTCTCATGCACCCAAGCATCCTTCTGGCTATGACCTTCACTTTTTCTACCTGGTTGGAAACTTTAAGGTCATCAGTCACAATAACCCCCAAGTTCCTCTTTTACTTTGTGCACAGAAGCACTTTACCCCCTATATTGTACCGTTCCCTTGGAGTTTTGTGACCCAAGTGCATGACCCTGCATTTTTTAGCATTAAATCTTGGTTGTCAAATATTGGACCATTCCTGAAGCTTCACTAGATCCTTCCTGATATCATTCACACCTTCCGGGGTATCCACCCTATTGTAGAGGTTGGTATCATCCGCAAAGAGACAAACCTTACCAGACAGCCTTTCCGCAATATCACTCACAAAGATGTTAAAAAGAGCTGGCCATAGGACTGATCCCTGCGGTACTCCATTGATAGCATCCCTATCTTCAGAGCAACTCCATTTACCACTACCCTATGTTTCCTTCCGTTCAACCAGTTTTTTTACCCAGTCAGTTAGTCTATATCCCTTACCAAGGGTACTCAGTTTATTTATGAGTAACCTGTGCGGAACTGTGTTCAGAGGTTTGCTGAAATCTAAGTACACCACATCTAGCGCCCTGATCACGTCCAACTGTTTGGTTACCCTGCCTCTAGTGAAGCCATGTTGCCTTGGGTCCTGCATTCCATTCAGTTTGCGAAAACCTCACAATCCTGCTTTAAAAGCATTTCCGTTAGTTTACCACCAAGGTCAGACTGACCGGTCTGTAATTCTCAACTTCTTACTTCCACTCTTTTGCACAGGGACCACATCTGCTCTTCTCCAGTCCTTCGAGACCACTCTGGACTCTAAAGGAAGCATTGAAGAGGTCCGTCAGCAGAGCCATCAGAACTTCTCTGATTTTCTTGAGTACCCGTGGATGTATCCCATCAAGCCCCATTGCTTTGTCTGCTTTTACTTAGCTAGCTCTTCACGAACACAGTCCTCTGAGAACGGGTCTTGGTCTACCATTCTGTTCTGGATGACCTACCTGTAGGAGGGAAACTGAATTTTTTCCAACTAAGGTGACCTGTTGTAACCACAGTCCAGTGAGTTCTTAAAATAGCCTGGACAGGATGCTCTCTACAATACTCTGTACAATTGGAAACAATCTCACCTAATTGTCTGGTGAGAGCATTGAAAGTTCCTTGTCACTTGCAGCAGATGAGTCCAGGAACTAGTGGGTTAAGTCCGCCTACCAGCAGGTGGAGATAGAGATAAACAAACTAAAGGCAGTGATGCCAGACGGCCAGCTGCTTCCTCAGTTAGTATGTCTCTATCTCAGCAGGTGGTGGACTGCTTTTTCTCCAGATCCTGGGCCCAAGGCCTCTGAGGGTGCTCCTGGGCCGGTGGCCAGTTTGAGCCAGGGGTGGCGGACTGGTGGTGTCCCCTTTGGCAGCATACTTAGTTGCTGGGTCCCTGCTGCACCTCAAATTCCCTCTGAACAGGCTTTTTGCTGTTCCTTTCCTTCCCTGTTTGTTTCTGCCTCCTTACTAAAAAAAAAAAAAAAAAAGAGAGAACCATAGAATTTATTTAAAAGAGAAGCACAGGGAAGCGTGGTTTTGCTGAGAGCAGGTTTGTGTTACTGCTGTCCGAGTCCTGTTTTCTGTTGCCTGCTTGTCTGAGCCTGCCTCGAAGTGGAGTCAGAGTTTTTTTTCTTCGGCTCAGCTGTCAGTTCCCTCGCTTTCCGGTCCAGGGTAAGTCCTGCTGGGTTCTTGTTCGGGGACGGGCGATGACAGCGGAGGCGGTAAAACGCTGTTACCGATTCGGGAAACAGTGTTTAGCGGCAGGCCTTTGCAGTGCGGGGTGCGCTGATTTGGCGGGACTCGACTGAGTGGTGGCCTCTCTGAGAGCATGCTTTCCCGCCGAGAGCCAGGTGATTCTCCCGCCATTTTGCGATCAGTTGTGGAGCCGGCTCCGGTAGTGGTTTTGGGCAAAGCTTCTCCACTGATAGGGGAGTCGGGGGGGGGGGGGGGGGGGGGGAGGCTATCAGGCACTGTGGGCGGTGGTGCAGGTGCCATGGCTGCGACCTCCTCCGTTGCGGGGGAGAGGTTTTCGCCAGAGTTTATTTTGCTACTCCATTAGGCGTTTTTGTTGAAAAGGGCCATGCCCCCCCCCCCCCCACACGGCTGCGACAGCTTCGGCTTTTGATTCTCTCGGGGTCTGGGGGTAAGCAAGAGATTTTGGGTTTTTCCCCAAAGGATTTCTCCTCCCTTAAAAAGCCTAGGCTTTCTTTGTTGTCTGAGGAGAGGTCCTGCATACGGTCGCTTGCAGCTTCCTCCGTGGTGGCTCTCTCGGAGCAGACGAGGGTGGAGGACAGTGTCCTCACTGACCCAACTGAAGGACTCTTCCACTGGAAGCCCTAAATATAGAGGGCCCTGAGGTTGCGGCTTCTCAGGCAGTCAACCTCAAGATGGCTAGTACCAGACGACCTTCTAAGGCCTTTCCGGTACATGAAGCTATTGAAGAGTTGATTTCAGCACAGTGGGCGGATCCGGATGGGGGGGGGCTGAAAGTAGCCAGGGCTATGGCCAGGCTGTATCCGATTTCAGCGGACTGTTTAGAGTAGTTTGCTCTACCTAGGGTGCTCTACCTAGGGTCACTAAGAAGACTACTCTTCCAGTGGAAGGTGGTGTGGCACTTAAGGATATGCAAGACAGATGGCTGGAGGCCTCTTTAAAACGTGCCTTTTGAGGTGGTCGTTTTGACACTTCAAGCTTCTGTTTGTAGTTCCTATGTGGCTAGAACTTGTCTCAGGTGGCTACATTCTGTCATGATTTCGGAGTCTGATATGTCGGGAACTCCTCAGATGTCGCTGGTGGGTATTGGGCTGGCGTACTTGGCAGATGTCTTGTATGATTTGGTCCGTGCGGCCAAATTCATGGCCTTGACCGTTTCCTCTCGGTGTCTTCTGTGGCTCCGTCATTGGGCCGCAGATATGGCTTCTAAGCAATGGCTCATTAAATTGCCTTTCCGAGGGAAATTGCTTTTTCGGGAAGACCTAGAAAAGATTCCTATTCCTGTAGAACTTCATTTACTGTATCAATGTTTCATTCTCAAAGGAATCGATTAAATTATCCATGTGGCTCACTAATAAGATTATATCTGAAGCAAAATTTATTTACTACCATCATTAGGTCCTAGCACGCCTTCCAGATGATATTCAATGTAACCTCCACGGGAGCCAAAAATTCCAAGCTGATAGCTCTTACGGGTTTAGGAGTGGCACCGCCGACAAGGGTTCAGCTGTAAACGACTTCCGTTTCAGCATACACTCCTAACTCACTCCTCCACTCCTTTGGACATGGTGGTTAAATGATTTGAGAGCGATGAACGCTGGCCATCGGCGGCTGACCCCCCCCATTGTCTCCTTCCTCGGCTGTAAAATACTTTATAAATGAAGAGAATCCCTCAGAAACCTGTCGGACCTCACGTCCCAGGTTCTCAACCGGTATGAACTGAGCCGTTGACTTGTTTCTAAATAGGGATTTTTAAACTCTTCTTTTAAGTATTTTTTATAGTGCTCAATGTGAAGTTTTTAAATATAGCAATTCTGACTACAACCAGTTCAGATATAGGAAAGCACCAAAACCAAGAAATGCAACACTTAGCTTGTGTCCTACGGTGCCACCGTTTCACCGTTACGTGGCTTCTTCAGGGACTGGTGTTGCCACTACTTAAAGTTCTCCTATCATTAACCTTTTCCCCTTTACACATGGAGTTCCAATCCACAGTGATTCCAAGAAGTGTTTTGTTTCCTGCAGAATTTTCAATCTATTTGATTCAAGGCTCTCGTTAATATACAATGCTACCCCTCCACCAATTCGATCCACCCTATCACTACGATATAATTTGTACCCCGGTATGACAGTGTCCCACTGGTTAGCCTCCTTCCACCAGGTCTAAGAGATGCCTATTATATCTAATTTTCCATTTAGTGCGATATATTCTAACTCTACCATCTTATTTCTTAGGCTCCTGGCATTCGCATATAGACATTTCAAACTGTGTTTGTTGCTCCTATTTACATCATGCTTAGTACTTGACAGTACTAATTTGCAATCTTTTGTCTGATTTTTATTTTTATTTAAGAACACCTGATCTACTACGGTCTCTTTTGCAACCTCACTATCAGGGTACCCTATCTTCCCTGTTTTGGTGATATCTTTGAAAGATACCTTATCCCGAACCATGCGCTTTTCAGTGATTGTCGGCCTCCCCCCCCCCCCCCCCCCCCCCATTTCTAGTTTAAAAGCTGCTCTATCTCCCTTTTAAATTCTGATGCCAGCAGCCTGGTCCCACCCTGGTTAAGGTGGAGCCCATCCTTTCGGAATAGGCTCCCCCTTCCCCAGAATGTTGCCCAGTTCCTAACCAATCTAAAAACCTCCTCTCTGCTCCATCGTCTCATCCACGCATTGAGACTCCAGAGCTCTGCCTGTCTCTTGGGCCCTGCGCATGGAACAGGTAGCTTTTCAGAAAATGCTACCCTTGAGGATCTGGATTTACTCTTTCTACCTAAGAGCCTAAATTTGGCTTCCAGAACCTCTCTCCCACATTTTCCTATGTCATTGGTACCTACATGTACCAAGACAGCCGACTCCTTCCCAGCACTCTCTAAAATCCTATCTAGGTGGCGCGTGAGGTCCGCCACCTTCGCACCAGGCAGGCAAGTGACCAGGCAATCCTCACGTCCACCAGACACCCAGCTATCTATATTCCTAATGATCGAATCACCAACTACAACAGCTGTCCTAACCTTTCCCTCTCGGGCAGCACTTGGAGACGTATCCTCGGTGCAAGAGGATAGTACATCCCCTGGTGGGCAGGTCCTGGCTACAGGAGTACTTCCTACTTCACCAGGGTGATGCTCTCCTTCTGGGGGACCTCCCTCCTCCAAGGTAGCACAATGGCTACCAGACTGGAGGTGGGACTTCTCTACAACATCCCTGTAGGTCTTCTCTATGTACCTCTTTGTCTTCCTCAGCTCCACCAAGTCTGCTACTCTAGCCTCAAGAGAACGGACACGTTCCCTCAGAGCTAGGAGCTCTTTGCATCGGGCACACACATATGACATCTCACCAACTGGGAGATAATCATACATAGTAACATAGTAGATGACGGCAGAAAAAGACCTGCACGGTCCATCCAGTCTGCCCAACAAGATAAACTCATATGTGCTAGTTTTTTGTGTATACCTTACCTTGATTTCTACCTGTCTTTTTCAGGGCACAGACCGTATAAGTCCGCCCAGTACTATCCCCGCCTCCCAACCACCAGCCCCGCCTCCCACCACCGGCTCTGGCACAGACCATATAAGTCTACCCAGCACTATCCCCGCCTCCCAACCACCAGCCCTGGCACAGACTGTATAAGTCTGCCCAGCACTAGCCCCGCCTCCCAACCGTCTCTGCCACCCATTCAAGGCTAAGCTCCTGAGGATCCCTTCCTTCTGAACAGGATTCATTTATGTTTATCCCACGCATGTTTGAATTCCGTTACTGTTTTTCTCTCCACCACCTCCCGCGGGAGGGCATTCCAAGCATCCACCACCCTCTCCGTGAAAAAATACTTCCTGACATTTTTCTTAAGTCTGCCCCCCTTCAATCTCATTTCATGCCCTCTCGTTCTACCGCCTTCCCATCTCCGGAAAAGGTTCGTTTGCGGATTAATACCTTTCAAATATTTGAACGTCTGTATCATATCACCCCTGTTTCTCCTTTCTTCCAGGGTATACATGTCCAGGTCAGCAAGTCTCTCCTCATCATGTATACCCTGTTGTCATCTACTATGTTACTATGTATGATTGTCTCCCAGTTGGTGAGATGTCATATGTGTGTGCCTGATGTGACACTCAATGCAAAAGACTGGATAGCACCCCTCTCGCTGCTGGACTGCTGACTCCTTCTTAGTGTTTTTGAGTTTTTCAATAATTTAAAACTTGCTACAGTATTAAGGATATAAGCCTAATATAAAAGTGTTTTTTAGTTTATATAGTATATTGTATGATTTAGTGTTTCCTTCTTAGATGGTAATGAAATGTATTTAAAACTCTGTAAGAGCACTCCTTGCTTGTTATCCTAATTACAATAACTGATTATAAATGAAGAGTTATCCTAGGGGTGGGTGGGAAGACTAAACTAGATCATGCAGTGCCTGTTAGATTCTATCTGTTAATGCTGTGGTACAAAGTTTATAAAACTAAGTGGAAAAGACTAAGGAGATTAGTTGATAAAATTTGCTTTTTATATTTTTATTTTGCCTAACACTAACCTACAGTTCCTCCTTGAAACCCCAAAATGCCCAACAAGATAACACATTACATGTGATACTTTACATGTATAGCTGATCTTGATTTGTCCTTGCCATTGGTGTCCATGGCTAGGCGCTTATTGTGGCTGCTTCCCAGCAGTGCCTTATAAAGTTGCCTTTTAGGGGGAAGCTTCTCTTTGGTGGTGATTTGGAGAAATTTGTCAAGGATCTAGATAATTTCAAGACACAGCATTTGCCACACCAAGCGGTACCATCTTGACCACTCAGCTTCCTTTCAAAGATCTAGGAACCAGCTGAAGCAATCCTTTTGCTTTGACAAGCATTCTTGCAACCAAGTCTGTAGGTCCTGCAGGCTCACTCTTTGTCAGACAGGAGAGGAGGGCATCTGTTCCATTTAATGAAGAGTGGGCCGAGATTACGTCAGACCAGTGGGTCCTAGATATTATCAAAGAAGGTTACAAATGAACGTTCTCCTCTCCAATCGCAAGATTTTTTTTTCTTGGAATCCCTGTGCAAAACCTTGCATAAGAGGCAGGCCATATTTTCCACGCTTCAGTCCATGCAGGAGTTAGAGGCAGTGATTCCAGTTTCCAGCCATGAATGAGGTCAGGGCTGCTACTCTATCTATTTCATTGTTCCCAAGAAAGGAGGATCCTATCGCCCGGTTCTTTTCAAGAAGGTCAACAAGTTCCTTTAAGTAAAGCATTTCCACATGAAAACCTTGTGCTTAGTAATGGCCGCAGTTCAGCCGGGGGAGTCCCTCACCTTTCTGGACCTCAAGGAAGCTTACTTCCATATTCCTATCTGGCTGCCTCATCAGCGGTTTCTCCGCTTTGTGGTAGTAGGACAGCACTTTCAGTTTCAAGCGATACAGAAGGAGAGAATTAGAGTGCATTCCTATTTTGACGACTGATTTATCAAAGTCTCCTCTTCTCAGGAGAGCCATCAGGTTGCCTCCAGAGTGATTCGTATGTTGCAGTCTCTAGGGTGGTGATCAGTCTTACCAAGAATCACCTAGTTCATATGCAAGCTCTAGAATATTTGGGGGTTCCATTTTGATACTTCCCAAGCCAAGATGTTTTTTCTAGATCTCAGAAGGGGCAAGATTCAGAGTCAGGTTCATCTCTTGTTACAAACACCAAGTCCTTCGATGTGGAATTATGTGAAAGTTCTGAAGTCCATGGCAGCAACACTCGATGTAACTCCATGGGTCAGAGCACACATGTTTTCACTTCAGCAGTCTCTTATCTCGCTGGTCTCTGGTAACTCAGAATTATGGTCTACGCCTTCTTTGTACGGCTCAGGCAAGGTACAGCATGTTGTGGCTTAAGTAGAACAGTCTCATCTGAGGAATGCCTTTGTTCTCTCCGTCTTTGATAGTTGTTGTCACAGTTGCGAGTTTGACAGGTCGGGGAGCACACAGTCTCCACCACAATGCACAAGGTCTGTGTAGCAAGATAAAGGCACTTTAGCCAATTAATCATTTGGAGCTCAGAGTGATTTCCAAGGACCTATTGGACTTTTGTCTCATTCTGGAGGGCAAGCTGGTCCGTGTTCTTTCAGTCAGTGTCATGCTGGTAGTTTACATAAACAGGCAAGGAGACACACCGAGGGCTGCTCTGGTGCCTGGTATGCACATTTTCTGGGCAGAAAAGCATTTGCTCCAGATTTCAGCAGTGCAATTGTGGGGACCCTCAATGTCCAGCAGTAGCTCTTTAGATTTGGTGGAATAGGAGATGTCACTGGACGTCTTCAAGCTCATTGCCCCAAAAATGGGGCAGCCTGATTCTGGACCTTATGGCAATTCATCACAATGGCTACTTAAGACTCCAGAACATATGAAAAAACCTTTTCTTTATTGACAATAAATATCAGTCATCCATACAAACCTACATACAATATAGTTTTAACTCACTCAAACATTCGCACGCTCCAGCCATCCATCCATATTCGTAAAAGTAGTGCACAGCTATATATGCCTTTCACAAAGATGATACAGCTCGTCATCAATCAATGCAGTGTACATAACTTGTCAATTTGATCTGTACCCATTATCCTTTGTGTGGCTGAAACAAACTTAATACAGTGTTGCACCATATACGTAAATTATAAGAATATTCCTCAAGCCACAATAGTGTTCCCAATTGAAGACAAATGTCACTGAGAATATCCAAAACCCCCAAACTGGGTTGGCTGGAAACGTGTGTCCATGCTTGAAAACTTCAAATCGCCGGTTCCCCGATGCTGATCGGCATTTCGTCTCCTTCCTCAGGAGGAACCAAAACTGTAACAACATTAATGCTCATCACCCACTACATACTCATATTTACTTTAAACTAATTTTACAAATCAACATTTTAAATCGTACTTACTAATAATACTATATCATGCTGCACGCCTACGTGGTAGTCGGCCAGGCTTCCGCCCAGGAATCGCACCACCGGAAACTGTTGTACGTCAGCCCCGAAATTGTGTGAGTTAAATACCCAGGGGCCCATTGCACAAACGCACGCGCCGACAATTACGTCACACCCACTCGACCTCCAAATTGAGGCCGTGCGGTGCTACTGTGCCCCATGTGTAGATGTAACGCTGCTCCAATAAAAGTAAACGAGCACTAATGTCCCCACTTCTGTTGGTAGGTACAATCTGGGACAACACAACACATTGGAGCTGATCAATAGTGTGATTATATCGCTGCCAATGGGACACCAGCGGATTCTCCCTTTTACCTAATCTTAAATTGCTAACATGCTCTGCCAGCCGATTCTTTAATTGTCTCTTTGTGTGGCCTATGTAATATAGTGCACAAGGGCACCAAATACAATAAACGACACACTCACTAGTACATGTAGTGTTCTGTCTTAAAAAGAATTGTCTATCACTATGTGGGATATCAATCACGCTGGTGTCCACAGAATAGCAGCAATACACACATTTACCACATGGGGAATGTCTGCCCATACTATTTTGTTGTTTGGAACGTTTGAGCAACTCCCCTATGTTGGCCTGTCGAGCATACGCCACCTTCGGTCGTTCCCTGAACTCCGAGTGAACAGACAAAACATGCCAGTATCTGTGGATGATTGAAGAGATGCCCACTGCTCTATGGGAAAAAGGAATAACGCATGCCACTGTGTTACTGGAGGAGACCTGACCTGAATAAAACAACCAAGGACGATAGGCATATAGCGCCCTCTTATATGCGCTCCGTATAACCTGCTTCGGATATCCACGCTCTACAAATCTGTCCCTCATCTCCCGAGCCTGAGCCTTGAATTCGATAACTGAAGAACATAAACGACGTAACCTCAAAAATTGGCCCACAGGGACACCCCTCTTCAGAGCCTTATGGTGAAAGCTCTGATAATGAAGAAGGGTGTTCCTGTCGGTCGGCTTACGATAAATAGTCGTATCAAATCCACCATCTGATGTTCTAATGATCTTAATATCCAAGAAATCAAGCTCATGAGTATCCATTCTAGAGGTAAATTTAATGTTAACATCAGCATCATTAAGACTTTCTATAAAGGCATTAAGAGCGCTAAGGGGGCCTCGCCAAAACAAAATAACATCGTCAATGTACCTTTTCCACATAACAACGTGGCGGTACCAACTCGAAGTGTAGACATGAATTTTTTCATATTGGGTCATATATAAACAGGCCAGGGAAGGTGCGACAGTAGCCCCCATCGCAACTCCCCGGGTCTGTACATAGAACTGATCACCTTCCCTGACGATGTTATTTTGTTTTGGCAAGGCCCCCTTAGCGCTCTTAATGCCTTTATAGAAAGTCTTAATGATGGGTATTTAACTCACACAATTTCGGGGCTGACGTACAACAGTTTCCGGTGGTGCGATTCCTGGGCGGAAGCCTGGCCGACTACCACGTAGGCGTGCAGCCTGATATAGTGTTATTAGTAAGTACGATTTAAAATGTTGATTTGTAAAATTAGTTTAAAGTAAATATGAGTATGTAGTGGGTGATGAGCATTAATGTTGTTACAGTTTTGGTTCCTCCTGAGGAAGGAGACGAAATGCCGATCAGCATCGGGGAACCGGCGATTTGAAGTTTTCAAGCATGGACACACGTTTCCAGCCAACCCAGTTTGGGGGTTTTGGATATTCTCAGTGACATTTGTCTTCAATTGGGAACACTATTGTGGCTTGAGGAATATTCTTATAATTTACGTATATGGTGCAACACTGTATTAAGTTTGTTTCAGCCACACAAAGGATAATGGGTACAGATCAAATTGACAAGTTATGTACACTGCATTGATTGATGACGAGCTGTATCATCTTTGTGAGAGGCATATATAGCTGTGCACTACTTTTACGAATATGGATGGATGGCTGGAGCGTGCGAATGTTTGAGTGAGTTAAAACTATATTGTATGTAGGTTTGTATGGATGACTGATATTTATTGTCAATAAAGAAAAGGTTTTTTCATATGTTCTGGAGTCTTAAGTAGCCATGTGTTAAAACTGACTCTGGTTGTGTAAAAAATCCCTATAGTTAATCAATTCATCACAATGCCAAGGTTCCCAAGTTTTCAGCAGAACCTGGCCATGGTCAGTGTCAGGTCTTCTCTGTCTTTTCTCCATGGCCCGTGATAGGCAGAGTTCTCCACCGGATTCTTCTTCATCCTGGTCTGGTAATCCTGGTTGCCCTAGTCTGGCCCAGGAGGTTGTGTTGTGTAACCTGATTTGGCTGCTAGTAGACAGGCCATTTAAGCTTCTGCTTTCTCAAGGGCTTCGTCTGCAGGGTCTAATCCAAATGGAGGATTCATCTTGTTTTGATCTTATGGTCTGGGTCTTTAGAGGTCAAAATTAAGGAATAAAGGTTACTGTGATGATTTCCTTCAGTTGTGAAAGCGATCTACCTCCTTGGCTTATGCTCAGTTCTGGAGAATTTTTGAAGACTGGTGTTCAAAATGGGCCATCTCCCCCCTTCATTCTTCCTTGCCACAGATTTTAGCCTTCTTGCAAGAGGGCTTTAAAAAAAGGCTGGCCTACAACTCCCTTGTAGGAGGCAGTTCTTGCTTGTTATTGGGTGTGGCTGCTGAACACATCTTTGGCTGCACATCCGGATGTTGTTTGTTTTTTTTACGAGAGGTCAGTCATTTTAAATCTCCTTTTTGGTGTCCTTGCTCAGAATGGAATCTTAACCTGGTGCAGAAGGCTACTTTGAAAGACCTTACCCTAAAGTCTGTTTTTCTGCTGGCCATTATTTCTGCGTGTTGGATCCTTATCCTGTAGAGATCATTCCTCGATTTTTCTGAAGCGGGGATGACCATTCGCACCATTTTTCCCTCTCTCTCTAAGGTGGGGTCTTTGTTTAACCTGAATCAACTACTGTTTCTTCTGTCCTTTAGGAAGGAAGATTATGGTAAGGACTTTGCCTTGCTGCATTTCCTGAATATCCACCAAGTGCTTCTCCAGCATCTTCAAGCGACCAATGAGTTTCGTCGTTCAGATCATATCTTCATCCTCAAGTCGGGACATAATTGGGGCAATGCTGCCTCGAAGGTGACTGACTGTCGCTCGCTGGATTTAAGAAATCTATTGCGTCGGCCCATATTCTTCTGGTAAACAACTTACATCTTCGATTAGAGCTTTCTCTACCAGAGCTCTTTCAACATCTTGCAGAATTTCAAGCCTGTTCTCTTGAAGTATGAGGGTCGGCCACATGATCCTCCTTACATACCTTTTCCAGGCACTTTAGACATTTTGGCTTGGTCAGAAACATTCCTTGGAACATCGGTTCTGTCTGTTGATGTTTCTGGTTCCCACAAGTCTCTGGATTTATCTGCTGTTGATGACAAGAAAGGAAAAATGATGTTTTACCCGATAATTTTCTTTCCTTTTAATCACAGCAGATGAATCCAGAACCCCACCCTGTGTTGGTACTTTGATCCTATTTTCAGTAATTTTCTCTGTGTAGGCTTGTTGCTGCATATTGCTATTTATCATTTCAGTTTTGTTCACACCTTATTTCTGTGAGGAAGGATTGTTTAATTCTATCTTTTGCTTTGTTATGAGCAATACTAACTGACTCAGGAACTTACTGTCCTATAAGAGAGTTCAGTTTGATGCCCTATATCTTCACCTACTGGTAGATGGTCATAACCCACAAGTGTCTG
This sequence comes from Microcaecilia unicolor, assembly GCF_901765095.1. Taxonomy (NCBI): domain Eukaryota; kingdom Metazoa; phylum Chordata; class Amphibia; order Gymnophiona; family Siphonopidae; genus Microcaecilia; species Microcaecilia unicolor. The sequence goes on from NC_044033.1 coordinate 412,569,391, forward strand.
GATTCATCTGCTGTGATTAAAGGAAAGAAAATTATCAGGTAAGACACACTTTTTTTTTTTCATATATGGAATATATGGTTCATTAGAGTATCACAGTTGTCATAATATCCTAAACTCAAGCTACAAATGTAGCAGTTCAACTGATTGGCATGCACTAATTAATTTTAAGTTGCATGTGTTGTGACTTCTGCTAGGAGTTGTATTTCAGAAAGTTAATATATATATATTTTTTTTAGGCTAAATCCTCAATCTGGAACTTCATTGCCAAATGGACATGCTAGTTTATGTAAGTATATTGGTTTTATACATATTGCTTATATGTGACCATCTCTGGGGAAAGGTGACTAAAGTAGCAAATTTAGTTTATTTGGCCTTGCTATAACACCTTTGCCAGCTAGCAGATCCAAAATATTGAGAATGGCTGATTTTATTTTCCTGTCATGAGTCCACGAACAGTCTGAAAATGTTACATGGTTGAACTTCTGTAACTTTATTTTTTTCACATAAAAGGGTGGGGTTTGGGCTATTGTATTATTATTTACAGGTGCTTGATATAATGCAAAATGCCAAAATTGGCTTCTATGTGGTTTACAACTTTTTTGCTCAAACAGAATTCATTAAAACCTTGTATTTTTGTTTCTGGTAACTTTAGTTGCCTTTTTCCAGAGATGGTCACACATATGCTATTATACTGTATATTTTTTTAGTACTACTATTTTATTTCTCTTAAGTATATAAACAGTATCCATATATAATAGCTCAAGCTGTGCTGGATTATAAAGGGGAATTTCAAAAGAAGCCAGATCTTATTGCAAGTGGTCTGGCCTTCAGATGAAGAAACAGTTTTCTCTGAAATTGTGTGGATTTAGCTACATTGGGAAATACTTGCATTCTCCAAGGACAAGCAGGCTTCTATATTCTCAGATACCAATCTGCGTCGGAGCCGTGCTCCACTGCGCAGGTGCAAGTGCCTTCCCACCCGCCGGCCGCATGAGCGTGGTCTCAATTCTTTTCTTTCCATGTGAGGAGCAGCTTTGTTTTTTCGGTCTCTCCTCACATACCTCGTTCTAAGAGGTTTTGAGTGCCTTTTGGCTAATTTTTTATTTTTCATTGTGGTTTTTTATTTTTTATTTTTTACACTTTAAATCCTGCCCTTTTATTTTCTTTGTGAATTTTGCCTAAGTTTTAAGTTTTCTTTAATTTTCGATGTCCTGGGTCGGTTTAGGCCCTGACTCCGGTCGGGTTCTTCCCTTCTTTTTTCATGCCTTTGCCCCTTTTTCAAGTGCCATTGAGTCTTTTGATTTGGCCGATGAGGTTTTCCCATCCATGACAACAAAGACTTCCAGTGGCTTCAAGCACTGTACTCGGTGCAATCGGACCATCTCGAGGAAGGACACCCATTCTTGGTGTCTGCAGTATCTTGGGCCCGACCATATTCCTGCGAACTGTGCTTTCTGGCTTTACATGAAGAAGACGACCCAGGTTTCCTGAGAAGCTCAACAAGAGAAGATTTTTGTAGCCAGGTCAGGTTCTACTACTACTACTACTACTATTTAGCATTTCTATAGTGCTACAAGGCATACGCAGCGCTGCACAAACATAGAAGAAAGGCAGTCCCTGCTCAAAGAGCTTACAATCTAATAGACAAAAAATAAATAAAGTAAGCAAATCAAATCAATTAATGTGAACGGGAAGAAAGAGAGGAGGGTAGGTGGAGGCGAGTTGTTACAAGTGGTTACGAGTCAAAAGCAATGTTAAAGAGGTGGGCTTTCAGTCTAGATTTAAAGGTGGCCAAGGAAGGGGCAAGACGTAGGGGCTCAGGAAGTTTATTCCAGGCGTAGGGTGCAGCGAGACAGAAGGCGCGAAGTCTGGAGTTGGCAGTAGTGGAGAAGGGAACAGATAAGAAGGATTTATCCATGGAGCGGAGTGCATGGGAAGGGGTGTAGGGAAGGACGAGTGTGGAGAGATACTGGGTAGCAGCAGAGTGAGTACATTTATAGGTTAGTAGAAGAAGTTTGAACAGGATGCGAAAACGGATAGGGAGCCAGTGAAGGGTCTTGACGAGAGGGGTAGTATGAGTAAAGCGAACCTGGCGGAAGATGAGACGGGCAGCAGGTTCCTTAACATTGCCATCGAGGTCGGAGGTGTCGGCATCAATGTCGAACATCGCACTGGCATCGGGGGCCTCAGTAAGCATGGCTGCTTCGAGACCTTTAGACACTGGGAGCAGTGAGGTGTTGAGTGGGTCTCCACCTATCTCGAGGCCTCCTGCTGTGCAGGACCCTGGGACCGTCCATCGTCGGATCCAACTCTGAGGTGACATGAGGGTTCGACGTTGTCCTCATTGGCACCGAGGAGCATGGCTGATGTGCTTCGGGTGAAGGCCAAGAAGCATTGTCCTAGGTCATCCTCAGTACATGGTGCTGGGAGCTATTTACATCATGCTTAGTACTTGACAGTATTAATTTTGCAATCTTTTTGTCTGATTTTTATTTTTATTATTATTTAAGGACACCTGATCTATTACGGTCTCTTTTGCAATCTCATTATTGGGATACCCTATCTTCCCTGTTTTTGTGATATCTTTGAAAGATACCTTATCCCGAACCATGCGCTTTTGAGCGACTGTCGGCCTTCCCCCAGTTTCTAGTTTAAAAGCTGGTCTATCTCCTTTTTAAAAGCTTATGCCAGCAGCCTGGTCCCTTTCGGAATAGGCTCCCCCTTCCCCAGAATGTTGCCCAATTCCTAAGAAATCTAAAACCCTCCTCCCTGCACTTCAGAAAATGCTACCCTAGAGGTTCTGGGTTTGAGCTTTCTATCCAGGAGCCTAAATTTGGCTTCTAGAACCTCTCTCCCACATTTTCCTATGTCATTGGTACCCACATGTACCAAGACGGTCGGCTTCTCCCCAGCACTATCTAAAATCCTATCTAGGTGACGTGTGAGGTCCGCCACCTTCGCACCAGGCATGCAAGTGACCAAGCGATCCTCATATCAACCAGCCACCCAGCTATCTTTATGCCTAATCGAATCACCAACTACAACAGCTGACCTAACCCTTCCCTTCTGGGCAGCACTTGGAGACATATCCTCGGTGTGAGAGGGTAGTGCATCCCCTGTTGATGCTCTCCTTCCGGGAGACCTCCCTCCTCCAAGGTAGTACAGGGGCTACCAGACTGGAGGTGGGACTTCTCTATGTACCTCTCTGTCTCTCTCAGCTCCACCAAGTCTGCTACTCTAGCCTCAGGAGAACGGACCTGTTCTCTGAGAGCTAGGAGATCTTTGCATCGAGCACACACATATGACATCTCACCAACTGGGAGATAATCATACATGTGACACTCAATGCAAAAGACTGGATAGCACCCCTCTTGCTGCTGGTCTGCTGACTCCATCTTAGTATTTTTGAGTTTTTTAATAATCTAAAACTTACTAAAGTATTAAGGATATTAGCCTAATATAAAAATGTATTTTAGTTTATAAGGTATATTGTCGGATTTATTTAGTGTTTCCTTCTTAGATGGTAGTGAAATGTATTTAAAATTCTGCAAGAGCTCTCCTTGTTATCCTAATTACAATAACTGATTATAAATTAAGTTATCCTAGGGGTGGGCAGGAAGACTAAACTAGATCCTGTAGTGCCTGCTAGAGGCTATCTGTTAATGCTGTGGTACAAAATTCAAGTTTTAAAACTAAGGGGAAAAGACTATGGAAATTAGTTGATCAAATTAGCTTTTTTTATATTTTTATGCTGCCTATCACTAACATACAATTCCTCTATTAAACCCCAATCTTTAAGTTCCCAAAGCAAAATAGTGTTCACTTACCAGAGAAATGTCCTCTTCTCTCAGAACTTCTCAGAAAGTTCAGTGGGACCTTTCCTCTTTATATAGTTTTGAATCTAAGGGGCCTTTTTTATACAGGCTGTTTCAAGCTAACTCAGCAACCTGTGCAAATATTCTACTTCCCCACACCTTAATTAGCACCTAATTGAGGCCACTGGACGTGCTACCTCTCCAGCAACCAAAGAACAGAAAATAACTGCCTTTTAGAACAAGAGGTTTTGGCTGTTAAGTTTCTACCTCTGGAAAAGATTTCAGTTTAAAGCTAAGGGAAAATGCCTATTTCTAGAGAAAATTTTAGTTTAAAACTGTGGGAAAAGGGTTGTACACTATGGCCATTAGTTAATAATGCTTGCGTTTCTCTCTCTTTTTATTCCCCCCTTAATACTAAACTAGGTCCTGCTTACTTCTCTCTCTCTCGCTCTCTCTCCCCTCCGCGCCTCCTTAATAGTAAACTAGATCCTGCAGTGCCTGCTAGAGGCTATCTGTTAATGCTGTGATACAAAATTCAAGTTTTAAAACTAAGGGGAAAAGACTGTGGAGAGTAGTTGATAAAATTTGCTTCTTTATATTTATTTTGCCTATCACTAACCTACAATTCCTTCTTTAAACCCCAATCTTTAAGTTCCCCAAAGCAAAATAGTATTCACTTACCAGAGAAATGTCCTCTTCTCTCAGAACTTCCCAGCTGGTGACTTCCGGTGACGTCACTGTCCTCGATGGAAGCCTGATTTTGTAGCTCCCGAACAATCCAGCTAAAATAGCGAACTTTAGCAGTAAATACGACGAATTTTGATTCTCTCCCGCTGATAGAACCTCGATCGAAAGGTAGGAAGGCAGCATGGCGCAAAAATTAAAGAACTTAGAGGCGAAAAGCGCGATGCGCAGTAGCCAGCATACATCTAAAACACCCTCGCGCCATGTCTCCCCGCACCTCGAAGAGGCCTCAGATTTTGAGTCGGAAAGATCGGAAGAAGACACAGGCAGTGTGAGGAAGTCGCATTCTGCCCGTTTGCTTATGAATTTGAGAAAGGACTTAGCTCACATGAAAGCGGACATAGTAGAGCGCATTGATAATTTAAGAGGTGAACTTAAAGAAGTAGGTACCCGTATTGAAGATCTAGAAGTGCGGATGGATGAGCACGTGGAAGTAGTACAACAAATGCATCAACGTGAGGAAGGAATTACAACGCAGATGTCTGAACTACAATATAAGCTAGACGACATTGAAAATCGCAGTAGACGTAAAAATCTGCGATTTCGCGGGGTGCCAGAAGGGGGGACCCAGGAAGAGGTCCTGAAAATTGTACAAGAGGTCTGTGGACAACTCCTAGCGGCGCAGCCAGATATGCCTTTACCAGAGGTCGAGAGGGCCCACAGAGCACTAGGTAATCCGCAAACCAACAGACCAAGGGACATTGTTGTTCGGTTTTGGAAATTCTCTGAGAAAGAGCAATTACTTGCCTTGGCACGCCAGCAGAAAGAACTGATGTATAATGACACTTTGATAACAGTATATCAAGATCTGTCAGCATATACGTTGCAATGGCGTAGAGAGATGAAACCAATACTGGACACTTTGAACAAACATAACATTAAATATCGATGGGCCTTCCCATTTACCCTTTGCTTTGTTATAGCAGGCAAATCACACCGAATACGCACAGTAGCGGATGCGAAACAACTCCTTCAATTGGCAGGCCTAATGGAGACGGAAGCTGAGGAGACAACAGCGGCCAGCAAGGCGCGGGATAAAGTTCATCAATGGAAACAAGTCTTCAATAAAGCAAAGAAACCACGAAAGACGACAACACGATCTGTGACATGATCTGGGAGAATACTAAGGTTTTGTTATTCATGATGAGAGTGCACCCAGAGAAGTGAGAGGGAAGATGCACTTGCATTGAACTGGAGGGTCGTATTTCAGGGATGAAGGGAAGTCAGGGAATCGGGCTGTGAGAGAGGCTGTTGACCTTGTTGGGAGTTTAATGTGGGTAAGTGTGGGAAGTATTTTTTTTTTGTTTTCTGCATTTCCCACATGGAGTACATTGTTGGGGAAGGGGAAGGTGGGTGGGGGGTGTTATTCTTCTTCTATGTCTGTAAGTGGGGAAGATTCTATTATAGGTGCTGTTATATGCTTTGGTCCAGGCCTTTCTCTATTTCAGGGAGTTAGATGCTATCAGATCTAAAAATAATTACCTGGAATGTTAAGGGTTTAAATTCTCCGAGAAAAAGACAGTTGATATACCAAGAGTTAGCCAGATTGCATCCACAGGTGGTAATGTTACAAGAAACACATTTGAAACGAGCGCATGAACATTTGTTTCACCCTGCCTCATATTCAAAAATTTACTTTGCCTCTGATATTGCAAATAGTAAGAAGCGAGGAGTGGCTTTACTCTTTCATGATAGTATACCCATACAAGTTCAGCAAATTAAGAGAGATCCAGCAGGGCAATACCTTCTCATTCGGGGAATGTTGGAATCTAAGGAATACACTTGGGGATCCATATATGGGCCAAATGCAAACCAAACCTCCTTTTTAAAAATATTAAAGAGGAATATTAGACCTATGGTAGGAGGCCAACTCATATTGGGAGGTGATTTTAATGTTACCATGGACCCGAACTTAGATCGATCGGGATCTGTCTCCCGAGCGGATAGAACACTGGTGGGTCAGATGGCTACATGGGTAGAAGAGATGGGTCTCTTTGATACATGGAGGGATGGGCACCCCCTAGACAGGGACTACTCATTCTACTCCCCAGTACATGCTTCATACTCCCGTATAGACTTTCTCTTCCTAGATAAACTACTGGGGAGACAAGTGAAAGATACACAAATTGGAAATATTACTATTTCAGATCATGCTCCCTGTGAGGTATTACTGTCCCTCTCTGGGATAGCTGATGGACAGAAAAGGTGGACCTTTAATAACACTATGCTAAAAGATGAACACATCTGTGCAGACTATGTGAAAATGCTTAAAGAATATTTAAACTTTAATCTGGATTCAGGCCCTTCCATTGCTGTTGTCTGGGACGCTTTGAAAGTGGTATCACGTGGCCACTTTATGACAGTGGCGGGTCACCTTAAGCGACATCGGGAATCGCTGAAGCGGTACTGGAGGGGCAAGATTGAGGAGTTTGAGATTATTCATAAGCAAACAGGCTCTTCTAGGATATATAGATCTCTTCAGGAAGCGAGGCTCCAACTGGATGAGCTGCTTCTTAGGGACCTTGATTTTATTAATGAGAAACTCCGTCTCCATGCATACAATGGAAGAAATAAAATTAACCGTCAACTGGCACTTCGTTTACGTAAACTTAGGATGGACAGAAACATATTCCGGATTAAAGATAAAAGGGGCACAACTCTTTCCACATCTCAGGCTATCAGGGAGCGATTTAGGGAATTTTATGCTGAACTATATACTAAAGATCCCTCTATACAAAATACTGCTATCCAGGCATACCTAGAGGAAATAAATCTCCCAGTTCTGCTCACGGAGCATTGGAGCAAATTGGAGGCTCCGATAGAGGTTAAGGAGGTACTTAAAGCCATCAAGACATTGAAGACAGGCAAATCTCCGGGAGTGGATGGATATACTGGAGAATATTACAAAACATTTGCTCCATATCTCGCGCCTATATTGACAGAGGTTCTGAATTTTGTTAGGGAAGGAGGGAATTTGCCTCCAACCATGAAGGATGCATGGATAGCAGTTATTCCCAAACCCAATAAGGAGGTAACTGAATGTGCTTTTTACCGCCCGATTTCTATATTAAATGTTGATGTACGTATCCTAGCAAAAGTGATGGCCACTAGGTTAGTAAATATTTTACCAACTCTAATACACTCTGATCAGGTAGGCTTTATAATGGGCAGACAAGCCTCTGATAATATTAGGAGGACGATGAATGTCATATACTTGGCGCAACAACAAAAGTCCTCATGCTGTCTGCTAAGTATAGATGCTGAGAAGGCCTTTGACCGGGTGCATTGGTCTTTTTTGCACTCGGTCTTACAAAAGTTTGGGTTTGGACCTATGTTTAGAGGGCTGGTACAAGAATTATACACTGCACCTAGGGCATGCGTCAAGATTAATGGTAACTCTTCCCCCTTTTTTGAGCTATCTCGAGGAACTCGTCAGGGTTGCCCTCTTTCCCCTTTATTATTTGCTCTTGTACTGGAACCTTTAGCTCATAATATTAGATCCAACCCGGCAGTCCAAGGGGTGAAGGCGGGGAGGTGGGAGTCAAAAATTGCTCTTTTTGCAGATGACATTCTGTTGACCTTAACCTCTCCCTTAACATCTCTGCCAGCAGTATTTACTGAGATTGAGTCATATAGCCAAGTATCAGGCTTTAAAATTAACTATACAAAGACTGAGGCCATGGCAGTGGAGATGGAGGAAAGAGACTATCAGACCTGCTGTCAGACTTACCCGTTGACTTGGGTCAACCAGGGATTACGGTATTTGGGGGTGGTACTTACCTGCAAATTGAATGACATGAGTGCAGCCAATTATTTGCCCTTAATTAAGGAAATTAGGAGAGATTTAGATAGATGGGATCCATTACATCTCTCGTGGTTTGGGAGAGTGGCAACCGTGAAGATGAATATTCTCCCACGTCTGCTTTATTTATTTCAGTCTATACCACTTCCAATTAATAACCGTATGCTTCACTTGCTTCAAACCAGAATAGAACACTTTATATGGCAGGGTCGTAGGGCTCGTCTCCCTAGGTCCCTTTTATATGCAGCTAGGAAAAGTAAGGGTGGATTAGGGGTACCACATTTGGGGCTATATCACAGAGCCGCCCAAGCGAAAGCTGCAATCGAGTGGTTCCATGAGTCAGACCATAAGCTTTGGATTAGGATAGAGCAGTTTATGATACAGAGCCCACTAAGGTTGGGACAACTACTTTGGTTGGCGCCTAGATATCGGTATTTACCTCAACCCCTAAATCCGATCATTCAATACACCTTTTCTTGTTGGGACAAATTAGAGAGAATGAAGGGATTCTATGAATCACGCCTAACACCCATAGCCTATAATGCGGCATTCCCTCCTGGATGCACACTGTCTCCTTTTATTAAATGGCGGAAAAATAGATTGATATGGTGGGGGCAGTTAATGAAAGATGAGCGCTTCATTACATTTGGGGAGTTGGCTATTGAATATGACTTACCTCAGCAAGACCAATATGCATATAATCAGATTATTCATTTTCTTCAGACAGCAGGTTTGAAGCGCCAGTTAAGTGGGGAAGTTACATTTTTAGAGCAACTATGTGTGGAAACTGAAGAGTCCAAGGGACTGATCTCTAAGTTATACAGCCACTTGAGGGACTCCCTGGTGGTTAGTTGTAGACACCGGGATAAGTGGGAAAGCGAATTGGGAGTGACATATACCCCTGAAGTATGGCAACAGATGGAGCGAGCCTCAGTTCACAGCTCTCGAGCAATCAATATCCAAGAAAATTGTACAAAAGTAATATATTGTTGGTACCTCACCCCATCAAGGCTACATCATATGTATCCTGGGACATCGAAATTATGCTGGAGAGGCTGTGGGCAGATTGGCACAATGGGACACATTTGGTGGTCTTGTAGAAAAGTACAAGCATTCTGGAAATCGGTGCGAGGCAGGTTACATGGATGGGTGGAGGGTACCATACCATGGGATCCTGCAGTGTTTTTTTTTAATAAACCGATCAGAGGGCTCACTATTCAGGGGGGCCAGCTGGCAAAACACTGCTTCAATGCAGCTCGATTGCTGATAGCACGGATGTGGAAACAGAATGGATGTCCTTCAATATGGAGATGGTGCAATTTGGTGTGGCACATAAGTAATATGGAAAAATTAATGGCTAAGGAGAGTAAAACCCTAGCAAAATGGGAACAGATTTGGGCACCAGTGACCAAATCCTTACCGTAGACACGGATCTTGGAATCTTCTTTAGGGATAAGACATGGAGAAGAGGAAGGGAGGGGGGAGGGGCGTGGATTTCTTTGGGGACACTGGGTATATATAAAAGGTTTAAATGTTACAAGAAATGTTATTGCTTTTTATGAAAATTGCATTAGGAGTCTTTATGTACTATGCAAATTATTGTGAGAGGAACCTGTAGGATAAGTGTCTGTAAAGTTTTGAGTTGTACTTTGTGGTTTCACTCAATAAAGCTTCTTGTTAAAAATTAAAAAAAAAAAGAACTTCCCAGCTGGTTAGCCTTCTTTCACGTGGGATGTAGCTCCATATTGGCCCGTCGGAAGACACTTGGCTCCTAAGGAACACGGTCCATCTCTACATATGGTTCGCAACATTCTCTGCATCTTGCATGCACTTCCTTTTCTGTCCCTTGAGCGCAGCTCCCTTTTTGCATGGTGAACACAGCTTCATATCTGCATAGTGAGCATTGCTCCTATTGCTGTTGAGCGCGGCTCCCACCACCGCCTGTTTCTTTCAACTGCAGTTCCATCTCTGCAGGTTGGGTTGCGGTGCCATCTCTGGATATGGAGCTTGAAACTCCTTGTGCTGCAGTCCAGGGCACATTTCCCACATGTTGGCTGTCATTCCTTCGTTACCCTTGGGCTTCAGATTTATTTGATTTCTCGATATGACACCACTGCTGCAGGTTGGTTGCCTCTGCATCTCTGGGATTGCAATGTGTCATCTTTTCTCTGGGTTAGGTGGTCTAGCAGCCTGTAGGCAGCAGTGTGGCAACCAGTTCAGTGCAGCTTCTTCTCAAGATAGTTTCCTACCTTTCTTTTTGGTTTTCCAGGGCAGCTCTGGCATACCAGATAGCCTACGTCTCCATGGATAGATGGACAGAGTTCGTTTCTTCTCCTTCACTCGGCATTATCTCTTGGTTCATGACTCTAGACCGAGCTGGCTTGATGGGTAATTTTTCTCCAGTTGGGTCCCTTGATGTGGTTGGTCCATCCCTTAACTCTTATGCTTGAGCTTCAGACACTCTCTAACTGGTTGGTTCTACATTGTCCCTGGCCTTGTCTCTTTCCCTCGATGAAGGTTAGAGCACCGGTTTGGTGCTGGCTGATCCTTGGTATTTGCTAGGATGCTTCTTCCACCTTTCCTTTTGGTTTGTGGTGGAGAGGCATGCCAGGGAGTAGTCTGCTGCTATCGTAATCTGAAGAAGACTGACCCGTGCCTATGAATCAGACGCCTCTTCATTTTATGTCAGTACAGCGTTTACTTTGCTTCCTGGAAGGGGTCCGGTGCTCGTACTCTAGTCCTCCTGGGGTCTAACTCTCTACTGATATTATGCGATGCTCTGGAACTGGTAAGGTTTCTTTCCTTGCACGCTCCTAGGTTTTAGTGCACTCATACCGTGGCTGCTTCTGCTGCCTCTCTCATACCTGGGATGCTTGGTCTTTCTTTCTTTTCACTGGACGTTTCTAACCCATCCTGCTGTCTTGGACCTTCTGGGGTTTGACACAGACCCGCGCTTCTGACCCAGTTGTCTGAAAACAATTGCATCCTTCTCTGCTTCTGGACTTTTCTAAGCTGGTATGTTTTGAGCGGTTGGTCAACCTTCTGGTTTCTTCTGTTTCTCCCACCCTATTAGTGGATTGCTTTGTTATATCCCATTGGTCTGGTCTGGTATAGATGACAAGGAAAGAAAAAATTATGTTCTTACCTGATAATTTTCTTTCCTTTAATCATACCAGATTAGTCTAGATGCCCTCCCTATCTCAGTGGTTCTCAGTCTGGTGATTCTTTTAGGTAACGTCTGCTACTCCAGTGCACTGGGATACGGTGGAACCTGCTGCAGCACTCTCCAGTTAGTCAGTTCATGATCTATTTTCTCAGGTTATCCTCCTGCCACTTCCTCTTGTCAGCTTTGTATGACTCCTGTTGCTGTTAAGACGTGGAGTTTATTTCCCGGTTTCGGGAGTGAATCAGGACGTGCTTGGGACGACCTAGCGTGGTGCATAACCTCATGCTTAACCTCCTGGATGGGAGGCTTGTAGTTGCCCACAGCCTCCCAGGAGCTGCGAGGCTTTCTACCTCAGCTCAACTGGTTGGCATGTCTGACTTACTGTGTTTTATTCTAGATCTGTAGAGCACCATTGCTTGGCTATTCGAAATACTGAACGTTCCAGGCTGCACGATACCCTTAGGGGGTAAATCACTTGGAACTTTTTTCTCTGTGTCCTTCCACTGGTGGATGGATGAAAGAAAATTAAAGGTAAGAACATAATTTTTCCATATAGGTTAGCCAGGTCGGTGGCCATAGTGGCTCCCATCACTGTCCCTTTTACCTGTTGGTAGAATGTGTCTTGAAAGTGGAAATAGTTCTTAGTGCTAGAGTTCTGCATGTAAGAATTAGATGATTTGGAATTTGTGGCCTTTTTTTGTACATAGTCTGTACAATGATTGAGAGGGCTTCTAATTATTCATTTAGTGTTTATTTAATAAAACTTGTAGTCTGCCCATCCAGCCATCTGAGCGAGTTACAATAAAACAATCCAGTTGATATCATAGAATAACAGTATCACAAACATTCAAAGTAAAACCCCAAACAACCCCCATCCCTGCTTAGGACCCAACAAAAGCTTTGCAAAACAGCTGTTTTTTTAAAATAGTACAAAAGAAGAGACTTGATTGTGGGATATTAGTTTCTCCAAGGACAAGCAGGCCATTAATTCTCACAATTAGGAAACATGATCCCGCGTTGCCCAGTACGGAGCTTGTGATGAGCTAAAAAACGGAGCTTCCCTAGCGTCCCTCCGGACCGGCCCAGGATCGGACTGATGGGTTGTGTAAGCCTTCCAGCAGGTGGAGACCTGGGCCAGTCCGGAGGGACTAAAGGGAAAGCAAATTAGCAGGTAAGGTCTAATTTCTCCTTTGTGGCGCGCGGGAGCCATTCAACTGCATATGCACAAGTGCCTTCTCGCCCACCGCATGCACAGTTATTTTTCTACCATGAGGAGAGGTTGTTTTTCTGTTGTCTCTTCACACTGTGTTGTCTGGAAAGAGCTTCTCTAGTAAGTAGTAGTAGTAGTGTTACTGTTCGTGGGTCCCTCTCTGTTTTCTCTCGTATTCTTTTAGTTTCTTTTTCCCAAGTTTTAAGTTTTCTTATTTTCTGTCATTAGGCTGCATTTAGGCCTTGACTTCGGTTGAATTTTTCCCTTTTTCTGGTGCCTTGCCTTTTTTTAGGCACCATTGATTTGTTTGATTCGGCTGCAGAAGTTTTTCCGTCCATGTCCACGAAGGTTCCCAGTGGCTTCAAGCACTGTACCTGGTGCAATTAGACCATCTCTGGCAAAGACACCCATTCCTGGTGTTTTCAGTGTTTTGGCCCGACCATAGCGCTGCTAACTGTGTCCTTTGTCTTCGGATGAAGAAGACCCAAATGTCCAGACAAGCTCAATGTGAGAGAACTTTTGGAGCCAGGTTGATACCTTAATGTCTGCGTTGAGGTTGTTGGCATTGATGTTAGGGGTTGCACCAGCAACAAGAGTATCCGTCTGCATAGCTGCTACAAGACCCATGGACACTGGGAGCAGTGGTATGTTGAGTGGGTCTCCACCTGTCTTGACACCGACTGCTGGGCAGGCCCCCAGGCTCCGCTCATTCTGCCTTGCCTCACCCTATGCCTGGGACAATCTTCCTCAACCCCTACGCCAAGCCCCCTCCCTACCCATCTTCAAATCTCTGCTTAAAACCCACCTCTTCAATGCCGCTTTCGGCACCTAATCCTTTCGTGAAATATAGTATGCCCTATCAGACTGACTCTACACTTGTCTTTTGACTGTACACTCGTCCTTTGACTGTACACTTGCCTTTAGATTGTACACCTGTCTTTTAGATTGTAAGCTCCTTGAGCAGGGACTGTCCTTCCATGTTAAATTGTACAGCGCTGCGTAACCCTAGTAGCGCTTTAGAAATGTTAAATAGTAGTAGTAGTAGTAGTGTCTGACCTGACCCCAAGACGACATGAGAATTCGACATTAGTACCGAGGAGCCTCGATGCTGAGCTTCAGGTGAAAGCCAAGAAACATCAGCATTGGTCATCCTTGACGCATGATGCTGGGAGCGCCAGGACATTGAAGGATTTGGCACCCGAGAAACCCCTTCTATCCAGAAGGTGCCAGTGCGTCCGTCTCTTAGCAGCCAGGAAACCATCTCTTGTTTCGGCCCTATCAGTTCTGCAACCTGTCTCGCAGCCGGCACTCAAGCCTTTCCTGGTGTTGGCACTTAATAAGCATATCCGGGCCTTGCTTCCTGAGCTGCTGGTTGTCCTCTTGCAAGAATGTGCATCGGCATTGAGGTGCTTGTACCTACCCTACCTCCCGTTGTGGCCCTGCTTGACCTGCGGTTTGCCGTATGACTTAGTTGTTGCCTGCTGCTCCAGTGTCGACTGCCACCCAAGCTGGTACCCTCTCGACATTGGTGAAGGAAGCTTCACTGGAGTCGAGGTGGGAGTCGACGCCTCGATGCCCCTTTCGAGGGAATGCTTCCTTTAAGTCGAGGCAGGCTCGGTCTCAGCCCTCCCATGAGGAGTTGCTTTCTGACACCAACGAGGAACGCTCATTGGAGTCAGAGGAGGATCCAGTGTACTTTTCAGAGGAGGATGAGTCCTATGGCATCCCCTCTGATCCCTCCCCTACGCTTGAGAAAAGAAAAGCTCAGGAGAGCCTTTCATTTGCCTCTTTTTTGAAGGAAATGACTATGGCCATTCTGTTTCGTTTAGAGGTGGAGGACGAGTCCAGGGTCAAGTTGATCGAGGTCCTGGACTATGAGTCGTCTCCTAGAGAGGCTGTGACTGTCCTACTCCAGGAAGTCCTCGTTCGGAATTGAGAGTCCACTCTGTCTTTCTCTGTGCTGCCCTGATCAACATGCTGTACTAGATCCACTGCACACCTGGATTTGGTAAGCCCCTGTTGCCTCTTTATTCTATAGTTGTGTAATCTGCCATCAAAAGAGCCAGGAGTTCTAGAGGCTATGTACTTGAGGGACTCTGCACACAAGTTGCTAGACTTGGGTGACTATCTCACGGGAGCAGGGTGAGTTAGTATGCCAGTTGGCCAAGCAGCTGAAGGCGTATAGTAAGTTCTTGGCCAGGGGCGTCTAACACTTTTGACGCATCCAGGATCTCTGTTCAGAGTATAAAAATGTGCAGACTTATAGCTGTGTGTTTCTGACTTGGAACCTTTGGTTCAGCAGGGGTAGGTGGGTGCCCCATGCAGGGGGGGATAACCTTTTTGGAGAGAAGGTTGATGAGGTTGTTGACCAAATCAAGAAACACACTGATGTCTTCTGTCTCCTGACAGATGCCGTCCTCATCTAGGAGGTCTTTTGGCAAGTCAAGGAGGTGTGCCTACTAGTCCCAGAAACTTAGGTTTGCCACCTCCTCTTGCCAGCCTGCTCAGGCTCAGCCCCAATGTGCTCATTCTCGTCATGTCCTCTGTGTCAGGAGTCTGGATGTGGTGCTGGCCTCAACGGCATGGCATGTTCCTTCAAGCCATTTATCTGGCGGGCAAAATCAACAGTCTGGCCAACAGGCTGAGCAGAATTATGCAACCGCATGAGTGGTCTCTCAACTTGGGTGTTGCCCGCGTGATCTTCCAAGCGTGGGGTACCCCCTCAGTGGATCTCTGCCACTCAAATGAATTGCAAACTCTCTCAGCTCTGTTCTAGGCTTCAGGCTCACGACAGACTAGTGTTGGATGCCTTTCCCCTTCAATGGGGGACAGGTCTTCTGTATGTGTATTTTCCCATTCCTTTTGTGGGGAAGAGTTTACTGAAACTGGAGCAAGACCATGGGACTATGATGTTGATCGCACCTTACTGGCTGCGACAGATTTTGTTCCCTCTTTTTCTGGAGTTATCCTTCGAAGAACTGTGGAGATTGGGCTGTTTTCCGACCCTCATTATGCAGAACGATGGATCTTTTCTGCCTCCCAACTTTCAGTCTCTGGCCCTCACAGTCTGGATAATGAGAGCCTAGAATTTGCTTCCTTGGGTCTGTCGGAGGGTGTCTCCCGGGTCTTGCTGGCTTCCAGGAAAGATTCCACCAAGATATGTTTTTTTCAAATGGAGGAGGTTTGCCTTCTGGTGTGAGGGCAAGGTCCTAGATCCTCTTTCTTGCCGTACACATACACTGCTTGATTACCTTCTACATCTTTCCGACTCTGGTCTTAAGTCCAACTCTGTAAGGGTTCATCTGTTCATCTCCGTGCAATTAGTGCTTATTATCAACATGTAGAGGGTAAGCCCATCTCTAGACAGCCTTTAGTTGCTTGCTTCTTGAGAGGTTTGCTTTTGTCAAAGGCATCTGTCAAATCTCCACCAGTGTCATGGTATCTCAACGTTGGTCTCACCCAGCTGATGAGAGCTTTTTTCGAGCTACTGAATTCCTGCCATCTCAAATACTTGACCTGGAATGTCATTTTCATGGTCGCTGTTACTTCTGCTCATAGAGTCATTGAGCTTCAGGCCTTAGTAGTAAATGCACCTTATACTAGGTTTCATCACAACAGAGTGGTCCTCCGAATGCACCCTGCCAAAGGTTGTGTCGGAGTTCCATCTGAACGATTGTCTTGCCAACATTCTTTCCTCAACTTTCATGCCCATCCTGGCAAGACCACATTGCAATCTTGGACTTCAAGCGAGCATTGATCTGTTACATGGAGCCCCAGAGACATTCCACACAGCTTTTTGTTTCTTTTGATCTCAACAATAAGGGGGTCACCATTGGGAAACACACAATCTCTAATTGGCTGGCAGATTGCATTTCTCTCACTTATGCCTAGGTTGGGCTGACCCTAGCAGGTCATGTCAAGGCTCACAATGTCAGAGCCATGGCTGCATCAGAAGCCCACTTGCTGTCCGTCTCCATTGAAGGAATTTGCAAGGCTGCTACATGATGTTTGAGTTCACACATTCACATCTCATTACTACCTTGAGTAGGATACCTGACGCGACAGTCGGTTCGGGAAGACAGTGTTACAGGATCTGTTTGGTGTCTAGAATCCAACTCCATCCCTGCTAGGCCCATTTTATTCTGTTCTAGGCTGCACTCTGTTGTATATAGTTTCAGGATAATCTGAGTATTTTCCTCGCCGCTACGAGGCCTAATTGACCAATGTTTGTTGTTTTCGGTGAGCCTGGATGGTAGGGATACGCCAACTGTGAGAATTATGGCCTGCTTTTTCTTGGGGGGGGGGGGGGGAGGGGGAGGGAATGAAGATACTTACCTGTAGTAGGTATTCTCCGAGGACAGCAGGCCTTATATTCTCATAGACCCTCCCACCTTCCATTGGAGTAGTCTCCTCTTATTTATTTTTATGTTGTAGTATTTAACTGTGGTAACTGCATTCCTGCAGTGGACTGGAATGCACTCAAGCATGGGCAGTGGAGAATGCCTTGTGCCCCACAAAAGCTCTGTTAAAGCTTGTCAGAAGCTCTGGACCAGGCAACGTGGGATCGCGTTACTCAGTTGTGAGAATATAAGGTCTGCTGTCTTCGGAGAATAGCTGCTACAGGAAAGTATCTTATGTATCCCAACTGGCCCCATTGTTTTGTCTACCTTCCGTATAACTAGCTCCTCACGAACACAGTCTTCTGAAAATCGTTCCAAGGTCTGCTTTCCATATCATCATGCTGATCAATCCATAGACTGGTGGGTTGTGTCCATCTACCAGCAGGTGGAGATAGAGAGCAATCCTTTTGCCTCCCTATATGTGTTCATGTGCTGCCGGAAACTCCCCAGTATGTTCTCTATCTCAGCAGGTGGTGGTCACACACAGCAGCAGCTCTGGCTAGGCCTCCAAGCCTAATTTTTAGGTTTTGTTGAGTGCCTGGGGTTGAGGGCTCTTCTTGAGCAAGTGCAAACCTGGTGGTGCCAGGTCCCTCCTTTTCTCCCCCCTCCCGCTGGCTCCGTTTAAAAAAAAAAAAAAAAAAAAAAATTTTTGGACGTCCTTAAGGGCGTTTATTTCTACGTTTATTTAAACGTTTATTGCAGCTACTCACTGGGACACCAGGTCGTTACAGCTCGGAGCGGAAAGCAGGTAATTTTACCTTTTTGTAGCGGGCAGGGGGTTCCCCGATTGATCTCCACATGGCTGATGGCGTCGGAGGGCAAGGGCGCAAAGAATCGCTCCCCGGACCGCGTGTGCGCGTCTAGCGGGGATGCGGGGGTTTTAAAGTCTGATTCGCCCTTGTTGGGTGTCAGTTTGGAGGCCGGTCAGTGTCCCGGTTCTTCCTCCGGTGCGGCGGTTTTTCCCGCCATAAACGTCCATCCCCCGCTGCTCGCCTCCGCCATCTTGGCCGGCCACGCTGCTCAGACGGCTTCTTCTTGGGCCGCCCTTGAGGTGGGAGACGTTAATGCCATGGCCGCCCTTCATTTGGGCGACGGCAGAAAAGCGGCTAAAGTTAAGCGCCGTTCTTTCCGCGCGGCTGCTTTGCGGAGTGTCGCGCTGGACGCCATCTTGGATGCGCAGCATGTTTCTCCCCCGCTCTTGCGAGCGCCGGTTGAGGGTGCGTCTAGGGCTGTGGCCCAGGCTGCTGAAGTGCACAGTCTGGGGGGTTTCTCCCCCGAGTTTATTTTGCTGCCGCATCAGGCCTTCCTTATGCAAAACGCTGCCCCTGCTCCCTTGTCCGATAAAGGGATTGAGGCCCCCGGAAGTAAACGCCCTCGGGTGGATTTCCAGGTCTTAGAGGACTCTGTCTCCTCTGATGTAGATGAGGGCAGCGTATCTGAGTTCTCCCAACGGTCCTTTGGGGATTCCTTGGAGGAGACGGATTCCCGCTCGGATGGAGCGGATGACCCCTCTGCAGCGCGGATCTTTCGCTCAGAGGACTTGCCCAACCTGTTAATGCAGGCCATAAGCATTTTGAAGATTTCCTCTCCAGAGGACGTCTCTCCCTCAGCCCCTGTTGGCTCCGCCATTATGCTGGGGACGAAGCGCCCGCCTAGAACCTTCCTCGTGCATGATGCCATGCGCACCTTGTTTTTCGGCTCAATGGGATGTCCCGGAAGCGAGCCTCAAAGTGGCTAGGGCTATGTCCCGCCTCTATCCTTTGCCTGAAAGTGAACGGGAGACCTTTCTTTGGCCTACCGTGGATTCTTTAATCACTGCGGTGACTAAGAAAACGGCGTTGCCGGTGGAAGGTGGCACGGCCCTAAAGGACGCCCAAGACAGAAGATTGGAGGCGGCCTTAAGGTCGTCCTTCGAGGCGGCTGCTTTAAGTTTGCAGGCCTCAGTTTGTGGCAGGGCGTGCCTGACGATTGTGCAGCGGGCTTCCCCCTCGGATCCTTCCTTGAGGGCTGACTGGCCGGCCCTGGAATCGGGCCTGGCTTATTTGGCAGACTTACTGTATGATGTCTTGAGAGCCTCGGCTAAAGGTATGGCTCAAACAGTCTCTGCGCGGCGGTGGCTTTGGCTGAAGCATTGGTCTGCTGACCACGCATCTAAGTCCCGCCTGGCTAAGTTGCCTTTTAAAGGCAAGCTGCTCTTTGGGGTCGAGCTGGACAAAATTGTGACCGATCTCGGCACGTCTAAGGGCAAGAGGTTACCAAAGGTCAGGGCTCGGGCCAGTGGTGCTCGCCCTGGTAACTCCAGAGGACGGTTTCAGGAAGCCCGTCGGTACCGCCCGGGCAAGTCGGGCTCCTCTGCCCCCTCTTTCTTCAAAAGGAACTTCTCCCCCAAGCAGCATTCCTTTTGCAGAGACCGCCGTCCCGGAGGTGCGCCCTCCGGTCCTCCCTCAGGGTCTCGTACCCAATGACGGGGCCCTGGTCCATGGCCCAGTGCAGATTGGAGGACGCCTGTCCTCGTTTCTGGGCGAGTGGACCAGGGTAACTTCAGACGCTTGGGTTCTGGAAGTCATCAGAGACGGCTACAAGCTAGAGTTCTACCGACCCTTAAGAGACGGGTTTGTACTCTCTCCCTGCAAGTCTCCGGTCAAAGCTGTGGCAGTGCAGCAGACCTTGGACAACCTGATACGCCTGGGTGCGGTCGTTCCGGTGCCAGAAAATCAGATTGGCAAGGGACGTTACTCCATTTACTTTGTGGTACCAAAGAAAGGAGGTTCTGTCCGGCCTATCCTCGACCTCAAAGGGGTCAATCGGGCCTTGAAAGTGCGGCACTTTCGCATGGAGACTCTCCGCTCTGTTATAGCGGCAGTGAAGGCAGGGGAGTTCTTGGCTTCCTTGGACATCAAGGAAGCGTATCTGCATATTCCCATCTGGCCTCCTCAACGCTTTCTGCGTTTTGCAGTCCTGGGCCGACACTTCCAGTTCAGAGCCCTCCCTTTCGGGTTGGCTACTGCTCCGCGGACCTTCTCCAAAGTAATGGTGGTCATCGCGGCCTTCCTGCGAAAGGAAGGAGTACAAGTCCATCCTTATCTGGACGACTGGTTGATCTGAGCCCCCTCTTATGCAGAGTGCGGCAAAGCTGTGGACCGGGTGATTGCTCTTTTGAGCTCCCTGGGGTGGATCATCAACTGGGAGAAGAGCCAGCTGCGCCCGACTCAGTCCCTGGAGTATCTGGGAGTTCGATTCGACACCCAAGTGGGCAGAGTGTTCCTGCCAGACAATCGGATTGTCAAACTTCAGGCTCAGGTGGACCAGTTCCTAGTAGCCTCTCCTCTTCGGGCTTGGGACTATGTGCAGCTGTTGGGCTCTATGACGGCCACGATGGAAGTAGTGCCCTGGGCCAGGGCTCATATGAGACCACTACAACTCTCTCTGCTGCAGCGCTGGACTCCGGTGTCGGAGGATTATGCTGTGCGCCTTCCCTTGGACCCAGCAGTGCGCAAGGCGCTGAGCTGGTGGCTGCAGACAGACAAGTTGTCTGCAGGAATGCCTCTGGTGACCCCGGAGTGGATTGTCGTCACGACGGACGCCTCTTTGTCGGGCTGGGGAGCCCACTGCTTGGGAAGGACAGCGCAGGGGCTCTGGTCTCCTGCAGAGGCAAAGTGGTCTATCAACCTCCTGGAACTCAGAGCCATTCGGTTGGCGCTTTTGGAGTTCATCCCGGTACTGGCGTTGAAGCCAGTATGGGTCCTGTCGGACAATGCCACGGCTGTGGCCTATGTCAACCGCCAGGGAGGTACCAAGAGCGCCCCTCTAGCCAAGGAGGCCATGAATCTATGCCAGTGGGCGGAAGCGAACCTGGAACAGCTGTCAGCGGCCCACATTGCCGGAGTCATGAATGTCAAGGCGGACTTTCTCAGTCGCCATACCTTGGATCATGGAGAGTGGCAGCTATCTGCTCAGGCGTTCTTGGACATCACGAAGCGCTGGGGCCAGCCGAGCCTAGATCTGATGGCGTCATCGGCCAATTGCCAAGTGCCGCGCTTTTTCAGCAGAGGACGGGACCCTCGATCCCTGGGAGTAGATGCTCTTCTCCAACAGTGGCCGACACAGGAGCTTCTCTATGTGTTCCCGCCCTGGCCCATGTTGGGCAGGGTGCTAGACCGGGTGGCAAAGCATCTGGGCCGGATAATCCTGGTGGGTCCGGACTGGCCCAGACGTCCCTGGTATGCGGACTTGATCAGGCTCTCAGTGGACGTTCCTCTGCGGCTGCCAGTGGAGCAGGGCCTGTTGCATCAGAGTCCCGTGGTGATGGAGGATCCCTCCCCCTTTGGTCTTACGGCCTGGCTATTGAGCGGCAGCGTCTGAGAAAGAAGGGCTTCTCAGACAAGGTCATCGCCACTATGCTGAGAGCGAGGAAGCGCTCTACTTCTACTGCTTACGCCAGGGTTTGGCGTACCTTTGCAGTGTGGTGTGAAGCAGGCTCACTTTCTCCCTTCACTGCTCCAATTTCTTCAGTGTTGGCGTTCCTGCAAGAAGGTCTGGAGAAAGGCCTGTTGCTCAGTTCCCTTAAAGTCCAGGTAGCGGCTCTGGCTTGCTTCAGGGGCCGCCTGAAGGGTGCTTCCCTGGCTTCGCAGCCAGATGTGGTGCGCTTTCTCAAGGGAGTTAATCACCTGCGCCCTCCTCTGCACTCAGTGGTGCCTGCGTGGAATCTCAACCTGGTGCTAAGAGCCTTGCAGAAGCCGCCTTTTGAACCCTTGTCGAGGGCATCTCTGAAAGACCTGACGTTGAAAGCAGTCTTTTTGGTGGCTATCACTTCAGCCAGAAGAGTTTCCGAGCTCCAGGCACACTGTCGAGAGCCCTTTCTGCAGTTCACTGAGGCAGGAGTGTCTATTCGCACAGTGCCTTCCTTCCTGCCCAAGATTGTTTCTCGCTTCCATGTGAATCAGCAGCTCTGTCTCCCTTCCTTTCGTAGGGAGGACTACCCAGAGGAATACTCTGCTCTCAAATATCTGGATGTGAGACGAGTCATCATCAGATACTTGGAAGTGATCAATGATTTCCGGAAGTCGGATCATCTGTTTGTCCTGTTTGCAGGTCCTCGTAAGGGTCTGCAGGCTGCTAAGCCTACAGTGGCAAGATGGGTCAAGGAAGCCGTTGCAGCGGCTTATGTAGCCGCGGGGAAGGTGCCGCCTATCCAGCTGAAGGCTCACTCCACTAGAGCTCAGGCGGCCTCGATGGCAGAGGCCGGGTCCGTCTCCTTGGAAGAGATTTGCAAGGCGGCAACTTGGGCATCGGCCCATACCTTCTCCAGGCATTACCGCTTGACTGTGGCTGCTCGGGCGGAGGCCCGGTTTGGAGCTTCAGTGTTGCGGTCAGGGATTTCTATGTCCCGCCCTGGGTGAGTACTGCTTCGGTACATCCCACCAGTCTATGGATTGATCAGCATGATGATATGGAAGGTAAAATTATGTATCATACCTGATAATTTTCTTTCCATTAATCATAGCTGATCAATCCATAGCCCCTCCCAGATATCTGTATTGTTTATATTCTGGTTGCATTTCAGGTTCAAGTTTAGTCTTCAGTTCCTGTTCAGGAGGACTTCGTGTTCAAGTTTTTTCAATTGGATTCTTCAAGAGTTGAGACGAATTTGTGTTACAGTGAGCTGCTGCATTCCTCTCCCCTCCGTTTTACGGGGCTGGATTGAGACTTAAATTCTGCCGGCGCTCCCTCCCGCTTCGTGCGGCAGTAGGGCAGCTTTGTACCCCTCCCGCTTCGGCGGTGTTAGGGTCAGTCAGCTCCTCCCGCAGTTGCGGTTGCAGGATAAGCCAGATCCCCCCGCATCGGCGGGTGTGGTGTTCCTCCTCCGCTCCGCGGGGATGAGCTGGACGGATTCCCCTCCCCCACTTGTGTGGGGATGAGCTGGGTTAATTCCCCTCCCCCGTTTCGGCGGTGGTGAGCTGGGCAGAGTGTCCCTTTGTGGGTGTAATTCTCTTAAGTGCTGAGTCCTGCGGATGGAGCTTGGATATCGACATACTGAGGAGTTTCCGGCAGCACATGACCACATATAGGGAGGCAAAAGGATTGCTCTCTATCTCCACCTGCTGGTAGATGGACACAACCCACCAGTTTATGGATTGATCAGCTATGATTAATGGAAAGAAAATTATCAGGTATGATACATAATTTTACCTTACTTTCTTTCCTATTTGTGCTTGTGTTTTATGATCCTTCTAGGCCCTTCATCTGTGAACACAAAACGGATATATAAGCAATTCTTCTTTATTCTCATTGCCTTCTGAATAATTTCTCCCCTTCACCCTTAATTTCACAATGCCACTTTTACACTTTCTCCTAGCACTAAAATATCTGAAACAAAACAAAAACTGTCTTGTTTCCCCATCCCCACCTCATATTTTTACCATGTTGGCCACTTTTTCTTCCACTTACATCTTTTATTTTCCCTGACTACTTTACCTGCTTCTCTAGCTTTTTCAGATGTTGTCTTACTCTTTTTATGACCTCTTGTAGTATAGGAAGGCCAGCCTCTTTTTCTTCACCTTTTCAGCTTGTTCTTTTGAGAACTAAAGTGGCCTCTTTTTATTTATTCCTAACAAAACAGTTTGTTGTCTTCAAAATAGCGCTTTTCTGACTTCCCCAGATGTTCCCATCCAGCTAACAACTCTTAAGTATTTCCTCATCATGACAGAGTGAGTGAATGTAGAATCTTCACTTTTGAATGAATCCTCTCCATATATATCTTTTAATATTGAACCACACCATCCATAATCACTGTATGGCAGATGACCACACACTATAACTTCAGAAACACATTCCCCATTTGTAAGCATTAGGTCCAGTATGGCCCCATCCGGCATTGATTCAGTTGCAAATTGTTGGAACGGTTCTTCCTTTATAAAGTTCAGGATCTCCCTACTTCTAGACAACTCCATAGCAGGGATGTTCAAGTCAACATCTACCATATTGAAATCACCTAGACAACTTCTCTTTTCATAGCTATAATGTAAATTTCTTCAGTTAAAGGGTTTATTATGTTGATTGAAGGTAGTTGTCAAAATCTCAGGGGGATTTCATATGGACCCCCATAGATCTGTGTTCTGAATCTTTTAAGTATATAGCAATGCCCTTGATGGTGTATTTTGTGAATGTGTATATACAGTAATAACCGTTAGTAAGGAAATTGCATTAATAAGGACATTTATTAATAGAATGTGGTCACTTTGGCAAAACAATTGGCCTATGCATAGGCCAATTATCTGGATTTATTTATATGAGGAGTAGTTATGATTTAAAACTGCATTCAGAAAAGTTTATATATAGATGACCAGAATTTATCCACTACTCGAAAAAGCTGCTAGTTATGGGCATTTTATTTATGGCATGAATATGTGCTGTATGTTTTATGTATGCAAAATTGTGTTCCTTGAATCTTGAAATACTAAACTGAAGTTCTGTATTTATCTCTTAGCCCTCAAACACCCCTGTCGTGGGAAAAAACAAGATGACGAAGCCCGCCCTTGCTTGAATGGCGATATGGAAGTTGGGAGAGGTTGTCGATCAAAGAGCAAACGATTTGAAACGTTAAATCAAAGCTTATTGTTTGATCAGTTGGTCAATAGGTATGTATGGATTTTATAATTGTGTTTTGTTTACAGAATTCAGCATTAGTTGTTAACAAGAATAGTCTCTAGTACCATTTGTTAGTGATTGTCTGAAAGTAGTGCCCAGATTATAATTATGCAGCAGTTTAATTTTTTCTTTTTACTACTACTACTATTTAGCATTTCTATAGCGCTACAAGGCATACGCAGCGCTGCACAAACATAGAAGAAAGACAGTCCCTGCTCAAAGAGCTTACAATCTAATAGACAAAATATAAAGTAATCAAATCAAATCAATTAATGTGTACAGGAAGGAGGAGGGTAGGTGGAGGCAAGTGGTTACGAGTCAAAAGCAATGTTAAAGAGGTGGGCTTTCAGTCTAGATTTAAAGGTGGCCAAGGAAGGGGCAAGACTTAGGGGCTCAGGAAGTTTATTCCAGGCGTAGGGTGCAGCGAGACAGAAGGCGCGAAGTCTGGAGTTGGCAGTAGTGGAGAAGGGAACAGATAAGAAGGATTTATCCATGGAGCGGAGTGCATGGGAAGGGGTGTAGGGAAGGACGAGTGTGGAGAGATACTGGGGAGCAGCAGAGTGAGTACATTTATAGGTTAGTAGAAGAAGTTTGAACAGGATGCGAAAATGGATAGGGAGCCAGTGAAGCGACTTGAGGAGAGGGGTAGTATGAGTAAAGCGACCCTGGCAGAAGACGAGACGGGCAGCAGAGTTTTGAACCGATTGGAGAGGGGAGAGGTGACTAAGTGGGAGGCCAGCAAGAAGCAGATTGCAGTAGTCTAAACGAGAGGTGACAAGGGTGTGGATGAGGGTTTTGACAGAACATTTTAGAAACAGAAGATAAGACATCGGAGTCAGACCAAGGTCCATAGAGTTTAGCATCCCATCTCTGACTTCAGCCAGCCTGAGTTGAGATTATCTGGCAGACTGTAAAACAGACTAAAAGCGCATACCTCAGTTTTCTTTCTTCCGCGCAAGGAGTGACGGTTTTTTCTGTGGCTCCTCTCTTTGCCCGGGAAAGAGCCTTTTTAACATTTTGAGCTTGTCTTTTCTTTTTCCCCTCTTCTTTTTCATTTGTCATTTAGTTATGTTTAAAAAAGAAAAAAAGGTTTTCCCCTTTTTTTCATTAGTTTTGTTTGTTCCTCTTAAAGTTTTTCCTTTATTTTCGATAGCGGCCAGGTCTCTCACTTTTTGTGCCTTTTCTCTCGGCACAATAGAGCCGTTTGATTTCGCCGGTGCAGTTTTTTCCTGCCATGTCATCGAAGACTCCCAGCGGCTTCAAACGTTGTACTCGGTGCAACTGGACCATCTGGGGCACAGATGCCCATTTCTGGTGTTTCCAGTGCCTTGAGCCCGACCATAGCCCAGCTCGTTGTGTCCTTTGTCTTCGTATGAAGAAAAGGACTGAATTGACTCGAGAAGCCCAGAGAGAGAAACGTTTTGGGGCATGGTCCGGTCCTTCGACATTGGCATCGGCATCTGAACCAAGGTCGGCGGCATCGACATCGAGGGACTCATTGATGTCGGGAGTGGAGGTAGGCATGGCTACTGAGAGGCCACAGCACTCTAGGAGTAGTGAGGCATCGAGTGGTTCTTCACCTTCCTTGAGAGGCCACAGCACTCTAGGAGTAGTGAGGCATCGAGTGGTTCTTCACCTTCCTTGAGAGGCCTCCTGCTGTACAGACCCCATGGGACCATCCTTTGTTGGACCCGACCCCAAGTCGATGGTGGGATTCAACGTCACCACTTCAGTACCAAGGAGCCTCAAGGTGCACTGAGCAAAGGCTAAGAACCACCGACACCGTTCCCCCTCGACACATGGTGCCAGGAGCTCCGGGGTGTTGAGGGATTCGGCACCTGAGAAGCATCGGCGCCAGGAAGATTGCTCCCCCTCCATACAGGAGGTGCTGACGCATCAGCCTCTCAGCAGTCCAGTTCCTGCTCCTGAGCCTCATCAGACTCTGCCATCAACTGCTTCACTGACCCCGCAGCCTTCTCCGATTGCGGCTCTCGACGAGTGCATCCGGGTCCTGCTTCCAGAGCTTCTGGAAGGGCTGCTCTGTCAGTCTGCTTCGGCATTGGGGGTGCTTGTGCCTGCTGTCTGCTGTAGCGGCGTCTGGCCCTCTGCCTGTGGTGAGGTCCGGTATCAGCTGCCACCCAGGTTGACTTCTCATTGACGTCGGTGGAGGAAGCTTCACCACAGTCAGTGCGTGCATGGGCCCCTCAACATCGCCATCGAGAACGTAGGTCCTCGGCGTGGAGACAGG
Source organism: Microcaecilia unicolor (assembly GCF_901765095.1). Lineage (NCBI taxonomy): Eukaryota > Metazoa > Chordata > Amphibia > Gymnophiona > Siphonopidae > Microcaecilia > Microcaecilia unicolor. The sequence continues at coordinate 412,596,423 of NC_044033.1, forward strand.
CTCAGTCTCGGAGGTCCCTGAGGGATGTGCTTTCCGACACTGAGGAGGGAGCGCTCGTGGGAGTCAGAGGAAGATCCCAGGTACTTTTTCATCAGATGAGTCCTTTGGGATTCCCTCTGAACTTTCCCCTCCACCTGAAAGACTGTCTCCTCCTGAGAGCCTCTCCTTTTCATCGTTTGTGGGGGAAATGGCTGAGGCCATTCCGTTCCCTTCTGATGTGGAGGATGAACCCAGGGCTGAGATGCTCGAGGTACTGGACTACACCTCTCCACCTGTGGAGGCCGTAATGGCTCCTTTGCATAAGGTACTCCGGGAAGTCCTTATGCATTCCCTCTGTCTGGCCCCATGATCCCTAAGAAGACTGATTCCCAGTATCAGATCCACGGTGAACCTGGGTTGATGAGGTCTCAGTTATCCCATAACTCCATGGTGGTGGACTCTGCCCTCAAGAGAGCCTAGAGCACTAGAAACTATGCCTTGGTGCCCCCAGACAGAGAAGTTAGAACCTTGGACTCTTTTAGGAGGAAGACGTATCAGGCCGCTATGCTCGCTTCCTGTATCCAATTTTACCAGCTCTTCACGAGCATTCACTTGCATAACTCGGTGAGGCAGCTGTCTAGGTTGGTTGATGCCCTCCCTCCGGAGCAGGCCAAACCTTTTCGCCATGTAATCAGGCAGCAGAAGGCGTATGTTCCTGGTCAGGGGCGCTTACGACTCTTGCTCAAGGTATAGCGATGCACAGACTCTCATGGCTGCATGTCTCTGACCTAGTCCATTTGGTCCAGCAGAGAGGATTGGGATGTACCTTTCCGAGGGGATAACCTTTTCGGAGAGAAGGTAGAAGACCTGGCCAACCAGATCGAGAAGCACACAGATGCTATGGCTTCTCTCTCCCACTGGGTGCCTTCTGCTACAACCTCCTTTTTCCGTTCTCTGAACTTTTTTCATTTGGGGTAACTAGAACTTTATAAAGTACTCAAGGCCACCTTGGACCTATACAGAGAAATAACAATATTATCAGTTTTGTTCTTCTTTCTTGAATAATCCCTAACATTTTATTTGATTTTTATTTTTGGCAGCTGCAGCACACTGGGCTAAAAAGTTCAGCATCTTATTCAAAATTATTTCAAGATATGTTCTTGAGTGATGACCAAACAGGGGAACCTAGCACTGGGTACCTGTAGTGGGGATTTTTTTCTCCGAGGACAAACAGGCTGAGTTGTTCTCACAACTGGGTCGACGATCCGTGTCTGCCTGAGAATCTGCATGAAAAAATAGCAAAACACACAAGATTTGCCAGAGCTTTCTGGCGCGTGTACAGCGACGCACTGTGCATGCGCGGACCGATTTTCCGCCGGCCGCGTGAGTGCATCTGTTCTTTTTTCCGCGACGAGGAGTGACAGGAATTTCTGTTGCTCCGTTTGTGCCCGGGAAAGAGCTTTCAGCGACGGTGAAGTGTTCTCGCTTCAGGTTTTGCTTCCTTTTTCAAAAAAACAAAACAAAACTTTTTTTCCCTTACTTTTCTTAGTTTACTTTTTTCCACTTTTTAAAGTTTAAAAACAGAAACATGACAGCAGATAAAGGCCATATGACCCATCCAGTCTGCCCATTCTCAGTAACCGCTAACTCTTCCTTTTCCTAAGCGATTCCACATGCTTATCCCATGCCTTTTTAAATTCTGGAACAGTCCTTGACTCCACAACCTCCACCGGGAGGCTGTTTCATGCCTCCACCACCCTTCTGTGAAATAGTACTTCCTTATTCCAGAGCTCTCCTTCACTTGAAAAAGGCTCTCTTCCTGTACATTAATGCCCTTGAGATATTTAAATGTCTCTATCATGTCTCCTCTCTCCCTCCTGTCTTCCAGTGTATACATGTTGAGGTTCATAAGCCTGTCCCTATAATTTTTGCGTTCTTTTGGACTGACTCCATCCTGTTTATATCTTTCCGTAGGTGCGGTCTCCAGAACTGCACGCAGTACTCGAAATGGGGCCTCACTAGAGACTTTTACAATGGCACTATCACCTCCTTCTTACTGCTGGTCATGCCTCTCTTTCTCCGAGGACAAGCAGGCTGCTTGTTCTCACATGTGGGTCGGCGTCCACGAGGGACCAGGAACGGAGCATTTTTCCCAGCAAAAATCCATAAAGCTTTGTGACAGCTTCCGGAGCATGAGGGACTCGCACCGCGCATGCGCGTCCATCTTCCTGCTTCAGCGTGTTCGTTCCCGCCTCAGTTTTTCTTTTTCTGTGGAGGAGAGTGGCTGCATGTCGGTCTCTCTCCCTCAGGCCCAAAGAAAGACTTTGGCGTCTTAGCGCTGTTTATTTGCGCTTTCTTTTTTGTTTTAGTTGCCTCTTTCGTCTTTTCTTTTTCTAGTTAAAAACAACAAAACAAAAAAACCCTTATTCCCCCCTCCTTTTAAGTTTCCTTTTGCTTTTCTCGCGGTTCTCATTTTGTGCCCGCTGTTGGCACAATCGAGCCTTTTGATTTTGCCGCCGCGATTTTTCCGCCCATGTCATCGAAGACTCCCAGCGGCTTCAGAAAGTGTGCTCGGTGCCAGTGGTTGATCTTGGGTACTGACCTGCACTCGTGGTGCATCCAGTGCCTTGGGCCCGACCATCGCCCAGACGCTTGTAAGTTGTGTCTCAGCTTGAAAAAGTGGACACAGACGTCGAGAAGAGCTCTTCGGGATTGTCTTTTCGGAGCTCCGACTGATTCCTCGGCGTCGACATCAGCACTGGGGATGGCTTCGACATCGAGAGCACAGGTAATGGCTGTCCGGACATCACCACTAGCTGGGAGTAGCGAGCCGTCGAGTGGGTCTCCACCTGTCTCGAAGGCTCCTGCTGTGCAGGCCCACTGGGACCGACCACTGTCGGACCCGACCCCGAGGAGGCGTGTGGATTCCACGTCCTCGTCGGTACCAAGGAGTACCGGTGACGTGCTTCGAGCGAAGACGAAGAAGCATCGTCATTGGTTTCCTTCGAGGCACGGTACCGGGAGCTCCGGGGCGTTGAGGGATTCGGCACCCGAGAAGCGTCGATGCCGGGAGGTGTGCTCACCCTCCATACAAGAGGTGTCGGTGCGTCGATCTTCGGACAGCCTGGTACCACCCCCAGGCCTCCACAGATTCTGATGCAGACTTCTGCACCGACCCCACAGCCTTCCTCGACAGTGACTCTAGACGAGCGCATCCGAGCCGTTCTTCCAGGCCTTCTGGAGGGGCTGCTGCGTCAGTCTGCCTCGGTACCGGGGGTGCTTGCGACCTCGGTACCGTTGATGGAAGTGGCTGCTGGCTCTGTGCCTTGTTCTGCGGTCCCCGACGCCAGTACCGCTGGCGGCATCGGCTGCCACCCAGGTCGACTCCCCGTCGACGTCGCTGGAGGGAGCTTCATCGCCGCCGGCATGGGAGTCAACTTCTCGGCATAGCCATCGAGTACGGGGTGCCTCGGCGTCGAGACAGGCCCGGTTTTGGACTGCAGTTAGAGAACTCTTGTCTGATACTGAGGAGGATACCTCGTGGGTTGAAGAGGAAGATCCCAGGTATTTCTCTTCCGAGGAGTCTTGTGGTCTTCCTTCTGATCCTACTCCTTCACCAGATAGAAAGCGTTCTCTCCCTGAGAGCCTTTCTTTCTCTTCATTTGTTCGGGAAATGTCTGTGGCTATTCCCTTCCCTGTGGTATCTGAGGATGAGCCCAGGACTTAGATGCTCGAGGTCCTTGACTATCCTTCGTCACCTAAGGAGTCATCCACTGTCCCTTTGCATAATGTCCTTTAAGGAGACATTGCTTAGGAACTGGGTGAAACTACTAAGTAATCCCACCATTCCCAAAAAAGCTGAATCCCAATATCGGATTCATGGAGGACTTGAGTTGATGAAGTCGCAGTTAACTCACAACTGGTTGAGGATTCCGCTCTCAAGAGAGCCAGGAGTTCTAGAGATTTTGCCTTGGCGACCCCGGGACGAGAATCTAGAACCCTGGACTCTGTGTCCAAGATTCAGTCTTTCCAGCTCTAACCGAGCATCCACATGCGGAACAGTGTGAAGCAACTGGCGGACTTGGTGGACAAGCTCTCTCCGGAGCACGCCAGGCCTTTTCAGGAGGTGGTCAGGCAGCTGAAGGCGTGTCGTAAATTCCTGTCCAGGTGTGCTTACGACTCTTTTGATTTTGCATCCAGATCCGCTGCTCAAGGTATAGTGATGCGCAGACTCTCATGGCTGCGTGCCTCTGACCTGGACAATAGAGTCCAGCAGTGGCTTGTGGATGTTCCTTGCCGGGGGGATATTTTTGGCGAGATGGTCGAGCAGCTCCACCAGCGGGAAACCGCCCTCGACAATCTCTCCCACCGGGCGCCTTCAGCATCTTCCTCATCAGGTAGACGTTTTTTTCAGGGGAAGGAGGAATGCTCCCTATGCTTACAATAAGCTTAGGTACAATCCACCATCTCGATAGCCTTCTTAGGCTCAACCCCAGCGCGCTCGTTCTCGTCAACAGCGTGTGCCTAGACAGGCCCTTGCAGCTCCCCAGCAAAAGCAAGGGGCGGGCTTTTGACTGGCTCCAGTTGAGCATAGCCGCTATAAAAGTGTCTGTGCCGGATGATCTGCTGGCCGGAGGGAGGCTAAAATATTTTCACCAAAGGTGGCCTGTCATAACCTTCGATCGGTGGGTTCTTCAAATAGTCCAGCTAGGATACTCCCTCAATTTGATTTCCACACCTCCAAATTGCCCACCGGGAGCTCAGTCCTTCAGTTTCCAGCACAGGCAGGTGCTTGCAGAGGAACTCTCCGCCCTTCTCAGCGCCAGTGCGGTCGAGCCCGTTCCACCAGGGCAAGAAGGGCTGGGATTCTATTCCAGGAACTTCCTTGTTCAAAAGAAAACAGGGGGGGATGTGTCCCATCCTAGATCTAAGGGCCCTGAACAAATACCTGTTCCGAGAAAAGTTCAGGATGGTTTCCCGGGGCACTCTTCTCCCATGATTCAGAAAAATGATTGGCTATGCTCTCTGGACTTAAAGGATGCTTATACACACATCCCGATACTTCCAGCTCACAGGAAGTATCTTCGATTTTGTCTGGGAACACAGCACTTCCAGTATTGTGTGCTACCCTTTGGTCTCGCATCTGCGCCCAGGGTCTTTACAAAATGCCTGGCGGTAGTTGCAGCGTCGCTACGCAGACTGGGAGTGCATGTGTTCCCTTATCTCGATGATTGGCTGGTGAAGAACACCTTGGAGACAGGAGCTCTACAGTCCATGCAGATGACTATTCAACTGCTACAGCTACTCGGGTTTGTTATAAATTACCCCAAGTCCCATCTTTTCCCTGTTCAAGGACTGGAATTTATTGGGGCTCTGCTGGATTCACAGACTCGCGCCTATCTTCCCAAGGCGAGGGCAGACAATTTTCTGTCCCTAGTTTCCTTGGCCAGAGCGTCTCAGCAGATCACAGCTCGGCAGATGTTGAGACTTCTTAGCCACTTGGCCTCCACAGTCCATGTGTCGCCCATGGCCCGCCTTCACATGAGATCTGCTCAATGGACCCTAGCGTCCCAGTGGCATCAAGCTGCATGGAATCTAGAGGATGCGATCCAGCTGTCCACCGAATTTTACAATTCCCTTTCGTGGGGGACAATTCGATCCAGTTTGACCTTGGGACGTCCCTTCCAAATTCCTCAGCTTCTAAAAGTGCTGACAACGGATGTGTCTCTCCTGGGGTGGGGAGCGCATGTAGATGGGCTCCACACTCAAGGAGCTTGGTCCCTCCAGGAATCAGGTCTTCAGATCAATCTCCTGGAGTTGCGAGCGGTCTGGAACACTCTAAAGGCTTTCAGAGATCGGCTGTCCAATCAGATTATTCAAATTCAGACAGACAATCAGGTTGTCATGTACTACATCAACAAGCAGGGGGGTACCGGTTCTTGCCCCTTGTGTCGAGAAGCCATCCAGATGTGGCTTTGGGCTCGCCGTTTCGCAATGTATCTCCAAGCCACGTATCTGGCAGACAACAGTCTGGACGACAGGTTGAGCAGGATCATGCAACCTCACGAGTGGTTGCTCAACTCGGGCGTGGTTCACAAGATCTTCAAAGCGTGGGGCACCCCCTTGGTAGATCTTTTCGCCACTCAGATCAATCACAAGGTCCCTCAGTTCTGTTCCAGACTTCAGGCCCACGACAGACTAGCGTCGGATGCTTTTCTCCTTTATTGGGGGAACGGCTTTCTGTATGCATATCCTCCCATACCTCTGGTGGGGAAGACTTTGCTGAAACTCAAGCAAGATCGCGGAACCATGATTCTAATTGCACCCTACTGGCCGCTTCAGATTTGGTTCCCTCTTCTTCTGGAGTTGTCCTCCGAGAAACCATGGAGATTGGAGTGTTTTCCAGCCCTCATCATTCAGAACGAGGAGTCGCTTCTACATCCCAACTTCCAGTCTCTGGCTCTCACGGCCTGGATGTTGAGAGCTTAGAATTTGTCTCCCGGGTCTTGCTTGCTCCTAGGAAAGATTCCACTAAGAGATGTTACTCTTTTAAGTGGAGGATATTTTTCATCTGGTGTGCCAGCAAGGCCGTCGATCCTCTTTCTTGTCCTACACAGACCCTGGTTGAGTACCTTCTACACTTGTGTCTGATCTCAAGACCAACTCCGTAAGGGTTCACCTTAGTGCAATTAGTGCTTTTCATCTGCGTATAGAAGGTAAGCCTATCTCTGGACAGCCTTTAGTTGTTTGCTTCATGAGAGGTTTGCTTTTGTCAAAGCCCCCAGTCAAACCTCCACCACTGTCATGGGATCTCAACATTGTTCTCACCCAGCTGATGAAAGCTCCCTTTGAGCCACTGTATTCCTGCATTTGAAGTACTTGACCTGGAAGATCATTTTCTTGGTGGTTTATTTCAGCTCGTAGGGTCAGTGAGGTTCAGGCCCTAGTGGTGGATGCACCGTACACTAAGTTTCATCACAACAGAATAGTCCTCCACACTCGCCCTAAGTTCCTGCCGAAGGTGGTGTTGGAGTTCCATCTGAACCTGTCAATTGTCTTGACAGCATTTTTTTTTCCCCGTCCTCATGCCCACCCTGGCAAAATCAGCTTGCACACCTTGGACTGCAAGAGAGCATTGGCCTTTTACGTGGAGCGGACAAAGCCCTTCAGACAGTCCGCCCACTTGTTTGTTGCTTTTGACCCCAATAGGATGGGAGTCGCCTTTGCAAAATGCACAAAACGCACAATCTCCAATTGGCTAGCAGATTGCATTTCTTTCGCTTATTCCCAATCTGGGCTGACTCTGGAGGGCCATGTCACGGCTCATAATGTCAGATCTATGGCTGCGTTGGTGGCTCACTTTAAAGTCAGCCTCCATTGAAGAGATTTGCAAAGCTGCTACGTGGTCTTCAGTCCACACATACACATCACACTACTGCCTTGAGCAGGATACCTGACACGACGGTTGTTTTGGGCAGTCGGTGCTGTAGAATCTGTTCGGGGTTTATAATCCAACTCCACCCACCTAGTCCCATTTTATTCTGTTCCAGGCTGCACTCTCAGCTAGCTGTATATAGTTTCTGGTTAATTTACGTTTTTGTTCTCGCCGTTGCGAGGCCCAATTGACCAATGTTGTTTGTTTTGGGTGAGACGATGCTAGGGATACCCCAGTTGTGAGAGCAACTCAGCCTGCTTGTCCTCGAAGGTATTCTCTGAGGACAGCAGACTGATTATTCTCACAATCCCGCCCACCTCCCCTTGGAGTTATGTATTCCTTTATGCTTTTGGATTTAACTGAGATATGCGCTTTGGCAAATCTTTTGTGCTTTGCTAATTTTTCATGCCGATTCCCAGGCCTTTGCGGATCGTCGACTCAGTTTTGAGAATAATCAGCCTGCTGTCCTTGTAGAATACCTGCTATAAGTAAGTATCCTCGTTTTCCCTGTCCATCACTTTGCACTTGTCTGTTTTAAACTTCATTGTGATACCGCAAGCAGAGTTTGGGGTGGAACTTCTAAAGGGACTGTGAAACTGAAGTGCAAAAGCTTTTTTTAATGGCTTGGTTTGGACAGATCCAAGCCTGTTCCTTTCACAGGTTGGGGAACTCAGGAGTAGGCATAACTCATATTACAGTTCAGTTTTAGTCATAAAAAGGTACTGACTTCTGCTAGATCACAAAGTCACAGGGTGCACAGGAGTATTAACTTGAAATTGGGTACTAAACAAACGAGGAAAGACTTGGTTCCTGCCAGATCACACAGGTCAAGAATTGCTGAAATGAGAACTTCTCGTTGATGGGCCAGCCTTCTAGTCTTTCACACACAGGTCATGGAAGTGTACTCCTCTGTGCTCTGTGATTTCTTTTTTCTCTACTGGCTGAAACACATCCTCCCTGATGAGAACTCTACGGCCACCTTAAGAGTCCTGGCTCAATGAGGGATGTTCTTAAGGTGGACTGGCAGTTTTCTATACACTCCATTTCATTCATATGCCATTAATGTTCCCAGTCTCCTCGTCTCACAAGATCTTTCCCCAGTTTCTTGCTTTGCTCTTTTTTTTAACAGCATCTAATAATTTGGTGTCATCTGCAAAATAGATAATCTCACTCATTGCTCCCTTTTCCAGGTTAATTATGAATATAGTAAACATCACAGTTCCTAGTACAGTTCTTTGGGCACTATTGACCTTTTTCCATTTAGAAAACTGATCATTTAACCCTCCTCTATTTCTTCACTTTTATCCACTTATCATTCCATGATAATACCCTGCTTGAGATTCTGTAACTTATTTAATTTCATGAGTAGCTTTACATGAAGGATAGAGGCTGACCGAAACTGGGACTTTTGGTTTTGATCAAAACTGAGCCAGCAACCAAAATTTTCTGTTTGGTTTCAGCCAAAGCCATCCCCCTCCCCCCCCAAACCTGTGACCACTCTCAGCGGCCCCTGCCCCCCTCACGGTCACTCTTGCCACAACCCCTCCCCCCACACCTGACAATCACTCTTAGTGCCCCTCTTCTTTCCGCCCACCACCCAAATGCCCTCCCTAGGCCTACCTTTAAACTTCCTGGCGGTCTAGTGGGTCTTCAGGGCAAGAACAATTCCCAGTTGGTCTTGGCACCTGCTGATTTTGCAGCCAAAATAGATGCCAGGACTTGCTGCGGCAACCTTATGAGACTGCTGTGGGAGGTCCTGGTTGCCATTTTTAGTTTGGAAACAGTGTAAGCAGGACTCGCAGGGGCATAGCCAGACACCCAATTTTGGGTGGGCCCTGGGGCCCAAGATGGGTGGGCAGAAGAACTCCTCCTTGTCCCACAAGTGATTTGGTCTCTCCCTCTCTCACCTGAATGCTACATGGTCTCTCAAATATCCCCCTTCCCTTGCCCCTAGATTCAGTATTCTCAGTCTCCAGCAGGTGGAAGGAGGTGAGCCCTTCAGTCAAAAAAAGAGTTTAGTTTCTTCTGTTCCCCTGAGGTTTTTTGTTGCAAGTGACTGCAGTGTACACTTTAGTTGGCACCAGGGGTGTTACACCTGGAATCTGTCCCCGTTGTTCCTTCTTTAGTCACCCAGCCTCTTTCTTTGGCGATTCAGGCTGGGGAGTGTTCAATCTATTTGGTGGGAGAGCATTGTAGCTGTTGGAGAGGCAGCTGCGATTTGTGAAAAAGAAATAGCAGTGCAAACGGACAGAGCAGCTCTTCTTCTGCTGGGATATTTTCGTGTGGGGCTTTCCTCAGGTGGTGCAGTCAGCTGCTGTTCTTTGTTTAAAAAGAAAAAAAAGAATAGTGCGGTGCTATGGCTGAAAAGCTTATGGCTGAAAAGCTTAAGAGGTGTGAGGTCTGTCAGCATTGGGGGGTCTGGGCCTTCAGCGCTTGTAAATTCTGTACCACGGTTGAAGTGTTTGAGTTGGTCAGTCCTGTTCCGGTGGGTCTGCTCGTGGTTCCTTCTCATCCTGCTCCTGTTTTTTCGGCTTGGGCAACTGAGTCAATGCATGCTCCCATTTTGGTGGGAACAGTGACCATTTTACCATCTCCAGCCATTGTAGAGGACCAGGCCCTTTCTACTTTACCTCAGCCGGCTGGTCGTCCAGCTGTGGTGCTTCCAGCTCAAGTAGTAGCTCAGGAGGGAGGTTTCACCCCGGAATTTGTACTGAAAATGTATCAGGCATTTTTGTTGACACGGGCAAGTCCTCCTCCTCTCACTTCTGCAAAGTCAGGGACCAGGCAGATGGTTCCTGCAAAAAGAACTAGAGTCTTGGAACCTAGAGGATGATCAGGATTTGGATATGCCCTGTCTGGAGGAGATGGAGGGGGCTGGATTACCCGCATTTGGAAGATCCCGCTGAGGCAGAGGCGGATTCGTCTTTACCAGGTGAGGATCCATCAGTTGTTCGCATCTTTTACAAAGAGGACCTGCAGGAACTCATATAGTTGATAGCCACCATGTTGTCTTTTGAGGAAGACCAGCCAGCGGTCCCTGAGGGGCATAAGGTGGATATGCTGGTTAAGGGCATTATGCATCCTGGGAAGACTTTTCCTATGCACCAGGATATTTTCGGCTGGCAAGGTCCATTGGTAGGCTGTATCTGGTCCCAGACTCTGACAGATCACAGCTTAAAGTGCCTTTGGTGGATGCCGTGGTGTTGGCGGTCAGTAAGCGCAATACAGTCCCAGTGGATGGCGGTACAACTCTTCAGGACATTCAAGATCGTAAAGTGGAGGCCCTCTTAAAAAGTAGTTTTGATGTCTCTTCTCTGGCAGTGCAGGCGGCTATTTGTAGCTCTTTTATTTATTTATTTATTGGGATTTATTAACCACCTTTATGAAGAGATTCACCCAAGGTGGTGTACAGCAGGTACAGTTTAACATAAAACTTACAATTTTGTTAACAGCATAACAATAGTAAAATAACCAAGAATATACATAAACACAATAAATGATAAACTTGAAAACAGTAAATTGAAACCCAATAATGGAACTACTGTAAAACAGTATAAAAAATGTACACATTTAACAGCACTGAAATTAAAATACCAGAGATATAATACAATATTAGCAATATAGTAATGATACACCTAATAAGCATGCATTAGAACATTCAACTAACATACATATGATGCTAATGATTTTCTACAGTACGGCTTTGTGAGCTCATAATACTGTATCATCCCAAAGAAATAGCATGGCAGTTTCGAAGAGGGTAAGGGGTTCTTGCATTGGTTTTCCTCTTGGATGAGCTACTAAGTCCTGGCTTTCCATTCTCACTCATACCACAGCTCTGCTACAGGCTAGATTTTGGAGTGCGTGACCGATGTGGCTGTGCAGACCACCATGAACAACGGGGTACTACTAGAGTGGTGTGCCACCCCCATATACTACACGATGTGGGCCTGGGAAAGAGGGGATACTAGTGCTGGGCAGAGAATAGAGAAGAAAGGAGGGGATGTTTGGTAAAAGGAGAGAATAAGAGGGACGTTGTTCTGGAGTCACCACTAATAAAGGAGTGGGCATTGTGCCAAAGCTGCTATCGATAAATGAGGTGCCATTCCATTTTTGCAGAAGGCACTAGAGTCAGTGCTAACTCAAGGGCCAATGATCAAAACTCCAGCGCTATTCTGAATAACGCCATAAACATACTGCCGGAACAGTGCAGAAGAACAATGCCCTAATGCTCAAAGCTAATGAGATTCAAATTTGGTGGCTAGAGCTTGTTTCTGGTGGGTCGAGCGAGTCTTGGACAGATCTTCTGATGATTTGGCTTCTATTGACACACAGGTAGCTAAAATTGAGATGGGCTCTGCCTTTTTGGTGGATACTTTGTATGATTTGCTGAGGGCTTCTTTTAAATCTATGGCTCTCAGTGTTGCGGCTTTCTCTTCTCTCTGGTTCAGAGGTTGGTCAGCAGATGCAGCTTCTAAGTCTAAGTTGAGTAAATTTCCCTTTAGAGGTTCCTTTTTGTTTGGGGACGAGTTGGACAAGTTGGTCCATAGTTTGGGTGATACTAAGGTTCCTCATCTTCCTGAAGACCGCCCTAGACTTCTCCCGCGAGCTTCTGCTCTTGACTGGGGGCGAGAGCGAGATTTTTGCCGATTTTGATAGGGCAGAGGCGTCCAGACGCAGAGGTCTTGTTTTTTTTTTTTTGTTTTTTTTCAGAGGACCCAGTCCTTTCAAGGCTCCCGTTGAGGGGGTAGAGACTCCAGCTCTACTTTCCATTCCCCAGCCTGTCCAGCCCAGTGAAGGTATCAGGGCCTTTCCTCTGGTTCCGGTGGGAGCTCGTTTAGCTCGGTTTTATCAGAGGTGGGCCCAGATTACCACGGATCAGTGGGTCTTAGAGGTTTTTCCAGACGGGTACACCTTACAGTTCATTCGGCCTCTCTCCGGCACCTTTCTGGAGTCTCCCTGCTGCTCCCATGTCAAGGCGGGTGCAGTCTGGGACACTCTATTAAGACTTCAACTTCAGGCTATTTGTCCGGTTCCTCTGTAAGAGCTCAGACAAGGCCGTTATTCCACTTACTTTGTGGTTCCCAAGAAGGAAGGCTCCTTTCGACCATTTCTAGACCTCAAGGTGGTCAATCTCTCTCTGTCTCCAGTTTTTGGGTGGAAACCTTTCACTCCATTGCAGTCAGACCAGGAGAGGTTTTGATGGCTCTGCATTTGACGGAGGCCTATCTGCATATTCCGATTTGGCCAGGACATCAGCTCTTCTTCCGTTTTGCAGTTCTGGGTCAGCACTTTCAGTTTCGAGCCGTATAAAACTTTTTTTTTTTTCCCCCCCTTGAAAACTGGTCTTGAAAACTGCTGAGCAGCATACAGCATTGGGGAACTGTTGTGCTGCAAACAGACGAGGCAGGCAATCACTCCTCCAGTTGCTATGAGAAGTTCCTGCTGCTAGCCAATCACAGCGAGTTTAGCTGACACCAGCGAAGCTAAACACACTGTGATTGGCTGCTGGAACACAAGGAGGCGGAACAAGCAGGAGAGCTCCAGGGGGGGGATGGGATTTGTAGCAGAGCCGTGCAAAACTTTTTTTTTTTTTTTAACTGCTGTGTTTGAGGGGCAGCAAACTTGTTTCATTAGGGGGAGAGAACAGTGGTGATTAAACAGAAATGCTTGCTACACACACAGATGGAAGGCACTCTTTACCAGGCATTTTTATCCCTCTGGGCTCCAAACACTTCCCAGAAGAGGTCCGAGTCCAACTTGTACTGTTCATGAGAAGTACGTGGAATGGAGTGACAACTTACAGCATCAGCTCTGCGTCGAGGTGCATCAAGACAGATGAGTCTCTGAAGTTGGAGGAAGCTCCCCTGATGATGTTGACACATGCTTCGGTCGGGTTTGTGTAGCATAAGATGGTTAACACCGAGCTGGCTTGCGATATCTAATCTTTTACTGTCTCCAATGCATCGGCAGTCTGAGCCGGCTGGCTATACAGACTGCAAACACAGTAGCCTGAAAGCTCTTCCTTGAGCATAGCCCGGATTTCCTTGTGAAGAGCAGGAATTGTTACCAGCTCAGAGGGTGTTGTGGACACAATCTGAGTTATAGCCTGTGCAGAGGTGTAGAGATCTCAAAGGCTTTGAAGGCTCTTGACACTTTTGGTGGAGGAACAGGAGGAACATCGTCAGTGTTCTCTGATGGGGTGGCTGTGACTTTACACTGCATATTTGCCACAATTTATTCATCAGTCAAATGCTTGTAAGTGGAGCACTCATTATCAATTGAAACCCAGTTCAGGATATCATTATGCATATGTTCAAATTTTTTTAGTGCCTCTTCAGCTAACTGCATGTCCTCTGCAGAAAAAAAAATCCTCTTGGGCATCCTCCTCCTCCTCTTTCCTCCTCAATTGTCGTTGAAGGAAATATGGATCCATACCTCTTCAACCAGCATCGCTCAATGCAAATTGCTGAGATTGCTACCTCAGTGAAAAGGCCTGAGATACTAAAGCTAACGTCCTTCAGGTTGAGTGATGCCCGCGCTGCATCAACTGTGGCTGTATCTGCCACCATCCTCTTAATCAATTCACGTTGGTAGTTTGTTTTAAAGTAATGTCCTGGTCCAGGGGTTGCATCTCTGATGTATTCTTTGGTAGGAAAGCCACTTTGAAGGGTATTTTTCTTTTGTTTTAAGTTTATGTAGATGAGCTCTAACAGCTGGAACAAAGGATTTATGAAACCAGTCTGTGCAGATTGAAGAGTTTATTCAAGCATGCCTTCTGTTTGTGTATTCAAAGGGCAAATATTTCATATGGGTTTCAAGCAGGGAAGGGGGTGGGCTCCATCCCAACGTAGCTAGACATTGGCTGGAGAGGAAATATAAGAAAAAAAGGGAACCAAGACAATGATATAGGCGGATTCGTATTATTGTGGAGTGCATTGTAACAGGGTTCCGTTGTACTCTCTTCAAGCTCATGTGCTTCTAATCTCTTTTCCCTCGTGTTCTAGTTTAAAAAGCTGCTTCAAATCTTTTTTTTAGTTGTTGGTGCCAATAGCTTGGTAGTAAAGTTAAAATATTGGTAGGATAAACCTTTACAGATTCTAATTGTAATTAGTGTTTTTCTTTTTAATTCTTGAAACATTTATCTACATTGCATTTAAATTCTTACTCATTTACTGTTCATGCATGCTTATTGCATTATTGGCCAATGTTCTTTCACGTATTGACAATTCTTTTATATACACTTGATAACTTTTATGTACTTAAAGCCAACATTCTGACATGATCTGCAGTTGTATCATAGTAAAATAAAAGCAGCTTGATAGCCTCATTTTGGGGCTGAATGATTTAGCTTCTGTCACAGGTATTCTACTCGCATGCTCTTCTAAATAAATTAAGAAAAATAGAAATCCTGCCAGTGAGAGTGGTTATATATTAAAACAACTAACCTTAGAGCACTATTCATGACTTTTCTCATTGCTTTCTAATGAAAAAGTAACTCTTATGCATTTACTAAACCATAATAATTTTATAATTCTGAGCATTAGTCATTAATTTTGTTTGTTTGTAGTACTGCTGAAGCTGTTCTGCAAGAAATGGACAACATAAACATCAGGCGCAGTGGAAAATCAAGAGAAGTGGAACGGCTGAGGATGTGGACAGATACAGAATTTGTAGGTGTCTGGTTTTATAATTTCAACAGAACTTGATCATTATTTTTTGAGGAATTTATCTCAGACTTTTTTTTTTCCTACACTAATGGTTTATTTCTCTTACCTTTGTAACAACTAATTTGCATACAGCACGGGTTTATTTTGTTGACAAGTAGAATTAAGTCAGACACTTGAGGGTTGCTGTTATATAATGATACCAGAATGGAACAGCTCTCCCATAACTAAGAACTAGCGTGTATGTCTGAGCATGCATGGTCCTTCCTATGCACAGCAGTCCCTTCAGTTTTCTTACGTTTTTTTTTCCTGCTATCCCAGACAGATGTAAAAACAAAACTTTTCTGAGAAAATTATTTGAAGACAACTCTTGATCTACTTTTGCAGTTTTCATTATTATTTTTTTGTATGTGTTTGTTACTTTAAAAAAATGTGGTGGAAAAATGTGCAGAATATGGGTCATGAAATTATTTTCATCTCCTGTGTGTGTGTAGCTGTGTTGTCTCTGTGTGTATCTGTGATTTGGAGGAAATAGGGGAGGAGGTGGCTTTAATGCTTCAGTACCTAGTTGGTTTGGAAAGAATAATAAAATTAAACCAAGTTTCATAAATCATTAGATGTCAGAGTACAGATTTCAAAGTCCCATGGCTAAGGCTGGGTTAATACTATATTGGGCCCCATACATAGACCCCCTCCATGTTTCCTTTTTTTTCACATCCCACACCGAGTCTTGTTTACATTTTCCCTACTTACCCACCCCACTGGGATCATCATTCATTTCTCACACCATCCCTTTCCCCCTCTCTGGTAACTTAGGGAAAACTGTAGGGCATAATTTTGGATGTGGCAGAAGCAGCAGGTCATAAATGAGGATGGGGCCTGTGCAATCAGGTAGTTCAGATGTAGTGGCCTATTGGTTAGAGTAGGGGGCTGAGAACCAGGAAGTTGGGAAAGTCATTTTCATTGTCTATTGCCTTTGGGTGCAAACCAGAGATGCCAAAAATGAACTGCTCCAGAGTGAGATTTACAGGTGATAAATCTGAAGAAAAAGCCCCAACAAGCTCAGACAGCAATAGTCAACAACGGTTCAAGTATCATCATTGGCTTAAAAAAAACCTCCTTATCAAAATAGCTTCATTAGTGCCATGCAAGCCATATTCTGCTTTTTATGTATTTTGCATTAATTTTTAGACTTCAGTTTTAATAGAAAATGGAGCATTTGAAAGGAATACAATTAGAAAGTTATTTTCTATGGTTCCCTAAAGCAGCAAAGTGAATTGTTGGTGATAGATGTTTATGAAATTGACATTAGAGGTACTATTATGATGGAGATCAGTTTTAATAAAAAGAGCTTCAACTACTTAAGTCTTATGAATTTTTAAAAGTAGAATATGACTTGTATTGCACTGATGAAACTGTTTTGATAAGGAGGTTCTCCGAGGACAAGCAGGCTGATATTCTCACGTGTGGGTGACGTCACGCCGGCCCCCAGAGGACCGCGCATGGCGTTCGTACTGCGCATGCGTGCACGTAGTTTCCCGCCCGTCGCGCGGTCACGCTCCTCAGTTTCTTCTTTTCCGCATCTGAGGAGACACGGAGTTCTTTTCGAGTGCTTCGCGTTTCCTTGCTCCCGGAGTGAAGTTTCTTCTCTTCATCGAAGATCGTCTAACTCGTTTCTCTATACGAGGACTGATTAAAAAGCAAAAGAGAAAAAAACCCTCTTTTCCCTTTATTTTTTAGTTTTTTTCCCCATATTTTATAAGTTTCCTTTATTTTTTTGTTGCGACCGCGGTTAGGTCGCTCGGTCGGGATTTTTTCCTTACTTTGTGTCTATTTTTCTGACACAATCACGTCTTTTGATTTCGCGGAGGCTATTTTCCCCGCCATGTCATCGAAGACGCCCAGCGGCTTCAAGCCATGCGCCTGCTGCATCCGGACCATCTCTGGCACTGATCCGCACTAATGGTGCCTGCAGTGCCTTGGGCCCGACCATCTTCAGGAGAGCTGTAAGTTGTGCCTAAAAATGAAGAAACGCACCCAGCTCTCCAGAGAGAAAAGCTTTTTGGGGTCCGGTACCTCGGCGTCGACATCGATACCGTCGACGTCGAGGGCAGCTTTGGCATCGGGAGACCAGGTAAAGGCTGCCAAAAGACCGATGCACGCTTGGAGCAGGGATACATCGAGCCGGTCTCCACCCGCCTCGGCGCCACCTGCTTTGCAGGCCCCCCGGGACCGACCTGTATCGGACCTGGTCCCGAGGCGTGTGGATTCCACGTCCTCCTCACCGGTACCAAGGAGTCTCAATGACGGGCGTCGGGCAAAAGCACCGTCATCTTTCTCCTTCTCGACATGGTACCGGGAGCTCCGGGTCGTCAAAGCATTCGGCACCCGAGAAGCGTCGATGCTGAGAGGATCGCTCTTCCTCTGTGATGGAGGTGTCGGTGTGACAGTCGTCTAGCAGCCCGGTACCGGCTCCCCGATCTCTGCAGGTTCTGTCTCTGAAGCCCAAACTGACACCGCAGCCTTCCTCGACAGCTTCTCTTGATTAGCGCATCAAGGCTTTGTTTCCCAATTTTATGGAAGCAGTGCTGCACCAATTGCATTCGGCACCGGAGGTACCGGTACTGTCGGTGCCGGAGGCTCCTGCGGCACCTAGCCTTTTGCTTGTGGTGAGGTCTCCTTCTCCAGTACCGCTTGCGGTACCGGAGTCGGAAGCCACCCGGGTCGCCTCTCCTTTGTCGTCGGAGGAAGCTTCACCGGAGGCCCCAGAGGAGTCGACTTCTCGACACCGTCATCGAGGTCCCCGTACCTCCATGTCGAGACGGGCTCGGATCCATGCTTCTCTTTCTGAGCTTTTGGCCCCATCTGATGATGGCTCATCTGATGAAGATGACAGACCTGGAGTTTTCTCTGCTGAGGACTCTCTAGGTCTTCCATCTGATTCAACTCCCTCACCTCAGAAGCAGCTCTCCCCTCCGGAAAGTTTGTCTTTCTCATCTTGTGCGGGAAATGTCTAAGGCCATTCCCTTCCCTGTGGAGACTGTGTATGAGCCCAGGGCTAAGATGCTCGAGGTCCTGGATTATCCATCTCCACCTAAGTCTTCTACTACAGTTCCTTTTCATGATACACTCAGGGAAGTGCTGTTGAGGAATTGGGAGAAGCCTCTTTCATGCCCAACTGTTCCCAAAAAGGCTGAGTCCCAGTATAGGATCCATGGGGAACCCAGTTTCGTCCGGTCTCAGTTGCCTCATGATTCTGCGGTGGTGGATTCCGCTCTCAGAAGGGCCAAGTGTTCTAGGAACTTTGCCTCGGCGCCTCCGGGGCGGGAGCACAGAACTTTGGACTCTTTTGGGAGAAAGGCGTATCAGGCTGGCATGCTCGTGTCCAAAATCCAATCGTACCAGCTCTACACGAGCATTCATTTGCGGAACTCAGTAAGGCAGCTTGAGAGCTTGGTTGACATGCTCCCGCCAGAGCAGGCTGAGCCTTTTCGCCAAGTGGTCAGGCAGCCGAAGGCATGTCGCAGATTCCTGTCCAGGGGTATTTACTATACTTGCGATGTGACATCCAGATTCTCTGCTATGGGTATAGTGATGCACAGACTCTCATGGCTATGTGCCTGTAACCTGGAGGAACGAACTCAGCAGAAGATTGCGGATATCCCCTTGCCGGGGGGATCATCTTTTTGGAGAGAAGGTTTAAGAGTTGATTGATCATCTCTATCAGTGTGATAACGCTATGGATTCTCTGCGCCTTCTGCATCTACTTCCTCATCTAGGAAGTTTTTTAAAGGGAAGAGAAGTGCTCCCTACGCCTCTAGGGGTCGTAGGTACACTCCTGTTTCTCGACAGCCGGTTCAGGCTCTGCCACAGCGCGCTCATTCTCGTCAACAGTTTGCGCCGAAACAGACCCATGCAGCTCCCCAGCAAAAACCAGGGATGGGTTTTTGACTGGCTCTAGTTGAGCATAGCCACCTTAAACGTGTCCGTACCGGACGATCTGCCTGTCGGAGGGAGGTTACAATTTTTTCACCAAAGGTGGCCTCTCATAACCTCCGACCGGTGGGTTCTTCAAATAGTCCGGTTAGGATACACCCTCAATCTGGAATCCAAACTTCCAAATTGCCCACTGAGAGCCCAGTCCTTCAGCTCTCAACACAGGCAAGTACTTGCAGAGGAACTCTCCGCCCTTCTCAGCGCCAATGCGGTCGAGCCCGTTCCACCAGGGCAAGAACGGCTGAGATTCTATTCCAGGTACTTCCTTGTGGAAAAGAAAACAGGGGGAATGCGTCCCATCCTAGACCTAAGGGGCCTGAACAAATTTCTGGTGAGAGAAAAGTTCAGGATGGTTTCCCTGGACACCCTTTTTCCCATGATTCAGGAAAACGATTGGCTATGCTCTCTGGACTTAAAGGATGCTTACACTCACATTTCGATACTTCCAGCCCACAGGAAGTATCTGCGGTTTCGGCTGGGAACACAGCACTTTCAGTACTGTGTGCTGCCTTTTGGCTTGGCATCTTGGTATTTACCAAGTGCCTGGCAGTTGTTGCAGCGTCTCTACGCAGACTGGGAGTGCATGTGTTCCCTTATCTCGACGATTGGCTGGTGAAGAGCACCTCCCAGGCAGGAGCTTTACAGTCCATGCGGATGACTATTCAAGTGCTGGAGCTACTAGGGTTTTTTATCAATTACCCAAAATCCCATCTAATCCCAGTTCAGAAATTGGAATTCATAGGGGCTCTGTTGTGCACGAAGACAGCTTGTGCCTATCTGCCCGAAGCAAGAGCGGACAACCTTCTGTCTCTGGTCTCCAGGGTTCAAGTGTCCCAACAGATCACAGCTCGGCAGATGTTGAGACCTCTGGGGCACATGACTTCCACAGTTCATGTAACTCCCATGGCACGTCTTCATATGAGATCAGCTCAGTGGACGCTAGCTTCCCAGTGGTATCAAGCTACAGGGGATCTAGAGGATGTGATCCAGCTGTCCACCAACTTTCGGAATTCCCTTCAGTGGTGGACAGTTCGATCCAATCTGATTTTGGGATGCCCATTTCAAATTCCTCAGCCACAAAAAGTTCTGACAAAGGATGCATCCCTCGTAGGGTGGGGAGCGCATGTAGATGGGCTTCATACTCAAGGAGCTTGGTCCCTTCAGGAAAAGGGTCTTCAGATCAACCTCCTGGAGTTGTGAGCGATCTGGAACGCTCTAAAGGCTTTCAGAGATCAGCTAGCCAACCAAATTATTTTAATTCAAACAATCAGGTTGCGATGTACTACCTCAACAAGCAAGGGGGTACTGGATCTCGCCCTCTGTGTCAGGAAGCCGTACAGATGTGGCTTTGGGCTCGCCAACACGGCATGTTTCTCCAAGCCATTTATCTAGCCGGCGTAAACAACAGTCTGGCCGACAGGTTGAGCAGGATAATGCAACCTCACGAGTGGTCGCTGAACATGGCTGTAGCCAGAAAGATCTTCCGAGAGTGGGGCACCCCCTCTGTAGATCTTTTTGCCACTCAACTCAATCACAAGGTCCCTCAGTTCTGTTCCAGACTACAGGCCCATGGCAGGCTAGCATCGGATGCCTTTCTCCTTCATTGGGGGACAGGCCTCCTGTACGCGTATCCTCCCATACCTCTGGTGAGGAAGACTTTGTTGAATCTCAATCGAGACCGAGGGACCATGATTCTGATAGCGCCGTTATGGGCCTGTAAGATCTGGTTTCCTCCTCTTCTGGCGTTATCTTCCGAAAAACCGTGGAGATTGGACTTTTTTCCAACCCTCATTACTCAGAACGAGGGGGCACTTCTACATCCCAACCTCCAGTCTCTGGCTCTCACGGTCTGGATGTTGAGAGCTTAGATTTTGCCTCCTTGGGTCTTTCTGAGGGTGTCTCCCGAGTCTTGCTTGCTTCCAGGAAAGATTCCACTAAAAGGTGTTACTCCTTTAAATGGAAGAGGTTTGCCGTCTGTTGTAACAGCAGGGCCCTAGATTCTTTTTCTTGTCCTACACAGACCCTGCTTGAATACCTTCTACATTTATCAGAGTCTGGTCTCAAGACCAACTCAGTAAGAGTTCACTTTAGTGCGATTAGTGCTTATCATCAACGTGTAGAAGGTCAGCCTATCTCTGGACAGCCTTTAGTTGTTCGCTTCATGAGAGGTTTGCTTTTGTCAAAGCCCCCTGTCAAGCCTCCTCCAGTGTCATGGGATCTCAATGTCGTTCTCACCCAGCTGATGAAACCCCCTTTCAAGCCACTGAATTCCTCCCATCTGAAGTACTTGACCTGGAAGGTCATTTTCTTGGTGGCTGTTACTTCAGCTCGTAGGGTCAGTGAGCTTCAGGCTCTAGTGGTTCATGCTCCTTATCTTAAATTTCATCATAACAGAGTAGTCCTCCGCACGCACCCTAAGTTCCTGCCGAAGATGGTGTTGGAGTTCCATCTGAACCAGTCAGTTGTCTTGCCAACATTCTTTTCCCGTCCTCATACCCGTCCTGGCGAAAGCAAGCTGCACACTTTGGACTGCAAAAGAGCATTGGCCTTTTACGTGGAGCGGACAAGCCCCCACAGACAGTCCGCCCAGTTGTTTATTTCTTTTAATCGCAACAAGAGGGGAGTTGTTGTCGGGAAACGCACCATATCTAATTGGCTGGCAGATTGCATTTCCTTCACTTATGCCCAAGCTGGGCTGACTTTAGAGGGCCATGTCACGGCTCATAATGTTAGAGCCATGGCTGCGTCAGTGGCTCATCTGAGGTCAGCCACTATTGAAGAGATCTGCAAGGCTGCGACGTGGTCATCAGTCCACACATTCACATCTCACTACTGCCTTCAGCAGGATAGTCGACGCGACAGTCGGTTTGGGCAGTTGGTGCTGCAGAATCTGTTTGGGATTTAGAATCCAACTCCAGCCCTCCTAGGCCCACTTTTATTCTGTTCCAGGCTGCACTCTCAGTTAGCTGTTTTCTTGTTTCAGGTCAATCTTATGTCCTCGCCGTTGCGAGGTCCAATTGATCAATGGTTATTGTTTTGAGTGAGCCTGGAGGCTAGGGATACCCCACACGTGAGAATATCAGCCTGCTTGTCCTCGGAGAAAGCGAAGTTTCTTACCTGAAGCAGGTATTCTCTGAGGACAGCAGGCTGGATATTTTCACAAACCCTCCCACCTCCCCTTTGGAGTTGTCTTTCTTTTTAACTATTGGATTCAACTGAGGAGCGTGACCGTGCGACGAGCGGGGAAACTACGTGCGCGCATGCGCAGTACGAACGCCACGCGTGGTGGAATGCTCCAGAAGAGACTTTTGCAGATTTTTACTGAAAATCCTCCGGGGGCCGACGTGACATCACCCACACGTGAGAATATCCAGCCTGCTGTCCTCAGAGAATACCTGCTTCAGGTAAGAAACTTCGCTTTTTATATGCCTATGATTATGCTTGAGCCATTATTGACTATTGTTGTCTGAACTTGTTGAGGCTTTTTCCTACTTGTTACTGCTGCTTTCAGTGTGTTAAATATTGTTTAACTACTACTAAATAGTGTATTTTTGGTATGTTGATTTGTCTGATAATCGCATTCCTTCCATTGTATTACAGATAATGCTATATGTTGAAAGGTAGCATAAATATGAGATTTCATGATCCTAAATCAGATATCCATCTAGGTCATCAAGATCCCCTGAAATCAAAACCAATTAGACTTGGCATCACCTTTTGACTTAATGAGTTTTCATTGAATCTGCAAACTCCCCAATTCATCTTCCAGTGCTGAATTCCTGAAACAGACTTCTTTGCCAGCTGTCAGTCATGTGGCACCTGAGCTGTGTGCTTACTTTTCATGAAACAAGCATGACAACTGATGGCATTCTTTTTGCTGAAGTATGTGTGACTACTTTTCCTAGTAGCGTCTTGACAAGAGGAGTCAGTGAACTTCAGTCTTTTGTCATGTATAAACTGAAAAATCAATTCCATGGAACTCGAGAGATGTTACCCTGTGGTGTCCTTATTTATTTATGGCATTTATCATAAACTCACCCATGGTGAGGTACTTTAATAAAAAGTGGTAAGAAGTAAATTCTAATTGGTATTATAAAATGTCATAATATAAAATAGGAAATAGTTAATAATAGGGCAGTAAGTTAAATATGAAACACTGCTGCATTAATATCAATACTGTCAACTTTGCAAGGAATTGTCAAATGAATACAAATTAAAAGAAAAAAAAGATTTAACATTCAGGATTCCTAGTAATGGGAAATACCAGTGAAAAGCCAGAAGAGCGAACCATTTCATATTTGTCTCTGAGGACAAGCAGGTATAATATTCTCACATGTGGGTGACATCCACAGAGCCTGGTGCGCAGACACTGCCAAGTTCACAGTCACTTTAAATCTTTTTGAGGCAGTACCTCCACCATGCATGTGCGGGTGCCTTTCCGCCTGACACTTGATCGCAGGACCAGATTTTATGTTTAGTTTTTAAGATCGCAATAGGTTAGGTTTCAAAAGTGGTGGCTGCGAAGTTGCATGTATATCAACCTCCAAGAGCTTTAAGATCTGCTGACCAGATGGAGACAGCAGTCCAGCAGCAAGAAGGGTGCTATCTAGTCTTTTTGCATTGAGTGTCACATGTATGGGTCTTCCAGTTGGTGAGAAGTTATATGTGTGTGCCTGATGCAAAGAGCTCCTAGCTCTCAGAGAACGGTTCTGTTCTCTTGAGGCTAGAGTAGCAGACTTGGAGGAGCTGAGGGAGGCAGAGAGGTACATAGAGGAGAGACCTACAAGGGACATTGTAGAGACGTCCCACCTCCAGTCTGGCATCCCCTGTGCTGCCTTGGAGGAAGAAGGTCTAGTTCCAAGCAAGGTCAGACAGCTAGTAGTAACAGACGAAGTCACTCAGATGCACAGGCAGATCTATAAAAGTAGAAGCCAAAGCAAAGTTGAGCGGAAAGAGCTGCTCCTTTAAATACTACTACTACTACTATTACTACTACTACTTAACATTTCTAGAGCGCTACTAGGGTTACACAGCGCTGTACAAATTAACAAAGAAGGACGGTCCCTGCTCAAAGGAGCTTACAATCTAAAGAACGAAATGTCAAGTTGGGGCAGTCTAGATTTCCTGAGTAGAGGTGTAGTGGTTAGGTGCCAAAGGCGACATTGAAGAGGTGGGCTTTGAGCAATGATTTGAAGATGGGCAGGGAAGGGGCCTGGCGTATGTGTTCAGGGAGTCCGTTCCATGCATGGGGTAAGGCGAGGCAGAAAGGGCGGAGCCTGGAGTTGGCGATGGTGGAGAAGGGTACTGAAAGGAGGGATTTGTCCTGAGAGCGGAGGTTACGGGTAGGAACGTAAGGGGAGATGAGGGTTGAGAGGTAAGGAGAGGCTGCAGATCGAGTTCATTTGTAGGTTAGTAACAGAAGCTTGAACTGAATGCGGTACCTGATTGGAAGCCAATGAAGTGACTTGAGGAGAGGGGTGATATGAGTGTATCGGTCCAGGTGGAAGATAAGACGTTTAGCAGAGTTCTGAACGGACTGAAGGGGGGATAGATGGCTAAGTGGGAGACCAGTGAGGAGTAGGTTGCAGTAGTCAAGGCGAGAGGTAATGAGAGAGTGGATGAGAGTTTGGGTGGTGTGCTCAGAGAGGAAAGGGCGAATTTTGCTAATGTTATAGAGGAAGAAGCGGAAGGTCTTGGCTATCTGCTTGATATGCGCAGAGAAGGAGAGCCAAGAACCAGCTGGCAGGGAAGTGGAATCAGCTGGCCCGAGGGAAGCAGATTGGCCCGCCGACAGGAGGGGGTGGAACCACAAGATCACTGGCCAATCAGGGTGCGGTAGGCGTGACCCGAGCTCCTGGGCCCTGCGCCCAGAAGAGGAGCAGTTTCCCTGGAATGCCGGCGCTGCCAAAAATGGCTGGCGTTCCTCAGCAGCGGTGGAAAGGCAGACTGGACACCGGTGCTGCGAAGTGGGCCGGCGGCAAGCCAGGCGACGGGGAAATTGGAGCTTCGGCCCAACCAGCATGGCCGACGCCCTCCCCTACAGTGGCGGAGCAGGAGCGCGGGTTGGCCATGAGGAGCGGGCCGCTGGTAAGGGACGCGACAGTCTGATAGTGGTAGATGCAACACTTCACAGGTGGGGCATACATGTCTTCCCCTAATTGGATGACAGATTAATCAAACAGCCTCTTAAGAGCTTGTGAACTTCTCAATTGCCATATGGCTCCTAGAACTCCTTGGATTTGTGTTCTGGTTATCCCAAATCACATCATAGGGTCTCTCCTTGACACTTCTTTCTTTCATCTGAGTTCGGACAATACACAGTGTCTCGCCACTCAGATATAGAACTCCACCCAAGTATCTGCTTGTCAGATGCTCCGTCTACTCGGTCACATTGCTTCGACAGTCAATGTAACACCATTGGCTTATCTTCACTTCCGAGTTCCCCAGTGTACACTCTTACTTCAGTGGTCCCAAGTTAGGGGATTACTATCAGATTGTATTCAAATCATTCCACAGCTATGCCACTCTCTACAGTGGTGGATGGTGTCCCAGAATCTCACCTGGAGTCTTCCATTTCAGCCCCTTCCACATCACAAAGTCCTCACCATAAATGTCTCACATCTTGTTGGTCTCCACACAAAGGGATCTTGGTCCCCACGAGAGAAACAACATCATATCAACCTTCTGTAATTGCAAGCATTTTGAAATGAGTCCAAAATCTTCCAGGACCATATCCTCGGTCAGGTAATACTCATTCGCACGGACAGCCAGGTAGTGATGTATTACCTGAACAAACAGGGAGGAGCATGTTGTTACTACTTCTGTTGACAAGCTAAACGCGCTGTGATTGGCTCAGAGACTTCCAGGTCTCTCAGCTGAGTGGAAGCACGGCAAAAAAATACTTTTTTTTATTATTGCAGAGGTGAATGACGGCAAAAACGAACGGCTTTTTTCGATGGCCAGCCTCAACTGCACTTTTGTTTTTATTATTGCGGCGGGGGGCGGATTGACTTTTTATAGTGGTTTTTCATCAGTTTTCAATCCTGCCCAGCCCCAACGAGAGGTACAGACCTCTCGTTAGAGTTTCCAGCGTTAAGGCAATCGGAAAAGCTTAGTGCATCTCATTACAATAGGGTTTCTACACAATTTGCTCATCTGCATTCCGTTTTCATTAGCTGTTAACCGTTGTCGTAAAATGGCTTTTAGTGCATGCCAGGGTTTACAACTTGCTCGTTAGGTTTAGTACATCTGGCCCGTAGTTCTGTCTGGGGTAAGCTTGTGCCTTGAGTCATTTCAGTTTGTTTAACTTTCTCTCCCTCGGTGTTCCCTTTGTTGTAATGAGCTTCTGCTCTGCTCCCTGTGGTTCTGCTTCCCCCTGTCCTTGTACTTTGCTCTTGTTTGTTTGTTTTAGTTCTCTGTTTGCTGTAGCTGTCTCCTGTGTTTGGGGAGCAGCGTTAGTTTTCTGGTCTGTGTGTGTCTAGGCAGCTTGGTCTGTTTGCTTACTCTCCACTTTATCTGCTGAGTAGCTCTGCCCTGTTTTTTTTTCCCCTTTAGCAGTTTCCTTTTTCACTTGGGTGTTGTGGGGCCAGCTTTGTATATTCCTTAGGTAGTTCCCCTTTCCCTGTATCATCGTATGCTGTAGGTACAGCCTAGTTCCCTTGTGTGCTGAATGGTTCAGCCTAGAGTGTATTCCTATAGGTGGTTTTCCTTCCCCTTTTCCCTGAATGCTGTAAGGTACAGCCTAGAGTATTCCTTGAGTGGCCTTCCCTTTCCCTGAGTGCTGTAAGGTACAGGCTAGTGTGTTCCTATGAGTGGCTTCCCCTTTCCCTGTATCGTTGTATGCTGTAGGTATAGCCTAGTTCCCTTGTGTGCTGAATGGTTCAGCCTTGAGTGTATTCCTATAGTTGGTTTCCTTTTTCCTTGAGTACTGTGTTGTATAAGCCTAGAGTGTTTCTTTCTGGGGCTTCTTGTATTCTTAATCGCCTGTGGCACAGCCTTGTATACCTTTAGAGGCTTCTGCCTCTCACCCTGCACTGTATGCACTAGTTGTGGCCCAGTTCCATTTGGAACCTTTGTTCTTTTTCCCTTCCCAGAGTGTGACTCGGTTCCCGGTCGGCTGTGAGGCCCGCTTGCTTGGTCTCTGCGTGAGTGGGTTCCTGATCGGCCATGAGGCCCGCCTTAATTCTCTTTCTCCCACTTTCTGGTGTTGTGAGTGTGTGGGGCTTAATGGCTGGGGTGGTGAGTAGGGCCCGTTCGGTCTACCCTAGGCCTTGGCCAAAATCCTAAACTAGGCCTCGGCCTGGGCTCAAGGGCTCACGTCCGGAATAACAGGATGTTTTCGAATGGGCTTAGATGGAGACTTTTACTACCTTCAGATGTGTAGGTTTCAACCACCTTCTCTCTCTGCTCAGAACTCTCAGGCCCAGCGTGTTCGGCCTCGCCAGTCTTGCTCTCAGAAGCCCCAGCCAACTTCCCAGTCAAAACAAGGGACGAGCTTTTGACTGGCTCCAGGAGAGCATAGGCATTTTTCAGTCCAGGATGGCTTACCGGTAGGGTGGAGGCTGATTTTTTTTTTTTTTTAATCCATTCAGGTGGCCCCTTGCAACCTCCGACCATTAGGTTCATGAAATAGTCCGTTTCGGCTACACCCTGTATTGGTATCAGAGGCCACAAAATTGTTCACCGAGAGCTTCGTACACCAGCTCTCAGCACAAACAGGAACTTATAGAGGAAATCTCCGCTCTTCTACAGGCTAATGCAGTAGAACCTGTGCCACCAGGGCAAGAAGGGAAAGTATTCTGTTCCAGGTACTTCTTGTGCCCAAATAGATGGGGAGATTTCATCCCATCCTAGACCTAAGAGCCCTGAACAAATTCCTAGTCAAAGTGAAGTTCAGGATGATTTTCCTTGGCACCCTTTTCTCCATGATTCAGGAAAACAATGGACTATTCTCTCTGTACTTAAAGAATGCCTGTACCCACATTTCGATACTTTCCAGTCACAGTAGGTGTCTCAGATTTCAGATAGGGAAACACCACTACCAGTACCTTATTCTACCATTTGACCTTGTGTCAGCTTCCAGGGTATTCACCAAGTATCTAGTGGTAATAGTGGCATATTTAAGCAGACTGGGAGTATATGTGCTTCCCTATCTGGATGATGGGCTGGTCAAGAGCACCTCGCAGGAAGGGGCTTCCTTCAATGCACCTAACTATTTGGGTGCTGAAGCTTCTTGAGTTTGTCGTAAACTACCCCGTCTCATCTTCTCCCTGTCCAGCAATTGGAGTACATAGGAGTCTTGCTCGTTTTTTTTCTCCCAGAAGCGAGGGCAACCATCTTCACAGCATTAGCCTCGTAGGTTTGCAGCTGTAAGCAGGACACAGCTTGTCAAATCTTGAGTCTGATGGGTCACATGGCCTCAACAGTGCATGTCGCTCTCATGGCATGACCCGAGCTTCCTGGTGGTCTCAAGTGGCTGTATATCTGCAATCCAGATTTCACCAGAGTTAACGCATGCTCTTCTCTGATGGACAATGCAATTGAATTTGGCTGTGGGACTACTATTCCAAATTCCGCTACCTCAGAAGGTGTTAATGGATTAATCCAACCTGGGATGGGGTGCTCATGTAGATAGGCTTCATGCCTAAGGAACTTGGTCTTTTCAGGAAACTGATCTTCATATTGAGCTTTTTGAGCTGAGGGCCATTTGGAATGCGCTAGTGGCTTTCAGAGATTGGTTTACAGAACCAAATTATTCTCATACAAACGAACAACCAGATTGCAATATTCTATGTATACAAGCGGTGTGGTATGAGTTCCTACCCCTTGTGTCAGGAAGCAGTGGGAATTTGGCAGTGGACCTTCCTTCATGGAATGGTATCTTGAGCCACATATCTACCAGGAAAGGACAACTGCCTGGCAGACAGACTGAGCAGGGTTTTGCAAGATACAGTGGATCTTTTTGTCCCTCATCTCAACAGTTCTGTTCCAGGCTATGATTACATGGCAGACTAGAGTCAGATGCTTTTCTCTTACATTTGGGGAAGGGACTTATCTATACCTCTCATATTTATTTATTAGGATTTATTTACCGCCTTTTTGAAGGAATTCACTCAAGGCGGTGTACAGTAAGAATAGATCAAACATGAGCAATAGTTAATTACAGCAGTAAAAATATTAAAAAACAATACAAAGTATGGCATGGTATACTACTTACAATGTCAACACAATATGTAATAGAACATAATTGATAGTGAAGGGTTAAGCAAAGATGTAAAATATAGATAGGTAAGAAAGTAGGAAGAGTTAGAAAGTAAGGTGATTGATTTAAAGAAAGTTGCACATGAGGTCAGAGAGTTAAATATTATCTCAGCTAGGGTAGGAGTGAATAAACATGTCTTGCTGCAGTATATGCAGCCCGAGACACTCCTTGTGTGTGTGAGTGAGACTAACAAGTTAGTTACTTCTTCCATTAAAGGCGTCGTTGAAGAGCCAAGCTTTCAGCAGCTTCCTGAAGTAGAGATAGTCTTGTGTTAAGCGGAGCCTTTCAGGCATTGCATTCCAGAGTGTAGGGGCTACTCCAGAGAAGGCTCGCTTGCGGGTATCACATCGTGTAATGTCTTTTGGAGAGGGTGTGGTTAGTGAAAGTCCTTGGGAAGACCTTAGTGTCCTTGGCGGTGTGTGGAGGATCATCCTATTTTTCAGGTACTCAGGGCCATTTCCTTTCAGGGCCTTGAAGATCAGGCATAGAGTTTTAAATTTAGCCCTGTATCACTGGTAGCTGGTGAAGCTTTTGCAAAAATGGTGTGATGTGTTTTACGTCGCTTCCAACCTTCTATGAGTCTTGTTGCTGCATTCTGAATCAACTGGAGCTGGTGCAGGCCCTTTGTAGTCAGACCATTGTAT
The DNA here is from genome assembly GCF_901765095.1 of Microcaecilia unicolor. Taxonomy (NCBI): domain Eukaryota; kingdom Metazoa; phylum Chordata; class Amphibia; order Gymnophiona; family Siphonopidae; genus Microcaecilia; species Microcaecilia unicolor. Next base: position 412,626,405 of record NC_044033.1, read on the forward strand.
AGTGCATTGCAGTAATCCAGTCTTGATATTATCATGGCATGTACAACTGGGATAAGATTTACCTTCTCGATGTAAGGAGAGAGAGCCTAGCTGTCGCAAATAGTAGAAGCAGCTCTTGAAGATTGCTTGGATTTGGGGAATCAGAGTAAGTTTTGAATCTAACTGTATTCCAAGGTTCCTGACTTGTGATAGAGGGGGAGTTTGTACTTCCCAAAAGGGATTTTGATGTCAGGTATGTATCCACTTGGTTAGGGACCCAGAGAAGCTCATTTTTACTTGGGTTCAGGCAAAGTTGGTTGTGTTCAGCCCATTCTTGAATTGATGTTAGACAGGTAGTCAGTTTATTCAAGGCTGTAGGTAAGTCAGGTTCAATGGTATGAGTAGCTGCACATCATCTGTATAGATGTAGAACTGAGTGTCCATTGACTGAATCAGCTCAGCTAGTGGCTTGAGGTAGATATTGAACAGAATAGGTGACAGTATCGATCCTTGTGGTCAGTGTCCATGGTGGTGATGAGTTGCTGCCAAACATGGATTGTTGTCTGTCATAGATAGGATCTGAAGCAAGCAAGTGCTGTTCCATTGATACCTGTTTCTATCAGTCGTGTTAGCATGATATCATGAGGGAGAAAATCCGCCAAAAAAGCGGAGAACTCAAACAGGGGTAAATGTGGGAGAAAATCCGTCAGGGGTAAATGTGGGAGAAAATCCGTCAGGGGTAAATGTGGGAGAAAATCCGTCAGGGGTAAATGTGGGAGAAAATCCGTTCAATGTTCCTACATCCTCCAGTCTCTGGCTTCCTTGGTCGCTCTCCCACTTTTTCTGTGACAGCATGATATCATGATCCACAGTGTCGAAAGCTGCTGAGAAGTCAAGCAGTACTAATATTGAGGCAAATCCCTTGTCTCAGTTTCTGTGAAGATCATCTAGTAGGGATATGAGGACAGTTTGTGTACTGTAACCAGGTCTGAATCCATATTGACATGATATCATGATCCACAGTGTCGAAAGCTGCTGAGAAGTCAAGCAGTACTAATATTGAGGCAAATCCCTTGTCTCAGTTTCTGTGAAGATCATCTAGTAGGGATATGAGGACAGTTTGTGTACTGTAACCAGGTCTGAATCCATATTGACATGGATCTAGCCAGTTTCTCCTTTCTAGCTAGTCATTAAGTTGAACACAGACTGTTATTGTTCTATGAGTTTCCCTAGAAATGGGATGTTGGATACTGCCCTGTAACTTTCAAGTTTGTCCTGGCCAAGGTTGTTTTTCTTCAGTAGAGGGCAGACCACTTCCCTTTTTAATGCTGTTGGTAGCTGCCCATTAGAAGGAGAGGTGTTCACAATTTTTGTGTTCTATAAGGCCCACACTTGCTGCATTATCTTAGGATTTCGTCTGACCATAATAGGGGTGTTATTTCAATACTGTTATCCCAGAATTCTGGGATATCCACCCCTTTGTAGAATACCAGGTCTAGTATGCGACCCTTTTCATGGGTTGGAGAATTAATCACCTGTGTAAATCCTAGTGCTGTCATCTTGTCCAAGAAGGCAGGCAGCTGTGGTGGTATCTGGGTTTTTGATGTGTAGATTGAAGTCTCCCATGATCACCATCCTAGGGTAATTTAGGGTTACTTTAGTAGTCAGGTCTAGGAGTTCTTGCACAGATAATGTGTTGTTACGAGGTGCTCTGTATACCATGAACAGCCAGATTGTTTTCTCCTCTTCAAGATATATTAAAAGAGATTCAGGTTCATGCAGCTGGGGGATGGATATTCTGCGCAGTTTGATTGTATCCCGAATCAAGACTGCTACCCCTCCACCCTGTCTTTCTGGTCTTGGTTGATGTTGGATGTTGAAACCTGTTGGGCATAGTTCAGCCAGTGGTAAACCCCCACTTTCATCTTGCCAGGTTTCATTTATTCCTAGGATGTGAAGATGCTGATCATTTATGGCATCATAGATCACCGAGGATTTCTTTACAGCTGATCTGGCATTCACTATATACCTCTCATAGAGAACACTTTGCTGAAACTCATGTAGGGCCGGGAGACTAAGATCCTGATCTGCACCTTACTGGCCGAGGCAGATCTGGTTTCCTCTTCTGAAGTTGTCCTTCAAAGATCTGTGGCGATTGGAATATTTTCCAACCCTCAACACGCAGAACGAGGGCTCTCTTCTGCATCCCAACCTCCGATCCCTGGCCCTCACGGCTTGGATGTTGAGAACTTTGAATTTGAAACCTCTGACCTGCTGGAGGGAGTCTGCCGCATTGTGATGTGACAAACCTCTTCGCTTTTCCTACACAAAAACTGCTTGAATACCTTCTGCTCATCCTGTGTCTGGTTTGTAAACCAACTGTGTAAGGGTTCATTCTAAGTGGAATCAGTGCTTATGTCTTTGTTGAGGTAAGCCCATCTCTGTACAGTGTCTACATTGTGTGTGAGGTAAGCCCATCTCTGTACAGTGTCTACACTGTGTATGAGGTAAGCCCATCTCTGTTCAGGTTTTAGTTGTTCACTTCGTGAGAGGTTTGTTACTGACAAAGCCCCCTGTCAAATCTCCAGCTGTGTCACGGGATCTCATCATTGCCCTCACCCAGCTGATGAAAGCTCCTTTTGAGCCATCTGAAGTAGTTGACTTAGAAAGTTGTGACCTATACTTTTCAATGGGAAAAAAACGATTTTGACAATATTCCAAAAATTAAGAATAGGAAACCAAAAAAGGTTTTAAGTCTTCACATCCTTTGTCATAGCAAACCCAAACTAGCTTTATTATCAAAATTGTTTTAATACCCCATCTGTGTCCAGTCAAGTAATTTGAGCTGATCCAAATAATTTTGGATGAATAATCAAACTGTTTCTTGCGGATGATTAATGAAGAATTGGTTTAGGGAAGTTTGGGTACTGCAATAAATTTTGTTGCTACAAGACTGGATGATGGATAACTCCTTGAATATGTTTTATCTCATGGATTCTTTAAGTTTTGTACAGCTTGCCTATGGGTTTGTTTTCCCATAGGCAAAGGTTGGGTCACCATGGTGGGGGTAGAAATTTTTTTATTTATCTGTGGTAGTATTGTGAGAAAAGTTTGAGTGGGGTGGAATATGCCTTTTATATATTGTGGTAGGTGGGGAATGCAATTTTTGTTGATGGTATGTCATCCACTGAATTACAGAAGTGTCTGCTTTGGAAGAACTGGCTTCTTTGGTGGTGGTGGGAAATCTGTTGATAAGCAATGAATATTGGATTGTATTTGTGTATCTTAGTGTTCCACCAGTGGTTCAATTTTATTTATTTATTTAAAAATAATGCGACTGATGTTCTTCTCAGAGATTTTTGCCAGCTGGGTAGAATGAAGTAGCTGGTGGGGGCAGTAAAGTAGCACAATATTATAAAATTTCTGTGCAGTTAGCTGGGTGGTCAATAAAACAGCTGGGTAGAGCACCCATTCAGAAGGTCCTGAGAAACACTGAATCCACTAATTCCTGTTCAAAATATCTTTTCAACCAATCCCTTAACAACTGTATGCCACGCCCCTTCTATCCTTCCATACTCTTTCCATTTCTCCTTTTCCTTCCAACAATTAAGTTGCCCTCCAAAGTCTCTTTGCTTATAAAATTTTCTGTAGCTCCATTAAAAAACAAACAAACAAAAAACCCTTATATACTATGGGGCTTTTTTTTTTTTTTTTAGTACTGAAGTATTTTCTACATACTATTTTATCTAAACTGAAATGTAGCTCCTCATTCCAACTCTGTGTCAACATCTCTGTTGCCTAACAAGGAAAACAGAACTTCCAGACACTTTGCCAGATGCAGACACACTGTTGACCTCATTCTACCACCTTATCCCAGTTTCCTTTTCCCAGTTGTGGCTGTACAGATCAAAAAGTATTAGGAAGTGGTCTGATTACACTATCAGCCAGACAGTAAGATATTTCAAGGTCCATAATTCATATTCCAAACCACCCAGGAAAACTGAATCTAAAATCCCATCAGCTTTGTGTGTGCGCACTTGCACAAACTGCTTAAAAGCTAAGTCACTAATCATCCTGTGTACTGCTGTCCATTTCTTATCAGCCATATCATGCAAACTAAAATCCTTCATATCTACTATAATAAAAAGCATTTCCAACGTTCTGAAGCTGACTTCATGGCAGTGAAGGGTTTCTAGGGTTCGTGCTGCCTGTAACGCTGTATCCATCGCCTGTCCTGACGTTAGCGTACTTCCTGGTTCGTCACACACATGAGGGTGTCGTCCTTCCCTTCCTCCCCCTCCCCTTCCAGTTCCAGGCCCCCTCCTTCCGATTTTTAAAAGTCATCTTCACTTACCAAGTTGGGGTTACGGCGGACGGCAGCAGCAGTAAAAGGCGTGCAGGCTCGACCCTTCTCTCTCTCTTAGCTGTGGTCCCGCCCTCATTTCCTGTTTCCACAAGGGCGGGATCACAGCTGAGAGAGAGAGAAGGGCTGAGACTGCACACCTTTTACCGCTGCTGGCGGCTGCTGTAATCCCAACGAGGTAAGTGAAGATGACTTTTAAAATTCGGAGGGAGGGGGCCTGGAACTGGAGGGAAGGGAGGGAGGGGACCCTGAAACTCGGAGGGAGGGGGGACGACGACACTGGAACAGAGGGAGGGGGCAACCCTGGAACTTGGAGGGAGGGGGACGACCCTGGAACTCGTAGGGAGGGAGGGGGGACGCCCCTGGCACACACTCTCAATCTCTCACACACTCTCTATCATAGATACACTCGCACCCAGTCTCTCTCTCTCTCTCTGTCACACAGTCGCACATTCACTCTCTCTCTCGCACACAGTCACTCTCACACACACTCTGTCAAACATACACACTCCGAGGAAAACCTTGCTAGCGCCCGTTTCATTTCTTTCAGAAACGGGCCTTTTTTACTAGTACTATATAACAGCGTTGTAAATGTTGGTCTTCCTTAGATATCAATAAATCATCTTAACTTTTATCTCACAGCTGAGTGCCCAATACAATAATAAAATACCCATATCCCCAATTCTTATAAAATCTACTTTAACCCCTGAACCTAAAACAAATGATATTGTTGCAACTGCAGCCCCTTGCTAAACAGTGGCACCACCTCCCCTTCCTTCTCTCCCTTGGGCTTTTAACCCCCATAAAACCATTCGGACAACCCTACTTATACTCCATTTGGACAAGAGCTCGTAGTCAGGTTTTGAATGCTATACAAACTCCTCCTTGGATGCCTTCATAGTTTGTAACGTGAGGGGGGGGGGGGGGGGTCAGGTTTCATGGTGGTTCTCTGTATTTGGGATTATCAGAGCCAAAGCCCAGAGCTATTTTGTCCTGTCTTGGGGAATCAAGTAGGAGGCGAGAGAGAGGTTTCGGGTGAAGGGGATTCTTTAGGGGGGGGGGGGGGGGAAGTTTGTGTGGGATGGAGCTCTTCAGTAAGATGTATGATTCAGTTTTTTTTAATCTGCTGTTTTATATTCAGTAAACAGATTATTTAAATCATTTGGACACAGCTGATGAAGTAATATGTTCTCTGAGGACAAGCAGGACAATGATTCTTGCGTATGGGTGACATCAACCGATGGAGCAGTGTTCTACAGCTTTAAGAAGCTTTTGGCAGTGTCCTACTGCAAATTCTTTCCCGCCCAGTGTGATCATGTGGGACCAGTAGTCGTTCTTTTTCCGTGAAGCATGGAGATTGCGTTTCTGTGGGCTGAGTATGTCTTTTCTTCTTTTTTGAGTTCCATCCCTAATCGGGTATTTCCCTTTTTTTCATGATTTTATTTTTTTCCTTCCCCTGTGCTGATCAGTTTTTTCTTTTTCAACTATGAGACCCACTTAAACCTGAGCACCATATACTTTTTTGTGAAGATCTTTGTTTTTTTGCCCTCACCATTGAGCTCTTTCATTTGCCAGTCTCGTGGCTTTAAGCATTATGCCCAGTTGTAACAGTGTCATGTCTAGTATGCCTTCCCCCCCCCCCCCCCCCCCACACACACACACAATTAGGTGTTTGTGGTGCTTAGGCCCTGATCATGAGGCTTCTGTTTTGTTTCCTTTGCTTAAAAACGCAGAAAATAACTCTGAAGTCGAAGTAGGCCCAAAAGGAGAAACTTTTTGTGTTCTCCAAGTCTGGTTCATTGGCATCAGAAGCATCGGTACCCATAGCTGCTGGAGCTGCATTGGACACTGGGAGTGCACTGACATCGAGGAGGTCTCCACTTCCTCAACACTGGGCGCCGATAGCAAGCCCTGGGACTGATCTGCATCGGACCCAACATTGAGGAAACGTGGATTCAACGTTGTTCTTGTCGGCACTGAAGGACTGTTATGCCGTGCATCAGGTAAAGGCCAAGAAACATCGGCATTGGGCCTTATTGAGGCGCGGTGCTGGGAGCTCTGGGGCATTGGTGTCGCCAACACCCAAGAAGCATCAGCACCAGGAGAAGAGCTTCCCTTCAGTAATTGCAGTGCTGCCCCACCAGTTTCCTCACAACCTGGACCATACTTCTGATACAGCACCAGCAGATTCTCAGGCTGGCTCCATACTGGCACTGTTCCCATCTTTTCCAATGCCTGTTTTTGAGGAGTGAATCCGAGCCATGCTGTAGAAGGGTGTGATGCAGAGGCATCGAGGGTGCTTGTGCTGCACATGGAGCTGCCTCAGCGCATCCTGGAAGCTCATTCCATGCCTGTCAAGAGGTTGTTAACACCAGTGCCTCACCGGCCACCAGTGTCTGTACCTACCAATGCAGTAATTCTCTCTACATCAGGGGAGAAAGCTACCCTGGAATGTCGGTAGCAACCTGCATCTCTGCTCCCATTTTTGAGACCTGTACCTTCTTCCAGCAGATGGAGGCAGGCACAGATTAAGATTCTTATGATGACTATTTTGCTGAGTCTGACATTGGATCACTCTTTGGCTTCTGAGGAGGAACCTGAGAACTTCAGGAAGAGAGGTCCTTAGATATGCCCTCAGATCCCTCCCCACCACAGGAGAGAAGGAAATCTCAACCTGAAGAGCTCTCTCAATTTGGCTTTCTCAGGGAAATGGCAGCAGCCATTCCATTTCAGTTGGATGTGGTGAGCCCAGGGCTGAGTTAACAGTTGTGGACTATGCGAGAGGCTGTGACACTTACTACTACTACTACTTATCATTTCTATAGCGCTACAAGGCATACACAGCGCTGTACACCATACACAAAAAAAGACAGTCCCTGCTCAAAGAGCTTGCAATCTAGATAAGACAGGAAGACAGAACAATTAAGGGTAAGGGAATAAAGAGGTGAGGATAAAAGGACAGGGCAAGTGAGCACTGGTTAGGAGTCAAAAGCAGTGGTAAAGAGGTGGGCTTTAAGTTTGGACTTGAAAACGGCCAAAGAGAGGGCTAGACTACTACTACTGCCACTCATTTCTATAGCGCTACTAGATGTATGCAGTGCTGTACACTGGACATGAAGAGACAGTCCCTGCTCGACTGCTGTCACCAACAAGTGCACCTTAGGCAACGCAAACATCTCCTCCCCTTCCAGCAACAAAGGATAAAGATGAGCCATGGCCCTCCCTACCTACAGGCTCATGTCAGACACACTCCACTCTGCGGTAATCAGGTCCTGAATGTGCAGGTGCTTGGGGAACACCTTGGATGGGCTCCTGAGTCTCTTTGTAAGACCAATCGCCTGACTACCTGCCAGAACCCCCCCCCCCCCCCCCCCAAGTGTTCCTCTATGAAGAGCACTGCCAAAGCCTCAGAAATCAGGGAGCCTAACTCCTCCCACTCAAACAGTCTGAGCACCCAAGGGTCATCCCTCTCCCCCAGAGGGAGCTCACTTTCCTCCAAAGGCTCTGACAGAGAAGGCCCCTCCGAGCAGACAGATGCGACTTCTGACTGAAGTGAGACCCAAAACCAAGTCTTCAAGGAGTCACCTACCAGATCCATCCACGATCTCTTGGGGGCTTGCGGGATAACCCTGCCCTTTCTCTCACAGGAGCTGCCAGGCCCACTATAGGAGAAACCCCCTTACTTCAGCAAATATGCCTGGTGGAGCAGGAGAACAAATTCCAGAGAGAAAGGCAGGCCCTGACCCAGGGGGCTCCCCCCCCCCCCCCCCAAAGAGACCACAACCTCTTCAGCTGCCTGCACAGGAGCCTAATGTTCTGCAGAAAATAAAATGTCCGCCGTTCCTGCCTTTCACTTAGGCAAGGCGCCGAGATGCTGTACCGGGAACCCGGAGCTGGAAGAATCCAGCTGGTGTCCTGTGAAATGTGCAGATGAGAAATTGGGTGACTCTGCTCTCTGGGAGATAGTACCTAAGGAGGCGGGCTGCTGCTGAATTCGAAAAGGTTCAATTGCCACCACCATTCTATGATGGTCGAATCTGCTCTCAAATGAGCCAAGAGCTCCCGCGCTCATGCTCCCCCCCTCCCAAGTAGAGAGGCTCCGATGATGAATTCCTTTGGGAGAAAAGTATTTCTGGCCTTGATTCTTATTTTCTGCATACAGACCTATCGGTTCTGCATGCCCTATACATGAAGTCCCTGATGTCCAGTTTGATCTCTTTTGTGGATACTGTCCCATTGGAGCAGGCTACAGAGCTTCGCCAGTTGACCAATAAGCAGAAGAAGTGTAGGAAATATCTGGCATGGGGGCACTTTTGTTTTCTGTGGTGTGGCGTCCCGAATCTTTCCCTCATGGCTGCGCATTTCTGACCTAGAACCTGCAGTTCAGGAGAGGTTGTCATACGTTCCTTTCTATGGAGGCAGTCTTTTTGCAAATGAGGTGGAGGAGATCATGACCTCATCAAGAAACACACTGATACCATTAAGTCCTCTCTCTTGGCCTCCTCCTTCTGTACCCTCCACCTCCGTGGAGGGTTTGTAGAGGATATAGAAAGGGCACCAATTAATCTCAAAGACTTAGGTAATACCTCTTCTTGTCCTCAGCGACAGGCCCAGGCCCAGCGCACTTGTTCACTAACCACACCCTCTCCCGTTCTAGGCAGCAGTGGGCCCAGAAACTTCAGCAAGCTCTCCATTCAAAGCTAGAGACAGACTTTTTAAAGAGAGTATAGCCACAATAAAAGTGTCTGTCCCAGACTGCCTTCTGGTAGAAAAGAGGCTAAATTTTTTCCCAAGAAAGGTGGTAACCTCAGACTTGCGGGTTCCGAAAAAAGTTTGGACCCAGTACTCTTTTGGCAACACAGACTTTCAAACTGCCCCCTGAGAACAGCATTCCTCAGCTCTCAGCACAGGGAAGTGCTCGCAGAAGAACTGTCTTCCCTTCTCAAGGCCCACGTGATCAAACCTGTTCCACCAGGGGGAGAAGGGAAGGAATTTTATTTGAGGTACTTCCTTGTGCCCAAGAAAATGGGGGGATTTTGTCCCATCTAGACCTAAGGGCTTCAAACAAATTTTTGGTCAGAGAAAAGTTCAGAATGATTTCCTTGGGCACCCTTCTTCCCATGATTCAGAAAAATGTTTGGCTGTGCTCTGGATTTAAAGGCAGCTTACACACCTATCCAGATATAACCCAGGTAGAGGAGGTATCTCGGATTTCGAGTAGGGAAGCACCACTTCCAATATTGCATCTTGCCGTTTGGCATCATGTCCGCCCCCGAGAGTTTTTACAAAGTATCTTACCATAGACACAGCATTGGTATGCAGACTGAGGGTGCATGTGTTTCCCTGCTTGGGACAATTGGTTAGTCAAGAGCACATTGAAGGAATGTGCTCTGGTGTCAGCGTGGAGAACTATTTGAGTGTTGCAGCTACTAGGGTTCATTATAAACTACACCCAAGTCCCACTTAATCCCAGTACAACTGAAGTGCATAGGAGCTGTGCTAGATACAGTATAGGCTTGGGCCTACCTGGCACCAGCATGAATAGATGCCCTCATTGCCATCGCCACTCAGATTTATAGCAGCCAGCAGGCCACAACTCAGCAGGTACTGAGATTGATGGACCACCTGACCTCCACTGTCCATGTCACTCCGATGGCTCGTCTCAATTTGCGGAGCGCCCAATAGACCCTTGCTTCTCAGTGGCATCAGGCCATGGGGAACCTTGCAGATATCATCTCTGTAATCCCAGTTGCTTCTCTGGTGAATGAGTCCACCCAACTTGGTCCTGGGACTCCCATTCCAGATGCCACTGTCTCAACATGTGCTGACAATGGATGTGTCTAACTCAGACGGGGAGCCTCATGTAAATGGTCTTTACACCCAAGGTCCACTCAGGAGACCTTACTTAAAATCAACTTTTTCGAGCCACGGGCAATATGGAATGCTCTAAAGGCTTTCAGAGATTGACAACTAAACCAAATTATTCTAATTCAAACATCAGGTTGCCATGTATTATGTCAGCAAGTGAGGGAGTGGGGAGTATGGGATCATACCTCTTGTGTTGGGAAGCAGTCAGGATGTGGCAGTGGGCTACCAGTCATGATGTGCTGCTCCGACTCACCTGGAGGGGCAGCAGAATGGCCTTGCAGACAGATTGAGCAGGGTGATGCAACTGCACGAGTGGTCTCTCAGCATAGGCATTGCTGGAAAGATCTTCTGAGAGTGGGACACCCCCTTGGTGGATCTTTTTGCCACTCATCTCAACAGCAAGGTCCCTCGGTTCTGATCCAGGCTCAGGTCACATGACAGACTATCGTCGGACACCATCCTCTATCTGGGGGGGGGGGGGGGGATCCTCCTGTATGTATATCCTTTGTTGGAGGTAGACTGGCCTTGGTGCTGCTAAGCTCCTTGTACCCCCCAACACAAGTTCAGAACACAGCTCTTTAGTGGTAATCCACCAGCTTTATTATACTTTGCATCCGGAACAGTCTTACCTTTAGCAGACCCAGTTAACTCAGCAGTACACCTGTCCTGGGTTCTCCAAGCTCTAGCCAGGCTTCTCTGGTCGTCTCTTAAATAGCACTCTGTCTCATAGCAGCCCATTCATAAGAACATAACATAAGAATAGCCTTACTGGATCAGACCAATTGTACATCTAGCCCAGTATCCTGCTTCCAACAGTGGCCAATCCAGGTCACAAGTACCTGGCAGAAACCCAGTTAGTAGAAACATCCCATGCTGCCAATCCCGGGGCAAGCAGTGGCTTACCCCATTGTCCATCTCAATAACAGACTATGGACTTTTCCTGCAGGAACTTGCCCAAGCCTTTTTTAAACTCAAATATGCTAACTGCTGTTACCATATCCTCTGGCAGTGAGTTCTAGAGTTTAACTATTCTTTGAGTGAAAAAATATTTCCTCCTATTTCTTTTAAAAGTATTTCCACGTAATTTCAATCAGTTCACTTTCTCTACATCTCCCAGCCTTCAGCCTTACAGATAAGAGCTTTTCCTCTTGAGCCCAGCATGTGGTTCTCACTACTCCCCACCTGGTTCAGTGCTGCTGTGCCACAGCACACTGCTTCAGCCCTTTGCATTGGTCTATGCCTTCCAGGGTTAATGAAGGTAGAAGGGGAATGGTCTCATTCCATATTTCCATTGGCATTTGAACCCTTCCACTGATGACTTCCTAGAGCTGAGGCAGATGAATTACATTTGACTCACTGTTCCTTTAAAGTGATCCCTCAGCGCTCCATAGCTTCTTGCAATCCCAAAGTCCTTATCATCTTAGGCATTCCAGTTCCCTGACAACTCCATGTCTATAGCCTCACGGGCAGGGCAGGTCCATGGCTCGCTCTTTCAAGAGCGGTTGTCTTTCTTCCCTTACTGCTCCAGCCTACTGCCTTTTTTAGTTGCCCTCTTCTGTTCCAGTAGCTCCTGAGCCCCTCCTTCCTTTCTCCCAGGAACTTCCTTGGGAGCTTCTTTCCCATTGGATGAATCGGGAGGAGAGTATAATTCCCAACCCACCCACAGGAGCCTTTCTCTCTAGTTAGAGCTAGGAGACTACCTTTACCAGCATGCTTACAAGATCCTCCCTTGCAGCTTGGGCTTCCTAGCACGATGGTCTCAGGTTATGCTTGCCCCTCCCCAACATTCTTTACTTAGCATTTCTCTGAGGATCAATCTGGTGTGCGTGGAGTTAAGCTTCTGTTCCTTCCTCCCTGGCTTTCCAATTGTCACCCTGCTGTGAGGAACATGAAGGCTCACACTCTGTCCAGGGACAACAGACACACAACCCCACAGTTTCCCACCCTTTGTCATTCTTTCTTTCTTTCTTTCTTTCTTTATAGCATTTATATCCCACCATTTCCCACCCACGGGCAGGCTCAATGTTGCTTACAACAGCCTTTAATTTAAAAAAATGCATCAATTCAACAAACAAACAAACAATTTTTTAGAAGTGTAAGAGAGAAAGGGTAAAAGCAAAGAAGGGAAAAAGAAAAAAAAATACATCAATTCAGCAAACAAACAATTTCTTAGAAGTGTAAGAGAGGGTAAAAGCAAAGAAGGGAAAAAGAAAAAAAATACATCAATTCAGCAAACAAACAATCAATTTCTTAGAAGTGTAAGAGAGGGTAAAAGCAAAGAAGGGAAAAAGAAAAAAAATACATCAATTCAGCAAACAAACAATCAATTTCTTAGAAGTGTAAGAGAGGGTAAAAGCAAAGAAGGGAAAAAGAAAAAAAATACATCAATTCAGCAAACAAACAATCAATTTCTTAGAAGTGTAAGAGAGAAAGGGTAAAAGCAAAGAAGGGGGAAAAAAAAAGAAGTGGTGATCAATATGACGCCTTGACAGACAGTTCAGAAGTAAGAGATACTAGGTGGGATTTGAGCGTAAGCTTTTCCAAATAAAAAGGTCTTGAGGCGTTTTTTGAAGGTTGGGTGATCAGGAGTAAGCTTCACCAATTTAGGTAGACCATTTCACAAATGAGCGCTAACATAGGAGAAGGTGGATGCATAGGTGATCTTGTTTGCTGTCTGTTTCCTTATATCTCCCCTCCATGCTTAGTGCTGAGGCTTCCCTTACAGATTCTGAGGGAATTGAGGAGCCATATCCATCTTGTTCCAACCCACCTAGTTCCGGTGACGCCCCTTGAGTGTCAGACCTTCAGTCTCCCTGATAGGGAAGACTCTGCTGAAATTCAAACAGGACCAAGGGGCCATGATCCTCATTGTATCTTCTTCTGGAAATGTTCTCCAAAGAGCCGAGGAGACTGGACCATTTTCAGACTCTCTCATCATGCAGAATGAGAGGTCTCTTCCTCACCCCAGCCTTCAGTACTGGCCTTCGTGGCCTGGAAGTTCAGAGCATAGCGTTTGCTTCCCTTGAACTGCCTGAGGGTGTTGGCCAGAGTCCTGTTGGCTTCCACTTAAGTGGGAGAGGTTTGCTGTCTGGTGTGAGGGCAGATTCCTAGAGCTTCTTTCCTGCCCTACACAAAACCTTAAATACCTCCTACACCTTTGCGCGTCTGGTTTGACGATCAACGTTGTAATGATTCACTTCAGTGCAATCAATGCTTATCGTGAGGAGGGAAGCCCATCTTTAGCTGTTCACTTCCTGAGAGGTTTACTGTTGAGTAATCCCCCCCCCCCCCCCCCCCCCCCCGGTCCAACCTACTTCTGTGTCATGGGACCTCATCGTTGTTCTCACTCAGCTGATGAAAGCTCCTTTTGATTTGTGTACCTGACCTGGAAGGTCTCGTTTTTGTTGGCGGTCACTTCAGCTCACAGAGTCTGTGAGCTAAGGCCCTGGTAGTTGATCCACCTTATACAGGGTTTTCTCATAACAGAATAGTATTCCGCACACACCCCAAGTTTCTTCCTACGGTAGTGTTGGCATTCCATCTTAACCAGTCATCTTGCCAGCATTCTTTCCAAAACTTCACACTCATCCTTTTGAAGGTGCACTGCACACCTTGGATCACAAGTGAGAGAAAAGCGAAGTTACTCACCTGTAGTAGTTATTCTCCGAGGTCAGCAGGACCCATAAACTCGCATCCCCTTCCACTTCCCCTAGGAGTTTCATTTTTTGCTTTGATATTATACTGCAGGTCCCACATGATCACGCTGGGTGGGAAGGCACTTGTGCATGCACAGTGGGATGCTGCCAAAAGCTTCTTAAAGTTCTAGAATACTGGTTAGTGTCTTCACCGGGGCTCCATCAGATGATGTCACCCATATGTGAGAAACCCTGTCCTGCTGGTCGGTGACTTCGCTTCTCCTAATGCAGCCATGATTGTGTAATTCCCCTAAAAAAACTCATTAATTCTCCATAATCAAATCCATAAAAATATCCACTTTGTTTTTAGTAGAATATTCATTGATCAAAGCAAATTTTGGTATCTTTGCCATTCTCTGTGGACCTTTACCAAATTCCATCATATTCTCATATGGCCAGAGGAAACAATTCTTTCCTTGTCATCAAGCAGATGAAGCCATTACGTATGGGTTATGTCCATCAACCAGCAGGGGGAGATAGAGAGCACTCAACTTTTCACAGTGCCTCATGGCCAGCCAGCTCCACTGCCTCTTCAGTATTCTCTATCTCCCCAAGCAGGGTGGCTGCAGCTTCTTCGAGTTCCATCAAAAATCTGCCTGGGGGTGGCTCCTGGCTTGCCAGTTGTTAGCCGGGGTGTGAGAGGCTATAGCAGCTTCACTTTGAAGGCACATAGGTTAGCCCTTTCCTTGCCTTACCCATGCCCCCGTGGATGTGGACATATTAGTTTGCTTTTCCCTGTCCTTTCCCACTCAGTGGATGTAGGCACATTGGTTCGCCTTTCCCTGCCTTTCCCATTCATTTGAGCCTCCGGAGTTCTTATTAATTCTGCTTTCCTCACAGTGTTAAAAAAAAAAAAAAAATGGAACACAGGTTTTCCTTTGATTCTTCTATGGGACCGGAGCTGTGATACTCGGTCCGGTGAGTAAGAATGATTTCTAACTCCTCCGGGGTGGGCCCGCGATCGGGGCGTTTTTGGCACGAAACTGCCATTTTGAATTTTCCCGCTGTTTTTGGCGATGGCTGCAGAGAATGTAAAGCGCTGTTCTTGGTGTGGCAAGCGCAAATCAGCAGCGGGGCTCTGTAAATCGTGCTGTACAGGTGTAAGAGCCGGCCCGAGCATGGCGAGTGATGATTCTTCCTGCTCAGAGCTGGCAGCGGATGCCATTATGAATTCTCCGCATGGCGCGGCCTCCGTAGAGACGGAGAGCCCTGAGCCCGGGGGGGGGGGGGGAGACGGACCTCGAATTGAGGCTATTCAGGGAGCGGCTAGCCCCGGACGGGATCTGGGTGCCCAGGGCGAGTTTTTCTCCCCTGATTTTGTGTTGTTATTGCATAAAGCATACATGCTGAAAAGAGCTCTCCCTCAAGGGTCGTCTGAGGCACCTTCTATTGCCCCCCCCCCCCCCCCCCCCCGGTGATTCTGGCCTGGGACTGCCCGCTGAGGCTATTTTCCCTGATAATTGGCATAAAGAAAAGCGTAGAAGAGCTAATTCCCCTTAGATTGTGGTGCACCTCCTTTTCCCCCCGTGGTCGGGTTGTGAGGATTCGGAGAGTTCTGGCAGGCCTTCGTGGTCTGAGGAGCCAGAGTCAGGTGCAGAATTACCACAGGATCTGGATGATCCCTTCGCGGTGAGGATTTTCCACCATGATGAGCTGCCAGCGCTTATTTCAGATGCCCTACAGGTCCTTTCTATTGAAGAGCCTGACAGTGGCATGGCCTCCTCTGTGAATCCTAGGATGGCTAGTACCAAAAAGCCTGCTCGAGCCTTTCCTTTGCATGACTCCATCCAAGAGCTTATTTCCGCTCAGTGGGCTGACCCCGAGGGACCTTTGAAAGTTTCCAGGGCTATGGGGCAATTATACCCTCTGCGTGAGGAGCATTTGGCTCGCTTTGCAATGCCTAAAGTAGATGCCCTAGTCACTGTGGTGACAAAGAGAACTACCCTCTCTGTGGAAGGAGGAGTTGCCCTGAAGGATATACAAGACCGTAGGCTGGAAGCAGCACTTAAACGGTCCTTTGAAATTGCAGATCTTACTGTTCGGGCGTCTGCATGCAGTTGTTATGCTGCTAGAGCCTGCCTGGCGTGGTTGCAACAGGCAGTGGAACAGCCCGGAGATGGAGCGGAGCCCTTCTTGGATGTGGGTCCGCGGCTGGAGTCGGCCTTGTCCTTTTTGGCTGATGCCTTTTATGATATTGTCAGAGCTTCGGCTAAACAAATGGCAGTAGCAGTGGCGGCTCGCCGTCTTATTTGGCTACGACATTGGGCAGCGGACATGGCCTCTAAGCAAAGGTTGGTGAAGTTGCCCTTTCAAGGCCTTCTCCTATTTGGTGAGGAGTTGGAAAAAAAATTGTTAAAGGCCTGGGAGATCCTAAACCCCAGCGCTTGCCCGAAGATAGGCCGAAGCCTTCCTCCAAGGGCCAGGCGGTCCACTCCTCTTATAGACCTCGCTTCCGTGAAGCTAGAAGGTACCGCCCGGGGCGTTCTGCTGGGTTCACTTCTCGTGCCCATTTTTCAGCAGAGGAACTCCTTTCGCTCGGACAAGCGTTCCGCAGCCACCGGCTCTAGCCCTGGAGTTCAGGGGCGACCCTCTCAATGATGGTGCGCCGGCCCCCTCCTCGCTTCCTGTCAGCGGAGGACGTCTTTCCCTCTTTGCCGAGGAGTGGGCCAGTATTTCCTCAGATCAGTGGGTTCTGGACCTGATCAGAGATGGCTACAGAATAGAATTCAACGCCCCAGTAAGAGACGTGTTTGTGGAGTCCCGATGCGGTTCTGCCGCCAAACGGGCGGCAGTAGAGGAGACTTTGCAAGGTCTGATTCAGTTAGGAGCCGTTTCCCCGGTACCTCCCGCCGAACACGGCTACGGCCGATACTCCATCTACTTTGTGGTGCCGCGAAAAGGTGGGTCTTTTCACCCTATTCTGGACTTAAAAGAATTAAACAAGTCCCTGAGAGTGCGGCATTTCCATATGGAAACCCTGCGCTCCGTGATTGCTGCGGTACAGCCAGGAGAGTTCCTCACGTCTCTAGACCTGAAAGAAGCTTACTTGCACATACCAATTTGGCCCCCGCACCAGAAGTTTCTGAGGTTTGCGGTGTTGGGAAAACATTTCCAGTTCTGGGCCTTGCCTTTTGGCCTCGCCACAGCTCCCCGAACCTTTTCGAAGGTAATGGTGGTAGTAGCTGCTTTGCTCAGGCGAGAAGGTATCAAGGTTCACCCATACCTAGACGACTGGCTCATCAGAGCAGACTCTGTAACAGAGAGCTATCAAGCTACAGCCAGAGTGGTCTCAGTACTTCAATCTCTAGGCTGAGTCGTCAATATGGCCAAAAGTTACCTGACCCCCTCGCAATCTCTAGAATATCTGGGGGCCAGGTTCGACACAGACTCGGGCTGTGTATACCTACCCGAGCTAAGGCGGTGCAAGCTTCAGAATCAGGTCCGTCTGCTCCTGAGGATGCCCTGCCCGCGAGCTTGGGACATTGTCCAGCTGCTGGGATCGATGACAGCCACATTGGAAGTGGTGCCCTGGGCGAGAGCGCACCTGAGACCTCTACAGTATTCCCTACTTCAAAGATGGTCTCCAGTTTCTCAGGATTATCAATGCAGACTTTCTTGGCTTCCTGCGGCCTGACTCAGCATGGAGTGGTGGCTCTCAGACAGCATGCTGCGGAGAGGAATGCTGCTGGCGCTCCCCGATTGGTGTCTAGTAGTGACAGATGCCAGCCTGAAGGGCTGGGGCGCACATTGCAAGGGGAAGCATGCCCAGGGTCTATGGAAACCCAAGGAGTCTGAGTGATGTCGGTCAACATGACAGCAGTGGCCTACATAAATCGACAAGGCGGCACTCAGTGCAGAGCACTGGCCACGCAGGCCGAACAGATTTGCCACTAGGCCGAGCTGCATCTTCAGTTTCTGTCGGCAGCTCACATTGCAGGTCAGAGCAACGTGCAAGCCGATTATCTAAGCAGGCATCAGATTGATCCAGCAGAATGGGAACTAGCAGACGAAGTATTCCTGCAGATATGTGCCAAATGGGGCAAGCCCGCGATGGATCTTATGGCGACAAGTTCAAATGCCAAAGTCCCGTGCTTCTTCAGCAGACGGAGAGATCCTCGCTCGGCAGGGTTGGATGCCTTGACTCAGCCCTGGCCTCCGGGCCTACTATATGTGTTCCCTCCGTGGCCCTTGATAGGGCGCGTGCTCCTGCGGATTCGGCTGCACCCAGGAGAAGCGGTCCTCATCGCCCCGGATTGGCCCAGGAGGCCTTGGTATGTGGACCTCAGACATATGCTAGTGGAGGCTCCCCTTCCTTTACCTCTGGTACCGAACCTGTTGTCACCGGGCCCGGTAGCCATGGAGGACGCCTGCCGCTTTGGTCTTATGGCATGGCGATTGAGAGGGCGCAATTGAGGGACAAAGGCTATTCAAACACAGTCATTTCCACTCTCCTGCAGGCCCGCAAGCATTCCACTTCCGTGGCTTATGCCAGGATTTGGCGCCAGTTTGAAGTCTGGTGTGTTTCAAGAGCGCTTTCTCCGTTGCGGGCTCCTGTCTCGCCGATTCTGGACTTTTTGCAGGATGGTGTACACAAAGGCTTGGCCTATAATTCCCTGCAGGTGCAAGTGGCAGCATTGGCCTCCCTGCGTGGCAAGGTTGAAGGCGTGTTCTTAGCTGCTCATCCAGATGTGGCACAGTTTCTTAGTGGGGTGCTTCAGCTCCGGCCTTCCGTGCGAGTACCCTGTCCAGCTTGGAACCTGGGGCTAGTTTTGAAGGCCCTGCAGGCTTCTACTTTTGAGCCGCTTTGGCGAGCATCGGAGAAAGATTTGACACTAAAGGCCGTTTTTTCTTGTAGCCATTACTTTGGCGAGACGGGTGTCAGAGCTCCAGGCGCTGTCCTGTAGAGACCCATTTCTGCAATTCTCAGAGTCCGGGGTCACGGTTCGGACCGTGCCTTCCTTCATGCCTAAGGTGGTTTCAGCGTTTCACCTAAACCAGCCTGTTTTCTTGCCCTCCTTTGATAAGGAGGAGTTTCCAGAATCTTTTGGGCAGTTGCACCTTTTGGATGTGCGCAGGACTCTGCTGCAGTATCTGCGAGTTACTATCTTTTTCAGGATCTATGATCATCTGTTTGTTTTGCTATCAGGTCCTCGCAGAGGGTCTCCAGCGTCTGAAGCCACTATTGCCCACTGGCTCAAAGAAACTATCTTTTCAGCTTATCTGCTTGCCGGCCGGTCTCCGCCTGTAGCCTTTAAGGCGCATTCTACCAGAGCGATTTCTTCCTCTTGGGCTGAAACTGGAGCACTCTCTAGTCAAGAGATATGCAGTGCAGCAACATGGGCTTCTAAGCTCTCTTTTGCCCGACATTACAGGCTGGATGTGGCTGCTAGGAGGGATGCGCGTTTTGGAGCACAAGTGCTAGCGCGTGGTGTGACCTTTTCCCACCCTATATAGGGATTGCTTTGTTACATCCCATACGTAATGGCTTCATCTGCTTGATGACAAGGAAGGGAAAATTAGGTTCTTACCTTGGTAATTTTCTTTCCTTTAGTCATAGCAGATGAAGCCATGAGCCCTCCCTGTATGATTGTCTGTATGCTGTGAATCTGTTTCAGGTTCTGTTCTTGTTTCCTGAAGTTCCTTCCTTGGGAGAAAGTTGGAAAACAGTCTTCAGGATTCATGTTCACTTATAGGAGGATGAGTCCATTCCCTCCAGTTTATGTTTTGGAGGATGAGTTTATTTCCTCCAGGAGGTTGCGTGTATCCCCTCCAGTTATACAATAAGGAGGATGAGTTTATTCCCTCCAGGAGGATGTGTTCATTCCCTCCTTTTGAGTTCATGCCCTTGTTA
This sequence comes from Microcaecilia unicolor, assembly GCF_901765095.1. Lineage (NCBI taxonomy): Eukaryota > Metazoa > Chordata > Amphibia > Gymnophiona > Siphonopidae > Microcaecilia > Microcaecilia unicolor. The sequence goes on from NC_044033.1 coordinate 412,646,161, forward strand.
AGGGGCCATCGTTCGCTGTGAGGAAAGTTCATGTTATTCCCATTGCGGTTTGCCATACTGCTTTGGAAGCTTCAAATACTGAAGAGGCAGTGGAGCTGGCTGGCCATGAGGCACTGTGAAAAGTTGAGTGCTCTCTATCTCCCCCTGCTGGTTGATGGACACAACCCATACGTATTGGCTTCATCTGCTATGACTAAAGGAAAGAAAATTACCAAGGTAAGAACCTAATTTTCCCTTAGTCCCTCTAATTACTATATGAGTACTATCCAAAGTACCCTTATTAAATTGTTGCAGTTCTGCCCTCCCCTGAGTAACTGCACCTCCTCAACACACAAATACATTCTCCCCATTGTAGCCATTTGGCTAACCAACCTAAATCTGAAATCCCTAATACCCACAGGGCTCTTACCTTTTGAACCATTTTCAACAATCCAAAATGCAGAAAGTATCGGAACACACCCCACTTCAAAGCCAGACACGAAATTCAACTGACCTAACACGTGCAATAACCACATACCACAATTCACACAAACATTGGTGAGATCATCCAGTGTGATCATATGAGGGACAGCACAAAGTCCCCCCCCCCCTTTCATGCTGCTTTTACGGTATCAGAAATTGATTACATTGCTCTGGGGAACCAGAGCTTACTCTTCCCCAGGTAGAGTTAGTGACTTGTGTTTGAAAGTGGTTTTGTTCCAGTCTAGTGATTGGGCAGAGCAGGTAATTGCTGCAGTAAATCATCATACAGGAGGGGCTGAAAAGCCTTTGTAGTTTACTGATATTGTTTATTATGTGAAAGGTTGGTGTGTTAAATATCAATCAAATCTCATGTAACCAGCATGAGCATTTTATTTATTTACTAGCTGTTACCGCTGGCGTTGCTTAGTGATAGGTTAGTACTTTGTAATTGAGAAAAGCAAGGTTTATTTGTGTGTAATAACACTTTATAAGTATGCTGAAGTGTGAGTGTGCATGGACATATGCTACTCGGGGGTGTGTGAGAACAGGTGAGTGTGAGTAGGGGTGAGTGTCAGTGGAGGGGGGTGCCATTCTGGAGTGTGTGATTGGGGTTGTTTTGCTGAGGGGTGTGAGAACGGGTGTGTGTGATGGGGTTTTTTTGCTGCGTGCTTTATTAGTGAGTGGGGGGGGGGGGGGGCTGTGAGTATAACTGAATGTGACCGGGGTGTTTTGCTGACAGGCGTGTGAGAAAGGGTGTTATTGACCTTGAGTTTAATACTCCCTTAAATCAGAAAATGTTGAGACTGGATCCCTACCTAGCACTAACTATTTTTTTTTTCTGATCAATTTGTTTAGGTTGATTTTCTTTATTAGTAGTTTTTCAATCTAGCAAGTGTCTGCCGTTTGGCTTACACCGTTTTCTTGTCAAAACACACCTTTTTTCAAAGGCATATTGAAATTGTTTCCCGCTCTTTTCGAGGAATGTTCCCTTGGCGGGGTAGTGAATTCATGCACAGACACACACTTCGCAGCCTGACCCCAATACTTTCTCTCTACCCTGTTCCCAGCAGTTTCTGAACCCTCCTTGTACTGAAATTGTCATGGAAGAGGGTATTAGAGAATGAGAAAGGGACAACTGCACAGCTGCTGTCCATGTTTCTCCCCACTAATCTCTGAGCCCTCTCACCCTGTCCCAACCAAGCATCTCTGTCACAGTCTCCCAACCACTCAGTTTGTCGCTTAGTAATCTGTCTCATCTCATAGACTTGGGAGGGGGTATTGAATCTCCCTTGTACTGAAATTGTTAGGGAAGAAGGTATTAAAGAATGAGAGAGGGACAACTGCACAGCTGCTGTCCATGTTTCTCCCCACCAGTCTTTGAGTCCTCACCCTATCCCAAGCAGTTTGTCAGGGTTGCCAGGTGGAAAATTTTTTTCCCACCCAATCCCGCACAAGAAACAGCCCAAAACCCGGCCAAACACAAACCCCGCCCCCGCCGTCATCAACCCCGCCCCCGCCGTCACCGCCCCCGCCGTCACCGGCCCCGCCTCCCCCGTCACCGGCCCCGCCTCCTCCGTCACCGGCCCCGCCTCCCACGTCATCGGCCCCGCCTCCCACGTCATCGGCCCCGCCCAAAACGTCACTAACCCCGCCCCCCGCGGCCAAAAAAAACCCCGCCCTGAAGCCCAAAAACCAGCCCAAAAAACCGCAACCCGCCGCGGGCAAAAATTTCCCGCGGCGGGTCGCGGAAAACCGCCCAATTGGGCGGTAAAACCGCCCACCTGGCAACACTGCAGTTTGTCGCTTAGCAACAGCAAGAAAGAACTTTCCGACCTGCAGCCTATTTAATGGTTGGAGGTGTAGCTCCCCCTCCCTGAGTGCCCTCGTGAACTGAATCACTTCAAAACTACACAGTAACCTCAGCAATGGCGGGTAGAGTCTGCATGCCGGTTTTGGTGGCCGTAGCTCCTTGGAGGGGGGGGGGGGGGGCTGGAGGAGTTAAGACATGAACAAACAATGAAACACATGCGCCTGCTTTATATATATATATAGATTTTTTTTACAGTACTATAAAGGTGCATATTTTCAAGCATGGATTCATGTCTACAGTGGGTGAAGTAGCCCTAAGTTTAATATCTATAGAAAGAACACCTTTTAGATGATTAATCTATGAAGAACTTTCTCCCCTAAGTGTTCACATTGACATCAATAGAATTGTAGCAGTCCTTAGCAAATCTGTGCACTTTGAGGATTCCCTGATTTCTTGAACCCTACTGTTTTGACTGTTTGGCACTATATACTGAAAGAGCCCATTTAATAAAAGTATATTTGTCCTCAACCTCTACTTTTAGGAAAACATGGATATGTATTCTCGAGTGAAGAGGCGGCGGAAGAGTCTTAGAAGAAACAGCTATGGAATGCAAAACCGTCATGAAGAATCTACAGAAGGGGAAGAGGAGGGGTCAGAAGGTGCAAGATTTTTAACAACTGTGAAATTGAAATGTTTGCATGTGTAATGTGCCTGTGAAAGAGTAACATAATAATATAGTAAATGTTGGCAGATGAAGACTTGCACAACCCATCCAGTCTACCCATCAAGGAATCTGGCACTGTGCACAGGTTCCACTTCATGATTAAATATGGTATACTTTATCTCAGTCTCTCCATGCCAGTTTTGGGGCACAGACCCTAGAAGTCTGCCCGTACTGGTCCTGTTTCTGAACTACTGAAGTAGCAGTGGAAGCCCACTTCAGCCTCAATCAGCCTCCTGAGCTGATTTTGCCATTTGCAGGACCCAGACTGTTGAGGTTTGACTAGTATTGGTCTGTCTTCCCATCCCCTGAAGCTGCAGTCAAAGCTCTCTCCAGTTACGAGGTCATTTAAGTTTTGCTTTAATTGGATTCCATCCTTTTTCTGTGTTTTCCATGCATTCCTGTCACCATGTCTGTTTTCACAGCCTCTAATGGGAGGACATTCCAGGCCTCCCCCACCCTTTCCGTAAAAAGTATTTTCTGACATTGCTCCTAAGTCCTCCCACTCTGCAACCTCAACTCATGACCTGTAGTTATGCTGCTTCTCTGTCTCTGAAAAAGATTAGTTTGCACAGTAATACCTTTTAAGAATTTAAACATCTGTATCATATTCCCTCTATTTGTAGTTTCCTCTAGGGTATACACATTGAGGTCTTTTCAAGTCTCTTCTCGTACATTTTTTGGCATTGACAATGTATCTGTATGACTTGTGATGTATGCACAAGTCATACAGATACTTTGTATTAGAGACAGTTTTCTTAGTTGGAGACCTTATAATTTTACGAGTAGACACGCAAAAGACAGGCAAAAAAAAAAGTGGGAAAAAGTGGGATATAAATGTGCTAAAATAAGTAAATAAAGTTTTGAAAATTGTGTGGTATTGTTTGGCAGAGGATCTTCTGTTTGCTCTGAGTTCTGTTTATTAGGTGGGTGAGGGATGCTGTTGAGATGCATTTACAGCCCCCCAGGGGAAGGAAATAATGGTGATTTCTTGATGAGTGATACCTCTCAGCAGGATTTGGGGCCTGTGATTGTAGAGTTCTAGATGTGATGCATGGCCTCTGACCCAGGACCATCACTGCAATAAAAACAGTCTAAATCAGTATTCTCAGAGGACAAGCAGGCTGCTTGTTCTCACAATTGGGTCATCGTTGTCCACGGTGGCTCAGGAACCGGAAGAAAAATTTTGCCAGCAAAAATAAAGACTTTCGGTAACGTTCCGTCATGCGAGCAGGATGGTCTTCAATGCGAGCAGGATGGACTGCACATGCGCGAACGGCTTCCCGACCGCTGCATGAGCTTGTCTTTTTAGTCTTTTTTTCTCCGCGATTAGGTGTGCCAGTGTGTTTTCACTCCGTTCCGTTCGGCCCAGGACGAAGACTTCTTTCGCGATCCTTGTTCGTTTTCTTTTTCTTATTTCTTAACATAGCTCAAAAAAAATTTTTTTTTTAAATTGTTTCCCGTAGTTTCTTAGTCATTTTTTGCCATTTTAAAGTTTCCTTTCCTTTTTCACGCGGCCGACCTTTAGGCCGCTCAGTCGTGTTCTCCCCTTTTTGTGCCCTTCCTTTTTGGCACAATCGTGTCGTTTGATTTTGCTGAGGCTGTGTTTTCTTCCATGCCATCGAAGACACCCAGCGGCTTCAAACGTTGTTCTCGGTGCAACCGGACCATCTCAGGTACCGATACCCACACTTGATGTGTCCAGTGCCTTGGGCCCGACCATAGCCCAGCCGTTTGTAATCTGTATCTTCGTATGAAGAAACGGACCCAAGTGTCTCGAGAGGCTCAATGGGAAAAACGTTTTGGAGCTGGGTCCGGTCCTTCGACATGGGTGCCAAGGTCGGCGGCGTCGACATCGACAGGAGCATCGACGTCGGGGAGCAAAGTAATGACTGCTGAGAGACCAATTCGCGCTGGGAGCAGTGAGACGTTTTGTGGGTCTCCACCTGTCTCGAGGCTTCCTGCTAGGTTGGACCCGGCCCCAAGGAGATGTGAGGATTCCACGTCTTCCTCGTCAGTACCGAGGAGTCTCGATGACGGGCGTCGAGCGAAGGCTAAGAAGCACCATCATCGTTCTCCATTGACGCATGGTACCGGGAGCTCAGGGACGTCGAGAGAGTCGGCACCTGAGAAGCGTCGTCACTGAGAGGACCGCTCCCCCTCGATACAGGAGTTGCCGATGTGTTGGTCTTCTGGCAGCCCGGTACCTGCTCCCGAGCCTCCACGGATTCTGACACCGGCACCACAGTCTTTTCCGACGGCGGCTCTTGACGAGCGTATCCGGGCCTTGTTTCCAGAACTTCTGGAAGGCTTACTGCGACAATCAGCTTTGATGTCGGGGGTGCTTGTGCCCCCTGTGTCATCTGCTGTAGCGGTGCCTGGCCCTTCACCTGTGGTGAGGTCTCTGACCCCGGTGCTATCTGCGTCGGCTGCCACCTAGGTCGACTCCCCTTCGATGTCGGTGGAGGAAGCTTCGCCGCAGTCGGATCGGGCGTCAACTTCTCGACATCGCCACAGAGGACGTTCCTCGGCATCGAGACAGGTCAAGTGTCAGAGTACTTTCACTCAGATTGTGTCTGACACTGAGCAGGAGCGCTCGTGGGAATCAGAGGAAGATCCCAGGTACTTCTCTTCCGATGAGTCTTTTGGGATTCCCTCTGACTTTTCACCTCTGCTGGAAAGAAGATTATTTCCACCAGAGAGTCTTTCTTTTTCCTCTTTTGTCCGGGAAATGGCTACTGCTATTCCGTTCCCTGTGGAGGTTGAGGAAGAGCCCAGGTCTGACATGTTGGATTATTCTTCTCCACCTAAAGAGTCTGTGAAAGTCCTCTTCCATAAGGTACTGAAGGAAGTCCTTATGAGAAACTGATCCGCCCCTCTGTCTGGCCCTGTGGTTCCCAAGAAAGCAGAATCCCAATATCGGATCCATGGTGAACCTGGAATGATGAGGTCCGAATTACCCCACAATTTCATGGTGGTGGATTCTGCTCTCAAGAGAGCCAGGAGTACTAGTGACTATGCTTCGGCGCCCCCAGGCAGAGAAGCTAGGACTCTTGATTCTTTTGGGAGGAAGGCGTATCAGGCTGCTATGCTCATGGCCAGCATCCAATCATACCAGCTCTTCACAAGCATACACTTGCGGGACTCGATAAGTCAACTGTCCAGCTTGGTTGATGCACTCCATGCGGAGTTGGCCGAGCCTTTTCGCCAGGTGGTCAGGCATCAGATGGCGTGTCACAAGTTCCTGGCCAGGGGTACTTTTGACACGACGTAACATCCGTGGGGCACCCCCTCGGTGGATCTTTTTGGCACTCGGATCAGTCACAAGCTCCTTCAGTTCTGTTCCAGTCTTCAGGCTCACGACAGACTAGCGTCAGATGCTTTTCTCTTGCATTGGGGAACAGGCCTTCTGTATGCATATTCTCCCATATCTCTAGTAGGGAAGACTTTGCTGAAACTCAAGCAAGAATGAGGAGCAATGATCCTGGTTGCTCCGTTCTGGCCTCGTCAGATTTGGTTTCCTCTTCTTCTGGAGTTGTCCTCCGAAGAACCATGGAGATTGGAGTGTTTTCCGACTCTCATCACCCAGAATGAGGGGTTGCTTCTACACCCCAACCTCCAGTCTCTGGCTCTCACGGTCTGGATGTTGAGGGCTTAGAATTTGCCTCCTTGGGTCTTTCAGAGGGTGTCTCCCGAGTCTTACTTGCTTCCAGGAAAGATTCCACTAAGAGGTGTTACTCTTTCAAATAGAGGAGGTTTACCATCTGGTGTGATGACAAGGCTGTCGATCCTCTTTCTTGTCCTACACAGACCCTGCTTGAATACCTTCTACACTTGTCGAGTCTGGTCTCAAGACCAACTCCGTAAGGGTTCACCTCAATGCAATTAATGCTTATCGACGTGTAGAGTGTAAGCCTATCTCTGGATGGCCTTTAGTTGTTCGCTTTGAGAGGTTTGCTTTTGTCAAAATCCCCCAGTCAAACCTCCACTAGTGTCATGGGATCTCAATGTTGTTCTCACTCAGCTGATGAAAGCTCCTTTTGAGCCACTGAATTTCTGCCATCTGAAGTACTTGGCCTGGAAGGTCATTTTCTTGGTGGCTGTTACTTCAGGTCGTAGGGTCAGTGAGCTTCAGGCCTTAGTGGATGCATCTTATACTAAGTTTCATCACAACAGAGTAGTCCTCCGTACGCACCTTTAAATGCCTGCTGAAGATGATGTCTGAGTTTCTTCTGAACCAGTCAGTTGTCTTGCCAGCATTTTTTCCCTGTCCTCATACCCACCCTGGCGAAAGCAGCTTGCAAACCTTGGACTGCAAGAGAGCGTTGGCGTTTTACGTGGCGCAGGCGAAGCCCTTCAGATAGTCCTCCCAGTTGTTTGTTTCGATCCCAACAGGAGGGGAGTCGCCATCGGAAAACGCACAGCCTCCAATTGGCTAGCACATTGCATTTCTTTCACTTATGCCCAAGCTGGGCTGACTCTGGAGGGCCATGTCACGGCTCATAATGTTAGAGCCATGGCTGCGTCGGTGGCTCACTTAGCCTCCATTGAAGAGATTTGCAAGGCTGCAACGTGGTCTTCAGTCCACACATTCACATCTCACTACTGCCTTCAGCAGGATATCGACATGACATTCAGTTTGGGCAGTCAATGCTGCAGAATCTGTTTGGGGTTTAGAATCCAACTCCATCCCCCTTGGCCCGTTTTATTCTGTTCCAGGTTGCGCTGTCATCTAGCTGTATATAGCTTCGGGTTAACCTATGTTATGTCCTCGCTGTGGTGAGGCCTAATTGACCTATGTTTGTTGTTTTGAGTGAGCCTGGATGCTAGGGATACCCCACGTGTGAGAATAAGCAGCCTACTTGTCCTTGGAGAAAGCGAAGATACTTACCTGTAGCATGTATTCTCCGAGGACTGCAGGTTGATTATTCTCACAACCCCTCCCACCTCCCCTTCGGAGTTATTGTTATTTGTTATGCTTTTTGATTTAACTGAGGTACGTGCTTGTGCGTCGGGCGTGAAGTCAGTCTGCTCGGTGCACGCTGCAAGCGTGCCAGAAGACTGGCAAAACTTTTTTGTTTTTACTATTAGAAAATGCCAATTTCTGGGCTGACGCAGACGTTAACCCACGTGTGAGAATAATCAGCCTTCTGTCCTCGGAGAATACCTGCTACAGGTAAGTTTCTTCGCTGCATCTACAGTAGATTTCCTTTGTGGCTTCATTCCAGATAGTATCTCAAACTTAATGATTTTCTCTGTGGACCCAACACCGTTACCTCTTGTACTATGCCCTGCACTCCACCAAGGAATAGATCTAGAATGGCTCCCCCTCTTCTCTGTTCCTGGATTGGTTGCTCTATGAGGCAGTCATTTATTATATCTAGAAATTTTATCTCCCTGGTGCTCCCTGATATAATATTTATCCAGTCAATATTGGGGTAAGTGAAATCAAAATACTACATCAAGTCTACTGTCCTCTACTTTGAACCCTGGACTGGTTAAACTAAAACACGAAAATAAGTGGAGAAAACAGACCTTGGAACACAGAACTCCAAATACACAGCACACAACAAGTCAGAAGCTCACAATAATCATAGGTCATTAAAAAAACAACAACTTCATTTCTGATAATTAAGGCAATGTAATCCAGTCTTGGGCTCAAAAGCAGGCAAACAGTACTTCATCCAGCTGATGAGAGAGTTCTACAGTAGCAACTGAAAAAAATCCACGGTACTTATATTCATACTCTGCCATGTTCATGATGTGCTGCAACTACAACAACTGTCCTAACTATTCCCGCTTGGGCAGAAGTTGTTGGAGACTTTTCCTTGGTTCGAGAGGATAGTGCATCCCCTGATGGGTAAGTCCTGGCTACAGGGGTACTTTCTGGTTCAGCAGAGTGAAGCTTTCCTTTTAGGAGATCTCCTCCTTCCATGGCAGCACAAGGGCTGCTAGACTACAGGCGGACTTCTCTACAACATCCCTGTAGGTCTCCCCTCTGTGTACCTCTTGTCTCCCTCACCTCCTCTGTCTACTACTCTAGCTTCTATTCCAAACTTTGGCGCAACTGCATGTAGTTGCCACTCCGACTCATTAAAAAATATAAATTGCATGTAGGTAGACAAACCGTACTCTGTTTAGTTTTGGTCTATTTCAGAGAATGCTGAACCCAACATTGTCAGTTTTCTGCAAATGTAGTTTTTCTGTGATTTTAAAGAGAGAAACATTGTCTAGATTTACTTAAGCCAAGTCTGATTTAGCATGAATATAGGTTAAAAAACTGTGTGTTTCTCTTTGGTTTAGAATCTCATGAGGAAGAAGATGTAGATGAAGTGGAAGAAGCAGAAGGGGAAGAAAATGATAGACCTTACAACCTGCGACAAAGAAAAACTGTGGAAAGATATCAGGCACCTCCGATAGGTACTGCAGGGAGCCAAGTTGTAATACTTTTTAGTACATTTCATGGTGTACTAGTAAAAAAAAAAAAAAAGGCCCGTTTCTGAAAGAAATGAAACGGGCATTAGCAAGGTTTTCCTCGGAGTGTGTATGTTTGAGTGAGTGTGTGTGAGAGTGACTGTGTGAGAGAGAGTGAATGTGCGAGTGTGTGTGAGACAGCGTGAGACTGGGTGCGAGTGTGTCTATTAGAGAGAGTGTGTGCCAGGGTCGTCGTCCCCCCTCCCTCCCTCCAAGTTCCAGGGTCGTTCCCCCCTCTCTCCCTCCCTCCAAGTTTCAGATTCCCCCCTCCCTCCCTCCGAGTTTCAGGGTCCCCTCCCTCCCAGTTCCAGGGTCCCCCCTCCCTCCCTCCGAGTTCCAGGCCCCCTCTCCCTCCGAATTTTAAAAGTCATCTTCACTTACCTCGTTGGGGTTATGGCAGCCGCCAGCAGCGGTAAAAGGCGTTTAGGCTTGGCCCTTCTCTCTCTCTCAGCTGTGGTCCCGCCCTTGTGGAAACAGGAAATGAGGGAGGAACCACAGCTGAGAGAGAGAGATGGGCCGAGCCTGCACGCCTTTTACCGCTGCTGCTGCCGTCCGCCGTAACCCCGACTTGGTAAGTGAAGATGACGTTTAAAAATCGGAGGGAGGGGGCCTGGAATTGGAAGGGAGGAAGGGAGGGATGATGACACCCTCATGCGTGTGATGAACCAGGAAGTACGCTAACGTCAGGACAGGAGATGGTTACAGCGTTACAGGCAGCATGAACCCTGGAAACCCTTCACTGCTATGGAGTCAGCTTCAGAACGTTGGAGGTGCTTTTTATTATAGCAGATGTTCTTATATTCATACAGTTTTTTTCTATAAAATCAAAGTAAAATATTCATGCAACACACAGAATGAAACAAAATCAATTGTTTAATGACAGTCAAAGCAGGGTAATCAGCTGGGTAACTCCCAACTGTAAAACATTTTTCATGTATTTGCAGGTATACAATATTTAAAGACTTTTTATTTTAATAATACCTTCAGTTTGCTTCCAGGCTTATAACTAAACTATTTGTCTTGTCTAACATTCTTTATTGATTTGATTCATTTTGTGGTATTTGATTGACATGTTGTAAGTCCAACAAGTGCAGGAGGAAAATGAAATATAACTGCATAGACGACGTCCAACATCTGCCCTCAGGCCAGCTGTGGCTTACCTAACTTTGGGATGCTGTCCAGTTGATATTTTACTTCAGTAGTTAGTAGACGTGATTTTAAATCATTGTAGAGCTTTTGTTTTTTCTCCGCGTTGAGGTGCGGTGGTGTTTTTTGCTGTTCCTCACAGGCCCAGGAGAGAGTCTTCATTTTTTGTTTTCAATTATCGTTCCTAAAAAAAAAAAAAGGTAGAGTTCCTTTACTTAGTTTTTCTCCCTTTTGAAGTTTCCTTTCTTTTTCGACGCGGCCGGCTTCAGGCTGTGCGGTCGGGTTTTTTCCATTATTTTTGTGCCTTTTTCTTTTGTATTTTTAGGGTGCATTTGTCCCTCCCAATATAGTGGTCCATCCACCAATTCTTAGGAAGAGATAAATCACCCAAGGCTGAATCTCTCTAGGAATTTAATTAGATACCTTATTTCTTACCAAGTATTTGTACAATTAGCAGATCAGTGATACCTCAGTGGGAGTACGGAACATTGTTATACAAAAGTACTGCTATATCGGAGACTTCAAAGAATATATAAGCAAATACTTTTTATTATTCTCCAAGTATATGTACAATCAATTGCTTATGGGAGTACAGTAACACAGCTACACATAGGTGTTCTCTGTGTCTGAGTCTCTAATGCTTTATTTTAGGGTCTTCTTCGCCCTCACCGCAAATTACCAGCTAAAGCCAATTTGCAGATATAAAAGTCTTGAGGTTACTTATGAGAAAGCAATAGAATTACTTGCCAATGCAGGTACAGTTGATTGGCTTCTCATGAGAGAGCAGCCCTGCTTGCACAAAGATACTGGCTGTGACTGTCTCTCAATTGAAGTAGGAATTACAATCACTTATTAACATTACAGGTCATACCTAGGTAATCTGACAATAATCTCGTTTATTGGATATAAGCTAATATAATGGTTAACACTGGTTATGGTAATGAGTTGGCTAGTATTTACTGGAAAAGCTAATAATAGACTAGCTCTTCCTGGAAGACTGTCATCTTCCTGAGGAGTTATCTTGTTCTGTTTTTCACTAAAACATCTGTGGCCACCATGTTGCTAAACAATGGTACTCTGTTTTTCCACCTACGCCCTTTCCTCATTCTGCTGCATGAGAGTGTCACAACAGATCCTGAGTTCTGCATTCACACTGAAGTTCAGGTTAGAGTCACGGACCTGTAAGATTTTCTCTCATTTCAGATCCTGAACCAAAGTCAGGCCTTGAATCAAAGGTCTTAGCTATGATGATAATATGCATTTTTAACAGGCACAATCGTGTAGTTTGATTTCGCCGAAGCCGTTTTTCCTTCTATATCGAAGACTCCTAGCAGCTTCAAATGTTGTACTCGGTGCAACCGGACCATCTCAGGTACCGATACCTACGCCTGGTATATCCAGTGCCTTGGGTCCGACCATAGCCCCAGCCGCTTGTAGTCTGTGTCTTCGTATGAAGAAACGGACCCAAGCATCTCAAGAAGCCCAACGAGAAAAGCTTTTTGGGGCTTGGTCCGGTCCTTCGATGTAGACATTGACTTCGGTACCGAGGTCGGTGGCATCAACATCGAGGGAAGCATTGACATTGGGAGCGGAGGTAATGGCTGCTGAGAGACCAATTCACGCTGGGAGCAGTGAGGCATCGCTTGGGTCTCCACCTGCCTCAACACCTCCTGTTATGCAGGCCACCTGGGACCGACCTTTGTCGGACCCGGCCCCAAGCAGGCGTGAGGATTCCACGTCCTCATCGGTACCAAGGAGTCTCGATGACGGGCGTCGAGCGAAGGCGAAGAAGCACCGTCATCGTTCTATTTTGACACACGGTACTGGGAGCTCTGGGGTGGGCGTTGAGGGAATCGGTACCCGAGAAGCGTCAGCACTTAGAGGATCGCTCCTCCTCTATTCAGGAGGTGCCGATGCGTCGGTCTTCTGGCAGCCCGGTACCTGCTCCCGAGCTTCGACAGATTCCGCCACCGGCTTCTTTACCGACCACTTTATCAACCCCGCAGCCTTGTCCAACAGCGGCTCTCAATGAGCGCATCAGGGCCCTGCTTCCATGGATTCTGGAAGGATTGCTGCCCCAGCCTGCTTTGGTGTCGGGGGTGCTTGTGCATTCCGTATCGTCTGCTGCAGTGGTATCTGGCCCTTCGCCTGTGGTGAGGTCTCCGACCTTGGTGCCGCTTGCCACCCAAATTGACTCCCCTTCGATGTTGGTGGAGGAAGCTTCACCGGAGTCCAGTCAGGCGTCGACTTCTCGGCACCGCCATCGAGGACGCCGTTCCTCGTGTCAAGTCTGTGGCCGTGACCACCCTCAGACTTACCTTATTTCTGGGGTCAGTTTCTAAGCTGGCTTCTGCCTATCCTTTCTGGAGTAGTTTTCCTTCTGTGTGCTGGCTGCTTCCAGCATGGCTGTAATTACTCCACTCTACTGCATCTGGGGGTGCTGCCTGAGTTAGCTGTACCTCCGTCTCCAGCCTGGCTCTGTTTGGTCCTCTGCTGCACCTAGGTATTCTAAGTCTCCCTATGTTCTGTGTGTGCTCTGCCTGCTCCTTGGTTTGTGCTCCTCTCACCTGCTGGTCTTGCTGTTCCTACCCGTTCCAGACTTTAGCCCAGTCCGGTCCGGTTCTTCCAGGCTGCCGGACTTGTCTCTCTTGTTTGGGCCTGGACAGCCTCCTTAGTTGCTTACTGATGGCTGCAGCTGCTCCTCAGGTGTTGAAGGGCTTTATTAATCACTTAGAGACTGCAGCCTTTGCCTTGGCATCGTCTAAGGTCCCTGGTATGTTAGAGTGCTCTGTGCCCTTGTCCAGTTCAGTGTGAGTTTCTAGCTTGTTACTAGTAGCTTGAGCATAGCTTTTCTTGTTAGCTTGTGTACAGCTTTATTAGTTCTCCTGTGTGTTGTGTTGTGTTGTGTGAGTTCCTAGCGTGTGACTAGTTAGCTTGGGCATAGCTTTGCTTGTTAGCTTGTGTACAGCTTTACTAGTTCTCCTGTGTTTTGCTTAGTGTGAGTTTGTAGCTTGTGACTAGTTAGCTTGGGCATAGCTTTCTTGTTAGCTTGTGTACAGCTTTTCTAGTTTTCTTGTGTTTAGCTTTCTGGTTTTCCCGTGTGTGTTTTCCTTTGCTTCTGGAGCTTCAGCCCTAGTCCTGTCCGCTGCCAGTACTCCTTGCTACTGGAGCTCCAGCTATAGTCTTGCTACTTGACCTGACCATTGCCTTAATCTGACTACTTCTGACGGAACCCCGATACTTGCTGCCTGACCCGACTACTGCCTGTATCCGGATATTCTCTGCCTGTGGCCAGATCTGACTATTGCTGGAACCCGGACATTCCCTGCCTGTCTGCCTTGCTTTCGCCTGGGTGCCTGGGGGCACTTCTCTATCCTGATTCCTGTTGTTCCTGCTTGCTAGTTCCAGTTCCGGTTTTCCTGTAAGCCCTGCCGGCTGCCCGAACCTGAGGGCTCAACCCTCAGGGAACGGTGGCTAAGCGTAGGTGAAGCCTAGATCCAGTGTGTTCCTGTCCAGCGGGTTCCAGTCCAGTGGGCTCCACTCCAGTGTGTACCAGTCCAGTGGGTTCCAGTCCAGTGCGCACCCGTCCGGTGCGTTCCAGTGCAGAACTCCAGTCCGGGGTTCCAGTCCAGCCTTGCCTCGTCTCTGCTTTGAAGGTGACCTTGCCTGCCACTGCCGCTCCACGGTAGTGGTCCAAGGGCTCACAAACCCAGTGCTTCCAGGGAAGAAGCCTGACACCTCGGCATCGAAGCAGGCTCAGTTTCGGACTGCTCTGAGGGATGTTTTGTCCGATACTGAAGATGAGCATTCGTGGGAGGAAGAGGAAGATCCCATGTACTTTTCTTCTGACGAGTCCTATGGGATTCCCTCTGAACCTTCCCTTCCACCAGAAAGGAGACTTTCTCCTCCGGAGAGTCTATCCTTTACCTCCTTTGTCCGGGAAATGGCTGCGGCTATTTCCTTCCCTATGGAGGTTGAGGATGAACCCAGGGCTGAGATGCTCGAGGTCCTGGATTATCCTTCTCTGCCTAGAGAGGCTGCAACGGCTCCTTTGCATAATGTACTGAAGAAAGTTTTTATGCGAAACTGGTTGTTCCCTCTGTCTAATCCCGTGATCCTGATTAAAGCTGAATCCCAATATCGGTTCCATGGTGAGCCTGGATTGATGAGGTCTCAGCTACCTCACAATTCCATGGTGGTGGACTCCGCCCTCAAAAGAGCCAAGACCACTAGGGACTATGCCTCGGTGCCCCCAGGCAGAGAGTCTAGAACCTTGGACTCTTTTGGGAGGAAGACTTATCAGGCCGCTGTGGTCACTGCCAAAATCCAGACATACTAGCTCTTCACGAGAGTCCAGTTGCGGAACTCGGTGAGGCAACTGTCCAGCTTGGTTGATGCACTCCCTCCAGAGCAGGCCGAGCCTTTTTGCCAGGTGGTCAGGTTGCAGAAGGCGTGTCGAAAATTCCTGGCCAGGGGTACATTTGACACTTTTGATGTAGCATCCAGGATCGCTGCCCAAGGTATAGTGATGCGCAGACTCTCATGGCTGCGTATCTCTAACCTGGATCATTCGGTCCAGCAGCGGATGGCGGATGTTCCTTGCTGGGTGGGATAACCTTTTTGGTGAGAAAGTAGAGGATCTAGTTGACCAGATAAAGAAGCACAATGATGCTATGGATTTTCCCTCTTCTGCTACTGCCTCCTCATCTAGGAGGTTTTTTGGAGGGAAGTGGAGTGCACCCTATTCCTATGCTAGGCGTAGGTACACTCCTGCTTCTCAGCAGCTTGCCCAAGCTCAGTCCCAGCGCGCTCATTATCATCAACAGCGTACGCCTAAGGCCGCTGCGGCTCCCCAGCAAAAGCAAGGGACGGGCTCCAAATTGCCCACCGGGAGCTCAGTCCTACATCTCCCAGAACAAGCAGGTACTTGCAGAGGAACTCTCCGCCCTTCTGCAGGCCCAAACGGTCGAATCCGTTCCACCAGGGGAAGAAGGGCTGGGATTCTATTCCAGATACTTCCTTGTGCAAAAGAAAACGGGGGAATGCGTCCCATCCTAGACCTAAGGGTCCTGAACAAATTTCTTATCCAAGAAAAGTTCAGGATAGTTTCCCTAGGCAGGAAAACAATTGGTTATGCTCTCTGGACTTAAAGGATGCTTACACATCTCAATACTTCCATCTCACAGGAAGTATCATCGATTTCGGCTGGGAACACAGCACTTTCAGAACCTTGTACTGCATTTTGGCCTGGCATCTGCGCCCAGAGTGTTTGCAAAATGCCTAGCTGTAGTTGCAGCGTCTCTACCCAGACTTGGAAGTGCGTGTGTTTCCTTTTCTCCGAGCACAAGCAGGCTGCTTGTTTTCACTGATGGGTTGACTTCCGATGGCAGCCCCAGGTCCGGAATTCTTTCTATCAACAAAGTTTGCTAGAGGCCTAGTGCACGCATCGCGCATGTGTGGCCATCTTCCTGCCCGTCGCGCGAACGTGCCCCTCGGTCTCTTTTTTTTTTTTCCGCGGTCAGGCGGCTGTTTTACGGTCGCTCTGCGCCTCAGGAGAGAGCCGTTTGAGATTTTTCGTCTTTTTTCTTGTTCTCTCGTTTTTTCACGAGTCCGCTCACTTGTTCTAAAAAAAAAAAAAAGTTAGACGACTTCACCTTCCTCTTCTAGATTGTCAGAAGTTTTTTTGTTTTCTTTTCGTGTGCGGCCCTGTTGGCCGCCCGTACAGGGTTTTGTTTTTTCCCCTTTTTTGCGTGGAATGGCCTCCCGGTGGAGTCAAAGACAGAATTTAAGGAAGCATGGGACAGGCATTTGGTATCCCTTAGGGAAAAGCAGGAGTTAATGGTTACTGAGGAAGGGCAGACTGAATGGATCATTTGGCCCTTATCTGCCGTCATATTTCTATATCTCTATGTTTCTATGACCGAAGCAAAGAATTCAATCTCTCCGCTATGGCCTTGTCCTCCCTGAGTATTCCTTTTGCTTCTTCCTGATCTAACATATCCACAGATTCCCTCACAGTCTTCCTACTTCTGATATACCTGAAAATAGTGTTACTATGAGTTTTTGTTGCCACAGCAAGTTTTTCTTCATATTCTCTTTTAGCCTTCTTTGCATCTGGCTTGACAGTGCTTCTGTTGCTTCTTATTTTCTTTATTTGGATCCTTTTTCCATTTTTTGAAGGATGTTCTTTTGGCTCTAATAGCCTCTTTCACCTCATGTTTTAACGATGCTGGCTGTTTTTTTTTTTTTTTTCCCCACTTTTGTGAATACATGGAATACATGTAGTCTGGGCTTCCACAATGGTATTTTTAAATGGCGTTCATGCCTGTTTTAAAGTCCTAACCTTTGCAGCTGATTCATTCAGCTTCCTCTTCTTTTTTTTTTTTTTTTTTTTTAAATTCTTTGAGTTTTATATGTAGACATTACATGAGAAAGAGTTTTGGAGATAAACAATCAGATAACAGTAACTGTAACAAATCAAGAATAATCAAACTACTGCAAATGCTGCTATATAGATAACTGGTACTGATTTGCTGGAATAAAAATTTCTGTGCTGATTTTACAAAGAGATTAAGGTAATATTAATATGCTGAAAATAAAAAATTACGTATTTTGATAGAATATATCGGAGTCCATAGTTTGACGTTAGAGATGTGATTTTTAATAGCCGCATACTCTTCATATTTTCTGAGGGTAGACAGATGATTCCAGCATTCATGCATTGTGCTGTTTTTCCAGTGTAGAATAATGATGTGTGTAGCCAGGGCCATCATGATGTCTGTGAGTTTGTTAGAGGGTTTGAGGATGAGCAGCCCCAGGGTGGAGGAACGAAATATAACAATCATAAATTAAATTTTAATATTGGAGTCTAGGAGCAATATTTTTGAGATTCTGTCCCAAACAGCTAACCAGTAAGATTCAACATATGGACATGAGAATAAAAGATGTGCCAGAGAACCATCTTGTGCCAGTATTTAGAGAGGTGGCTTTGTGTAATTTTTGCTAGTTTGATTGGAGTCCAATATGCTTTATGTACTACAAAAAAAGGAAGATTGTGTGATTCCAGCAGATAATGAAAGCCTCTTCATGTTGGACCAAAATATTTTCCAATCAAGAGAAACAGGTGTGAAGTCAAATTCACGTTCTGAGGCACATATTAACTGTGAGCCAGAGGTTAGGAAAAGTTTCATACAACTCTTTATAAAGGAAGGATGAATTTTGGTGATATAGAGAAAGAAACGACAGATTTTAGCAGTCTGTTGAATATGTGCAGAGAAGGAGATAAAGGAGTCGAAGATGACCCCAAGGTTAAGAGCTGATGAGACAGGGAGGCTGAGAGTGTAATCTACAGAGATAGCGAATGGGGGAAGAGGAGAGGTTGGTTTAGGGGGAAAGATAAGAAGCTCAGTCTTGGTCATGCTTAGTTTCAGATGGCGGAGAGACATCCAGGCAGCAATGTCAGACAGGCAGGCTGATACTTTTGCCTGGATTCCTGCTGAATTTTCTGGTGTGGAGAGGTAGATCTGGAAGTCATCAGCTTAATGGTACATACGTATTGCCATACTGGGACAGACCAAAGGTCCATCAAGCCCAGCATCCTGTTTCCAACAGTGGCCAATCCAGGTCACAGATACCTGGCAAGATCCCCAAAAACTCAGTACATTTTATGCTGGTTATCCCAGAAATAAGCAGTGGGTTTTCCCCAAGTCCATTTTAACAATGGTCTATGGACTTTTTCTTTAGGAAGCGGTCCAAACCCTTTTTTTTTTTAAACCCTGCTAAGCTAACCGCCTTTACCACATTTTCTGGTAATGAATTCCAGAGTTTAGTTACATGTTGAGTGAAGAAACATTTTCTTCAATTTGTTTTAATTTTATTACTTTGTAGCTTCATCGCATGCCCCCTAGTCCTAGTATTTTTGGAAAGAGTAAACAAACGATTAACGTCTACCCGTTCCACTCCACTCATTATTTTATAGACCTCTATCATATCTCCCCTCAGCCGTCTTTTCTCCAAACTGAAGAGTCCTAGACACTTCAGCCTTTCCTCATAGGGAAGTTGTCCCATCCCTTTTATCATTTTCGTTACCCTTCTCTGTACCTTCTAATTCCACTATATCTTTTTTGAGATGTGTTGACCAGAATTGCACAATATTCGAGGTGCAGTCGCACCATGGACTGATACAAAGGCATTATAACGGCCTCACTTTTGTTTTCCTTTCCTTTTCTAATAATACCTAACATTCTATTTGCTTTCTTAGGCACCGCAGCACACTGAGTAGAGGCTTTCAATGCATCATCAACAACGACGACGCTGAGATCCCTTTCTTGGTCGGTGACTTCTAACGTGGAACCTTTCATTACGTAGCTATAGTTTGGGTTCCTTTTTCCCCACATGCATCACTTTGCACTTGCTCACATTAAACGTCATTTGCCATTTAGATGCCCAGTCTCTCAGTCTCGTAAAGTCCTATTGTAATTTTTCACAGTCCTCTCGCTATTTAACAACTTTGAATAACTTTGTGTCATCAGCAAATTTAATTACCTCACTAGTTACTCCCATCTGTAGATCATTTATAAATATGTTAAAAAGCAGCAGTCTCAGCACAGACTCTTGGGGAAGCCCACTATCTACCCTTCTTCATTGAGAATACTGACTGTTGAACCCTACTCTCTGTTTTCTATCATTTAACCATTTTTTAATCCACAATAGGACACTACCTCCTATCCCAGGACTCTCCAATTTCTTCTGGAGTCTTTCATGAGGTACTTTGTCAAACACCTTTTGAAAATCCAGAGAGACAATATCAACCGGCTCGACTTTATCCACATGTTTGTTCACCCCTTCAAAGAAATGTAATAGATTGGTGAGGCAAGATTTCCCTTCACTAAATCCATGTTGGCTTTGTCTCATTAATCCATGCTTTTGAATATGCTCAGTAATTTTATTCTTTATAATAGTTTCTTTCATTTTGCCCGGCATCGACGTCAGGCTCACTGGTCTATAATTTCCCGGATCCCCTCTGGAACCTCTTTTAAATATTGGCTACCCTCCAGTCTTCTTGGACCACATTCGATTTTAAAGATAAATTACATATTACTAACAATAGTTCCGCCAGTTCATTTTTCAATTCTCTCAATACTCTTGGATGAATACCATCCGGTCCAGGAGATTTGCTACTCTTCAATTTGTCAGATTGCTCCATCACATCCTCCAGGTTTTTAGAGATTTCATTCAGTTTCTCTGACTCATCAGCGTTGAATACCATTTCTGGCACCAAATCGTCCTTGGTGAAGACCGAAGCAAAGAATTTGTTTAATCTTTCTGCTATGGCTTTGTCTTCCCTGATTGCCGTTTTTACCCCTCGGTCATCTAGCGGTGTAACCGATTCTTTTGCCGGCTTCTTGTTTAATGTACCAAAATTTTTTTTTTTACTATGTGTGTTTGCCTCCAATGCAATTTTTTTTCAAAGTCCCTCTTTGCTTTCCTTATCAGCATTTGCATTTGACTTGACATTCCTTATGCTGTTTCTTGTTGTTTTCAGTCTGTTCCTTCTTCCATTTTCTGAAGAATTTCTTTTAGCTCTAATAGCTTCCTTCACCTCACTTTTTAACCATGTTGTTCGGTCTTCCTCCCTCCTTTTTTAATACACAGAATATATTTGGCCTGGGCTTCCAGGTGATACTAAAAACCATGGGATGAGATCAGAGTACCAAGGGTAGAAGTATAGATGGAAAAAACAAGAGGTCCCAGGATAGAACCCCTGAGGTACACCAACTGATAATGGGATAGAAGTGGAAGAGGATCCAGTAGCGAATACACTTAAAGTATGATGGGAGAGATGAGAAGAAAACCAGGAAAGAACAGAGCCCTGATATCCAAGTGAGGACAGTGTATCAAGCAGTAGGCGGAGATCTGCAGTGTCAAAAGCAGCAAATAGATCAAGAAGGATAGCATAGAGACCTTTGGATCTGACCAGGAACACATCATTGAAGACTTTAGCATGTACTGTTTCACTTGAATGAAGAGGGTGAAAGCCAGATTGAAGTGGATCAAGAATAGCTTGAGATGAAAAAAGTTAAGGCAATGGAGGTGAACAGTACATTCAAGTATCTTGGATAGGAAAGGGAGGAGGGAGTTGGGGTGATAGTTTTGAGGAGGAAAGAAAATGTGCAGTTTCCTCTTCAGTGATTTCAGGAAACGATGAAAAAGAGGCAGGGATTGGGGGAGGATTGAGAGAATGATCTAAGGGAAGGAGAGTTGGCGATGACTTGGCTGAGAATCTTGTGAACCTTATCAGGAAAGTACTTCGCCATAGTCTGGGGAGAAAGTGAAGGAGGGGTTGGAGTTGAAGGAACTTTAAGGGGAGAGTTCAGTGTGGGCAGGAGACATCGATGGTTTGAGCCAAGAGAATTTGTCAACTGGATGTAGTAGTCCTGTTTGGCAAGTGAAAGAGACTTGAAGGAAGTCAGCAAGAATTTGAAATGTATGAAGTCAGCATGGGCACGGGATTTCAGCCAAAGGCGTTTGGCAGAGCGAGCACAGGAGAGTAGGTAGCGGATTCTAGAGGTCAGCCAAATCTGTGGTTTGGTACGCCTTACAGAACAGGGAATTGGAGAAGCAAGTGTATCCAGAGCAGAGGAGAGAGTAGTATTATAGGAAGGGACATCCTCATTGACAGGCCTGGATAACATAGTGGTTAAGAAAAGATTTGAAACACTGGAAGCTAGAGTAGAAGGGTCAGTAGGCTGAAGATTCCTAAATGTATTGGTTGAGAATGGACAGGACTGGGGGTGGGGGGGGGGGGGGGTTAAGTGTCAAAGTTATCCGATGATGGCCAGAGAGGGAAGAGCTGAGGCGCAGAAACTGGAGAATGAGCAGTTTGAGAAGAAGAGAAGATCAAGACAGTGGCCATTCTGGTGAGTTGGGGGTGGTTGAGCACAGTTGAAGATTCAAAGAGGATATTAAAGCGAGAAACTGAGAAGCATAAGAGTCAGAGGGATCAGTAGCATGAATGTTAAAATCCCCCAAGAATGAGGGAAGGAGATGAAGGGTTGAAGAAGGAAAGCCAAACGTCAGTCAGTGATAAAGGAAGAAAGGGACTTATCAGTGGGTCGATAAATGACTGGTATTTGGAGAAGCAGAGGAGTGAATAGATGGAGTGGACATCGAAGGAAGAAAAGCAGTGATACTGAGGTGAAAGAAGAGGTTGAAATCTAAAGTGGGGTGAAAGTAATAGCCAGACACCACCTCCGTGGCCAACCAGGGGAGGAGTATGGGAGAAAAGGTAATCTTCATGGCGCAGAGCCATGGCTGAAGCAGAGTCTTCAGGGCAAAGCCAAGTCTCAGGGCAAGCAGATGAAGAGTACAAGAGATAAAGTGGTCTAGCATGTGGGAAGGTTTGTTGCAGGCAGAGCTGGCATTCCACAGAGCACATGAGAAAGGCAGGGAAGAAAGGGGAGGAGAGGAACAGAAATTAGATTGGAGACATCATGGTGTAATCTGCACCAATAGGATGAGAGCTGATGTGGAGGACCAGGATTGGGAGTGATAACCCCAGGGGAGAACAGGAGAAGGAGCAAAAGAGCACGGTAAAGAGTAGGAGAGGCATGACGACAGTGATGAAGGCGAAATGTACTCAGAATGGAGATGGTTGACTGGATGGAAGGAAATGTTTAAGGTTGAGCTGAGAAGGTAGAAGACAAAAGAGATGTTGAAATGATGAAAGCAGAAGGTGGGCAATGTGTTCCTGCAGTATACAGTGGTTTCAGATGGAGAAAGCGATAGGGAATGGACAGAACCAAGAAGAGAAAGTGTACTGGAACTATAAGTAGCTGGGAGAAAATACAAAGGGTATAGTGAAAATGCTTTGCACGCCATCAGGCGTGTGCAGCACCTGGAGCGAAGGCCCTGGGAGGATCGGGGTGGACCTGGGTATCACCCTGGAGAAGATTGTGAGGATATGCAGAAGGGTTGCAAGTCCTCCACAGCACCTGGATGGCAGCTGGTAGGAGCGCTGGGCACTTCCTCTGTGCACGTCTCAGCCAAGAAAGGGCTTTCTAGGGTTTAGGCCAAAGCCAGCATTCCTCCCCCTGAAGGTCACCTCATCTTAGCCAAAAGGCACCTGGAACGAAGGTCCTGGGAGGATTGGGGTGGACCTGGGAGTCACCTTGGAGGAGGGTATGAGGATATGCAGATGGGCTGCAAGTCCTCCACAACACCTGGAAGGCAGCTGGTGGGAGCACTGAGCATCTGGAGCGAAGGCCCTGAGCGGATCAGAGTGGACCTGGGAGTCACCCTGGAGAAGGCTGTGAGAATATGTAGATGGACTGCAAGTCTTCCACAGCACCTGGAAGGCAGCTGGTAGGACCACTGGGCACCTCCACTATGCATCTGACAGCCAAGAAAAGGCTTTCCAGTGGTTAGGCCGAAGTCAGCATTCTTCTCCCTGAGGGTCAACTCCTTCTGCCCTGTCTCATTGAAATTGCTGTATGATCCATGATAATATGTCTCAATAGCTCATAGTTACGTATAGTTCTCATGCCGTGCTCATCTTCTCCATTGCTGCTCTTCTCAGGCTCATTATTTCAGTGAAAACTCCATCTCTTACATGAATATGATCTCCATCAGTGTTTGTGGATTAAATAACCCCATCGAACGTAAAAAACTTTTCCTTTACCTTAAAAATCTCAAAGCAGATGTTGCCCTGATAGAAGAAACACATCTGATTGAGATAGATAATTTTAGAATGAATGATTATCATTTTACTGTAATTGCTCTGTTGACATTTGTAAATGCAACGAAGTTCTGATACTTGTGAAGAAACATTGTGTTTTAAGCCTTTAAAATAGATATTCTCCGAGGACAAGCAGGCTGCTTGTTCTCACTGATGGGTGACGTCCACGGCAGCCCCTCCAATCGGAAACTTCACTAGCAAAGGCCTTTGCTAGTCGCGCGCCCATGCGCACCGCGCATGCGCGGCCGTCTTCCCGCTCGACCTGGCTCATGTTTGTCAATCTTCTTTTGTCCGCGCTCGGGACGGTCGTGTTTTGCGCCGTTTCGCGCCCCTCAAAGTTGACCCTCGCGCGTCTTCGCGATTTCGCTAAAAAAAAAAAAAGAAGACCTCGGTCTTGTCCCTTCCCGTGTGTCCAGTTTGTTTCCCCGATGTAAGTTTCCTTTCGCTTTCGGGGTAGGCCTTTTTTGGGGCCTCGGTACGGGTTTTTTTTCTCTCCCTTATTTTTGGTGCCCTTCGTCGCCATTACGAATTTTGATTTCGCCGGCGTGATTTTTCCGCCCATGTCATCGAAGTCTCCCAGCGGCTTCAAGAAGTGCACCCAGTGCGCCCGGGTAATCTCGCTCACTGATAGGCACGCGTCGTGTCTTCAGTGTCTGGGGGCTGGGCACCGCCCGCAGGTCCTGTAGTCTTTGTGCTCTTTTACAGAAGAGGACTCAGGTTGCGAGATTGGCCCAGTGGAACGTGTTGTTCTCGGGCTCTTCGTCGACAACAGCACCGGACTCAGAGTGCATCGACGGCAGCATCAAGACCTTCGACCTCGGTATCGACCCTCTGCATCATCGGTACCGAGACATCGGAAGGCTGCGTCGGTGGTACCGGGACCTCCGCTGTTGCTGATGTCGTCGGACGGTGGTGCTTCGACTGGAGTGCAGGTGAGGGCTGTCCGTTCCCCTGCTGGTGGTGGTGAGCCTTCGGGTGGGTCTCCTCCTGCCCTGAGGGCTCCTGCGGTATAGCCCCCCCGAGACCGACCTTCTTCGGCCTCAGCCCCGAGGAAGAGACGGCTGGATTCTACGTCGTCCTCGTCGGTACCGGGAAGCTCCGGTGACATGCTTCGTTTGAAGAAATCAAAGAAGCATCGACACCGGTCTCCTTCCCGCGTCGGTACCGAGAGCTCTGGGTCGCCGAGGGAGTCGGCACCCAGTAGGCATCGGCACCGGGAGGATCGCTCACCCTCTGTTCAGGAGGTGTCGATGCGCTCCACCTTGGACAGCCCGGAACAGCCTCCACGCCCGGAACAGACTCTGACCTCGATGCCTGCATCGGCTTCCATGTCTTTCTCCACAGCCGCTCTGCACGAGAGTCTCCGGGCCGTTCTCCCAGAGATCCTGGGAGAGCTGTTGCGCCCTTCCCCTCCGGTACCGGGGGTGCTTGCGCCACCGGTACCGTCGAGTGAGGCGCCGGCTGGCCCCTTTCCCCGGGTGAGGTCTCCGACATCGGTACTGCTTGTGGTACCGACTGCGGCCGCCTCCCAGGAAGGCTCCCCGACGACGTCGGCGGAGGGAGCTTCGCCGGTGCTGGTGAGGGAGTCTACCTCTCGACGATCCCACCGTGGCCGTGTTTCCACGGAGTCGAGTCGGGCACGGCTTCAGACACAGGTTCATGAACTTGTGTCTGATACCGATGGTGAGGCCTCTTGGGAGGAGGAGGAGGACATCAGATATTTCTCTGACGAGGAGTCTGATGGCCTTCCTTCTGATCCCACTCCCTCCCCTGAGAGGCAGCTTTCTCCTCCCGAGAGTCTGTCTTTTGCGGCCTTTGTCCGGGAGATGTCTACGGCCATCCCCTTCCCGGTGGTCGTGGAGGATGAGCCCAGAGCTGAAATGTTTGAGCTCTTGGACGATCCTTCTCCACCTAAGGAAGCGTCCACAGTACCCATGCATCATGTCCTAAAAAAGACATTGCTGGCGAACTGGACCAAGCCTTTAACTAATCCCCACATTCCCAAGAAGATCGAGTCCCAGTCCATGGGGACCCAGAGCTGATGCGCACTCAGTTGCCTCACGACTCTGGTGTGGTGGATCTGGCCCTAAAGAAGGCTAAGAGTTCTAGAGAGCATGCTTCGGCGCCCCCGGGCAAGGACTCTAGAACCTTAGACTCCTTTGGGAGGAAGGCCTACCATTCTTCTATGCTCGTGGCCAAAATTCAGTCTTACCAGCTCTACACGAGCATCCATATGCGGAACAATGTGCGGCAGTTGGCGGGCTTGGTGGACAAGCTCCCTCCTGAGCAAGCCAAGCCATTTCAGGAGGTGGTCAGGCAGCTGAAGGCGTGCAGAAAATTCCTGGCCAGAGGGGTATATGATACCTTTGATGTTGCGTCCAGGGCCGCTGCTCAAGGTGTGGTAATGCGCAGACTCTCCTGGCTGCGTGCCTCCGACCTGGAGAATAGGATCCAGCAGCGGATTGCGGACTCCCCTTGCCGAGCGGACAAAATTTTTGGAGAGAAAGTCGAACAGGTGGTAGAGCAGCTCCACCAGCGGGATACCGCTTTCGACAAGTTCTCCCGCCGGCAGCCTTCAGCATCTACCTCCTCCAGGTAGACGTTTTTATGGGGGAAGGAAGACTGTTCCCTACTCTTCTGGTAAGCATAGGTACAATCCTGTTTCTCGCCAGCCTGCGGCCCAGGCTAAGCCCCAGCGCGCTCGCTCTCGTCAGCAGCGTGCACCTCAGCAAGGCCCCTCGGCTCCCCAGCAAAAGCAGGGGGCGAGCTTTTGACTGGCTCCAGCAGAGCATAGCCGACATCAACGTATCAGTGCCGGGCGATCTGCCGGTCGGGGGGAGGTTGAAAGTTTTTCACCAAAGGTGGCCTCTCACAACCTCCGACCGTTGGGTTCTTCAAATAGTCCAGCAAGGATATACCCTCAATTTGGCCTTGAAACCTCCAAATTGCCCACCGGGAGCTCAATCCTACAGCTTCCAGCACAAGCAGGTACTTGCAGAGGAACTCTCCGCCCTTCTCAGCGCCAATGCGGTCGAGCCCGTGCCATCCGGGCAAGAAGGGCTGGGATTCTATTCCAGGTACTTCCTTGTGGAAAAGAAAACAGGGGGGATGCGTCCCATCCTAGACCTAAGGGCCCTGAACAAATATCTGGTCAAGGAAAAGTTCAGGATGCTTTCCCTGGGCACCCTTCTTCCCATGATTCAGGAAAACGACTGGCTATGCTCTCTGGACTTGAAGGATGCCTACACGCACATCCCGATACTGCCAGCTCACAGGCAGTATCTGCGATTTCAGCTGGGCACACGTCACTTCTAGTACTGTGTGCTACCCTTTGGGCTCGCCTCTGTGCACAGAGTGTTCACGAAGTGCCTGGCTGTAGTAGCAGCGGCGCTTTGCAGGCTGGGAGTACACGTGTTCCCCTATCTCGACGATTGGCTGGTGAAGAACACATCCGAGGCAGGAGTTCTACAGTCCATGCAGATGACTATTCGCCTCCTGGAGCTACTGGGATTTGTGATAAATTATCCAATGTCCCATCTTCTCCCAGTACAGAGACTCGAATTCATAGGAGCTCTGCTGGATTCTCGGACGGCTCGTGCCTATCTCCCAGAGACAAGAGCCAATAATTTGTTGTCCCTCGTCTCTCGGGTGCGAGCATCCCAGCAGATCACAGCTCGGCAGATGTTGAGACTGCTGGGCAACATGGCTTCCACAGTTCATGTGACTCCCATGGCCCGCCTTCACATGCGATCTGCTCAATGGACCCTAGCTTCCCAGTGGTTTCAGGTTGCTGGGGATCTAGAAGACGTGATCCACCTGTCCACGAGTTTTCTCAAATCCCTGTATTGGTGGACGATTTGGTCCAATTTGACTCTGGGACGTCCTTTCCAAATTCCTCAGCTACAAAAAGTGCTGACTACGGATGCGTCTCTCCTGGGGTGGGGGGCTCATGTCGATGGGGTTCACACCCAGGGAAGCTGGTCCCTCCAGGAACGCGATCTGCAGATCAATCTCCTGGAGTTACGAGCGGTCTGGAACGCTCTGAAGGCTTTCAGAGATCGGCTGTCCCACCAAATTATCCAAATTCAGACAGACAACCAGGTTGCCATGTATTACATCAACAAGCAGGGGGGCACCGGATCTCGCCCTCTGTGTCAGGAAGCAGTCAGCATGTGGCTGTGGGCTCATCATCACGGCATGTTGCTCCAAGCCACATATCTGGCAGGCGTAAACAACAGTCTGGCCGACAGGTTGAGCAGGATTATGCAACCTCACGAGTGGTCGCTCAACTCCAGTATAGTGCTCCAGATCTTCCAGGTGTGGGGCACCCCCTTGGTAGATCTCTTTGCATCTCGAGCCAACCACAAAGTCCCTCAGTTCTGTTCCAGACTTCAGGCCCACGGCAGACTGCCATCGGATGCCTTCCTCCTGGACTGGGGGGAAGGTCTGCTGTATGCTTATCCTCGTATACCTCTGGTGGGGAAGACTTTGTTGAAACTCAAGCAAGACCAAGGCACCATGATTCTGATTGCTCCGTTTTGGCCGTGTCAGATCTGGTTCCCTCTTCTGGAGTTGTCCTCTGAAGAACCGTGGAGATTGGAGTGTTTTCTGACCCTCATCACACAGGACGAAGGGGCGCTTCTGCATCCCAACCTCCGGTCTCTGGCTCTCACGGCCTGGATGTTGAGAGCGTAGATTTTGCCTCTTTGGGTCTGTCAGAGGGTGTCTCCCGTATCTTGCTTGCTTCCAGGATAGATTCCACTAAGAGGAGTTACTACTTTTTATGGAGGAGGTTTGCCGTCTGGTGTGACAGCAAGGCCCTAGATCCTCGCTCTTGTCCTACACAGACCCTGCTTGACTACCTTCTGCACTTGTCTGAGTCTGGTCTCAAGACCAACTCTGTACGGGTTCACCTTAGTGCAATCAGTGCATACCATTACCGTGTGGAAGGTAAGCCGATCTCAGGACAGCCTTTAGTTGTTCGCTTCATGAGAGGTTTGCTTTTGTCAAAGCCCCCTGTCAAACCTCCTACAGTGTCATGGGATCTCAATGTCGTTCTCACCCAGCTGATGAAACCTCCTTTTGAGCCACTGAACTCCTGCCATCTGAAGTACTTGACCTGGAAGGTCATTTTCTTGGTGGCAGTTACTTCAGCTCGTAGAGTCAGTGCGCTTCAGGCCCTGGTAGCCCAGGCCCCTTACACCAAATTTCATCATAACAGAGTAGTCCTCCGCACTCACCCTAATTTCTTGCCAAAGGTTGTGTCGGAGTTCCATCTGAACCAGTCAATTGTCTTGCCAACATTTTTTCCCCGTCCTCATTCCTGCCCTGCTGAACGTCAACTGCACACATTGGACTGCAAAAGAGCATTGGCTTTTTATCTGGAGCGGACACAGCCCAACAGACAGTCCGCCCAATTGTTTGTTTCTTTTGATCCCAACAGGAGGGGAGTGGCTGTGGGGAAACGCACCATATCCAATTGGCTGGCAGATTGCATTTCCTTCACTTACGCCCAGGCTGGGCTGGCTCTTGAGGGTCATGTCACGGCTCACAATGTCAGAGCCATGGCTACGTCAGTGGCCCACTTGAAGTCAGCCACTATTGAAGAGATCTGCAAAGCTGCGACGTGGTCATCTGTCCACACATTCACATCTCATTACTGCCTGCAGCAGGATACCCGACGCGACAGTCGGTTCGGGCAGTCAGTGCTTCAGAATCTGTTTGGGGTTTAGAATCCAACTCCACCCCCCTAGGCCCATGTTTATTCTGTTCCAGGCTACACTCTCAGTTAGTTGGCTAATTGTTAGGTCAATCTCAGTTACGTCCAGTTGCGAGGCCCAATTGACCATGTTTGTTGTTTTGAGTGAGCCTGGGGGCTAGGGATACCCCATTAGTGAGAACAAGCAGCCTGCTTGTCCTCGGAGAAAGCGAATGCTACATACCTGTAGAAGGTATTCTCTGAGGACAGCAGGCTGATTGTTCTCACAAACCCGCCCGCCTCCCCTTTGGAGTTGTGTCTTCCCTTGTCTTTGTCTTGCTACATATGGGACTGACGAACACGAGCCGGTTCGGACGGGAAGACGGTTACACATGCGCGGTGCGCATCGGCGCGCGAGGACTAGCAAAGGCCTTTGCTAGTGAAGTTTCCGATTGGAGGGGCTGCCGTGGACGTCACCCATCAGTGAGAACAATCAGCCTGCTGTCCTCGGAGAATACCTCGCTTTTTCTTTTTTTAATTGTGTCCTGAATTGTATTTCTCCTATTTGGCTAGCAGGTGGTATTTCTTTGCTGTAAAGCTGTTATAGGGAACTGAATGTTCTTTTCTTTAACACAAGCAGTAAGCAAGCAGCAGTATACTTTCAAATCTTGTCTGGGCTCTGATTGGCCCAGGAGCTCTTTTCCTTTAGAGTGTTCTGATTTTGCCTTCAGTCTTGGCCTGGAAGAAGAGGGAGATAGATCTCTTTGCTAAGGCTCTGTGAGCAATTATATGTTCTGATCTTTCAAGGTACTGTTTAGACAGTATATAGATGTTTAGTTAGTGTTATAATTGATCCATATTTCAGTTACCTGTTGTTTGCCATTTGCACATTTTCTGTTCACTGTTCCAAGTTCTGAGAATAAACACAGTTGTTTGTTCATTCTGCTTGTCTGGACTGAGAAAGAATCCTAGTGGTTTGTGAGTTGGGGCTGTGAGTGCTTTCTGGGAACTGTGGGACCACTAGGAGAATGGCCCCAGTATTCTAGAAATCAGTGAGGATAAATTGAGCGTGTGAGAATCACCCAGAGGCGGTTGAGACACAGTCAGTGGGAGGAGTGTGCTAGTGTAGAGCACAAGCGGCAGTTGCAGGTGGATCTGAGCTGTGTTGGGGATAGACCCTCTTAGTGGCCTCAGGGTACCCCGGACGGGTGGCTAGGTGTTTCGTCACAATACTTATGAGCAAAGCTTTTTTTGGTCTTATTAACAAACAAATACCTGATGCCGAATGATGCTGGAACTTTGTAGAATTGAATGTATCTAATACTACTCAGACTCTACTCTGTGTGTATGGCCCTAATTCTGACAATCCCACCTTTTTTCAAAATATTACTTCTGAAATCCTGAAATTCGGCTCCACTAATTGTCAGACTGTGAGCCCTTGTGCCTTGATTCCACACCTTAGCTGAGTCCAACTCCGGTGTCGGAAGGTGGCCGGACCACCCCGAATCTTCGCCTGGGAAGGCCACCGTTCCCTGGAAGTTGAGCCTCCAGGTGCGGGCGGTCTACAGGGCTTCTTTCCTGGGCGACACGGGTGGAAAACGGATACCCAGAAGGAGGTAGTCAGGATCTGGTCCGTGGTCAGGGCAGGCAGCAAAAAAGCAATGATCAGGATCCGGTCCGAGGTCAGGGCAGGCAGCAAACAACCTATGGTCAAAATTCGGTCCGAGGTCAGGGCAGGCAGCAAACAGGCAGTGGTCAGGGTTCGGTCCGAGGGCAGGCAGCAAACACGCAGTGACCAGGTCTGGTCCATGGTCCAGGTAGGCGACAAGCAAACAACAGAATCCAAAACAGGCAAAGGTCAAAAATCAGGAACAAAGCCAGACGGTCCAACTGCACTGCAACTACCCAGGAACTGAATAGAAGCCGAAACACAGGATGACTGAAGGCAAAGCTTTAAATAGTAAGGCAATCCGAGTCAACCACTCTCAGCTGAATCCAAAATGGCTGCCCCCCACAGGCGATCTCTAAGGACCAAATATGGGCTTCCTTCCTGTCCTAGTTACTCCAAGATGGTCTCCTAGGATATGATCTATCCAAGATGGCTGTACCCCTTGAGCTATCCAAGATGGCTACGACTCTTGAGCTATCCAAGATGGCTGCGGCCAATGAGCCAACCAAGATGACGGTTGCCAGAAATAGGAAACAGAAACAGACCCTCCTAAGACTGATCCTCGCCCCTTTCGGACGGAACTGAGGGAAGGCTTAGCCGGGAGGAGCGTCGAACAGGTGAGGGACGTGACACTAATCTTGTTGTATGGGGTGACTTTAATTTGGTTCAAGATTACACTTTAGATAGGCACTCTAAATGTCCTATGAGACAGTCAAAATCAGCTGTCATTCTTGAAAATATGAAAACCTGTTGACCTTGTAGACCCTTGGAGAATTATGCACCCCATATTAAGAGTTTACTTTTTTCTCCCCGCCACACCCTGGAGGGTGTGGATGGCATGAGGAAAGATATAGTGAACCTTGAAGAATGATCCAATAATTAGTAACTAAGATTTAATGCCAAGAAATGCAGGGTTATGCACTTGGGTTACAAGAATCCAAGGGAACGGTACCATATAGGAGGTGAAGTGCTTATGTGTGTTAAAGAAGAGCCAGACGTGGAAGTGATGGTGTCTGGTGACCTTAAGGTGGCCAACAGATAGAAGAGGCAGCGGTCAAAGCCAGAAGTATGCTTGGGTGCATAAGGAGAGCATACTTGTTCTCGGGAGGATCACCTATTACACTGATTGTCATCCAGTCTTCAAGTCCCATTCTCCATCTGCTAGTAAGGAGATATAACCTATAGATCTGAACAGCTTTAGCTGGACTCAAGGAAATTAATAGGTAAGATAAAATTAACAATTTAGGTGCACTGAATTTATAAAAAAAAAAAAATCCTTATCCTCTTATCCAGACCATTCCCTACGAGTGGGTAATATGCACTCCTACCAGCAGAGGGAGACTGAGAATTATTGAACAGTGCTCCTGTATATGGGACTGTGCAACCCTGACCTGCTCAGTATTTCTCAGTCTCCCAGCAGAGGTAGGTGCTGTGCAACCGTGCTCCATATGTTTGGTTGGTGTGCTGGTTTTGGCCCCTTGATTTTAGTTAGGTTTAAAGGTTCCCTTTAGGGATCTTGCTTAGTGGTTTAGTAAATGGGGAAAAAAAAGGAACAAAAAGAAACCTCCTTGGGAGAGAAATAGCTGCATTGGACTCAGGCTCTTGGCCCCAGCGCCTCTTTTGGGGGGTGCACACTCCGATGCGTGTCCCTCCCCCCCCCCCACTCCCCTTTGCCATTAGCAGTGCGCCTCGGCCTTCTCCCCCCTTCCCTGGGAGAAGTTCCTTCGGGCAAGGCCCCTTGTGGGAACAGAGCACTGTTCTCTTCCCCACCCCCACCCCCCCCCAAAAATTATATATGTATATATATGTGTATATATAACATAGGAAACGCCTGGGGGGCAGTGGGCGCTTTGGTTTCTTGGCGCCAGTTTTTGGTGCCTTCGCTTTTGCAGCTGCAATCTTGAAAAATAAAAAAATAAGGAAGCCAGAACCAAGGCAATCTAGGAGGATTGCAGGGAGTTTGGTGGTGTGATGCTATTCCTGGTTCCTGCGAGGGTGGCTTTTCTTCCTGCCCTTCCTCCGATGGTGGCACAGTCTGAAAAGCCGCACTGTTACGTGGCCTGTTCAGCACACCGTGTTGTCTCCCATAGCACCGGCTTGTGCAGGGTTTGCGAGAAGATGAGGCCCGGTTCTGGTGAGGAGCATGATTTGATTATTCCGATGGCAGTAGTTGCAACTACGATTCCTGGGCCAATGGGTGAAGGGTCGGAGTTGCAGAGCACTCCTTCCCATGGCGCGATGGATGCGGTTTTGGCGGGAACGTCTGCCATGTTGCTTCCTCCGTCACCGGTCCCTTTCTTCTCTGAGGAGCTGCTGGTGATGTCACGGCAGGACTCCTCAGGGGCTTCAGCAGCTCCGTTTTTGCCAGAATTTGTGTTGCTATTCCATCAGGCTTATTGCCTGAAGAGAGGAATTTCTTCTAATGTTGCAGCGGGTTCTCTGGCCCCTCCTCCATGGGATGGGCCCTTGGGGTCTCCAGTTGAGACACCCAGGTCCAAGAGGCTGCGTCTGGCTGGTGTGGAGGATCTGGGGGAGGCTCTCTCCCTTGGTTCAGACCCTCCGGTAGATGCAGAGGTGGAGGGGGGAGAGTTTTGGGACGTAGGATCCCTGGATGAACTCAGAGGCTCCCTTAGGTAAGTATCCTTTGGTAGTATGCATTTTTAGAAGGCAAGGGCTGCCCTCCCTGTTGGCGGAGGTACTTCAGACGCTTAAATTGTCAGAAGATCCCCCTCAGGTGTCCCAGAAAGGGGACCCGCTTCTTAAGGGGGTTTGTAGACCTCAACAAACCTTTCCTTATGAGGATTTGAAGGAACTGGCGGAGGCAGAATGGCTAGTTCCCAATTCGCATTTACGAATTGGTCGTGCTATGGCTTGCCTTTATCAGCTCCCTCAGGCAGATCTGGAGACCTTTCCGGGTCCTCAAGGTGGTCGCGCTGGTTACAGCAGTCACCAAGAAGTCAGCTATCCCTCTTGAGGGTGGGGCGTTTCTGAAGGACCCGTAGGATCACGGGTTGGAGGCTTTGTTGAAGTGCTCCTTCGAGGTTTCTGCCTTGGCCTTGCAGGTGGCCATCTGCATGAGCTATGTGACTCGGGCCTGTTTTCGTTGGGCTGAGCATCTCCCTGATGTTCTGGCAGACTCCTCTTCTCATTCGGTGGCTGATGTCATTAATCTTGAGATGGGCACTGCTTTTTTCCTGATGCCAAGTATGACTTGGTTCGGGCCTCTGCGAGGAATCTGGTACTGGTAGTGTCGGAACGCCGCTTCTTGTGGCTCTGTCACTGGGCGGCGAATGTAGCATCCAAAGTACGTCTGAGTCAGCTTCCTTTCCCGGGTAAGCTTCTTTTTGGCGATTGAGTTGGAGAAACTTGTCAAGAGTCTGGGCGAGTCCAAAGGGGCTCGGCTTCCGTGGATAGGTCCCGCTTGGCTTCACGGTCTGCGGCCCGAGGGCACCTCAGGTAGGCTTGCAGATACAGGCCAGGTAGAGGTGCTAGTTCTCAACGTGCTCTGTTCTGGTATAGAGGTCACTACTTTCAGCCCTTTTGGGATACCCATAGAGGAGGTTGCGACGGAGGCACTGGGGTATCCAGCAGTGCCAGAATCTCCCAATGAAGGGGCAGGGGCCCAGTCTCCGGTTCTGACCATAGGAGACAGGCTTCAGCTCTTTTGGTGGAGCTGGGTCCAGGTAACTTCAGACCAGTGGGTCTTAGATATAGTTAGGTACAAGTATGCCCTGGAGTTTCACCATCCGCTTCCAGATGCCTTTCTCGTTTCTCCTTGCAAAGTCACCGCTCAAGGCCAGGGTTGTGCGTCAGACCCTGGATCGTCTTCTGGCTCTGGTGGCTGTGGTTCCCGTTCCCCCAGGCGAGAGAGGTTCTGGCAGATATTCCATTTACTTTGTCATGCCCAAGAAGGAGGGCTCCTGATGTCCGATTCTGGACCTAAAAAGGGTGAATCGGGCTTTTTGGGTGTTTCCCTTCCACATGGAGACTCTCAAGTTGGTTATCATGGCAGTTCAGCTGGGGGAGTTTCTCACGTCCTTAGATCTTACGGAGGCGTACCTTCACATTCCTATTCTTCCGCACCATCTGAAGTTTCTTCGCTTTGCAGCCCTGGGAGATTACTTCCAGTTTCGTGCAATGCCCTTTGGGCTTGCTAGAGTGCCATGGACCTTCTCCAAGGTGATGGTGGTGGTAGTGGCTCAGTTGCTTCAGGAGGGGATCTTGGTGCATCCCTACCTGGACGATTGGTTAATCAGGACAAAGTCGGCAGAGGAAAGCCGGAGAGCCTCAGGTTGAGTAGTTCTCCTTCTCCAGCAGTTGGGATAGATTATCATTGCATTCAAGAGCTCGCTGGTTCCCTCTCAGTCCTTGGAATTCCTTGGAGTGTGTTTCAGTACACGCGAGGGCTTGGTGCACCTTCCGGCAGTGGGCATCCTGAAAACCCAGTCCCAGGTGCGTCGGTTGCTGGCAGACCAGGCTCTTGTCAGCGTGGGATATTTTTCAGGTGCTGGGGTCTATGGCATTGTCCATCAAGGTGGTGCCATGGGCACAGGCACATATGAAGCCTCTTCAGGCGGCCCTCCTGGCTCGCTGGTCCCTTCAGGTAGACTTACACTCATTCACAGCCTCTCTCCGTCGTCCAGTGCGGCTCAGCCTTCAGTGGTGGCTGGATTGTCATCATCTGAGCAGGGGCATGCCCCTCAACACTCCAGACTGGGTGTTTGTAACAACGGATGCCAGCCTGCCTGGGTGGGGAGCCCATTGTCAGGGACAAGTTGCTCAGGGCTCCTGGTCGGCAGAGGAGTCTCACTGGTCCATTAATCGTCTGGAAAACGGGGCAATTCATCTTTCTCTGTTGCATTTTCAGCCGATGCCCCTATTTTGCGATGTCAAAATTCTCTCCAACAATGTGACAGCAGTTGCTTATGTCAGTCGTCTGGGGGGACGAAAAGCTTTCTTAGCGCAGGAGGCAGCGTTGATCATGGCCTGGGCGGAACAGAATGTCCGGCTTCTCTCGGCAGCACACGTTGCGGGAGCATCCAACCTACAGGCGGATTATCTAAGTCGGCATCATCTGGATCCAGGGGAGTGGGCGTTAGCCCCGTTCTCCTTTCAGCTCATTGTCGATCGGTGGGGCACCCCAGTAATGGATCTGGTGGCCATGGAAGAGAATGCCAAGGCTCCGCGGTTTTTCAGCTGCAGAAGGGAGTCATCGGAGGGTCTCGATGTGTTGGCACAGCCCTGGCCTCATGGAGTTCTCCTGTTTGTGTTTCCTCCGTGGCCGCTCATTGGTTGGATTCTTCAGCATATCCAGGGTCTTGTCAGTCATGTGATTCTGGTGGTTCTTGATTGGTCGTGTCGACCGTTGCATGTGGGTCTCTTGTGATTGCAGGTGGACACTACACTTCCTCTTCCCTCGGAGGAGGGTCTGTTGGTTCAGGGACCCGTCCGGATGCCAAATAAACAGCTCCAGCCAGAATTGACTATTGGTCGCGGTGCTCATTGGGTGAGATGGAGAAAAGCCCTCAGAAACCACTGGTATAATACTGGTGGTTTAGTGCGTGGTTATGCAATGTTTATAGAATAACTCACGCAGCAGTTCTATCATTGGGCAAAAAACTCCACTGGCCCGGGCTAAATTTTTAAGCCTCAAGGTTCTACACACAGTTTTAGCAAATATATTGTTTATATGCTAATGTTCAACAACACAGGATAGTGAGTAGCACTTAGCTTATGATTTCTAGTGGTCCTAATGGTCACCCTTGACGTGTGTTCTTTATACACGTCCATACCACAGGAAGAAGCTTTACACACAATTAAACAAGTATTGGACAGCAGACCCAGACCACATCAAATACCCACTGACTTCCTCTTGACGCTTGCCAGAACAGCAATGAAAGAGAATTATTTTATGTTCCTTGACAAACTTTACCTACAAACCAGTGGAGTAGCGATGGGGGCAACATTTGCCCCCTCGATTTGCCAATCTGTACATGTCTCAGTTCGAATCGACATGGATCACACAATCTCCATTTAAAGAGATCATTTTGCATTGGTGGAGATATATAGATGATATCTTCATGATTTGGGCAGGTTCAACAGCAGACCTTCAGAGATTCATGAATTGGCTTAATAGCTGCAATCAAGACACTCAATTCACCGAGCAGCATTCGTCCAAATGTATCCACTACTTAGATGTGGAAGGCAACAATACCATTGATGGTTTTGTCACGAAAGTATTCAAGAAGATTACGGACAGAAATACCTTCCTACATAATTCCAGCTGCCATCCCTCACATCTCAAAAACAGTCTCCCTTTCTCACAGATGCTGAGGTTGAGACGCATCTGCACCGATTTTGCCACTTTTAAAAATCAAGCTCATGATTTGATGGCAAACCTCTTGGACAGAGGTTATTCGAAGTCTGTCCTAAAGCATGCGTACCGGAGAGCAAAATACAATGACAGGCAGTTATTGCTGTCCAAGTCCATGAAACACAAAGTAGAAGACAATACATTTACTATGGTCATGCAATACAATGAACACAGCCTTTACCTTGCCAACATGATCAAGAACAGATGGGACATTATGAGATCCACACATACATTTGAAAATACTGATCTTCGTATAGCATTTGCTAGGACTAATAATATCAAAGAAATAATCAGTCCAGCAGATATTAAATCCCACACCGATAAACCAAAAATATTAGGACACTTCAAATGCGGTCATTGTCAAATTTGCAATTTCACCAAACAAATCAAACAATTTGTAAATCCCCAAACCAACATGGTATACAAGCTAGCACATTTCTCCAATTGCTCTTCTGACCATGTGATATATTCTCTAAGCTGCCCCTGCAGTAAAACATACATCGGGATGACAACGAGACCCTTGAAAGTCAGAATCCTAGAACACAGATCAAATATTCGGAGGTCGGCAGTAAAAGAGCCTGTTGTGGAACACTGTGTCACTCAAAAACACAAATTTGAAGACCTGCAATGTTCTGTCATCGATTGGATAGCGCCGTCCAATAGGGGTGGCGATCGCAAACTTAAACTAGCAAGGAGGGAAGCCAGGTGGATCTTTGAATTGGATACTTTAGCACCCAATGGGCTGAACAGCTCCATTGATTGGTTCAATTTTTACTGATGCTTATTACGTCATATTCACGCAAGTACATCTATCAGCTGTTTGTACGTTAACGCCGAGGCGCCATTTTCAATTTCATGCCTCCAGCTCAAGTACGTCTGTCCGTGGGGTGACTTCCTGAAGGTGTGTTTACCAAAAGATTTCTCACACAATTACAGGCATCTAATATATATCTTGTCTGTTTCAGATTCTCAACACCACAAGAGAGCACTCCGTTCCTGACGAAGCCATGTTTCTAGGTGAAACGGTGGTCCCCGTTGAACGGATATAGAAGAATGCCCAATAGAAATCATAAGCTAAGTGCTACTCACTATCCTGTGTTGTTGAACATTAGCATATAAACAATATATTTGCTAAAACTGTGTGTAGAACCTTGAGGCTTAAAAATTTAGCCCGGGCCAGTGGAGTTTTTTGCCCAATGATAGAACTGCTGCGTGAGTTATTCTATAAACATTGCATAACCACGCACTAAACCACCAGTATTATACCAGTGGTTTCTGAGGGCTTTTCTCCATCTCACCCAATGAGCACCGCGACCAATAGTCAATTCTGGCTGGAGCTGTTTATTTGGTATTCGGTTACGTATTTTGCCCCAGCCACGCTGCATTTGCCCTGTGTAGTTACCCATCCGGATGCCCAACATGGCTCAATTTTTGCTTACGGCTTTGCTGTTGAGCGGGCACGATTGTTGAAGAAGGGCTACTCGGTTGCGGTGGTGCATACCCTTCTGAGTTTCAGGAGGTGGTCCACTTGCTTGGCTTATGTTCGGGTTTGGCGTGTTTTTGAGGCTTTGTGCGAAAAGCGGAAGGTGCAACCATTGAGGGCCTCCGTTGGTCATGTACTAGAATTTTTATAGGGAGGTCTGGAGAAAGGATTGTCGCTGTCCTCCCTTCGGGTTCAGTTGGCGGCGCTCGTGTGTTTTCGGGGTCCGCTTCAGGGGAAATCACTAGCCCTTCATCTGGATGTCTCATTTTTTTTTCCAGGGGGGTTAAGTGATTGCGACCTCCCGTGCGCCCGGTGGTCCCTTCCTGGGACTTGAATTTGGTGCTGTTGGCTTTGGTTCAAGCCCCGTTTGAGCCCTTAGGGCAGGCTACGCTTAAGGATCTTATGCTTAAGGTGGTCTTTTTGGTGGCTATCACTTTGGCGCAGCATATTTCCGAATTGTGGGCTCTGTCCTGTCGTAAGCCATTTTTGGTCCTTACCGAGGAGAAGGTGTTATGGGCGGTTCCTTCCTTTCTTCCTGAGGTGATTTCTCCATTTCATGTCAACCAGTCTATTTCTTTGCCTTCCTTCCTCCTCCCCTCAGTTGTATAAGTTTGATGTCCGTCGGGCGTTGTGGTGCTTTTTGTGTCGGACAGCGGACTTTCAGTAGTCCGACCGCCTCTGGGTATTGTTCGGGGGACCTCGAAAAGGGGAGGTGGCTCCCAAATCTTCCATTGTGCGTTGGATCAAGGCAATTTCTTCCGCGTACGTGCTGTCGGGGAAACAGATGCCTGCGGTTCTTTGGGTGCATTCTACGCATGCGCAGGCTTCTTCCTGGGCAGAACACTCTCATTCCGCCACAGGACATTTGTAAGGCTGCGACTTGGTCCTCACTGCATTCTTTCTTCAAGCATTACAGGTTGGATGTGCAGGCACGACGGGATGCTTCCTTTCGGGCGTCTCTTCCTCCAGGGGCTTTCTCACCCTCGGTGAGTACTGCTTTGGTACTTACCACTCGTAGGGAATGGTCTGGAGAAGAAGATAAGGAAGAAGAAATTAGGTCTTACTTGTTAACTTGCTTTTCTTGAGTCTCTCCAGACCATTCCCGAGCCCACCCAGGAACAGTGGGATAGTTGAGATTTCTTCTGTCTGGGATTGCAACTGCACCTGTGTTGTTTTATTAAAGTTTGTTCCAGTTATTCTTTTTGGTGCTCTTTTTTTTCTGGGGAGTTCCTTCTGGGAGCTCAATTTCTGGTGGTGTTTTAAGTGTTTTATTCCTTGTGGTTGAAGTTTTTTTTTTTTTTTAAGGTGTTGCTTGGCTATTCAAACTACTGAGCAGGTCAGGTTGCACAGTCCCTTATACAGGAGCGCTGTTCAATAATTCTCGGTCTCCCTCTGCTGGTAGGAGTGCATATTACTTGTAGGGAATGGTATGGAGA
Source organism: Microcaecilia unicolor (assembly GCF_901765095.1). Classification (NCBI taxonomy): domain Eukaryota; kingdom Metazoa; phylum Chordata; class Amphibia; order Gymnophiona; family Siphonopidae; genus Microcaecilia; species Microcaecilia unicolor. The sequence goes on from NC_044033.1 coordinate 412,686,169, forward strand.
GACTCAAGGAAAGCAAATTAGCAGGTAAGATCTAATTTCTCCTTAAATATTCTAGAACCACGAGAAACGTGTGCCTATTGTTTATTTTACATTGAGAGACTTGTCGGTGGAGCCCAAATGTTCAGAACAAAACATTCTCACCCAGTTGCATGCTGAATTTATAGCAGTCATCAATGTGAAATTACCCTTTTCTAATGAAAAGCTTCATTTTTTTTGTAGCAAACTGCAGTGCAAAAATAATTTTTGCTATTCTAAATGTTATTTTTTTTTCATCAGTGCCAGCACATCAGAGGAAGAGACAGAACACTTTGTTTGATACTCACAGGTCTCCTGCAAGAAGAAGTCATATCAGGTAAGGTTAAAGCATAATATACTTTTTATATTTTGTTTTTAAAGGTTTGTCTTGTTTTAGAAAGGTTGAAAGTACTCCTTTATAATGAACATAAGAACATACGCTTGCCATACTGGGACAGACCAAAGGTCCATCAAGCCCAGTACCTTGTTTAAAACAGTGGTCAATCCAGGTCACAAGTATCTGGCAAGATCCCAGAACAGTAAAACAGATTTTAAACTGCTTATCCTAGAAATAAGCAGTGGATTTTTCCAAGTCCATCTGAATAATGGCTTATGGACTTTAGGAAATTATCCAAACCTTTTTTAAACCCTGCTAAACTTAACTGCTTTTACCACATTCACTGGCTACGGATTCCAGAATTTAATTACACATTCAGTGAAGAAGAAATTTTCTCTGGTTTGTTTTAAATTTACGACTTCACATCTACCTGTTCCATTCCACTCAGTATTTTATAGACCTCTATCATATCTCCTCTCAGCCGTCTTTCTTCTCTAAGCTGAAGAACCCAGAGGTTTGCTGTTGACAAAGCCCTGGGTCAAACCTCATATATCATGGAATCTCAACTTCATTCTCATACAGTTGATGAAAGCTCCTTTTGAGCCACTTGATTTCTGTCTTCTGAAGTATCTGACCTGGTGGCAGTCACTTCAGCTGACAGAGTCAGTAAGTTTTGGGCCCTAATAGCTGATCTGCCTTACACAAGATTTCATCACAACAGAGTAGTTCTTCACATGCACCCTACGTTCCTTTCTAAGGTGGTGTCTGGGTTCCATATTAACTGGTCAGTCGTTTTGCCAACATTTTTCCCTAAGCCTCATGCTCATCCTGGTGAAAGCGCACTGCTTACCTTAGACTGCAAGCGAGGCTTAGCCTTTTATCTGAAGCAGACTAGAGCCCATAGACAGTCCACCCAGCTTTTTGTTTCTTTTGATCCAAATAGGATAGGGGTAGCTATCGGCAAGTTCATACTTTCCAATTGGCTACCAGATTGTATCTCCTTCATTTATGCCCAGGTTGGGCTGACTCTTGAGAGTCATGTCAGACCCATGGCTACATCAATAATCCACTTGAGATCAGCCTCCATCAATGAGATATGCGAGGCTGTGACATGGTCTTTAGTCCACACATTGACATCACACTACTGTCTTGAGCAGAATTCCTGATGTGACAGTCGGTTTGGTGACATTCCTGCAGAATTTGTTGTTTAGAATCCCACCCTCCTAGACCGTTTTGTTCTATTCCAGGCTGCACCTTCACAACCAGTTTGTATTTAATATCAGGTTAATTGACTTCAAGACCTCAATGTTTTGAGACCCGATTGTCCTTGCATTGTTGTTTTTGGTGAGCCTGTTAGCTAGGGATTGGTGAGAATACAACTGGTCTGCTTGTCCTTGGAGAAAGCAAAGTTACTCACCTGTAGCAGGTGTTCTCAGAGGTCACTAGGCCAAGTATTCACATAACTCTCCCACCTTCCCTAGGAGCTGTCTTTCTCAGTGATATCATCTGACTGATGGCCCTGTGGTTGTGTGGTAGGATGCTGCTAGAACTTTCTTTAGTTATTGCATACTAGGTAGCATCCGCACCATGCTCTGTCAGATGACATCACCCACATGTGAGAATTCTTGGCTTGCTTACTTTTGAGAGCCTCTGTTACAGGTGAATAACTTCACTATATTGCATAATACCAGCTAATAATGTGAAATTTAAGCTTGCAGATGTCCATTTTCTATAGGAGTCTGAGGAGAGATTTGAACTTGCAACTTTTAATCAACTTGCTGTTTTTGGCCCATGCAGGGACAAACGTTCCTGTTCATTTCCAGTTACCAAAGAATTTTTCTGACTCGTATTGTGATATAAATGCATCTCTTGCAAGAAAAACAATACTGGCTTGTTCATTTTTAAACATAATTCAAAATATTTTTCATTTTCACCGGGTTATTCATTCATTGATGCTTAATGATGACATCTTAAACAACATGATTGAAATAGCCAATACATTGTTCTGTTTGTTCCCTTTATCTTTTATGTATAAATCATTTTTATTAATGAACCATACAACCGCATTGTTACAATGTCATCATGTTTCTTCTGTTGACAATTCTTCCTTCCCCTAACCAGACCCTTAACACATCCTACTTCCCCTACCTCCCCCCCAACCCTCCTCCCCGTTCCCTCCCTTCTTTCTCCCAAATTACAATCATCATGGCCTTGAGGACCTGGGCTTACCGGTTCAGGATGCGGCTCCGCACCACCGGTGTCAAAGTGGCCCAGAACCGCTCCCAAACATACTGGAATCTAACTCCTCTATCCGAAGTTATGGCTTTTATACCCAAACGCTCCAGTCAACAATGTTATCATCTGCGCTCGCCAAAGCAATGAAGACACCATCGTCGAGTCCAACCAGCAGATGAGAATTACCTTCTTCCCCATCAGAACAGCCCGTTTTAGAAAAACAGGCCTGGAGCTCGTGGCTTTGCCATTTGGAAACTGTCAAATAATATTAATGGTGCTGGGTGACTCTGCATGACCACATAGTTGATATCTGGACAAACACCTGGAGCCAGAAATCAGCGACTATGGGGGAGGGCCAAAACATATGCCCCAACGTTGCCCGAGATCCTCCACATTTAGCACAATTATCAGAGTTCCTGAGTGCTGCCCTATATGCCCATGTAGGTGCTCTATATAAGCGTTATATAAATTTAAATTGTAGCTCCCATATTTGTACATCCTGCGCCCATGATTGCTCAGCCAATAGGCAGGTATTCAGCTGTGTCCCAGTCACTTCCACCTCCAAATCTCTAGACTAACTGGATGCAAAAAGATCATAGTTAAGGTCCTCTGTAGTCTTTCTCAGGAATCTATAATGAAACTTCAAAGGTACATGAGACTGAGCATCCAATGTAAAGGGCTCTTGAAGAGTCTCTTGCACATCTTCGCCGAGATTTTCCTAGCCTAGGCTCCACACATAATGATTTAGTTGCATATATGCAAAGATGTCCGTCTGTGGCAAACCATACTTTTCTCTTAAGTCAACAAACGTGCAGTTGTCCGTCCTCTGTTAACATAGGATACAAGTAGCTCAGTCCTTTAGTGCGCCAACACGCGAACACTATCGAATCAGTGCCCGGTGGGAAATCCGAGTTGTGGTGCAAGGCCAAGTAAGACGTACTAACTGCAGAGAAATGTTGACGTTTACAAAGCCACCTCCAAGTTGCCCGCACCGTCCTGAGGAACTGGGAGGTTCCCAGTGCCCTGGGGCTACGTTTTAGAATTGTGTGAATCTGCGAACTGAAATGAGTAGGTCCCAGACTTGCAAGTTCTAGTGTTGCTGAAAAATCGCTTGTTCCTCTGTACCAGTCATTGATGTGTCACATAGCGCAAGCAACAGACAGATATCGCACATTCAGCAAGCCCAGACCTCCATGTGACCTTGGCTTCTGAAGAACAGCAATTGATATTCTGGGCCGTCTAGCCCACCACAAAAAAAACTGCACTGCTCTGGTTAGAGCTTGTTCATCTGTAGCTCGCAAAAACAAAGGGAGCATCTGAAAAAGATAAATCCATCTTGGGGCGAGCATCATATTAAATACATTTATTCTGCCAAGCAGTGATAGGGGGTACGCCGCCCAGAGATGTAATAGACCAATTGTGCCCTGCAAAAGCGGGGCCACATTACATGCATACAACGGTTTTAGATTCTTAGGTATCCAAGCGCCCAAGTACTTAATGCCCCCCCCCCCCCCCCATCCAAGACACCCAGAATCTCCCACCCCAGTCGCACTCTTCCCCACTGGGAGCACCTGTGACTTCCTCATGTTCCGTTTGAACCCAGATACTTGCCCGTATACTTGGAGTTCCTTTAAAAGAGATTCCAGGGATGACTGCGTTGTCAGAGTTAACAACAAATCATCTGCGTAAGCTAATACTTTTAAAGTCGCCCTCTGAACAATCACACCAGCCACCTCATCTGAGCCACACAGCATACACAACAGAGGTTCTAAGGTAAGTATAAATAGAAGTGGGGACAGCAGACACCCCTGTCGGGTCCCCTTTTCTATTGGAAAATGGGCCGAGCCTACCCCCATTGACCAGCACCGATGCTCTCATGTCTGCATATAGGCTCTCTACTGCCCCCATAAACCATCCCACAATTCCCACATGGCGCAACGAAATAGGAAAGGCCATGTCACCTGGTCAAAACTCTCTCCGCATCTAAGCTGGTTACTATCATAGGTATACCATGATGTGTACTATGTGACATAGCTGCTAATAACTTTCTCACATTGAGCACCAAATGGCACCATTTCACAAATCCCACTTGGTCTTCTGCTATAATTGTTTGTAGGGCCCCTGCCAACCTATCAGCTAACATTTTTGATAATAACTTCACATCTACATTTATCAAGGAAAATCTACATTTATCAAGGAAATGGGCACGTATGCTTCCGGCTGAGTAAGGTCACGCCCTGACTTCGGTATCAAGGTTATAAGTGCCGTGTTCATGTGTGGGGGAAAGGATCCCCTCTCTATCACAGAATCAAAATAGTCCAATAGTGGCCCTATCAGTTGTATTTGCATCATCTTATAAAACTCGCCTGAGTAGCCGTCTGGGCCCGGAGCCGAATACAGTTTGCACATTGCCCCTTGCAACTCTTTTGTTGTCAATGGTGTATTTAGCCGAGTTATTGCCTCTTCCTGGAGGGTGGGCATACCTGATCTACGCAAGTAATTTTGAATATCTACCTTAAGGGTTGAGGTCTGCGGTTCTTATAGAAATCTTCAAAGTGCTTCTGAAATATGTTTGCTATATCTCGAGAGTTATTAGTCACCCTCCCATTCCTGCTGTCTTATGCTCGATATGTATTTAGAGGCACCTTTATTCCTTACCAATTTTGCCAATAGCCTTCCTGACCTGTTCCCTTGCATAAAATAGGTAAGTTTCGTGTATAGGAGCCTCTTAGTTGTCCGCTCATGTAACATGCTATTTAATGCTGCCCTAGTAGCCAGCATATTCTCGTATAGCTCTGGTAGATGTGATCTAACATATTTCTGCCGAATCGCCCGCAGCTTCCTTTTTAATTCCACAATTCCCTGAGTGAGTCTTTTATTCCTTGCGCTTATGTATGTGATAATGTCTCTTCTTAGTACCGCCTTCCCTGTTGGCCAGAATAATAAAGGATTATCTGCATGTTGTTGATTATTCAACAGGAGCACTTCCCATTTTTGACACACAAATTTTTAAAAATCCTCATCATGAAAAAGATAGGATGGAAACCTCAGCCCCCAGACTGGAGCATGGTCTGAGATCTCTTCAACTCCCAGTTGAGCCTGCTCTACATTCGGAAAAAAAAACCTTCTTGGACCAGGATGTAATCTGTTCTGGACAACGTGTGATGCGCCCTCGAGGTGTGCATATAGTCCCGTTCTAGTGGATGAAGTACGAAGCACTCTCCAAGCATCAATCTACTGTAAGGACTCCAAAAACTCTCCAAAGTGCTTGCTTTGTGAACCCTGCCCCTGTCTATAGGAGTAGATTGGTCCATAAGGGGATCAAATACTTGATTCATATCTCCCATCACAATTAAGGGGAGACGAGGGAGAGCCTGGCACCTACCAAGCAAAGTGGAGAAAAATTTCCTATCTCCCTTTAACGGGCCATAAACTGTGAGAACTATGAATTCTCTCCCTGTCGCCTGAATGTGTACAGCTAGATACCTCCCCTCACTATCGTGGAATAGGAGTTTAGATTGACATTGTAGTGAACGCCTAATGAGGATCTCCATTCCACACCGACGGCCGGTCGCTGGAGAACAATACACTTCCCCCACCCAACGAACTTTCATCTTCAAATGCTCCAGTTGAGAGAGTCTGGTCTCCATACATACTATATCCGCCCAGTGGCGCTGCAACGCCTGCAGTATCTTAGTGCGCTTTATGGGAGATGTGAACCCCCCCCCCCCCCCCCCCCCCCACACACACACACACACATTCCTGGTTAAGAGGCGCATACTATGCTGTGAGGGCATTGAGGGCATTACGAATTCACCAGTTGGAGTCTAATTACCATAAGAACAATCGTTCCAAACCCCCCGGGGTCCCAGCCCTCACCCCGGGGGATCCACACATTCACAGACACCAGTCGAACATCACTATTACACCGCCACTTCTCTTCGAATACAGCTATCCTCACAGCCCTTGTGTTACTCTTTGACTCCCCCCACTTCCTTTCCTCTAACAGTTCCCATCCCCCTGCCTCCCCCCTCCTCTCTTCTCTTACAACACCCTTAATTCTCCTGCGTCACAACTGTAACGAATGACCTGAGATCACCCTGTGCAAAGGGGTCCCCACTCACCCCCCCTAAATGGTCAAACAAACCAAGTACCATGAAACCTGACCATACCATATTATCTTTCTGTCCCTGTAGTCCACCAACACAATCCGGTGAAACACTTTCTCATCAGCTGCCATATTAGTGTATGCCAAGTATCAGGTTCTTGTTGCTTTCAAATGATCTTTGCCAGCCAAGGCTGCTTCTGCTTGTTCCGGTGATTCAGAGGAGCGCGTTCCTTCCATCGATACTTTCAGAGTTGCCGGGTATTGTAGGGCAAATCTCACTCCTTGTACGACCAAGTTAGAACACAGTGGCAAAAATCTCCGCCTCTTTTACTGGACCGAAGCAGAGTAATCTTGAAAGTTTTCATTTGTTATTCCATCATACATCAGGGAATCTTTTTTTTTTTTTTTTTCTGCCGATAACCTCTCAAAATTTCCAACTTGTGAATATAATTATGAACCTTTATCACTACCATGCGTGGCTTCCGCTTATCTTGGGGCCGGCCCACTCTATGTGCTCTTTCCAGGCACAATGGGCCTTTACTATCCGAAAGTGCCAGCTCTGAGGACAGCCATTGTTTCAACTTGTAATCCCTCAGCAATTGATTCCAGTAGCCCTATTAAGTGAAGGTTACTAAACCTAGATCTGTTCTCTAGATCATCCAACTTCTGAGCTTGGTCCCGCAGTTGCTGAGTAAGTTTCTCTATGGTTTTTGTCATTGCAGGGACTGAATCCTCCAACGCCAACACTCGATTTTCCAGCTCTCCTGCTCTTCTCGTTGTTTCAGCCAACAATGCTTCCAAGCTGGTCATCTGGCCGGAGAGTTGCTGGAACTTAGGTCTGAGTGCTTGTCCTATTGCCTTTGTAATCTGTGTTTAGCTGTTCCTCTGTAAATTCTGCGGGCTCCGGCTGTCCGCCCGCCATCTTCATCTCCGCCACTCGCGCTTTTTCTTTCACTGTTTTCTGGATTTTGCCTGTCTTCTCCATGCTTAAGGTTTGGATATATTTGTCCATGCAGGTTCTTATAGCTATAGTGTTTAAAAAGTTGCTCTTACTAGGTCTCAATCGGCTTAATTCTTAAGTAGAGCGGGCAGTGCCCCCGGAGAGGAGAAACGTGCGTCGTCTTCCCCTCACTGCATCACGTGATCTCTCCCCTTTATCTTTTATATTTAGCAGCTTTTCAATACCAGGCCTTCAGTATAGTTATAAAACAAGAAACCTAAATAGTGCTGCAAAATTGAACATTGCACAAACATTGGTAGAATAGAACAACAAGGGGCCTGGAGACTGGCTCAGAAGGCTTCAGAGCTTTCTGTGCGAATATTAATTGAATTCAGGACTTAAAATTAACACATTTTTTGCCTTCCTCCTGGTTCTCGCAAGCCAATTTGCTATCTGAAACTTAAAGTATACCATGTAGATCCATCATACAAGAATCACTCCTCGCTTTCAATCCCAATCACAATTTCTATTCACACCCACATTCTGGTCCACTGATCATTCAACCTATCCTCACAATAATTTGCAATATTGAATGAAGGTGCCTCTCATGTCTCAAAGATTTGTCCAAAATAGAAAGGAAAACTAAGCTAAAGTTAACCTTAAAGTACTGTTTAAGTACCAACACAGAAGAAGATAAACTTTCAATGGCAGAATCAATCTTCCTTCATAAGTTCATAGTCCACTCGTAAGTAAATGTATAATTTAGTTATGCTGTGGAGCTGTTGCATCATCTACTATACTGCAGCCACTTGGGCAAACGTACAGTTAATCTGTCATTTTCTGTTCACTACTGCTTTTCTTCAGGGTCCAGAAAGAGTCTGGGTTTATTAAGTCACCTTTGGCCTTCGGGTGCAACAAACTACACTGCATTCCCATTGATATTAATTGCAGACGCTGCCGCAAGAAACGCTTCTTGCTTCATGACAGTGACTTTACCAGATCAGGTTCTATCAATAGTTTGAGTGGAGATTTTATTCTAGTTCCTACACTATTGCCAAGGCTTGTGGATAACAAAACAATTTTGCCTCTGTGGCTCATGGATATGTGGCATATAGAAGAGGCTTAGATTAAGTGCACCCATTGAACTCCATCAGAAAATGGCAGGCAAATTATAGTCTCAGTAACTTTGCTAGTAGGCTTTGTAAAATGAGGATACATTATAACTAAGCCCCAAATTCTGTTGTTACATTGGTTGCAGTTTGTCTAGATATTGATGTAATTGGATATGAACTGTTTGCTGTCTTGTTTTGCTTCTAGTTTTGTTTTGAAGCTCATTAATTCTTTTCTGAGAAATTATCGTCTTCAGATTTAGACCATCCATCCCTTATTTAATTTAGAGTTGTGCTGGATTTCAAAAATTTGTTTCAAGCTTTGCATCTCCAAAGCACAAAGGAGAGGGAGTCCAAAAGCACAAAAGTGAAAGCGAGTAGCCAAAAAAGCACAAGGAGCCTTCATGAGTGGGGGCGTCACAACTACACTTAATTAGACCTAACACAGTCCATGTTTCGGTGAAACTGCCTGCATTAGGGTTCTAGACAGATAAACATGAAAAGTAAGCACAAATTTACAGGAAAATTTGGATTCAAACAAAATCATTAAAAACAATAATAATCATAATTTAATATAGACCAGCAATATGCAAATAAACATACAAACTAATGAACAAATTATAAATGAACATAACTGTTAAATTCAAGCAGATGAATTAAAACTGAAGTGTATGGATTGGATGAAGACATATAAATGAAACCAAGGATAATGCTAATAAATTGAATGAAAAAAACAAGTAGAAGCTACATGTAACTCATACCTAGTTGCAGTGTCGGAATCCAATCATCCAATGAGAAAAATGGTGTAAACCCCCCCCCCCCCCCCCAGAATCCGATTGAGATATGGAGAAAACAGAGGTGAATTCAAAAATATGCTGCTTAAGATGCTAGCTTAAAAAATAGTGGTATAGGTGTGCAAAGCTTAATGTTATGTCTGTCACTAGCTCCTGGATCATGAGCCCTTGAGCCCAGGCCAAAAACAGGAAGAGAATCTAGGGAAGGCCTGGGGTGGACCGAACCACCACTAACACCGTAACAGACTATAGGGTACTCACCCCGGACTCCAGACTCCCGAGAAGAGGTGCAGAACCCCTCAAAGGATAGGGAACTTCAGGACACGTAGGGCCTGCACTCAACGACCAGACTGCCCCCAGCTACCGGATGCGGAGCCACAGGAACGGCTGGCCCCCACAGGAACTACACAGTTGATGCAGGAGCACAGATACCGGAACAGCTTCGCCAGTCTTCACCTTCACTTGGCCACTGTCCCTCAGAAGTTGAGCCCCAGGGTTCAAGCGGCTGGCAGGACTTGGGGTTAGCAGCAGCAGCAGAAGTATCCGGCAAAGCTGCACCAGACTTGACAGGTAGGGCAGGACCCAGCTCAGCCGGGCAAAGAGTCCTGAGCAAAGAAAGAGTACAAGCCAGAACACAGACTACTAAGCACAGAAACCCACATACAGCAGACACAGAGACCGAGGGGTTAACACAGCTCACTAACCCCAGAGCAAGAGGTGAAACCTCAACAAGCAGAACTAAAACAAATTAACAAACAAGTTGACATAACACAGAAGGCACTCACTAACCTCAACCAGAGAGCAGACAACCACAAACAATGAACACAGAAGAAATGCCAACAGCCAGCACTCCAAGACACAGAGAGAGAGAGAACAGATCCCTCCCACACACAGAGCAAGTTCACAGGGAAAAAGGCAGGTGAGAAGCTACCGGGGGGGGGGGGGGGGGGGGGGGGGGGGAATCCTTAAACACTGTTTACCTGAAACTGCAGGTAAAAATAGCTCCTGGATACCGACCTCAGTAGCTGCAGACTTGAGCTACCACCCAGCTGACTCAATAGCAAGCAAGTCCCACCCAGCACCCTAGCAGGGAGATCCTAGCCCGGCCCTAGCAGAGTGGATACCAGCCTGCTAGCAAAACATAGCAGAAACTGAGAAACATAACACTTAACAAGTGGAAAAAATAAAATGCTCAATGAAAAAAGGAATGAGTGTGTGAAAGTGCATGAATGAGTGTAGCAGTGAAAATACTAAATGCTGCAGGAGCAAGACGTGGTGAATGAAGTGAAAATGCATAATCAGAAATGTGGCAGTAAAGTGCTGATAAAGCAAAAACAAAGTTTAACTCCTACTTTCATGTATTGTGGGTTGTATTTTTCAGACAATCTTTAGATTGTAAGCTCCTTTTGAGCAGGGACTGTCCTGCTATGTTGAATTGTACAGCGCTGCGTAACCCTAGTAGTGCTTTAGAAATGTCAAGTAGTAGTAGATAATAGAATGCAAAAAAGTACATTGCAGAAACGCCACCTAAAACTTTTCTGAGGTTGTTTTTAAATTTAAAACCCTTGATCTTTTGATGTTTATTATAGAAATACATTTCCTGATATGTCTGTCTTGTCTGTGTATCTTGACTGTAATGTAAGCGCCAAGGAGGCAGGACTTTTATATGTATTTGTGCAGTGTACATCTATTAGCGCTATTGAAATAAGTAGTAGTATTTTGTAGTCCTTTGCAAAGAGATGAGTGACAGAAGTTGAACAAAGGAACGTATAATCGAACTGGAATCCAATTGCAAAATGAATCTGAACAGAAGTATTAAATGTATGTGAAAATGCTTTTTTCAGTACATAAGTAATGCCACACTGGGAAAAGACCAAGGGTCCATCGAGCCCAGCATCCTGTCCACGACAGCGGCCAATCCAGGCCAAGGGCACCTGGCAAGCTTCCCAAACGTACAAACATTCTATACATGTTATTCCCGGAATTGTGGATTTTTCCCAAGTCCATTTAGTAGTGGTTTATGGACTTGTCCTTTAGGAAACCGTCTAACCCCTTTTTAAACTCTGCCAAGCTAATCGCCTTCACCACGTAAGGAGATAGATTTGATTTAGGTGAGGGTGGTGATAAACATTTAAATACTTCAAAGGTTTAAAAAACACAAGTTAATGGTTTATAGTGGAAAGGGTTCAGGAGCAAGGAGTCCTGGTTGTGTAGACTTAGGAGACAGTAATGAAATATTTCTTCACGGAGAGAGGGTGTTGGATGCACAGAACAGCCTTTCAAAGTGGTGGAGGCCAAAACATAACAAAATGCATGAAATTGTTGTATAACGCAAAGGATCTTTAGATCTGAGAATGTGAGAGACTGAGATCAGATAGTCCCCAGTGGTATTACATCGTAAATGGATAGGCTTTGTAGGCCTTGTCCTTATTTGACGTTTTCTCAGTTGCTAGGGTTTTTTCCGCTTATATAATCAAATTAGAGACCCAGATAAAATGTGTATTTATGCTGTGTGATGACATATTTTAATTTTCCTATGTACTCTGATGCTTTCATTTGAATCTGGTTTGAAAGTAAAAGGCTTAAAACTTTTAATGAATTATTTTCCTTGGAAGAAATGTTTTGTTTTTTTGTGAACCAATAATAAATGCATCAACATTTTGTTTGAGGGAGAGATAAGGAAGCATGGGAGTAGCTTTATGTTTATCTTAAACGCTTTCTTTTGTATTGCACTGGGAAATAAAGGGCATGGCATGCAGTATTAATGTGTAGTGATTTCCTGACTATAATGGAATTCTCTTTTAAATAGGAGGAAGAAGCATGCTATCCATAGCAGTGATACAACCTCATCTTCAGATGAAGAGCGGTTTGAAAGAAGAAAATCCAAAAGCATGGCAAGAGCTAGAAACAGGTACTCAGCGATTGAACCCTGAGTAATGCAGCAAATCAGCATTTTTGAAAAATGATATAATATTCATGCTTTTCTGTTTCAAAGAAATTGTGAAAACTGAAAAATAGCAAATATGTATTCTAGCGGTTGAAGCCAGTAGTGCATTAACATTTAGTTTACTGAATGGCAAATATATAAGAATATAGAGAAAATGTTAGATGTGGTGGTTTTGCTTATTAGTGAGGTCAGATGTTTCTGTAATCTGAAGAAAGGAGGAGTGAACCATGAAATTAAAATTTCTGTATGAGTGACATGTATTTTGTTATGAACGAATGGTATTTGTTTGAATTTCTCTTTGAATGAATAAACAACAATGTAAAAAAAAAAATATAGCAACAGCTATTCCATTAATAACATTTGTTCTGATATAACATTGTATAGAATATAGCATCCCCTTCCCCTTACTACCCTTCAATCCTCATTTTCCCCACGTTTTTAATGCTACCCCCCCCCCCCCCCCCCAAAAAAAAAAAAAGAAAAAGAAAAAAAAGGATCATACCAGTCATGGGACTAAGAAACAATCCTATCTAAGTATCAGGTCTACACATCCAATGCATTTAAAATTTTGCTTCTCACCCTAGTAGGCAGCAATTGAATATACTTCTCCAAAACAGATAAGAATAACTTCCTCCTTTTAAAGGTGAGGCAAGCATCCTTACCTTCCAAGGTCATATGCGTGTATAGCTTTTCTCCAGTGCCAGTGGAAAGGTGGATTCTCTCCCACCCAATGATGGAAAATACATTTCCTTGCTGTAATAGTAGCATGAGCTACCAGTAACTGTTGCCTTTGTTAAAAAACCACACTCTGCAATTGCACCAAATAATAAACCTACCGATGTCTGCAGTTGCACCAAATAATAAACCCACCAAGGACATTTTAATATTTTTCCCCATCAGAGATGACTAGTAGCATAGAATCTGTGACCAGAAAAATTGTATCTTGGAAAAGCTCCATAGTGGGAGAATGTACTGTCCACTGACCCACATTTGGGGCAATTAGGGGATAAAGCCACTCCTGCTTTATATGCTTGTCTGTGTGAAAAGTAAGCTTTTGAGTGCAGAAGTGACATTCTTGCATGACAGCTCAACCGGTAATAGATGGAGTCTGTCCAAGCAGCTGAATAAACTCTCTATTTGTTATCCTAATTCCCAATTCCTGAGCCCAGACTCTTAAGTTTTTCTGTATAGCTTTTTGGCAGAAGAAGATTATAAAACTGTGTAACATCGAGATAGATGGAGCTTGTGAGGACTGAGCCTGGAAGAAATCAGTAAATTGCATAGCTAAGTCTCTTGTATAGTGGTCTTCCTGTAAGGATAGCAGCAACACAAAGGTGGAAGATGCCACACACGCAGTGCCAACTGGAGCAAGGCAAAAGTTTATTTCAAAAAATGCAGAAACATGCTGACATATTGACCCAATACAGGCCGTGTTTTAGCAATCCAGCCTTTATCAGGGTTCATTAACAAATAAAATAATGAAAAAAAAACAGTATACAAATATTAAACTATACAAATAAATACAAAATATTAATAATAAAACAATGATAAAATAGATATCCCAAATAAAATATAGGATAAGGCAAAAATATATAATTTTAACAACCACTATATGTAAACATACCTTAAATATTAGCAGTAAATCACTTGCGCTATAAAAACAGACTGTAGTGTAAAACGTATAAGCATAAACAGAATAAAAGGCACCTGTTATTTATATATATATATATATATATATATAGACTTAGAAGGGAAAACAGATGAAACAAAAGAGGATGATGAACCTCTCTGTGCTAATGTAAGATTGGCTCATAGTTACTTCATAAAAACCTGACCACAGACACAGAGTTGAAAACTTATGTTTGGAAGACCCATAAGAATAAAAAGCTGCTACAGACACTGGCATTAGATAGACTAAATATAAGCATTGAAACGCTTGCACTGTAAGAACAGATCCCGTAAGAATGATACATGAATATCCTAGTTGTCCATGTGCAAAAATTGTATTCCAGTCTCCCTCTGCCCCTCTGGGAAAATTTGTAAGTGAAATTATGGACTCGTCATTTTTGGTGACTTGATGTAGCAATTGTATACCCTCATGGGTCCACCTTTGAAATATTACATTGTCTATCCTTGGTTGAAAAGTTGCATTACCAGCAATAGTCTTTTCCATATTTCCCATAGTGCCCCCCTGTTTTGTTGCTCCTATATTTTATAAATGGACATGGAATCCCAATACTTAAGGAACCGTAATAAAATGTAGATTCACATGTATTCCATAGTCTCACATGATCCATCCCTCCCTGCTTTCCCTCCCATTCACCTCTTGATCCAAATAAAAAATCCCCCTTCCCCTGTAATCCAAACACACCATATAATACTTCCCTGATTATTATTATTTGTTGCATTTGTATCCCACATTATTCCACCTCTTTGCAGGCTCAATGTGGCTTACAATACATCATGAATAGTGAGAATACATGTGAAAGTATACATTTAGTATAACAGAAGGATTTTGGGTAACATGAATGGTAGAACATGATAGTACATTAGCAAGCAATCATAGTAAGAAATATTTAAGAATTGTATAAGAATTATATAGAAAATGTGCATTTAGTAATAGTGAAAAAAAACATGATAGTGGTTTGGCAGTGAGATATTGTAAGGGCAGTTCTGGGTATGTATACAGGAGTTCATATTTGTTGATCCTTGTTGTATGCCTTGTTGAAGAGATGGGTCTTCAATAGACTTCGGAAGTTGGCTTGTTCATAAGTCGTTTTTAGGTTTTGCGGCAACGCATTCCAGAATTGTGTACTTAGGTAGGAAAAGGTTGACGCGTGCGTTAGGTTGTATTTGAGACCTTTACAATTTGGGAAGTGAAGATTGAGGAATGTACGGGATGATTTTTTAGCATTCCTGGGTGGTAAGTCTATTAGGTCTGACATGTAGGCTGGTGCGTCTCCATGAATAATTTTGTGAACTAGGGTGCATGTTTTGAACGTGCTATGTTCTTTGAGTGGGAGCCAGTGCAGTTTTTCTTGTAGGGGTTTAGCGCTTTCGTATTTTGTTTTTCCGAATATGAGTCTGGCTGCAGTATTCTGAGCTGTCTGAAGTTCCTTGATTATTTGTTCTTTGCAGCCGGCGTAGAGTGCGTTGCAGTAACCTAGATGACTGAGTACCATTGATTGTACCAGGTTGCGGAAGACGGTTCTTGGGAAGAAAGGTCTTACTCTTTTTAATTTCCACATTGAGTGGAACATCTTCTTGGTTGTATTTTTCGCGTGATCCTCAAGTGTTAGGTGTCGGTCAATGGTAACTCAGAGAATTTTTAGGGTGTCCAAGATTGGAAGATTCAGTTTTGGTGTGTCAATGGTGGTGAATATGTTCATGTTGTATTGCGATGACCCCTTGGCATACTCCTACCCCCCCCCCCCCCCAAACAGTTCAACTCTGCACCCTGGACAGTATTAACTTATAAATAGTAAACTTTAGCAAGCACTGTTATCGTGCAACTTAGAAATAAACAGATGCTTGGCACCTTCAAGATAATATGCATGCCAAGATAAAAGCTAGCCAATGGCAATTTTCACCAGAGAGAAGGGGCCAAATAGCCACATGAAGGGGAGCCCTCCCGGGAGCCTCTCGCCAACAACCCCCAGGAGGAACCAGAAGTGCCTCCGAGTGGTTTGCCCGCCTGTGGTTTCTCTGAGTCCAAAGTCCCTTCATCGATGGTAGTATCCTCTTCCAGTGTCACTTGACGCTTCGCTATTCTCATCTTCCCCCTCCGATGAGGTCGTTTCAACAGGTTTTCGAGTCAGAGCTGAGTCTCTGGTCTTTGTGGCAACCAGTTCAGGTCTAGCTGTTCCCACTTCTCTCAGATTGAAGGGTTGAGCACAACTTTTTCTCCACCCTAAAGACCTTTGACAATCCAGTAAAGAGCAAACAGGATTATTCTTCGCAGAAAGCCCCCCCCCCCCCCCCCCCCCCCACCCTTTAGCAAAGGCCTCTGAGCAAGTGGGGCAGAGATTTCTTTGAGGAAAGTTCTGGCCTATTTATGGGTGGATAAGAACTTGCGTCTGCCATTTATTGTACTTACCAATTTGGCTGGGAACCAAATACCCACTCTGTAACCTTTATCTTGAAGTTCTTTTTTTAAATGGCGAGAGTTCTTTGTGCCTCCTAGTGGTCTCCATACTGAGATCTGGGAAGATTCTTACATCCAGACCATCAAAATGATAGTTCTTAGTCTGTTATTTTTTCTTGAGTACTAACTCAGTTTCTTGGTATCGCAATAGTTTCACCACTACTGCCTTATATCCAGTTTGGATTGTAACTCTGTATGTGCTTCAGTTTCATAAGGAGGATTAGCTAATGTTTCAGGGAAACACTGTTTTAAGAGCTTTTGTATGAATCCTATAGAATCAGATCCTTCTCTTCCCTCTGGTATTCCAAGTATCTGCAGGTTTGCTTTCCTACTGAGATTTTTTTGATCTTCTAATTTGTCCCACGGTGCCTCCAATCGAGGTTCAAGATGGGTTCTCTCACTTCTCCCCTCCTCTCGCTATTCCTCCACTTCTAGAATGTTCCCCTCCAAAGTTTCTATTCAGGCAATCAAGGTGTTGAAACAATCTTCCATTCTAGCCACTACATGTTCCACAATCTCAGATTTCGTAATTTGAATTTCAAGGACCATGTTCTGGGGAGGTGGCTGCCATCCCATCATCAGATTGTGTCGAAGGGCCCCGAGAAGATTCATCTCTTGGTTCTCCACTTTTGTTTTCATTTGACAGGATGGACTGTGTAGTTATCACAAATAGAAGTAACTTGTGGCTTTGGTTTCTGTTGCTTTGGCATTGTAGATGTCTTAGATATCTGCCAAGTCTACTCAGTCTGCTTCTTGCTCAAGCCCGCCACAGATCACGCAGCAATCTAGTCCTGTAAAATTAAATTCTGTAAAAGTAAATTCCATAGAAGGCTGGATCCCTGAAGATAGATACCTTAGTGCTTACAGGCTTTCTTCTTTTGAGGCCTATTGCTCCAGTGTTCCCCTAACCTGTGGAATACAAAAGGCTTTCTAGTTCTATTTTTACCACAGCATTTGCAATCCTAAATATACAAATTATAACTCCAAATATCGTGGGCTCTCTTGACGAGTGGCAGAGAGTGCCAGAGTGGCAATCCTCCAGTGGCATTATTGAATGCTCCTTCCTCGCAGCATGTCGTACCATATTTCATTCCTCAACAACTGCGTTCTGTTCACCTCCTGGGGAGCAAACAGTGGAACCCAGGGCTGGGGATGAAGTGTTCAGGTTTCCCCAATCGCAGCATCTGCTCGCCTATTGTATCTGGGTAGCCACAGCAGTCTCCTCTTCCCACCCACGAAACGGCGGCACAGTGATCTACTGGTGGGCCCAACCTGCCTACAGGTATTAAAGTTTTTTTTTTTTAAATATTGGGGGGGGCTCCTTATCAAGCAGTGACACTTATGTACCTGTTCCAGCAAGTGACCCTCCTTGGAGTTCCCCTTGTTGTCTTGCCTCATTGCTGCAATATTTTTTATCCAGCGCCATGATCACAGTGCCACACTACACTGCTTATACTGCGTGTTGGCTCTGGAACATGCCGTTGTCAGCTGCAAAGTTCCGTTCGTTAGTGGGGATGCACATTTGAGCTACAGCCTTCTTTAACAGGACTCTGAGATACCTTGCTAATGGTAAGGAGCTCCTTAGACCATGTGGAGTAGATGTTAGGGGGAACTGACACAGCTAACTTGACCTGGGGCTCCACCGTTAGTGATGACATTTAAAAAAATATATTAATTCACCATAATAGCATAACATAATAGATGATAGCAGCAAAAGTTTCATTACCCTATGTTTGCCTCTAATTTTTATGAGCAGAAAAGACCAGTTCAGTTTCTCATTGAACAGTAATAGGGTATGGAAAGGGCTTTTTAAACTAAACACATGTAGACAGCCTGAAGGTCCAACTTTTCCTAAGTTGATATCCAGTAATAGGGATGCCAATGTGGCAATAAACTATGTGATTGGGTGTTAGAATAGATGAAAGTTGCATGTTGCAGGACTTCATGGGCAAGTTTTCTTTTTTTGAGTGTGTGAAGGGCGGCATATCAAGATTAAATAAACTAAACTATAGCTTATAATTCACTAAGGAAATCTTTTGTTAAAGATAAACGTATGTTATTTAAATGTGTCCTGTGTCAGATATCCTGCATTAATTTTTAGTAAAAAATCTCTCTTGGAGTTATAGTTCTGACTGACGTTTGAACGTGGAAAGTTCTGGCCAAAAGAAGATAGCAGATTTTATAGTAAAATCAAACATTAGATATTCCCTTGTAATGTGGATTTCTTCAACTTCGCACATAATTAATACATGTCCTTGTGCCAACAGATGTCTACCTATGAACTTCAGGTCAGAAGATTTAGCAAGTGGAATCCTTCGGGAACGAGTAAAAGTTGGTGCAAGTTTGGCTGATGTAGATCCAATGATATTGGACACATCGGTAGGTTTATTTATTATTTGTTTATTTAGATTTTGATCACACCTTTTTCATTAGTAGCTCAAGGTGAGTTACATTCAGGTACACTGGATATTTCTCTGTCCCAGGAGGGCTCACAATCTAAGTTTGTACCTGAGGCAATGGAGGGTTAAGTGACTTTCCCAAGATCACAAGGAGCAGCAGTGGGATTTGAACCAGCCACCTCTGGATTGCAAGACACGGTGCTCTAACCACTAGGCCACTCCCCCTTCTTTCCATAAAATGAAATACCCAAAATAGGAAAGAGCATTATGATGCCCTGTTCTGAACTTTTGTGCTTTGATACAAAGGACTAAACAAAAAAAATAACCGTCTAGGGAGAGATATAAATGAAAACAATAATTCTCCGAGGACAAGCAGGCTGCTTGTTCTCACTGATGGGTGACGTCCACGGCAGCCCCTCCAATCGGAATCTTCACTAGCAAAGTCCTTTGCTAGTCCTCGCGCGCCCGCGCGCACCGAGCATGCGCGGCCGTCTTCCCGCCCGAAACCGTCTCGAGCCGGCCAGTCTTCTTTTGTCCGCACTCGGTACGGTGGTGTTTTCGCCGTGTCGAGCCCCGGAAAGTCGACCTCGCGCGTCCTTTTTTCGTTGACGTGTGTTTTCTTCGGAAAATCTTTAAAAAATTGTTGGGAAGTGCTCCGGAAGCCCCCCGGGCTTCGTTTGTCCCTTCCCGTATTTTTCAGTCTTTGCCCCGGTAAGTTTTCTTTCGTCGTCGGGGTAGGCCTCTTTCGGCCTCGGTCGAGATTTTCTCCCTAAAACGTTTTGGTGCTCAAATTCGCCATTTCGGATTTTGATTTCGCCGGCGTGATTTTTCCGCCCATGACATCGAAGCCTTCCAGCGGCTTCAAGAAGTGCACCCAGTGCGCCCGGGTAATCTCGCTCACTGATAGGCACTCGTCGTGTCTTCGGTGTCTGGGGGCCGAGCACCGTCCTCAGAACTGTAGTCTGTGTTCCCTGTTACAAAGGCGGACTCAGGTAGCGAGATTGGCCCAGTGGAACGTTTTGTTCTCGGGCTCTTCGTCCGCATCGACACCAAGGTCATCGAGTGCATCGACGTCGTCAGCGTCCAGACCTTCATCCTCGGCTGCCAGTGCATCGAGGCATCGGCCCTCTGCATCGGCGCCGAGACATCGGATAGCTGCATCGACGTCGGTGGTACCGGGACCTCGTCTGCTGATGTCGTCGGACGGTGGTGCATCGTCAGGAGTGCAGGTGAGGGCTGTCCATTCCCCTGCTGGTGGCGGTGAGCCTTCGGGTGGGTCTCCCCCTACCCTGAGGGCTCCTGCGGTACAGCCCCCCCGAGATCGACCTCCTTCGACCTTGGCCCCGAGGAAGCGACGGCTGGATTCTACGTCCTCCTCGTCGGTGCCGGGGAGCTCCGGTGACATGCTTCGGAAGAAGTCGAAGAAGCATCGACACCGGTCTCCTCCCCGCGTCGGCACCGAGAGCTCTGGGTCGCCGAGGGAGTCGGCACCCAGCAGGCATCGGCACCGAGAGGACCGCTCACCCTCTGTTCAGGAGGTGTCGATGCGCTCCACTCTGGACAGCCCGGAACAGCCTCCACGCCCGGAACAGGTTCTGACGTCGACGCCTGCATCGACCTCCATGCCTTTCTCTGCAGCCGCTCTGAACGAGAGCCTCCGGGCCGTTCTCCCAGAGATTCTGGGAGAGCTGTTGCGCCCTACCCCTCCGGTACCGGCGGTGCTTGCGCCTCCGGTACCGTCGAGCATGGCGCCGGCTGGCCCATCGCCCGGGGTGAGGTCCCCGACGTCGGTACCGCGTGCGGTGCCGACTGCGGCCACCTCCCAGGAAGGCTCCCCGACTACGTCGGCGGAGGGAGCTTCGCCGATGCGGGCGAGGGAGTCTACCTCTCGACGCCCCCATCGTGGACGTGGCTCCACTGAGTCGAGCCGGGCGAGGTTGCAGACACAGGTTCGTGAACTTGTTTCTGACACCGAAGGTGAGGCCTCGTGGGAAGAAGAGGAAGACCCCAGATATTTCTCTGACGAGGAGTCTGAGGGTCTTCCTTCTGATCCCACTCCCTCCCCTGAAAGACAGCTTTCTCCTCCTGAGAGTCTGTCTTTCGCTTCCTTTGTCCGGGAGATGTCTACGGCCATCCCCTTCCCGGTGGTTGTGGAGGACGAGCCCAGGGCTGAAATGTTTGAGCTCCTGGACTATCCTTCTCCACCTAAGGAAGCGTCCACTGTTCCCTTGCACCATGTCCTAAAAAAGACATTGCTTGCGAACTGGACCAAGCCATTAAGTAATCCCCACATTCCCAAGAAGATCGAGTCCCAGTACCGGATCCATGGGGACCCAGAGCTGATGCGCACCCAGTTGCCTCATGACTCTGGAGTTGTGGATCTGGCCCTAAAGAAGGCTAAGAGTTCTAGGGAGCATGCTTCGGCGCCCCCGGGCAAAGACTCTAGAACCTTAGACTCCTTTGGGAGGAAGGCCTACCATTCCTCTATGCTCGTGGCCAAAATCCAGTCTTACCAGCTCTACACGAGCATACACATGCGGAACAATGTGCGGCAGTTGGCGGGCTTGGTTGATGCGCTCCCCCCTGAGCAAGCCAAGCCTTTTCAGGAGGTGGTCAGGCAGCTGAAGGCGTGCAGAAAATTTCTGGCCAGAGGGGTGTATGACACCTTTGATGTTGCGTCCAGGGCCGCTGCTCAAGGTGTGGTGATGCGCAGGCTCTCATGGCTGCGTGCCTCCGACCTGGAGAATAGACTCCAGCAGCGGATTGCGGACTCGCCTTGCCGTGCGGACAATATTTTTGGAGAGAAGGTCGAGCAGGTGGTAGAGCATCTCCACCAGCGGGACACCGCATTTGACAAGTTCTCCCGCCGGCAGCCTTCAGCCTCTACCTCTACAGGTAGAAGATTTTTGGGGGGAAGGAGGACTGTTCCCTACTCTTCTGGCAAGCGTAGGTACAATCCCCCTTCTCGACAGCCTGCGGCCCAGGCTAAGCCCCAGCGCGCTCGCTCTCGTCAGCAGCGTGCGCCTCAGCAAGGCCCCGCGGCTCCCCAGCAAAAGCAAAGGGCGAGCTTTTGACTGGCTCCAGCAGAGCATAGCCGACATCCAAGTGTCCGTGCCGGGCGACCTGCCGGTCGGGGGGAGGTTGAAAGCTTTTCACCAAAGGTGGCCTCTCATAACCTCCGATCAGTGGGTTCTGCAAATAGTCCGGCAAGGATACACCCTCAATTTGGCCTCAAAACCTCCAAATTGTCCACCGGGAGCTCAGTCTTACAGCTTCCAGCACAAGCAGGTACTTGCAGAGGAACTCTCCGCCCTTCTCAGCGCCAATGCGGTCGAGCCCGTGCCATCCGGGCAAGAAGGGCTGGGATTCTATTCCAGGTACTTCCTTGTAGAGAAGAAAACAGGGGGGATGCGTCCCATCCTAGACCTAAGGGCCCTGAACAAATATCTCGTAAAAGAAAATTTCAGGATGCTTTCCCTGGGCACCCTACTTCCCATGATTCAGGAAAACGATTGGCTATGCTCTCTGGACTTGAAGGATGCCTACACACACATCCCGATACTGCCAGCTCACAGACAGTATCTGCGATTTCAGCTGGGCACACGTCACTTCCAGTACTGTGTGCTACCCTTTGGGCTCGCCTCTGCGCCCAGGGTGTTCACAAAGTGCTTGGCTGTAGTAGCAGCAGCACTTCGCAGGCTGGGGGTGCACGTCTTCCCATATCTCGACGATTGGCTGGTGAAGAACACATCCGAGGCAGGAGCCCTGCAGTCCATGCAGATGACTATTCGCCTCCTGGAGCTACTGGGGTTTGTGATAAATTACCCAAAGTCCCATCTTCTCCCAGCACAGAGACTCTAATTCATAGGAGCTCTGCTGGATTCTCGGACGGCTCGCGCCTATCTCCCAGAGACGAGAGCCAACAACTTGTTGTCCCTCGTCTCGCGGGTGCGAACGTCCCAGCAGATCACAGCTCGGCAGATGTTGAGATTGCTGGGCCACATGGCCTCCACAGTTCATGTGACTCCCATGGCCCGCCTTCACATGAGATCTGCTCAATGGACCCTAGCTTCTCAGTGGTTTCAGGCTGCTGGGGATCTAGAAGACGTGATCCACCTGTCCACGAGTTTTCTCGAATCCCTGTATTGGTGGACGATTTGGTCCAATTTGACTCTGGGACGTCCTTTCCAAATTCCTCAGCCACAAAAAGTGCTGACCACGGATGCGTCTCTCCTGGGATGGGGAGCTCATGTCGATGGGCTTCACACCCAAGGAAGCTGGTCCCTCCAGGAACGCGGTCTACAGATCAATCTCCTGGAGTTGCGAGCGATCTGGAACGCTCTGAAGGCTTTCAGAGATCGGCTGTCCCACCAAATTATCCAAATTCAGACAGACAACCAGGTTGCCATGTACTATGTCAACAAGCAGGGGGGCACCGGATCTCGCCCCCTGTGTCAGGAAGCCGTCAGCATGTGGCTCTGGGCTCGCCGTCACGGCATGGGGCTCCAAGCCACATATCTGGCAGGCGTAAACAACAGTCTGGCCGACAGACTGAGCAGGATTATGCAACCTCACGAGTGGTCGCTCAACTCCCGAGTGGTGCGCCAGATCTTCCAAGCGTGGGGCACCCCCTTGGTGGATCTCTTCGCATCTCGAGCGAACCGCAGTTCTGTTCCAGGCTTCAGGCCCCCGGCAGACTGGCATCGGATGCCTTCCTCCTGAATTGGGGGGAGGGCCTGCTGTATGCTTATCCTCCCATTCCTCTGGTGGGGAAGACTTTGTTGAAACTCAAGCAAGACCGAGGCACCATGATTCTGATTGCTCCTTTTTGGCCGCGTCAGATCTGGTTCCCTCTTCTTCTGGAGTTATCCTCCGAAGAACCGTGGAGATTGGAGTGTTTTCCGACCCTCATCACGCAGGACAAAGGGGCTCTTCTGCATCCCAGCCTCCGGTCCCTGGCTCTCACGGCCTGGATGTTGAGAGCGTAGACTTTGCCTCTTTGGGTCTGTCAGAGGGTGTCTCCCGCATCTTGCTTGCTTCCAGGAAAGAGTCCACTAAGAGGAGTTACTTCTTTTTATGGAGGAGGTTTGCCGTCTGGTGTGACAGCAAGGCCCTAGATCCTCGCTCTTGTCCTACACAGACCCTGCTTGAATACCTTCTGCACTTGTCTGAGTCTGGTCTCAAGACCAACTCTGTAAGGGTTCACCTTAGTGCAATCAGTGCATACCATTACCGTGTGGAAGGTAAGCCGATCTCAGGACAGCCTTTAGTTGTTCGCTTCATGAGAGGTTTGCTTTTGTCAAAGCCCCCTGTCAAGCCTCCTACAGTGTCATGGGATCTCAATGTCGTTCTCACCCAGCTGATGAAACCTCCTTTTGAACCACTGAATTCCTGCCATCTGAAGTACTTGACCTGGAAGGTCATTTTCTTGGTGGCAGTTACTTCAGCTCGTAGAGTCAGTGAGCTTCAGGCCCTGGTAGCCCAGGCCCCTTACACCAAATTTCATCATAACAGAGTAGTCCTCCGCACTCACCCTAAGTTCTTGCCAAAGGTCGAGTCGGAGTTCCATCTGATCCAGTCAATTGTCTTGCCAACATTCTTTCCCCGTCCTCATTCCTGCCCTGCTGAACGTCAGCTGCACACATTGGACTGCAAGAGAGCATTGGCCTTCTATTTGGAGTGGACACAGCCCCACAGACAGTCCGCCCAATTGTTTGTTTCTTTTGATCCCAATAGGAGGGGAGTGGCTGTGGGGAAACGCACCATATCCAATTGGCTAGCAGATTGCATTTCCTTCACTTACGCCCAGGCTGGGCTGGCTCTTGAGGGTCATGTCACGGCTCATAATGTTAGAGCCATGGCTGCGTCGGTAGCCCACTTGAAGTCAGCCTGTATTGAAGAAATTTGCAAAGCTGCGACGTGGTCATCTGTCCACACATTCACATCTCATTACTGCCTGCAGCAGGATACCCGACGCGACAGTCGGTTCGGGCAGTCAGTTCTTCAGAACCTGTTTGGGCTTTAGGATCCAACTCCACCCCCCGAGGGCCCTGTTTGTTCTGTTCCAGGCTGCACTCTCAGTTAGTTGGTAAATTTTTTAGGTCAATCTCAGTTATGTCCTCGCAGTTGCGAGGCCCAATTGACCATGGTTGTTGTTTTGAGTGAGCCTGGGGGCTAGGGATACCCCATCAGTGAGAACAAGCAGCCTGCTTGTCCTCGGAGAAAGCGAATGCTACATACCTGTAGAAGGTATTCTCCGAGGACAGCAGGCTGATTGTTCTCACAAACCCGCCCGCCTCCCCTTTGGAGTTGTGTCTTCCCTTGTATTGTCTTGCTACATACTGGACTGGCCGGCTCGAGCCGGTTTCGGGCGGGAAGACGGCCGCGCATGCGCGGTGCGCGCGGGCGCGCGAGGACTAGCAAAGGACTTTGCTAGTGAAGATTCCGATTGGAGGGGGCTGCCGTGGACGTCACCCATCAGTGAGAACAATCAGCCTGCTGTCCTCGGAGAATACCTTCTACAGGTATGTAGCATTCGCTCAACAAAAGAATCAATCCCTGGGAAGAATGCCAATATCGCTTAGTACAAAGCATGGGACCTGTATCATCGGATATTAAACAATGATATATTCAAAATATCTGTACCGAAAAGGCTGTGCAGCGACTTTGATGAAACACTTGGTTTAATTGAAAAATGTGCCAGTGTTTATAAATGCTGCGAGCAATGGCAGCTGACTTATAAGAGTTCGATAACACACACATCCGTTTCTCCTGAGGTTCTTTCTGAGTACATGTCAGCAACAGATCAGGATTAGCAAAATGCGCTGTCCGATATGCTTGATGTACTGTTTTAATACGGTATCGTTTTTCCAAAAAAGTTGACATAATTCATCTGCTTGTTGTTGAAATTCCTGTAAGGAACTGCAAATTCTCCTAATGCACAGATAATGGGCACTGCTTTCTTCAATTGATGCGGATGACAACTAGGATATTGCAAGTAATTATTTGTCAGTTTTACAGAACACAGTAGTAGTTAAACAGTTTCCTTCTGTGTGAACCAACGTGTCTAAAAATGAAATTTCTTGTATTAGTTATTTTTCCAGTTTTTGGACATTGTAACATAACACTTGTTAGATTGTTGTGGACCTGTTAGCTTTTTTTATACAATAGAAATAAAAAATCTTCATTTTTAATTAATTAAAATGTAGAGGAGGGAGGGGAGTTTTGATAGGAGTTATAATGTTGTATAGAGCTTCCTAAGTGAGCTGTATTTGCAGCTATTCTCATTGAAGCTCGGCTGTATTTTGCAGCCTATACTAAATTATCTTCTCTTCCCGATTCTCTACAGATATTTTGAATTTCTCCGAAGACAAGCAGGCTGCTTGTTCTCACATGTGGGTCGACGTCTGCATCGGCCCAGGAAATGACATTTTTTTTTTTTTTTAATTTATAAGAAGTGTTTTTTTGAAATTTGGAAAATCCCTTTACATAAGAACTGCAATAAGTGAAATAAACAACTTTCAGCATAGATAACGACAAAAAAGCAGCGAGGGTTAAGAGATTTATTGGAACAATACCCGACGTGGCCACGTTTCGCCCTCAGGCTGCGTCAGGGGTAAAACTAGTAGGAGTGAATCTAAAAACCTATTCACTCCTTAATTGTTCCTAAAAACAGTTCCTAAAAGTGTGTTCTCTCTTCTACTCCGGAATGCCACAGCCTTAGTGGCACATGCACCTTATACTAAGTTTCATCATAACAGAGTAGTCTTCCATACACACCCAAAGTTCCTTCCTAAGGTGGTGTCAGAGTTCTATCTGAAACAGTCAGTTGTCTTGCCAACATTTTTTCCCTGTCCTCATACCCACCCTGGCGAAAGCAGTTTGCACCCCTTGGACTGCAAGAGAGCATAACAGGAGGGGAGTCACCATCGGAAAACGCACAATCTCAAATTGGCTTGCAGTTTGCATTTCCTTCACTTATGCCCAAGCTGGGTTGACTCTGGAGGGCCAAGTCATGGCTCTTAATGTTAGAGCAATGCTGCGTCAGTGGCTCACTTAAAGTCAGCCTCCATTGAAGAGATTTGCAAGGCTGCAGCATGGTCATCAATCCACACATTCACATTTCACTACTGCCTTCAGCAGGATACCTGATGCGACAATCGGTTTGGGCAGTCAGTGCTGCAGAATCTGTTTGGGGTTTAGAATTCAATTCCACCCCCCACCCCCCTAGACCCATTTTTTTTCTGTTCCATGCTGCACTTTGTTAGTTGTTTATAGTTTCAGGTCAATCCATGTTATGTCCTTGCCGTTGCGAGGCCCAATTGACCAGTGTTCATTGTTTTGAGTGAGCCTGGATGCTAGGGATACCCCACATGTGAGAACAAGCAGCCTGCTTGTCCTCGGAGAAAGCAAAGATACTTACCTGTAGCAGGTATTCTCCGAGGACAATAGGCTGATTGTTCTTACAAACCCGCCCACCTTCCCTTTGGTGGTGGTATTAGTTTATTTGTATGCTTTTTGATTTAACTGAGGGGACACGCTCGCGTGACTGGCGAGAAGTCGTCCGTGCATGAGCGGTGTGCGTGATTCACGCGCTGGAAGACTCTGGCAAAAGTTTTGTGTATTTTGCTTAAAAATTGGTGTTTCCTGGGCCAACGCGGACGTCGACCAACATGTGAGAACCATCAGCCTGCTGTCTTTGGAGAATGCCTGCTACTGGTATGTATTTTCGCTATATCATGGGTAATATCCGATGATAATAGGTCCAATGTTTTCTACTAAGCAATATTGACATTCTTTCCAGGGATGGATTCTTTTGTTGTTATTGATACAAAGGAAACATCTACTGCCTTACTTCAGTGCTAGGAATATAATAATTACACCCCAGGAAATTATGCACAAAAAAAAAAAATTTTTATCCGAGGGTAAGTAGGAAATAGGTTTCTAACAAGTGGGTGATATCCCTCAATGGACTCTGTGTGGACCCTACCCAGTGTTCCAAGAATATTAAAGAAGGCTTTGGTAGGCCCGCACCATGTATGCATGAGTGCTTTCTACTACTACTACTACTACTATTTAACATTTCTAAAGCGCTACCAGTGTTATGCAGCGCTGTACAATCTAACAAAGAAGGACAGTCCCTGCTCAAAGGAGCTTACAAGCTAAAGGACAAAAAAGTGCAGTCAATCAAATTGGGGGCAGTCTAGATTTCCTGGATAGAGGTATAATGGTTAGGTGCCGAAAGCGACATTGAAGAGGTGGGCTTTGAGCAAGGATTTGAAGATGGGCAGGGAGGGGGCTTGGCATATGGGCTCAGGGAGTTTATTCCAAGCATAGGGTGAGGCGAGGCAGAAAGGGCGGAGCCTGGAGTTGGTGGTGGTGGAGAAGGGTACTGAGAGGAGGGATTTGTTCTGTGAGCGGAGGTTACGGGTAGGAGTGTAAGGGGAGATGAGGGTAGAGAGGTAATGAGGGGCTGCAGATTGAGTGCATTTGTAGGTTAGTAGGAGAAGCTTGAACTGCATGCGGTACCTGATCGGAAGCCAGTGAAGTGACTTGAGGAGAGGGGTGATATGAGCATATCGGTGTAGGCGGAAGATAAGACGTGCAGCAGAGTTCTGAACGGATTGAAGGGGGGATAGATGGTTAAGTGGGAGGCCAGTGAGGAGTAGGTTGCAGTAGTCAAGGCGAGAGGTGATGAGAGAGTGGATGAGAGTTTGGGTGGTGTGCTCGTAGAGGAAGGGGCGAATTTTTCTGCTGTTATAGAGAGAGAAGCGACAGGTCTTTGCTGTCTGCTGGATATGGGCAGAGAAGCAGAGGGAGGAGTCGAAGATGACTCTGAGGTTGCGGGCAGATGAGACGGGGAGGATGAGGGTGTTGTCGACTGAAATAGAGAGTGGAGGGAGAGGAGAAGTGGGTTTGGATGGAAAGACAATGAGCTTGATCTTGGCCATGTTCAGTTTCCTGCCTGCTCATGTTGCACAGGGATCCATGGTTCACTTTCTCCGCAGAGGGATTGGTCTCTTGTTGCATTATTGAGTTGTCTTCTTTGTCACTTTTTTGCCTTACTGCCCCTTCTCTTTTTTTTTGAGTAGCATGGAATTTTTCTTACTTTGTTAGATTTTTTACATAAGTACATTAGTATTGCCATACTGGGACAGACCAAAGGTCCATCAAGCCCATCATCCTGTTTCCAACAGTGGCCAATCCAGGTCACAAATACCTGGTAAGCTCCCCCAAAAAGTACAAAACATTTTATGCTGCTTTTCCCAGAAATATTTTTCCCAAGTCTAATTTAATCATGGTCTATGGACTTTTCCTTTAGGAAGCCGCCCAAACCTTTTTTTAAACTCTGCTAAGCTAGGCCTTTTTCACATTTTCTGGCAACGAATTCCAGAGTTGAATTACACGTTGAGTGACGAAAACTTTTCTCCGATTCGTTTTAAATTTACTACTTTGTAGCTTCATCGCATGACCCCTGGTCTTAGCATTTTTGGAAAGCATAAACAGACGCTTCACGTCTACCCGTTTCACTCTACTCATTATTTTATAGACCTGTATCATATCTCCACTCAGCTGTCTTTTCTCCAAGCTGAAGAGCCCCAGCCACTTCAGCCTTTCCTCATAGGGCAGTCATCCCATCCCCTTTATCATTTTCGTCGCTCTTCTCTGCACCTTTTCTAATTCCACTATATCTTTTTTGAGATGCGGCGACCAGAATTGAACACAATATTCGAGGTGCAGTCGCACCATGGAGCGATACAAAGGTATTATAACGTCATCATTTTTGTTTTCCATTCCTTTCCTAGTAATACCTAACATTCTATTTGCTTTCTTAGCCGCCGCAGCACACTGAGCAGAAGGTTTCAACGTATCATCAACGTCGACACTTAGATCCCTTTCTTGGTCAATGACTCCTAACGTGGAACCTTGCATGACGTAGCTATAATTCGGGTTCCTCTTTCCCACATGCGTCACTTTGCACTTGCTCACATTAAACATCATCTGCCATTTAGATGCCCAGTCTCGTAAGGTCCTCTTGTAAATTTTCACAATCCTCCCGCAATTTAACTACTTTGAATAACTTAGTGTCGTTAGCAAATTTAATTACCTCACTAGTTACCCCCATTTCTAGGCCATTTATAAATATGTTAAAAAAAGCAGCGGTCCCAGCACAGAGCCCTGGGGAACCCCACTAACTACACTTCTTCATTGAGAATACTGAACATTTAACCCTACTCTGTTTTCTATCTTTTTAACCAGTTTTTAATCCACAGTTGGACAGTACCTCCTATCCCATGACTCGCCAATGTCCTCTGGAGTCTTTCATGAGGTACTTTGGCAAACGCCTTCTGAAAATCCAGATAGACAATATCAACTGGCTCACCTTTATCCTGTTTGTTCACCCCTTCAAGGAAATACATAGTAGATGACGGCAGAAAAAGACCTGCATGGTCCATCCAGTCTGCCCAAGACAAACTCATATGTGTATACCTTACCTTGAATTGAATTTGTACCTGTCCTTTTCAGGGCACAGACCATATAAGTCTGCCCAGCAGTATTTCCCGCCTCCAACCACCAGTCCCGCCTCCCATCACCGGCTCTGGTACAGACCGTAAAAGTCTGCCCTCCCCTATCCTTGCCTCCCAACCACCACCCCCTCTTCCCCCCACCTGCTCCGCCACCCAAGATTGGTGAGGCAAGATTTCCCTTCACTAAATCCATGTTGGCTTTGTCTCATTAATCCATGCTTTTTGAATATGCTCAGTAATTTTGTTCTTTATAATAGTCTCTAACATTTTGCTCGGCACCGACTTAAGACTCCCTGGTCTATAGTTTGCCGGATCTCACCGGAACCTTTTTAAAAAATCGATGTTACATTGGGCATCCTCCAATCTTCCGGTACCACGCTCTATTTTAAGGATAAATTGCAGAACTATTGTTAGTAATATGTAAGTTCATTTTTCAGTTGGGATGAAAACTATCCGGTCCAGGCGATTTGCTACTCTTCAATTTGTCAGATTGCCCCATTACATCTTCTAGGTCTGTAGAGATTTTATTCAGTTTCTCCAACTCGTCTGCTTTGAACACAATTTCTGGCACCGGAATCTCTTTCAAATCTTCCTCATTGAAGATTGTAGCAAAGAATTAATTTAATCTCTCCACTGTGGCTTTGTCTTCTCTGATCACCCCTTTTACCCCTTGGTCATCTAACGGTCCAACAGATTCTTTTGCTGGCGTTCTGCTTTTTAATTTTCCCCTCCAAAAGTTTTACTATATGTTTTTGCCTTCAACGCAGTCTTTTTTTTCAAAGTCCCTCTTTGCCTTCCTTATCAGTGCTTTGCATTTGACTTGACATTCCTTATGCTGTTTCTTATTATTTTCAGTCTGTTCCTTCTTCCATTTTCTGTAGGATTTTCTTTTAGCTCTAATAGCTTCCTTTACCTCACTTTTTAACCATGCCGGCTGTTGTTTGGTCTTCCGTCCTCCATTTTTAATACATGGAATATATTTGGCCTGGGCTAACGTATTGGATTTCCTGTGTATACTTACTTCAAAGCTAATATCAAATTTGATTATATTATGATCACTGTTATCAAGCGGCCTCAGCACCATTACCTCCCACACCAGATCATGCGCTCCACTAAGGACTAGGTCTAGAATTTTTCCTTCTCTCGTTGGCTTCTGTACCAGCTGCTCTTTAAAGCAGTTCTTGAGTTTGTCAAGGAATTTTACCGCCATAGCATTCCCTGATGTTAAATTTACCCAGTCAATATCGGGGTAATTGAAGTCACCCATTATTATTGTGTTGCTCAGTTTGTTTCCCAAATTTTCTATAACATTTCTACATCCGTCTGTTCATCCATGGCTAAGCGGACGATAGTACACTTCTATCACTATCCTTTTCCCCTTTACACATGGAATTTCAATCTATAGGGATACCAAGATGTGTTTTGTTTCTGTAGAATTTTCAATCTATTTGATTCAAGGCTCTCCTTAACATACAATGCTACTCCTCCACCAATTCAATCCACCCTATCACTATGATATAATTTGTACCCCGGTATGACAGTGTCCCACTGGTTAGCCTCCTTCCACCAGGTCTAAGAGATGCCTATTTTCCTTGTCATCAGCAGCAGATGAATCCATTACAAATGGGTTGTGTCCACCTACCAGCAGGGGGAGATAGAGAACACTGAAAACCATAGTGCCTCTAGGACGGCTAGCTCCATCTGCCTCTCAGTATTTCTCTATCTCCCAGCAGGGTTGGACGCAGCTTGTTCAGCTCCTTGAAGATTTTGCCTGGGGTGGCTCCTGTGCTTTTGCCAGTTTGTAGCAGGGGTGTTGTGGCTAAGTGGAGCCCACTTTAAAGGCACATAGGTTCGCCCTTTCCCTGCCTTACCCTTCCCCCTGTGTGGATGCAGGCATATAGGTTCACATTTTCCCTGCCTTTCCCACCCTCTTCTGTCTCCGAAGTGCCTCTGTAACTGTTTGCCTCCAACTTTCCTCACAGCGTTTAAAAAAACCCAAAACAAAACCAAAAAAACCCCTGCGCTTTTCAGCGCTGCTATTTCTGAGGCATTTCCTTACTGTGCAGCGTGACTGGAGCTCGTAGACTCGGTCCTTTGAGGTAAGAGCGGTACTCAGCTCCTCCAGGGAGGGCCCGCGGACGGCGTTCCGATCGGGGTGATTTTGGCGTGAAGCTGCCATCTTGAATTTTATTCCACCGTTTTTTGGCGATGGCTGCTGAGGGAGTTAAGCACTGTTCCCGTTGTGGCAAGTGCAGATCAGCAGCGGGGCTCTGTAAAACGTGCTGTTTAGACGGTAGAGCCAGTACGAGCATGGCGAGCGATGATTCTTCCCACTCGATGGAGCTGGCAGCGGACGCCATCTTGGAAGCGCCGCATGGCTCGACCCCCGTGGTTGCGGAGGAGTCTGAGAACAGATGGGCGCCTCAGGCCGAGGCTACCAGAGGTGCTCCGTTCCCCGTGGCTCCTAATTCGGAGACGGGAGGTCAGAGTTAGTTTTTCTCCCCCGAGTTTGTGCTTATTTTACATAAAGCCTTCATGCTGAAAAGAGCTCTGCCGCAGGTGTCTGACACTGCGTTGCTACCTGGTCTCCCTCCGACTGATGATGGTCCGGGGCTGATGCCAGACGTGGATGCCCCTGAGCGTTGGATGCACGCTAAGCATAGACGGGTAAATTCCCCGTTGGAGAGTGGCGCTCCCCCCTTTTCCCCCCCGTTGTCGGGCAGTGGGGACTCTGAGGGATCTGGCAGGCCTTCGTGGTCTAAGGAGCCGGTTTGCCACGGGATCTGGATGATCCCACTGTGGTTCGGATTTTCCACCGCGATGAGCTGCCAGCACTTATCTCTGATGCCTTACAGGCCCTCTCTATTGATGACCCTGTTCAAGGCGAGGCCTCCTCTGGCAATCCGAGGATGGCGAGTACTAAGAAGCCTGCTCGTGCCTTTCCTTTGCATGACTCCATCCAAGAGCTTATTTCTGCTCAATGGACTGACCCCGAGGGGCCCTTGAAAGTGGCCAGGGCGATGGGGCATCTTTACCCTCTGAGTGAGGAGCACTTGGCCCGTTTTGGGATGCCTAAAGTGGATGCCTTAGTCACGGCGGTGACAAAAAAGACCACCCTCCCAGTAGAGGGAGGGGTCGCCCTGAAGGACATTCAGGACTGGCGGCTGGAATCAGCACTAAAATGGTCCTTTGAGATTTTGGGCCTAGCCTTAAGGGCGTCTGCTTGTAGTTCTTATGCTGCTCGAGCCTGCCTCTCTTGGTTACAACAGGCAGTGGAACAGCCCGCAGATGTTGCGGAGTCCCTCGCTGAGTTTGCACTGCGCATGGAATCGGCCTTGTCATTTTTAGCTGATGCCCTCTATGATCTGGTCAGAGCTTTGGCTAAGCAGATGTCTTTGGCGGTGTCCGCCCGCCTCCTTCTATGGCTACGGCATTGGGCGGCTGACATGGCCTCTAAGCAAAGGCTGGTGAAGTTGCCCTTTCGGGGCCTTCTGTTATTTGGAGAGGAGTTGGAGAAGATTGTTAAAGACCTGGGGGATGCTAAACCCCAGCGATTACCTGAGTATAGGCCGCGGCCTTCTTCCAAGGGTCAAGTGGTTCCCTCCTCCTCCAGACCTCGCTTCCGTGAAGCTAGAAGGTATCGCCCGGGGCGCTCTGCTGGGTTTACTCAACGTGCCCGCTTTCAGCAGAGGAACTCCTTTCGCTCGGACAAACGCTCTGCAGCAGCAGGCTCAAGGCCAGGAGTTCAGGGCCATCCTCCACAAGGATGGCCCTGAACAAGATGGCCGACAGGTAAGGAGCGTCCGGAACGAGCTCCTGAGCCCCCTAACAAATAGACCACCTGGGCCGTTCCCAACCGGACCGAAACGGACCGGGAAGGTGCTAGACCAGAGCTGAATCCTGTGGAGTCGGTCGATCCGATCAAGACCGATCAAGACCCAGGATTCGAAGGGCTAGCGACGGGCTCGAACGAAATACCCAGGCCTCGTGGCCCACCCACCCACTGACGACCGAGACCGGGCCTTCCAGGTGCCAGCAAACACACCTGACCGAACCGGAAAGGTTCGGACAAGACCAAACCGAGACCGGGACTACTGATTCAGGGAATCTGACCCGGAAACACCAAGATCTGACATCCTGGTCTGCGGCTGTTTTAACGGCCCCGGACGCTGAAAAGAACTGCGGCTGAGAGCAAAAACCACAGCGCTTGACCCATCGGAGCTCAAGAGTGAACAGGGGCGTGGTAACTGAGCAGGACCTGCAGCGGTTCTGCCCGACGCGTGGTGTGAGGCCAAGTTAGAGCGACATCCTGTTCGGGCGCGCCGCGGGACACCAAGCCACGAGGAATCCGAGCGCACAAGAAAGAAAAGAACCAGAGAGGCACTAACCATCGAGAGGCGAGAGCCGCGATCACCCCTGGACCGTCCACCGACCAGCTAGAATGAAACATCAAGAGGACGACATACGGAAGCCAGCGACAGGACTACATTAGGGTAGATTAAGGGTTGCTTTCTCAGACCTCCGACGGCGGCCCCTCAGCGACTGCGTGGATGGCATCTGGAGGCCACTACTGTCCAAACCCGTTCCCGGGGCAAATTGAAATGAAGTGAAAACAACAAATAGGAATAAACTGGTTTTCGATACTACGGCTACCACCACGTCCATCACCCCTCCCGGATCCGAGCACCTGCTTGAATCTACCCAAGGTTATTCCCCATAACTGTTATTACATTACTTTTATAATCCTGAACTCCAGTTATTACTTAAGTTAAAAAAAAGCTGACTGCTCTATCCAGGTTTATGCTTCTGCAAGCTGATAGACTTTTTTAATACTATAATTACTCTAAATGCTTCATCTAAAAGCTTAATTGATAATGTGATTCATAGCATGTCTGAAGAACTCTTTAAATGACTGCACTATCCAAATGTTATGTTTATGCATGTTGAAAGACTCCTTTTAAATGTTATAATTATTCTAAATGCTTCATCCAAATGCTTCAATTGCTAATAGGCTTCATAGTTTGTTTGAAGGACTCTCTTTAAACGACTAAATGCGATACATACTTAGATGATTGCTACATGCCGAAAGACTCTCTTCTAGCGCTCAAAACGCCTCATCTAATTGCTTAACTGCTCGAAGGCATGTAACACGCTTAACTGTTTAAAGGCTTATATTAAACAAGCTTGAAAAAAAAAAAAATTTCCCAGTACATGCTACAAATATCACCAACACCGACCAACACCTCCACAAATACTACTGACACCACCAACACCACCCACACTCACCCGAACACCGTCCACACAAACTCAACATGAACACTAATAAACTACTGATAATACTCTATATCATTCCTATAATCCAATACGCATGGACCACCCCTAACTTCTACAGCAATCCAACCACAACACACCAACTATATACACAACCTACCAAAAGCTCACCAAACCAAAGAAACAATAACCAACCAAAAGGAACCGTCTCTACTTACGAACACCACCAACAGAAAGAGAAGAAAACCAACAACAACAGCAAATCCTACCACCGAGGAAACAGACAATTAATAAAAATAAACACATCTAACCTCCCCACAGAACCATACCGCTCAATCCAAATAGGATACATCAACGCAAGATCAGCGGTAAGCAATTCCGTAGACATACTAGACTGGACTACCACAGAGAAACTAGACTTTCTATTCATCACGGAAACATGGTTTCACGGCCCCACAGACCTCGCCATCAAAAATATATGCCCACCAGATTACAAAATCACCCACTGGACAAGAAATGGAAAAAGAGGTGGCGGAATAGCCATAATTTACAAATCCGAGTTCACCATCACAACCACTGGTGAATCCACCTCACCACTACTCAAAATTGCCTCGACAAGAATCAATCACCCGAACCTACAAGGACACCTCAACACAATTTTATTCTATAGACCACCAGGAAAATGGAAAGACACCCAAGCGCAACTCATGGACTTCATCTCGAACACATGTATCTCGGCATCCAATATCTTCATTATAGGAGACATCAACCTACATCTTGAAGACGACACTTCAAAAAACACACTAGAATGTAAAGAATTCCTGAAACTCTGGGACTTACACGCTCCAAACACCCAACCAACACACGAAAAAGGACACACACTAGACATCATCACGCACAAATTCGACCTAGACTCAACCATCCTACTTACAGACACAAGATGGATACCCACACCTTGGACAGACCACTATAAAGCACATGTCTCCCTTCTCTGGCGAAAAACACACAGAAACGCAGTCAACAAAAACGAACGAACAACATACACTACGAGAGGAAAAATAGACCCTACAACATTCTGGCAACAGGTCTACCAAAACGAATGGCCAGCAAACACAGACACCGTACAATTCCTCCAAGATTGGGACAACATATGCAAAACAATATTAGACACAATTGCCCCAATCCAAACCAGAACATTGCACAGGAAAAAATCAAATCCATGGTTCACCGAAGAGCTGAAAAAACTCAAAACACAAGTTAGAAAACTAGAACGCGCTTGGAGCAAGAAGAAAGATGAACACACACTGAATGCATGGAAATCACTTCGGAGGAAATACAAATACACCATAAAACAGACTAAAAGACTACACTATAAAACTATGATTGGACTAAACTACAAAGACACGCATAAACTCTTCCTCCTTGTAAATAAGCTGCTAGACACTACACCTGTTACAAACAATAACAAAGAAACACCAGGGGTAGACGACCTCGCGAAATACTTCAAAGAGAAAATCATACAACTAAGACTTAGAATACCTGCCAGCCCTACCGAATACACCACTTTCCTGAATTGTCTAGACCCTGAAGACGGAATATACCCAGCAGACAGGATCTGGACCGAATTCGAAGTACTGCCAGAAGACCTTATCTTTAAAACGCTCAAAAGATACGCCAAATCCCAATGCAAATTAGTTATCTGCCCAAGCAACCTCATGAAAACAGCTCCTCAACAATTCATATCAGACTTAACGAACCACCTGAATTTCATGCTACAAAACGGACTTTTCCCAAAGGAAAAATCTTACTAACCCCAATACCCAAAGACACAAAGAAAAATGCTAGCGAAATAACTAACTACAGACCAGTTGCATCCATACCACTAATAACCAAAATAACAGAAGGAGTGGTAACCAAACAATTCACAAGTTACCTCGACAAGTTCTCAATACTACATGACGCCCAATCAGGATTCCGTTCGAATCACAGTACAGAAACAGTACTAACTACCCTACTGACCAAATTTAAGCAACGGATCGCAACAGGCTCCAATATACTCCTCCTACAATTTGACATGTCAAGTGCCTTTGACATGTTTGACCACGGAATTCTATTATACATTCTTGAATATTTCGGCATCGGAGGCAATGTCCTAAAATGGTTTAAGGGGTTCCTAACCTCACGCTCATACCAAGTCACATCAAACTCAACCACATCTGCTGCCTGGACACCTGAGTGCGGAGTACCACAGGGATCTCCCCTCTCACCAACAATTTTCAACCTACTGATGACCCCACTAGCAAAACTTCTATCAAATCACAACCTTAACCCTTACATATATGCCGATGATGTAACGATATATATTCCTTTCAAACAAAACATCAACAAAATCTTCAACGAAATCAACCAAAGTCTACACATCATGAACACCTGGGCTGATGCATTCCGACTGAAATTGAACGCAGAAAAAACTCAATGCCTCAGACTAACCTCCCAATACAACACATCAAAATTTACCGCCATCAATACACCCAAACTAAACCTGCCAATCTCAGAAAATTTAAAAATCCTTGGAGTGACAATCGACCGCCACCTTACATTTGAGACTCACGCGAACAACACAACAAAAAAGATGTTCTTCTCCACGTGGAAGCTGAAAAGAATAAAACCATTCTTTCCAAGATCTGTCTTCCGCAACCTGGTACAATCACTCGTACTAAGCCATCTGGATTATTGCAACTCACTGTACGCAGGCTGCAAAGAACAAATCATGAAAAAACTTCAGACAGCCCAGAATACAGCAGCCAGACTCATCTTCGGAAAACCAAAATACGAAAGCGCAGCACCATTACGTAAGAAACTACACTGGCTCCCACTCAGAGAACGTGTCACCTTTAAAATATGCACGTTAGTGCACAAAATCATTCACGGTGAAGCCCCTGCATACATGTCTGACTTAGTAGACCTGCCACCCAGAAACGCCAGAAAATCATCCAGAACGTTCCTCAACCTCCACTTCCCTAAGTGCAAAGGCATAAAGTATAAAGGATTACATGCATCAACCTTCTCCTACAAAAGCACGCAACTCTGGAACGCACTACCACGCGGCCTGAGAGCGGTCTACGAGTTGACAGACTTCCGCAAACGATTGAAGACCTATCTCTTCGAAAAAGCATACCGCAAGGATCAAAACATATAAATCCCATATACATCACAACAATGCCTCAAGACATTACCTCACGTACTCCACTTCCACGTACTCTCTCCCTTCCAACAATCTACCCATAGATAAAAACTGTTTACCCCATCGCTCTCCTGCTATTATTCGATCACCGTAGCAATTCCCCAACGTCTTATCCTATAGTTTCTACGTCCCAAAGGTGATTGATCTGACTCTATCTTCTTAACTTTTCACAATGTAACCCATAATCGTAATGTAACAAACTGTATTTCCATTATTTACAATGTATTGTAAGCCACACTGAGCCCGCAAATAGGTGGGAAAATGTGGGATACAAATGCAACTAAATAAATAAATAAATAAATAAATGATGGACGCCTTTCCCTCTTTCTCGAGGAGTGGACCAAGATTACCTCAGATCAGTGGGTCCTGGACCTGATCAGAGAAGGTTACCAATTGGAATTCGGTGCCGCGGTGAGAGACATGTTTGTGGAGTCCCGATGCGGAACTGCCGTCAAAAGGGCGGCGGTAGAGGAGACCTTACAAGTCTTGTTGCACCTTGGAGCAGTGATCCCTGTGCCTCCCGCCGAACACGGCTGCGGTCGTTACTCCATTCATTTAGTGGTGCCATGAACAGGTGGGTCTTTTCGGCCCATTCTTGACTTAAAGAAAGTCAACGAGTCACTAAGAGTGCGGCATTTTCACATGGAAACCCTGCGCTCCGTCATTGTGGCGGTACAGCCAGGAGAATTCCTCACGTCTCTGGACCTAAAAGAAGCTTACTTGCACATTCCTATATGGCCCCCGCACCAACGGTTCCTCCGGTTTGCGGTGTTGGGAAATCATTTCCAGTTTCGGGCCTTGCCTTTTGGCTTTGCCACAGCTCCCTGAACCTTTTCCAAGGTAATGGTGGTGGTAACTGCTTTTCTCAGGTGAGAGGGTATCCGGGTTCACCCGTACCTCGACGACTGGCTCATCAGAGCGGACTCTGCAGAAGAGAGTCGTCATGTAACAGCCAGAGTGGTCTCAGTACTGCAATCTCTGGGCTGGGTCGTCAATAAACCCAAAAGTCACCTGACCCCCTCTCAATCTGTAGAATATTTGGGGGTCCGGTTCGACATGGCCTCGGGGTTTGTATTTCTACCCGAGCAAAGGCGGTGCAAACTTCAGAATCAGGTCCGTCTGCTCCTGAGGATGCCTCGCCCGCGAACTTGGGACTTTGTCCAGCTTTTGGGGTCGATGATGGCCTCCTTGGAAGTGGTGCCATGGGCGAGAGCGCACATGAGACATCTGCAGATTGCCCTGCTTCATCGATGGTCTCCTATGTCCCAGAATTATCAATGCAGACTCACGTGGCTCCCTGCGGCCCGACTCAGTATGTAGTGGTGGCTCTCAGATAGCATGCTGCGGCGAGGAATGCTGCTAGCGCTTCCCGATTGCTGCCTGGTGGTAACGGATGCCAGTCTGAAGGGCTGAGAAGCACATTGCCAGGGAAGCTATGCCCAGGGTCTGTGGACACCCGAGGAAACAGGGTGGTCCATCAATCGCTTGGAACTGAGAGCGATATTCCAGGCTCTTGTGGCCTTTCACATGACTCTGGAGGGACTGGCTGTCAGAGTTCTGTCTGACAACACGACAGCAGTGGCCTACATAAATCGACAAGGCGGCACTCAGTGTCAAACACTAGCCGCAGATATGCCACTGGGATGAACTACATCTGCAGCTTCTGTCAGCAGCTCACATAGCAGGTCAGAGCAACGTGCAAGCCGACTTTCTAAGCAGGTATCAAATTGACCCTGCGGAGTGGGAACTGGCAGACGAAGTGTTCCTTCAGATCTGTGCCAAATGGGGAACTCCCGTAGCGGATCTTATGGCTTCAAGCAAAAATGCCAAAGTCCCATCATTTTTCAGGAGACGGAGAGATCCTCGCTCGGCGGGGTTGGATACCTTGGCTCAACCCTGGCCCCCGGGCCTCCTGTATGTGTTCCCGCCTTAATAGAGCGACTCCTCCTTTGAATTTGGTTGCATCAAGGAGTGGTGGCCCTCATTGCCCCGGATTGGCCCAGGCGGCCGTGGTATGCGGACCTCCGGCGGATGCTGGTGGAGGCTCCCCTTCCTTTGCCTCTGGTACCGAACCTGTTGACGCAGGGTCCGGTGACCATGGAGGATCCCTGTTGCTTTGGTCTTACGGCATGGCTATTGAGAGGGGCTATTCTAACAAGGTCATCTCCACTCTCTTGCAGGCTCGGAAGCATTCCACTTGCGTTGCCTATGTTCGGATCTGGCGCCAATTTGAGGCTTGGTGTGTTTCTAAAGCGATCACACTCATGCGGGATTCTGTCTTGCCGATACTTGACTTTTTGCAGGATGGTATATAAAAAGGCTTGGCCTATAATTCCCTGCTTGTTCAAGTGGCAGCCTTGGCATGTTTTCAGGGGAAGGTCGCTGGCCTCTCCCTGGTTGGGCATCCGGACATTGCATGGTTTCTTAGAGGGGTGCTTCGGCTCCGGCCTCCCGTGCATGCGGGCCCCTTGTCCGGCTTGGAACCTGGGGCTAGTATTAAAGGCTCTTCAGTGTTCGCCCTTCGAGCCGCTGAGGCACGCTTCTGAGAAGGATGTGACTCTAAAGACAGTCTTTTTTGTGGCCATTACATCGGTGAGACGGGTGTCTGAGCTCTAGGTGCTGTCCTGTCGAGACCCATTTCTGCAATTCTCAGAGTCCGGAGTAACGATACGTACTGTGCCTTCCTTCCTGCCTAAGGTGGTTTCAGTGTTTCACCTAAACCAGCCTATTTATCTGCCTTCTTTTACTAGGGAGGAGTTAACGGAATCTTTTGGGCAGTTGCACCTCCTGGATGTGCGCCGGGCTCTGTTGCAGTATCTGCAGATGTCAAATGCTTTTAGGACCTCTGATCACCTTTTTGTATTGTTAGGTCCTCGCAGAGGGTCTCCAGCGTCTAAAGCTACTATAGCCCGTTGGCTTAAGGAAGCCACTTTTTCTGCATATCTGTTCTATGGCCGGCCTCCGCCTGACGCCTTTAAGGCACATTCCACAAGAGCGATTTCTTCCGCTTTGGACTGAGACCGGAGCACTCTCTCTTCAAGAGATATGTAGGGCTGCTACTTGGGTTTCTAAGCTCTCTTTTGCCCGTCATTACAGGCTGGATGTGGCTGCCAGGAGGGATGCGCTTTTTGGAGCACAAGTGCTGGCGTGTGGTGTGGCTTGTTCTCGCCCTATCTTGAGATTGCTTTGATACATCCCATTCGTAATGGATTCATCTGCTGCTGATGACAAGGAAGGGAAAATTAGGTTCTTACCTTGGTAATTTTCTTTCATTTAGTCACAGCAGATGAATCCTTGATCCCTCTCTGATTGACTCTGTTTTGTGTTCAGTTTTTCCTGCAGACATGGGAGAAGTTGGAAAACAGTCTTCAGGATTTCTGTTCTTCTACAGGAGGTTGAGTTCGTCCCTCCTTTGTGTTATTGCTCCTGTTCTGGGGCGTTCGTTCGCTGTGAGGGAAAGTTCATGTTATGCTACTTTGCGGTTTAACACTGCTTTGGAAGCTTCAAAATATTGAGAGGCAGATGGAGCTAGCCGTCCTAGAGGCACCATGGTTTTCAGTGTTCTCTGTCCCCCCCCTGCTGGTAGGTGGACACAACCCATTCGTAATGGATTCATCTGCTGTGACTAAAGGAAAGAAAATTACCAAGGTAAGAACCTAATTTTCCCATATGTAATTTTTCATTTAGGTCAATATATTCTAACTCTCCCATCTTATTTCTTAGGCTCCTGGTGTTCGCATATAGACATTTCAAACTGTTGCACCTATTTACATCATGCTCAGTACTTGACAGTATTAATTTGCAATCTTTTGTCTGATTTTTATTTTTGTTTAAGGACACCTGATCTACTATGGCCTCTTTTGCAACCTCACTTTCAGGATACCCTTTCTTCCCTGTTTTGGTGATATCTTTGAAATATATCTTGTCCTGAACCATGCGCTTTTGAGCGATTGTCGGCCTTCCCCCATTTTCTAGTTTAAAAGCTGCTCTATCTCCTTTTTAAATGCTGATGCCAGCAGCCTGGTCCCTCCCTGTTTAAGGTGGAGCCCTTCTTTTCGGAATAGGCTCCCCCTTCCCCAGAATGTTGCCCAGTTCCTAACCAATCTGAAACCCTCCTCCCTGCACCATCGACTCATCCACGCATTGAGACTCCGGAGCTCTGCCTGTCTCTTGGGCCTAGAGTTTCTGGATTTGAACTTTCTACCTAAGAGCCTAAATTTGGCTTCTAGAACCTGTCTCCCACATTTTCCTATGTCATTGGTACCCACATGTACCTAGACAGCCGGCTCTTCCCCAGCACTATCTAAAATCCTATCTAGGTGACGCATGAGGTCTGCCACCTTTGCAGCAGGCAGACTAGTCACCAGGCGATCCTCACGTCCACCAGCCACCCAGCTATCTTTATGCCTAATGATTGACTC
The DNA here is from genome assembly GCF_901765095.1 of Microcaecilia unicolor. Classification (NCBI taxonomy): domain Eukaryota; kingdom Metazoa; phylum Chordata; class Amphibia; order Gymnophiona; family Siphonopidae; genus Microcaecilia; species Microcaecilia unicolor. The sequence continues at coordinate 412,729,661 of NC_044033.1, forward strand.
ACCAACAGCTGTCCTAACCCTTTCCTCCTGGGCAGCAGTTGGAGACATATCCTCGGTGCGAGAGGATAGTACATCCCCTGATGGGCAGGTCCTGGCTGCAGGAGTACTTCCTATTTCAGGGTGATGCTCTCCTTTTAGGAGTCCTCCCTCTTCCAAGGCAGCAAAGGGGCTGCCAGATTGGAGGTGGGACTTCTCTAAACTAGATCCTGCAGTGCCTGCTAGAGGCTGTTAATGCTGTGGTACAAAGTTCAAGTTTTAAAACTAAGGGGAAAAGACTATGGAGATTAGTTGATAAAATTTGCCTTTTTTTATATTTTTTTTCTGCCTATCACTAACCTACAATTCCTCCTTTAAACCCCAATCTTTAAGTTCCCAAAGCAGAAAGTGAAATAGTATTCACTTACTAGTCTCTCAGAACTTCTCAGAAAGAAAGTTCAGTGGGACCTTTCCTCTTTATATAGTTTTGAACCTAAGGGAACCTTTTTAAAACAGACTCTTTGAATCTAACTCAGCTAAGGGACTCTTTTCAAAACAGGCTCTTTGAAGTTAATTCAGCAATCTATGCAAATATTCTACTTCCTCATACCTTAGTTAACACCTAATTGTTCTCCCTTTTTCTTTTGTATTAGATATTGTTGGCCTTTCTCTTTTTTTTTTAATTTTGAGAAATCTTTATTGAGATTTGAGAAACAATAATATACAAAAAAAGTTGTCATTTTGGAAGGTACGCAGCAGAGCACCAATAACATGGCAAGAACATGAATGCTCTGTTCCTATAACAAAGTGATGGTATTCTCAGCGAAGAATGTAACACAACTTAACATATACTTGTAAAATTTTTGAAAAGGTTTTCCTTCCCCAATAGTTCCCAACCTCTTCCCACCCCCTCAACCCCCCTCTTCCTTAGCATCCCTCTGGACCGGCCCAGCCTGTGACTGATGGGTTGTGCAGACTGAGAAGCTGTGATGCTAGAGAGAACCAATAAGAGATCCAGTGTTCTCATTCTCCAGCAGGTGGAAAGGTGGTGAGCCCTTTGATCTCTTCTCTCTGTCCTTTGTGGTAGGTATTATCGAAACGAAAGGTGGACGTCCGTCTTGTTTCGATAATACGGGTTTCCTCACCCCTCCATCGGGACGTTTTGCGAGGATGTCCTCAACAAAACATGAGCGTCCCTTTCGATTATGCCCCTTCATGTGTCTGCTGTGGCTTGGGAAAACATGGTGGGATTGCTGTGCGAATCTGGAAGGGGTGGCGGATGTGGTTGAAGAAGTGGTAGATCCCGAGGGCCATTATGTGGTCTGTTGGGTAGCAGCCCACCAGAAGCTTTTCATCTTCAGTGTATGCCCCTAGTCAGTGTAATTGCCTTTTTTAAATATAAGGTTGACCTAGTTGCTGATAACCTTTTCACCCTATGCCCCTAGTTTTGGATGGTGATTTTAATATGGCATGGGACCCAGCTGTCAATAAGTCTCATAACCCCCGTTTGGAGACCGTTAACCCTGCCCAGGCTGTACCCAAATTGTATAGTATAGTATAGTGTAGTGTACTGGATGACATGTGGCGGGTTCTGCACCCTAGTACCAGGAATTAATATCCACTTATGAGCCCATTTGATGCAATTGTGTATTGTTTGGTTTCCTCCATTCTGTTCTCCTCTGTTCAGCAGTCTGAGATTGATCTCTGATGATGCTTGGGTCCTACTGGACTGGCGGCCGGCTGTGAGTGTGGGGTGAGAGGTGCGTAGGACTTTTCCTTTGGCGTTTATATATTGATGTGGGGTTTTGCAATCGAGATATTAAGGTTCAAAGCTTTGCTGTGGTCTCAGAGGCAGCGTTTTGGACGTACTCATGCTTTGGCTCATAAACAACAATTATTGGAGTGGAGGAGTGGCCTAGTGGTTAGAGTGGTGGACTTTGGTCCTGGGGAACTGGGTTCAATTCCCACTGCAGGCACAGGCAGGTCCTTGTGACTCTGGGCAAGTCACTTAACCCTCCATTGCCCCAGGTACAAATAAGTACCTGTATATAATATGTAAGCCGCTTTGAGCCTGCCATGAGTGGGAAAGCGCGGGGTACAAATGTAATAAAAAAAATAAAATTGGAGACCCAGATGGGTTTTAATGAGTTATTGCAGCAGAGAACAAGAAATCTTTAGTGTATTAGAAGTGTCACCTTTATGCTCATGGTATCAAATGTGGAAGGCTGTTGAGCCACAGTGTCTCGATGCGGGATTGTGACTCTTGTTGGCTCTGGAACTCCAGGCGGCCCCCCAGTCACTGCTGATGTGGCTGTATAGGATATCTTTGTGCGGTACTATAAAACACACTATGCCATGCCCCTCCAAGGATGGTCTGCAGGCATCTCAATACTTGGATAATATTCAGGTGCCTGATCTTATGCCCACTGAGCAAGCTGGGCTGAAACAATCTTTGAATCCTGATGAGGTGTGGTTGGTGATTAGGCAGAGCCTATTGATGAAGGCTCCTGACCCAGATGGATATAGAGTGGAATTTTATAAGTAAATGGGGGAGGCGTGTGCTCTGCCTCTTGCTTGTATGTTTAATGCGATGGTGGATGCAGAAGCCGTCCTGTTGGAGCTCAATACACGAACTGCATGAGTTCTTTCAAACGCTTTTCTCATGGGGACTGTCTGTTTCAAGCATACATGGAGCACTTTGGTTGCGTTGGCCGAGATGGGACTTAATGGGCTTCCGGGATAGATGGGCAGAGCTGGCGAGGGCTTTGGATACGTGGGACCCTCGTGTTGCCATTGGGACTATTCCTCATTTGGTGTCTGGGACCTGGCTTGAAGAGTGTCATTTTAGAGTGATTCACCGTGCTTATTTCTCCCAGGCACAGCTGTTCCATGCCGGTAGAACACGGTCACCTCTCTGTATTAAATGTGGCAGGGCTGCTTTTACTTTGGAGCACTCGTTTTGAAATTGCCCTAAGATTAAACACTTTTGGTCCTCTGTTGTGTGATATATAGTCTCTTGTCTAGATGGGGTTGCTGTAGATATGGTTGTTCTTGGATATACCAGGAGCTTATCAGATGGAAACCAAAGGACAAGTTTTATTGTTTTGGAAGTTGTCTTGTTGCCCATAAATGTATTCTTCAACATTGGACTTCCATAGAAGCACCTTTTGGTGTGGCATTGGTGCAGTCAGGTTCACCAGTTGGCTGTGTGTGATGTGAGATCATCCAGAGGCTGTGCAGAAGAGGTCTTTTCTACTAGTGTGAACTGCGAAGCAGAAGTCTTTCCTACTGGTGTGAACAGCCTATCTGCATACACTGAATCCTGTGGGTCCTTTGGATTCATTTGTAAATGACACTGTTGTAAAGGAGTTGGTTTTGGGGAGATTCTGCCAATGATAGGAATAGGGTTTGTGGGCAAGACTGGGGGTGGGGGAGGGGGGTTCTTTCATGCTGAGATTGATTTTGGGGTCTGGGGCTGCAAGAACATAGGTGTTATGACTCTGCCCCGGTATCATGCTCTCATTCATCTCGCCCCCTGGTGGTCGCAATGGACTGTCTGTTGATGGTTTTCCCGGTTCCAGAAGTCATGTCGGTCTGGTCCGGATTTTCTAGCCTGCCAGTTGGTCTCGAGACTTTTTGGAACTAAGCTGTTTCCGTACCTGGTGAACTCCCTGGCTGTTGGCCTTTTTTAACCACCTGGAAGTGTTTCTAGTTTGCCTTGCAACAGAGGTCCTCCGAGGTGTGTCTTCTGTGGTTGTTTGTTGCTGTGCTTTTTGCTACTTTCAGTTTCTGCCTTTGAACCTAGTGCCTGGACCTGGACTTTGACTTTGCTTGCCGCCTGCCTTTGAACCTTTGCCTGGACCTGGACTCTGACTTTACTTGCCGCTTGCCTTTGAACCTTTGCCTGGACCTGGATTCGGACTTTGCTTGCCGCCTGCCTTGGAACCTGTGCCTGGAGCTGGACCTTGACTTTATTTGCCTGACCCCGGTTCTGCTGGGTTTGTGGACTATCTTCCTGTTCTCTGCTGTGGCTTCTGTTCCGGTGGGTGTTCCTCCTGCCGCTGCCGTCCTCGGCAGTAGCCCAAGGGCTCACTATTCAGTGTTTCGTGTGAAGCGTGACAATAGGTCCGCAAATCCTGTTTGCTTTCTTTCTTTGGGATCTTAGGGGGGAGGGTCTGGCGGGGGGAGGGAGGTTTAAAATACTTGATGACTAGTTTCTGCTATTAAGGTTTCTTTGTATGGTTGCTTACTCAGATTTTGGTTGTTGTTTCTTGCCTTATGTTGCCTGTATTGCTATGTTTTGTCAGGGGACCTGGGGAAAGGAAGCTATATAGATCACTTTGGAAAGAGAAGATGAAACCTGTATCTACAGACCTCCAGAACAAATGGAGAAGCTGGACAAGGATCTGATAGATGATATCCATAAGCTTGGTATGAAAGGGGAAGCACTTTTGCTGGAAGATTTCAACTTGCGTGATGTGGATTGAAGCATCCTGTCTGCAGAATCTGAAAGAAGTAGGGATATTGTGGATGCCTGTCAAAGTGCCTTGTTCACACACATAGTGAAGGAACTCATGAGGGAAGGGGCAACGCTGGATCTAGAGCTCACAAATGGAGGCAGTGTTTACAGTGTTTGGGTGGGTGTCCACCTAGACAATAACGATCATCATCCGGTATGATTTGATATAAGAGCAAAAGTGGAGTGCAGCCACACAAAACTCAAAATATTGGATTGCAGAAGGAGGAGCAGATGGCATGGGTGAAGTGGAAGCACAGTGGTCCAAGCTGAAAGCTGCTATTCTTTTGGCAACTGATCTTTACACAAGGAAAGTAAACAAAAACAAGAAAAACAGGAAGCCTATATGGTTCTCCAAACAGGTGGCTGAAAAAATAAGGGCAGAAGAACACAACAGGAGGATCACGGAAGAGATTATCAGCTTAAACTCAACGAAGCCAAGAGGGAAATACAGCTAGTGAAAGTGCAGGCAGAAAAAAAAATGGCTAAAGATCTAAAAAGAGGTGACAAGACTTTTTTCAGATATATTGGGGAAGGAGAACAGATAGGAATAGAATTGTAAGACTGAAAATGCTGAGAATGGCTTTCTGGAGAGTGTTGAGGATAAAGCAAACATGCCGAACAAATACTTCTGTGTTCATGGAAGAAAACCTTTCTGTGGTAACAGTCAAAGCAACTTACATATTATACAGGTGCTTGCTTATTTCTTTTTTTTTTTTTCATTTCACATGGGTAATATGTTTCCCTTTAGCTTGTAAATTTATGTGGGGCATGGGCAATGATTTTGAGAAGCTGAGAGAAAGCATTCATTAAGGGCAGAGCAAGATTACAGCCAACTATCACTACTACTAAACCACAGTTTCTGATTTCTAACTTTTATTGGTTGATTTTGATGATATGGATTAAAAGGAAGGGGCAATCCCTTGTGCCTTCATGGTCTACCTTGATTTGACACATTTTGTGTCCTATTACTAAATTTGTGATCCATGGCTCGGGCAAAACAAGTCCTAAGATGCAACCACTGGAGAGCTTACGTTAGGCAGGAGGTTAGGGGCCTTCCTTGGCATTTAAAACATCGCTAAGCCCGGAGAAGACAGCCCTGTCCTCTCGCAGAAGTGTTCACTGAGCAGGGAGGTGGCAAGTTGGAGAGTACAGCCCAATAGGGCATCCCTAGGTTCCTGGCACGGGAGAATGCTGGATTGGCTTCTACAGTAATAACGGGTACTGTTTCTAATTTGTTTCAGAGTCGGGAGATTTTACACCAAGATTCTCAAAGTTTTTTTTTCTGGTATAGAAACCTTCTGTTATCACCCTGACTCTTTATGGACAGCAATTGATTCTTTGGGTATAGTTCTGGACATAAGTAAAAAAAAGAAAAAACAACAAAAAAAACCCCTCTGAGACCCAGATTAAATTTTTAGAAGAAACTATTAGGAACAGAGTTCTAAAGTATCGATGTTGGAAGAAAAATGTGATGGGTTACTTTTGAAACTTGATAAACTTGAATTATCTGAATCATCAGTTATTAAAGAAAATATGGTTATTACAAGAAAATTGGAGAATATGGAAAATCTTTTATGTGTTAATTTTCCAAAAATATCTGGTATGATGCATCCTAAAGCTGCTTTTGATAACTATTACATTACATCATTATAATAGGCTTATATCCCGCTAATACCATTAATAGTTCAAAGCGGGTTACATATTAAGCAAGAGTGAACCAAATGTTAAGATGTTACATACCAATCAAGTTAATAAGTATAGTAAAGGTAAGGAAGCATCAACTAAAACCCAATTTCTATATATTTAAAACACTTCTGAAATGATTTCGTAAAATATAGGTAATTTCTTATCAACCTAAGTTCTAATGGTAAGTAATTCCAAAATGATGCAACCTTATAAGAAATAGAAGTAGACAATAATCTCTTAAATCTAATATTATGCACCGAAGGAAAGTGCAGTAAACACTGTTCTCTTCACAAGATAATAAGGGGCATCACCATGTAATATCCTGAATACAAGAATCCTGAGTTTAAACTGCACCCTCAACTCCACCAGTAGCCAATGCATTTCTAACAAATATAATGTAACTGAATCAAATCGATTCCGAGAATAAATCAGCCTGGCCGCTGTATTTTGTATTATCTGCAAACTATGCAATGATTCTGTGGTACAGACTGAAAAAACACTATTACAGTAGTCGATCCTAGAAAGAATTAAAGATTGAACCACTAATCTAAAGGTAGATGTGGTGAAATATTTCTTAATGTACTGCAATTTTATAAACAAGAAAAAAGACTTCTTAATAACTAAGTTAATATGAGATCGCATGTCAAGCGTATTATCTTCTACACCCTTTACCCTTATTGACTTATCAAAATGAAAAGTTTGTCCTAATATTAAATTGCAAACAGCTAAAAGGATGATCCACAGACCCCAACCAGAAAAAAATTGTCTTTTTCTTATTCAATTTAAGTCTATGAGCATTGATCCAATTTTCTATTATGACAAAACATTTCATAATACCTGTAAGTGTTTCAGACCAGTTTCAACAAGGCACACAATCGAAATATCATCTGCCTATATGAAAAAAGTTAAATTAGCCTCCTCCAAAAGCACCCAATGATTGTAATAAGACATTGAACGAAGTATGCAGTAGAAGAGTTGAAACTAACTGAAGAAGACATTCCTCACGTCTCTTAAGTGCTTTTATATTCCAGTAACATATTCTCAAGCTTTAGAAACCTTAGAAAATTCAACAGTATCTGTGGATACTCTAGAATGTTCTAGGGATCTTGCTAGGTACTTGTGCCCTGGATTGGCCACTGTTGGAAACAGGATACTGGACTTGATGGAACTTCGGCCTGTCCTAGTATGGCAACACTTATGTTCTAAGACCAACTGGAAATTTGAGAACTTTGATTGTTTACTAGAATCAGATAACGGTCAGATTTAGAACCTGCTCTTTAAATTTAGAGCAACTAGATTTTATGGTTCTCAGATTTGGGTACTCCCAGGTCTAGCTAAGGATACCTAGAGAAGAAGGCAGTATTGATGTGGTTTAGAGTGCAGTAGATAAGGGCACGGTTTTTGCTGAAATACCATTGTAGATGTGAAATTTACAGTGAAATTATTTTTTAAATCTATCTCAACTTTCTTTTTAATAAATCTGAGGATAGAGCAGAGGGAGGTTTTGCTAGTGCTGTATTGAGAAGTTTTGCACCTGTCAGTAGAGCTGCATAAAGTGTTTTTCCTTTAATTATTTTTTCTGAGTGGAAAAAGTTTTTTTTGTTTTTTTTCCCCCCCCTTTACTGCATTTTTCTCCACCTCCATTGGTGGACTTTAACTTCAGAATGATTATACATTCATATTTCTTCTATTAAGGACTGTCTGTTTAATTTCTTGGTATTATTCTGAATTATCTAAATAAGATATACGCTTATAATATTTTCCAAAAACAATTCTGCCAATGCTCGTGCCTCTAACTTGTTTTGTGATATAGATTGTAGAGTCCATGATGATGTATATGTGACAATTAAAGAGTTCAAATAAGGAGCTTGCTCATGAAATACTTTGTTAGCACCAACAATTTAAACTGAACACAAAACCAATGGTAACCAATGAAATTTCAAATACCAATAATTTTCAAAGCACATAGACTTACAAAAACAAGATAGGTAACTATCTAACTTTGCAAGTCAATGTGCGTTGAAAATGAGCACCACGCTGATACTTGTGAGTTTGTGAGGAAATGTTGGCGATACATAGCTGCTTTGTAAGGGAGTCGGGGAGAAGAAGCTGGCATATATATGAGAGTTAACTATCGATCTAATTGCGGCATTCTGTACGGTTTGTAGTCACATACATCACCTTACCGTAATCCAAATGCGAGATCAAAAGCACGTGAAGCAAGGTATGCAAACTAGGCTTAGTCGCTATGGGCCAGATTCTATATATGGCGCCTGAAAAAGCTGTGTGGAAAGCATTTCTGCCTAAGCATATTCTATAAGCGGTGCCTAGATTTAGGTGTGGTATATAGAATACGCTTAGTTGATATCCCAGAGCCTAGAGCTAAGCACGTCCATTTACACCAAGGAAAATGTGGTGTAAGTGCCGGCACGTAGATTTAGGCGTAGAGGGCCATATTCTGCAACGGTGTGTGACCATTTTGGAATGCCCAGGAAACGCCCATTTCCTTGCCCATAACCGCGCCTCTTTTTGGCTGCATCCATTAGAATTTAGATGCTCTGTTATAGAGTACACTAACTGAGTTGTGCATGTAAGTTCTAATTATTGCCCAATTAGTGCTCATTATTGCTTAAGTGCTATTAATGCTGATTAGCTTGTTAAGCCAATTAAGTTGTGCGCCTTGTTATAGACTCTTGGATTTTGGTGCTGAACACTAGGCGCGATATATAGAATCCAGGATATGTGCTTAATAGCTCGTAACTTTCTCAAAACAGTAAACCCCCTTCTTACCATTACATAACGTTAAAAGTACTTATGTTCCACAAATACCCATGTAGTTAATTGTGGATAACAAAAAGAGAGGGGTACTCCTAAGAGCTTAGATATTGAAATCTCAATAAACCAGTATTTAACAATAATTAAACTTGCTGTAAAACAATTTTTTTTTAAATAAGCAAGTTTTCAGAGCTTTCCTAAACAACATATAAATCTTGCATCGTTCCGACAGAAACAGGCAATGCATTCCGTACTGATGGAGCCTGATAAAACATGGAAGATGATCATTTTTTAAATGATTTAACATTTTTAACAGTGGGAAAGTAGAGTTTTAAACTGATCAAGAAGTAAATACATTTTTCTGCCTATAGAAAAATTAATGAAAGACTGCATATATAAGGAGGTGCAAAACCATATATAATTTTACAAGTTGTTATACAAAGTTTGAACTGGTAACCAGTATAATTGAGTTTAAAGTAGAGAAATTTTATCAAATTTTGAAACTGGGTAAATCAACTGAGCGGCCATATTCTGAATTGTTTGAACCTTTTTCATAGAGGTCTTAGATATACCTAAATACCGCAATATTACAGTAATCTGTCTTCAAATGTATTAGTGCTTGCAATTACAAACAGGTAATGGGAGGTTGAAAAATCTTTCTCATAATGCACAATTTCCATTAGAAAATAACTCTTTAAGTCTGCTAATTTGATCTCTTTGTAATTGCTAACGCCAATCCCAGAGGATATTAAGAAAAACATTAAAAATTTTGCAAATTACAGAACAGTGGCAATCATACCTCTAATGACCAAAATAATGGAAGGCATTGCAGCCAACCAGCTAACTGACTGCATTAACAAATTTTCTATACTACATGAATCCAAATCAGGGTTTAGACTGCATGGAAACGGTACTGATTATACACTTAGCTAAATTTAAACAGGAAATCTCAACTGGAAAAACATCCTTTTACTACAGTTTGACGTGTCTAGTGCATTTGAAATGGTTGATCACATCATCCTACAAATAATACTTGATAAAACAGGAATTGGAGGGAAGATGCTTGAATGGTTCAGGGGATTTCTGACCACCAGGTCCTACCGAGTGAAGACAAATTCTGTTATTTCCTCCCCATGGAAAGTGGAGTGCAGAGTCCCCCAAGGCTCACCACTTTCACCAGTACTATTCAACTTAATGATGGTCCCCCTAGCATGGTCACTGTCCAAACAAGGCTTGAACCCCTTCATATAATATGCCAATGACATGTCAATCTTTATCCCCTCAAAAATGATCTATCCGAAATTACTGCCAAAATCACGGACAGCATAAATATCATGGAATCCTGGGCATCAGCTTTCAAACTGAACAGGGCAAAAAACACACTGCTTGATACTCGCATACCACCCAAGACCAAACGCTTTACAACCATAAATGCTATGGGAACAACTCTCCCTATAGCAGACTACCTGAAGATCCTAGGTATTACCATAGATCGCGAGTTATTCTTTGACAAGCAAGCAGCAAACACTACAAAGAAAATGTTCCACACAATGTGGAAACTCAAACATATAAAAATTTATTTTCCATGGGACGTATTCCGCAGTTTAGTCCAAACCATGGTCCTCGCCCATGCAGACTATTGTAATGCAGTCCACGTAGGACATAAGGAAAAACCTTAAAGAAATTACAAACAGCACAAAACACAGCAGGAAGACTCATATGTTAAAAAAAAATTATCTGAAAGCACGAGACCTTTTCTCCTAAAATTAAACTGGCTGCCTATTAAAGCACACACGTTCTTCAAGATCTGTACGCTAACCTACAGAATAACCTCCCTGGAATACATGATTGATCCATAAAACTACCACTACACAACACAACCAATAGCGCGACATCCTACCTTACCCTCCACTTCCCTGGATGTCAAGGCCTATAATACAAAACCACATGCACAACCAGCTTCACTTACGTCTGCACCAAAATCTGGAACGCTCTACCGAAAGACCTAAAATCCACGAACAACTACCTACAATTGAGAAAACACCTGAAAGTCTACTTTTTAGAAAATTCCTCTTCAATGACCTCACTTAGGCAGACAACCGGTCAACACGATAATCACGATCTTGGACTGATCAGAATTTTGCTTCATCCCTCGGCATGGCTGTATAACATGTAACCTATTTCCCTTGAGTAATCTGTAAGCCACATCGAACCTACTACTAGGTTGGAAAATGTGGAGTACAAATGCAGTAAATAAATAAATATTTCATACTTGGTAAACTGTCAAATCCACACTCCCAACAGTTGCACTACACGTTAAAATTTGTAATTGAAATCATGTATTAAGAATATCTAGTCATTTTGGAATCTTATCTAGTGGACCATAAGAATTTGGTCTTGTCTTTATTTAGTTTTAGTCTGGGAAAGGACCATTCTTCAGCTATTTTCGAACAGTGTTTCCCAGTTGGTTAGGGAGGTAATATGGTGATGTCATCAGCATAAGGATAACAATATTCATTAATCTTTTCAAGTTTGACTCCTAAAGAGCAGCACATAGAAAGATTGAAAAGTGTAGGAGATAAAGCGGAACCCCACATTACACCACAGCTGGGGTTCCAAGAGTCTGAAAATTGTCCTTTCATCCTTACTCTATAAAATGTTTGGGACAAAAATACTTTAAACCATTTTATCACATTTCCCTTGATCTCTACATCACTTAAAATGTGGATCACTAGAAAGTTCAAATTGAATGAGAGCAGCCTGCTTACCCTGGCTCAGTAAGGATTTTGCATGTAGCTGTTTCGGTACTAATAATTTTTTCTAAATCATGATTGTATGGGGTGCAAAACATCAAACTTTTCCAAATAATTATCCAATTGATCTGTGACCCAGCCTTTCATAACTTTTGTCAACAAAGGCATCGATGCTACTAGGTGGTAGTTAGTTATATCATGATGGTCATTTTCATTATTCTTTTTAATTGGAATTAATGTAATTTCACCTCCAAACGGCACAGAATTACTTTGTTGGAATTCATAATTAAAATTACTAGCTATTACTTGAGTTAAAAAAGATTGGCTTTTCATTGGACCACTGCCCAATAAACATTATTGCGTCAAAACAGTGGGTTTGTAAGCCTGTAAACTGTATTAATTATTTCTTAGTTTGGCCAGCAGGTGATGCATGTTTTACGTTTAAAGCTGTTACAAAGAAATGACTGTTCCTTCTTTAGTTTAACACAAAGAGGAAGTAACCTGCAGTGATGTGGCCAGCTACTTTTAAAATACGTTGTTCTGTGCTCTGATTGGCCCAGGAGCTCAAATTCAGTCTGGAAATACTGGATTTTTCTCCAGTTTCAGTTTGGAAGTAGAGAGAAAAGGTCCTCTTTACTGAGACCATGTGAGAAGTTATGTTGTATAACCTGTGAGCAGCTATATTTCCTGTGCTTTCCAGGCACTATCCAAGTAATGATAAAATGTTTAGATAATTTTATAATTGTTCCTTATTCAGTTACCTATTATTTGCCTATTTTCCATCTGTTTTTATAGTTCACTATTCAATATTTTTTTATGACTAAACCTTTTTTAGTTTATTGACTCTGCTTGTCTGGACTGACTAAGAATCCTGGTGGTTTGTGTGTTTGATCTGTGAGTGCTTTCTAGGAACTGTGTGACCACTGGGAGTGTGGCCCCAGTAACCTAAAAATCACAGAGGATAACTTGAGAGCAGGAGACTTGCCCAGAGATAGTTGGGACCCAGTCAGTGGCAGGAGGGTGCTAGTGTAGGGCACATGCCCAGGTGCAGGTGGATCTGAGCTGTGCTGGGGATAGACCCTCTAAGTGGCTGCAGAGTTAGCCCCGGGTGATTAGCTAGATGTTTCATGACAATTATGATTTAGCATATTTCTTTAATAAATTAGAGACAGTATACAGGGAATTTTGTCAAATGTTGATCATATCTTATCCATTGGTATTATTTTTGTGCCTAAATTGTTGAACTTAAAACTCGAAGTTGAAACACAATTAACTTATAAGAATTTCAATTTTTGTCTTAAAATATTAAGATAAATTCCTCCGTGGTAGGAACAGCTAATCCATGCTAGATATTCAGTTATCAAATCATAAATGAGTCTATAAGGACCTCCAAATACCTAAAATTGTCCACTAGAAGAACCATTGGTGTACCCCAAAACTCTGGTACTGTAGACTGATGATCCCTATCTCCATCAATCCAACATACAGTGATTTTATCTCCATTTAAAACCAGGCAATTATCCTTTGACCAAACAGAGACTCCTTTAGACCAAACTAATGCCAAATCTAATGTTAAAATTGAAATTTTTGCCACCAGAAATATATTATCAGCATTACAATGTACATGTCAGACTTGTGAGTTCTTGTACCAAGTAGAGCGCTGCTGAGCCCGGTACTCGGACCAGGTGCGGCCGGACAACCCTGGGTTTCACCTGTGCTGACCGCTGTTCCCCAGAGGTTGAGCCCCTAGGGGCGGGCGGCCTGCAGGACTTACGAGACGGAGCTGGAAGCGGGGTGGTGGACGTATCGGCCAGGCAGGCAGCAAGCAAGGGAGTGATCCAGGTACAGGCAAAGTCAATAAGCAGGCAGCAGGCAGGGGAGTAATCCAGGAACAGGCAATGTCAATAGGCAAGCAGCAGGCAAGAGTAATCCAGGCACAGGTAAAGACAATAGGCAGGCAGAAGGTCAAGAGAGTAATCCAGGTACAGGCAAAGTCAGTAGGCAGGCAGCAGGTCAAGAGAGTAATCCAGGTACAGGCAAAGTCAGTAGGCAGGCAGCAGGCAAGAGAGTAATCCAGATACAGGCAAAGTCAGCAACGAGGGACAAATCACAGGTAAAGATAATAGGCAGGCAACAGGTCAAGAGAGTAATCCAGGTACAGGCAAAGTCAGTAGGCAGGCAGCAGACGAGTAATCCAGGTGCAGGCAATGTAATTAGGCAGGCAGCAGGCAAGAGAGTAATCCAGATACAGGCAAAGTCAGCAACGAGGGACAACGTAGAAAAGAAGCAAACTACAGGCAAGTAACACCTACCAAAGTAGAAGCCGAAGCATTGAGGCAGGGAGGGGTTCCACAGAAATAGTGTTAGCATCAGGCATTCACTGGAAACAGCTGAGAAGGAGAGTAAGGGAAGCAGCCAGGCATCGAATAGGGAAAGAGCAGAGGAGGCAAGGGAGAGCCCATAGGTTAAGGGCTGAAAGATGGACAACCAGAACACCAGTCACAGGTATCTAACCCCCATACAGCAAGGAGGCAGGGCAGAGATGCTGTGAAGGGAACCCTGGCCCTACATCGATGGAGGGAGTTCCATTACCGGCAAGGTGTGAGGGGCGTGACAATACATCAGTACCATGATTCTGAATGACATGAAGCAGGGGACTAATATAGATGTTGAACAAAGCTGGTGAAAATAGCAAGCCCTGTGGTACTCTGCAGATTAGTGCATATTCCTTTGAAAGAAGAGTCTAATTGAACCAAAAAACTGCGGTTAGAAGGAAAAGATTTAAACTAGTTGAGGACTGTACCCTCCAAACCAATAGATTGTAGTCGTGAACATAGTATGGAGTGATCAACTAGATTGAAAGCACATGCTAAATCCAAAGAGACTGTAAGAATCAAATCACCCCCGTCTAGAGTCCTATGTAAATCACTGAGTAATGAAGCTAAAATTGTCTCTGTACTGAATCCAGGCTGAAACCCTGATTTCTGACTATTGAGAACGTTAGCGGATTCAATGAGAGCAGATAATTGTATCAACACTACTTTTTCCACAGTCTTAGAAATAAAACAAAGATTTGAGATCGGTCTGTAATTAGCTGATACCAAAGGATCAACCTTGTCAGCTTTTAAAACTGGACATATTACAGCACGCTTCCTATAAACAGGATGGATCCCTAGTTCAAGATTGGTGTTAACTATCAACAGAATCAATGTCATCAAACCATGTTTTGTTAAAGATCCAATTTGAAGGAAACTCATCTAAGCACAGTAAGTCACATGCAGTTTCATCATTAACTTAACAAGTAAAATTAAGTGTACATGGTTGAAAACTGTGTCATTCTGATAGCACACCTGCACTGTGTTACTACTAGAGGGTGCCCTAGGGTATACGTTTGGTCCTGATGGCTGGTTAAGGTGAGTGAATGGTCTCTGATGGAGTCTCTCATACAAGTGTGGCTGGTACTCAGAGTGAACTGTAGCCTTCCTGCTATTCCGATTTCCCCTGGAACTAGCTCAATCTATCCCCATGGAGCCTTTTCCTACAATGACCACAATTCCTAGCATTTCCCAAACCAAGCTTTTTATTGTGGGCATAACAAACGGAAAATACAAGCCTCTATTCTTGGCATTGGCTTATAGGATTTTCAGAATATACAAAAGCACCAATAACAAAGTAAAATTCCTCTTTCTTTACAAACACTACTACTACTACTACTTAACATTTCTAAAGCGCTACTAGGGTTACGCAGCGCTGTACAATTTACATAGAGGGACAGTCCCTGCTCAAAGAGCTTACAATCTAGAAGACAAGTGAACGGTCATCAAACAGTAGGTCATCAAACATATATCAGTGTGGGCGTACTCCTACCAAAGCCCTTCTCTGGTTCCACACATTACTGGTTACATATGGGGAAATTCCTCTCAGGTTCATCCTAACAGTGCCCTTTCTATTGTTTGCACAGCCCAACACAGAGGTTTAAACCACCTTTTCATGCATATAACATGTGTCACACTTGGGCTGTCAACCCTCTTTCCAGTTTAGCCCACCAGTACTGTTCCTTGGGTTACAAAGCTCAGCCTACAGAGGTTTCTCCCCAATTATAGCTTTGTTTCCTCCCAGCCCAAACCCAGGTTCTCTTTCCAGGCTGCAATAAAATCCTTTATATTTTCTCTCCCAGTCTCCCACTTCCAAGGTTGTAATAACTTTCCCAAAGGCTTTTTTTCACCCAGCCTCTTTACTTTCCTGGTAGATTCAATGCTTTAGGCTCTAATACCCAATGAATTTCAGCCTGCCTGTGTTTCCCCAGCCCAAACCTTCTTCCAGGTTCTTTTTTTTTTTTTGAAATATTTTTATTAGGTTTTTTACATGCAAAGGCTGCAATACCTTTCTCAAAGGCTTTTCTCTCCCAGCCTCGCTTTACATTCCAGGTAGATTAATGCTTTAGGGACCTTCTCATACCCAAGGAGTGCATCTGTCCCTCATACTTTAGGGTCTATCCATTATCCAAGGAATTTCAGCCTGCGTGTGCTCCTCATACTTTAGGGTCTATCAACTACCCAAGGAATTCCAGCCTGCATATGCTCCTCTCTGTGCTCTGTCACTCTCCTTCAAATACTGCCTGCAGCGTATGCTTCCAACCACACCCTCTTGCTCCTGCCGAAACAGCTAATGAACTATTTGCCCCCGCTGTAGAGCACTAGCTCCCGAACTACCTGTCTCCTAAGATACTCTGCTTTCTGACCCCAGCTGGCTGCTGGAGGTACCTCATTCGTGTTTCTTCCTGTTACTACCCCTCCCTCATGCATTCTGCTTTGCTGATTACAGAGATTTTCTTGGGCATAGACAAAGAAACAAGCAAGCAGGTAAGTTCTTTTGACTTCCTGGTAATAGAGGGTTTCCCAAGTGATCACAAGGTCCAAATTCTAATCTCTTGGCTCCCAGGGGGTTTTGACCCTGCTTGCTCATCACAAGTGCCATAGCATACGAATTATCTGTTTTAAGATCTACGGAGCAGTGTGCCCACTGGAAACACTATTCATTAAAGTCCTAAGAAGCAACATGGCTTCAAGAGTCGTGATTTTTGAAACAAAATAATCACCCAAAGCATCCACTGAAGGAGATAAAACCTGAGCAGCGTCCTTCTGCCTGGATGATCCAGTATAGGCAGAGCAGAGCTCAAATTAGGGGCATTCTCAATTTTATTTTATTTTTTGCCCTATTAATTTCTTTATTATAATATTTGCATAGTTCTTTACAATTCTGATAATGTTGAGCATAGTGTATTTTACGCCATTTTCTCTATGTCTTTGCTCTTTTATTAACTTTAAGGCCACTATCCAGCTGATTTTCGAAAGAGAAGGGCGCCCATCTTTCTGACACAAATCGGGAGATGGGCATCCTTCTCTCAGGGGCACCCAAATCAATCGAAAGCTGATTTTGGCCGTCCTCAACTGCATTCCGTTGCAGGGACGGCCACAGTTCAAGGGGGCGTGTCGGCAATGTACCGAAGACGGGATGGGGCGTGGTTAACAGATGGGCATCCTCGGCCAATAATGGAAAAAGAAGGGCGTCCCTGACGAGCATTTGGCCGACTTTACTTGGTCCCTTTTTGTTTACGACCAAGCCTCAAAAATGTGCCCAAACTGACCAGATGACCACTGGAGGGAATTGGGGATGACCTCCCCTTACTCCCCCAGTGGTCACCAACCCCCTCCCACCTAAAAAAACTAATTAAAAAAACATTTTTTTCCAGCCTCTATGCCAGCCTCAAATGTCATACCCAGCTCCATTACAGCAGTATGCAGGTCCATGGAGCAGTTTTTAGTGAGTACTGCAGTGCACTTCAGGCAAGCGGACCCAGGCTCACCCCCCCCCCCCCCCCCACCTGTTACACTTGTGGTGGTAAATGGGAGCCCTCCAAAACCCACCCGAAACCCACTGTACCCACATCTAGGTGCCCCCCGTTACCCTTTAAGGGCTATGGTAGTGTTGTACAGTTGTGGGTAGTGGGTTTTGGGGGGGGGGGGGGAGTTGGGGGGCTCAGCACCCAAGGTAAGGGAGCTATGCACCTTGGATCAATTTATGAAGTCCACTGCAGTGCCCCCTAGAGTGCCCGGTTGGTGTCCTGGCATGTGAGAGAGGACCAGTGCACTACAAATGCTGGCCCCTCCCACGCCCAAATGGCTTGGATTTGGACGTTTTTGAGATGGCCATCCTCAGTTTCCATTATAGGCGAAAACCGAGGTTGGCCATCTCTTAAGGTCGACCTGAATGTTGAGATTTGGGCGTCCCCAACTGTATCATCGAAACGAAAGATGGCTTTGATAATACGGGATGCCCCGCCCCTTCGCCGGGGCACCCTTAAAGATGGGCACGCAGTTCGATTATGCTCCTCCACGATACCGTGGTTTATACTTAGCAGTGCTGTACGGTACAACTCCTCACATGAAATACTACTCCTTGTAAGTACTTGATCTTCAGGCTTTAAAGTAGTGAAATTTTCAGGGATTCTTTTTTAATTAATGGAAGAATTAGTTGTGGGTCATTTGCACCAAGCTGTCTAGCTGTCGGGTTCTCGAGGCAGAACTGGAATTCGTGAGCCCTTGGGCCACTGCCGAGGAGCGGCAGCGGCAGGCAAGACCACCCTGGAACTGGATACACAGAAGAGCAGGACTGGAACTCTGGACTGGAGTAGTACTGAGGCAGGCAACTAGAACAGGCAGAACAGGAACAACTTCACCTGCGCTTGACCACCATTCCTCCGGAGTTGAGCTCTGGAGTGCGGGTGACCGGCAGAACTTGCAGGATAAGGCAAGAACTGAAGATCCAGAGGACCCACCCTGGGGCTGGGAAACACGAAGGAAGCTAGGCTAAATACTAGACTCGGACTGAAAGCTGCACGCAGCCACTAAGCCAGAAACACAAGACAGACCAAGGGAACAAGACATACACAAAGGGTAGGTAGAGACAGGATTCAGGATATACACTCAGGATATACACACTAGCTAGGCAGAGACAGGAGTCAGAATATACACTCAGGATATACACACTAGCTAGGCAGAAGCAGGACTCAGGAAATACAAGCAAGCTTGGCAGAAACAAGACTCAGGGTATATAAGCAAGCTTGCAGAAACAGGACTCAGGGTATACAAGCAAGCTTGGCAGAAACAGGACTCGGGATATACAAGCAAGCTTGGCAAGCAGACAGAAGAAGCAACCAGGAACTAGCAGAGTCTTTGGGCAGGCAGCGGACAATAGAATAAACCAGGAGCTAACAACAGAGTCTTTGGGCAGGCAGCGGACAATAGAATAAACCAGGAGCTAACAACAGAGTCTTTGGGCAGGCAGCGGACAATAGAATAAACCAGGAGCAAACAGAGTCTTTGGGCAGGCAGCAGACAATAGAATAAACCAGGAGCAAACAGGTTTTGGGCAGGCAGCAGGCAGAGGAATAAACCAGGGATAACAGTCAAGGCTGAAGCTTCAGCAGCTCCAAACACAGACAGAGAGAAAATGGCTGAAGCTACAGACTCCAAACGCAGAGCAAGGCAAAGGAAGGACTAGCAGTCCGCAAACACAGAACAGAAGGGCAAAAGCCCACACAGAAGGAAGCAGTCCATAGGCACAAAAACAGAAGGGCAAAAGCCCACACGGAAGGACTAGCAGTCCACAGACACAAGCAGATGGGCAAGAGCCCCAGAGAGAGGCTAAGAAGCAGCGCAACAGTGCTCTCACTAACCTCACAACCTTTTGGCATAACACTCTTACTATGCAAAGGCCCTGAATGCAAGCACAGCACTTCCTTATGAAGGCTCTCACTGATGATGTCACCTACTGCAGGACAGGAGCAGGAAACACACTCACACCAAGGAGAGGCATGGAACACACAGGAAGAACAGGCAGGCGCCATCTTGGAAGCTGGCACAAAACAAGCGGGAGCCATCTTAGATGCTGGCTCCTCAGAGAGGCATAGCCCACACAGGTGAAGTCTAGTGAAGCAATCAGCACACAAAGACAAGACTAACACAGAAACAGAAGCCAGCATAGATGCTGACCCCCAGAAATAAGGTAAGTCTGAGGGTGGTCACGACCACAGACGTAACACTAGCAACCATACCAAAATCGTGAAACAGCGTCAACAGCAGATGCTTTAACTAAAACTTTAATCTGTACTGCCAAATGATCTGTCTATGAAAAACCCAATTTCTTAAAATCTGTTACTTGATAGACTGGATGATCATTCGTGATAACCGAAGTCTAGAGTGACCACCCTGATGAATATTACCTCTAATCCATGACTTAAGACTAATATCATCTAAAAAAATATTAAAGCAAACAGTCCGAGAGTTGTGTGGCTCGTCCATATGAATATTAAAATCCCCTAAAATTATTAAAGTGGAGTAATTGAGTGACAATTGTATAATTGTTTGACAAATGTCCCAAACCCCAATTGCAAACCCAGAAGACAATACATTAAAACAAGATAAAGCAGATTACCAAACTTTATTTTAACCAAAAGGAGCGCCTTATAGGGTACACTAGAGATATTTAACTCTATTAATACGAGTCATGGTGCTGGTAAA
The DNA here is from genome assembly GCF_901765095.1 of Microcaecilia unicolor. Classification (NCBI taxonomy): domain Eukaryota; kingdom Metazoa; phylum Chordata; class Amphibia; order Gymnophiona; family Siphonopidae; genus Microcaecilia; species Microcaecilia unicolor. The sequence goes on from NC_044033.1 coordinate 412,749,952, forward strand.
AGAGCTAATCCCTCACCCTTACATGCTGTATGTGAAAACCAAAAAACAGAAAAGTTGAGTGGGCCAAGTTAAATCCCCCCCCCCCCCCCCCAAAAAAAAAAGGCTTCATCCTCATCCTTGAGCCACATTTCAGTTAAACATAGAACATCTGTACTGTAACATAAAATAATGTAATAAAAGCAAAGTTTGTTTTTAAAGAACGACAGTTCAAGAAAGCAATCTGAAAATCTGCATGAGGATGAATTACATGAGGCAGAGATTGATTGGGACCTAAACATCTCCCACCACCTCTGTAAGCAACTGACTGTAGTGAGGGTCTGTGTCACTAAATAACGAGGATAGACCGAGAGGGAGAGTTGAAACCCTTTTTGCCAGAATTGATACTCCTCACCCCATACAACCACAATAACAAAAGAAAACACCCACTTGAAAAATATGATGATGTACTTAAAGCCTTTGATCTGGTCAACCACTATCTTTTATTAGAAAGACTTACCACATAGGGATTTGTAACCAACACTTGCATGGTTGAAATAATTTCTTTGTAATCACTCATATATAGTTTAATATTGGGATCAGAAATCCATGCAATTCATTCTTGATTCAGGAGTCCCACAAGGATCAATTCTTTCCCCAACATTGTTCAACATTTTTTTGGCACCATTCCTTACACTTGCTCAGTCCCTGGAATTTACAGCATTTGTATATGCAGACGATATACCAGCTTTTACATCATATTGACCCAGGAAGTATCTATATGATTCAATCCATGAATCATGATCTCATACAAATAACCAACTAGCTATCACAAAACAGGCTTATCCTTAATCCAGAAAAATCAAAATGTATCCTGTTCTTCAACCCTCCAACATCCCATTCTTTTTAATTCTACACCTGTTTCACAAGTGCAATCCACTAAAATCCTCAGAATCTATCTAGACAAATCTCTCTCTCTCAACAGATTTCAAATGTAACTAAGAACTGCTTCTACAGGGTAAAACAAATTCAATCCATTCATCCATTTATTGATCCGCCAGCCGTCAATATTCTTATATAGTTCTTTGTGATCAGTAGACTAGACTACTGTAACTTGTACCTAGGTCTTAAAAACCACTGATGTTAGACGCTTACCCACGAGGATGGAACCCACGTGACGGAACCCATGAGGGAGGGAGCGACGCTGGATCTGGTGCTCACAAATGGGGATAGCGTGTCAAATATCCGAGTGAGTGCCCACCTGGGCAGCAGTGACCATCAAACGGTTTGGTTTGATATTACAGCTAAAGTGGAGAGCGGCCACTCAAAACTCAAAGTTCTGGATTTCAAGCGTGCTGACTTTAGTAAAATGAGGGAATACCTGAGGAAGGAGATGATGGGCTGGGAGGAAATACGAGAAGTGGAAGGACAGTGGTCCAGGCTGAAAGAAGCTATAAATAAGGCCACGAACCTTTATGTAAGGAAAGTAAATAAAAGCAAGAGAAAAAGGAAACCGATATGGTTCTCCAAGCAAGTGGTTGAGAAAATAAAGGCTAAAGAGTTGGCGTTCCAGAAATACACAAAAACTAAAGAAAAGGAACACGAGGAGGAATACAGGATGAAACTGAAAGAAGCCAAGAGAGAGATACGTCTGGCGAAAGCGCAAGCGGAAGAACAAATGACTAGAAATGTAAGGAGGGGTGACAAAACTTTCTTCAGGTATATTAGTGAAAGGAGAATGACTAAAAAGGGAATTGTGAGACTAAAAGATACTGCGAACCGCTATGTGGATAATGATGAAGAAAAAGCAAATTTGCTAAATAGATACTTTTGTTCTGTTTTCACAGAAGAAAATCCTGGAGAAGGACCGCGATGGAGTGCAAAAAGTATAAATGAGATTGAAGTGGATAGAGCACCGTTCACGGAAGAGAGTGTGTATGAAAAGCTAAAGGTGGATAAAGCCATGGGACCGGATGGGATCCACCCCAGGATATTGAGGGAGCTCAGAGAGGTTCTGGCGGGTCCTCTTAAAGATTTGTTTAACATATCCTTGCAGACGGGAGAGGTTCCGAAGGATTGGAGAACGGCGGAGGTGGTCCCTCTGCATAAGAGTGGTGATAGGGAAGAAGCTGGAAACTACAGGCCGGTAAGCCTCACTTCGATTATTGGAAAAATAATGGAAGCGATGCTGAAGGAAAGGATAGTGAATTTCCTGGAAGCCAATAAGTTGCAAGATCCGAGACAACATGGTTTCACCAAAGGGAAATCGTGCCAAACGAATCTCATTGAGTTCGTTAATTGGGTGACAGGAGAATTGAATCAAGGACGAGCTATGGACGTAATCTACTTAGATTTCAGCAAAGCTTTTGACACGGTTCCCCACAGGAGGCTCTTAAATAAACTGGAAGGGCTGAAGATAGGACCTGAAGTGGGGAACTGGATTAGGAACTGGTTGACGGACAGAAGCCAGAGGGTGGTGGTGAATGGAATTCGCTCGGAGGAGGGAAAGGTGAGTAGTGGTGTGCCTCAGGGATCGGTGCTGGGACCGATTCTGTTCAATATATTTGTGAGTGACATTGCCGAAGGGTTAGAAGGTAAAGTTTGCCTATTTGCGGATGATACTAAGATCTGCAACAGAGTGGACACCCGGGAGGGAGTGGAAAACATGAAAAAGGATCTGAGGAAGCTAGAAGAATGGTCTAAGGTTTGGCAATTAAAATTCAATGCGAAGAAATGCAAAGTGATGCACTTAGGGAATAGAAACCCTCGGGAGATATATGTGTTAGGCGGGGAGAATCTGTTAGGTACGGACAGGGAGAGGGATCTTGGGGTGATAGTATCTGAGGATCTGAAGGTGACGAAACAGTGTGACAAGGCGGTGGCCGTAGTTAGAAGGTTGTTAGGCTGTATAGAGAGAGGTGTGACCAGCAGAAGAAAGGAGGTGTTGATGCCCCTGTATAAGTCGTTGGTGAGGCCCCACCTGGAGTATTGTGTTCAGTTTTGGAGGCCGTACCTTGCGAAGGATGTAAAAAGAATTGAAGCGGTGCAAAGAAAAGCTACGAGAATGGTAAGGGATTTGTGTTACAAGACGTATGAGGAGAGACTTGATGACCTGAACATGTATACTCTTGAAGAAAGGAGAAACGGGTGATATGATACAGACGTTCAAATATTTGAAAAGTATTAATCCGCAAACGAACCTTTTCCGGAGGTGCGAAGGCAGTAGAACAAGAGGACATGAAATGAGATTGAAGGGGGGCAGACTCAAGAAAAATGTCAGGAAGTATTTTTTCACGGAGAGAGTAGTGGATGCTTGGAATGCCCTCCCGCGGGAGGTGGTGGAAATGAAAACGGTAACAGAATTCAAACATGCGTGGGATAAACATAAAGGAATCCTATTCAGAAGGAATGGATCCTAAGGAGCTTAGCCGAGATTGGGTGGCAGAGCCAGCCGGTGGTGGGAGGCGAGGATAGTGCTGGGCAGACTTATACGGTCTGTGCCAGAGCCAGTGGTGGGAGGCGGGGCTGGTGGTTGGGAGGCGGGGATAGTGCGGGACAGACTTATACGGTCTGTGCCCTGAAGAGGACAGGTACAAATCAAAGTAGGGTACACACAAAAAGTAGCACATATGAGTTTGTCTTGTTGGGCAGACTGGATCAACCATGCAGGTCTTTTTCTACCGTCATTTACTATGTTACTATGCTCACAATCCAAAACACTGCTGTAAAACTAATAACTGGAAAAAATATGATCACATTACCCATATTCTTAAAGCCGCCCACTGGCTCCTGCTACCTCACCGAATCATCTATAAAATTCTACTGTTTGTCTGTAAGACCCATTATACTGGCAAACCACCCTATCTTTCTTGGCTACTAATTCCATATTCTAATCAGAGAACTCTTCAGTCATCCTCCCAAAATTTGTTAATAGTACCATCTTTTCATGAGATTATATATAAACGTACTGGGAAGACTGTTTTCCCAGAACATTGAACAGGCTACCACAGCCACTTTGCCACCATACTTCTCTTCAAAGTTTCAAAACTGAACTTAAGACCTTTTTATTTTTGTATGTGTTCTCCTATGCCTTCTTTTATTCATACCTCTCTCTACTTAGTAGCTGTGGAGGATGAGCCTGAGTGACTGCAGAGTTATTTAATACTCTTTCCTTTTTTACCTCCTCCTCTTTCCCATTTGAATATTGTGGTTCTGCCCCTCTCCCCCATGTCCTGTTTTGTCTATGCATATATGTTAAATCGTTTCGATGTAACTTTTAGTATGTAAGCCACCTAGACTTTTGTACTGATAGGCGGGATAGTAAACCTTTAATAGATCTTGAAAGTAGTAGGGGAATATATGTGAACTAGGTTGAGATCCAATGGAGCTCTGCCCAAGGAGCAGGGGTGCATGCCACTGTGATGCGGTTGCGTACAGGATTTCTTTTAAGTACTTGAGACAGGAAGTGACCCTTACTTCAAGTGTTCAGATGACTGTTAGGTCTGCACCAAGGAACAGCAGAATAACAGTTCAGAACTTCAGGAAACAGCACAGGTATCTGTTGATCTACTTTTCATTCATTCAGCTAAATCAGCTCTTGGCTTTGTTCTGGAAATTGAAGGGGGGCCCCTCAACTTAAGGATTGGACTTTGAGATTGCAATTAATAGGTGAACTGGAGAAATTAACTGACAAACAGAGGGATCAATTTCATAAAATAGAGAAGAATGGTTAAAATTGAATGGATTATTAGGGGGAGGGTATGGGGTAGGTTTAAATTGGTGAAAAGTGATAGCGACTTCAATATTGCTCAGTAATATTGGTGTTTACTTTGAAAATAATTAATGAAAAATTACAAAAAATTGCAAGTTTATCCGGCAGATGATCCAGTATAGGCAGAGCAGAGCTCAGGACACTTGGGTTACACATTTGATTGCACTATCACATCACATGACCTCCATGGCTTGCCATCTGGTTTGTGAGCAAGGCTCCCGATGTCTTCTGTTCCAAAAAAATTGCTTGAATGTTTTCTACGTGTTTGGAGTCTGGCCTAATAATCAACTTTGTTAGGTTTCACCTTAGAGTAGTTGGTGCTTATCACTAACATGATTTTTCAATTATTTGTTTGTTTGTAATCCACTTTTAACTTTAATGAGTAAAGGCAAAGTAGAAATGACTAAATTAAATCTTCAGAAATGAGGATTCCTTCTGCAGCCTGTAGCTGTCAAATTTATGTAGGGCTTGCTTTAATTGACTTGTCCATTGCCACTGGACATCAGTATGGTTCTTAGCCAGCTGATGAAAGCATTCTTGAGCTTATGGATTCTTGTGACCCGAAGTACTTGGCATGGGCGGTCACCTTTTTTGTGATAACGACTTTTCTGTATATTTGGGTGAATTTGGACACTAGTGACACTTTACACCTTACGCTAGATTTTACACACATCCTAAATTCCTGGGTACAGTGATGACTGACCGCCACCATATTTAGCATTTTTCTGTAGGTCACAAATCTGGCTGGAATAGGCTTAAACCCAAAGAAAGTACACCCAACTTCCTGTTTTGGTCCTGGAAGACCTGTACATGAGGTGGCAAAATGGCGCCATTTCTGATTGGGTACTTGGTCACATCTCCAGTTATATCCAGGCAGGTCTGACCTTAGAGGAATATGTCAAGATGCATATTTAATATTACATTTTGGAAATCTGCTTTGTGGTTCCTAATGATTAGGAAGAATATCAAATTGAAGAAAATAATTCAAAGGCCGTTATATCATTGGTCACCCTTTGAAAGCAGTGTACAGTATCTATACAGAGCAATAAAATATAACCAAGTAAAACAAAGACAAAACAGATAAAATGAATCCAGGAACAATGAGCTATAAATCCCATACCCCAATAACATTCCCGACCCATCCTCAAGTCTTGGAAGCAAAAAAGCCTTCTTTCTAAACATCAAAAAAGTTAATTTGGTGATGTACATCCAAAGGTAGACTATTTGTATGTAGATTGAGGAGGTTATAAAGGTTGCAACATGGAGTTCAGCCAGGAGTTTCACTTCCCATTATTGCCTAGAGATGCCTCCTGGCAAGATAGATTTGAACTGCCTGTTTCTCACTGTCTCTCTAGGTCTGTCTTATAATTTTGGGTTGCTATCCCCTGTCAAAAAGGAAAAATACAAAGTAAAATCATGAGGGGATTTTTCTCAAGAGAATTTCATACCGTTGCTAGTTGTGTTCCATTTTTTGTTGAGGATAACATTTAGCTAAGTATACTTATGTCTTAAAATGCTTGTCTTCAGAAAAATGTTTAGCCTTTTTGAATACATATAACAGATTATTCTCTAAAGGCCTCACTTCACCAGACAAGCAAACCCACTCGTCTGTGCTTTAGAGTTGTTTTTTTTCAAACTGTAGTTTGTATAGTATTGTTTGTAGAAGTTTGCTGTGAAGTTGCTAGTGTTTCTTTTTGTGTTTCTTCAAAGGTACGATTTGATAGTGTTGGTGGATTGAGTCATCATATTCATGCACTCAAGGAGATGGTGGTATTTCCCCTCTTATATCCAGAAATATTTGAAAATTTCAAAATTCAGCCACCAAGGTAAGTAAAATTGCTTGATGATAGCTGAATTAATGCATAATAGGGTGTATATGTTTTACTCAAATATTTTCAATATTGTAGTTATTTGACTTACCATTTCTTTCCTAACAAGAGACTTGTACAAGGGCATGAATGCATCTTAGTATATGTGCACAGGATGTGCTTCAGTACTTTGCTTCTGTTTGTATTTTGCTGTCAAAATATAGGAAATTCTGTTGCTATTTAAATATGCATATCTGTAGCAAACTTAGGGCCCTGTTTTCTAAGCTGTGCTAGAGGCATGTTAGCATTTTTAGCGTGTGCTAACCATGTAGGCGCCCATAATATTCCTATGGGCGTCTATATAGTTAACATTTGCTAATTTTTAGCACATGCTAAAAATGCTAGTGCACCTTAGTAAACAGGGCTCTCAAAGAAAAAGCTTGTTTGGTCTAGCTTTAGCTGTAGAAAGAGTATGTGTTGTTGCTAGGAAATGTTAATTTTCAATCTCTGGAAAACATATAATTCAGAATAGCTTATGTTCTTCTTTAATCATTGGTGAGAGAGGTTTTTGCCATTTCTGCTTCCCTTTTCGAATTATGATCTTTTAATTCTCTTAGCTTAGATAAACGTACAATATATGTTATACTGTGTAAAACCAATTGTCCAACAAGCCCAGCATCTTGTCTTTGAGAGAAGCCAGTTGAGGTCACCATACCTATTAGTATCCCAAAGAGTAGTTCCATTTCTTTACTCCCAGATCTATATGGCTAATGATGGTTTATGAACTTTTCCAACAAATTACAAAAGAGAGGTAGTAGAATAAACCAGAAACATAGCAGAAAAAGTCTACTGCAAGTAACAAAATTGAACCAAGCGTACTCTTTCAAGCATGGATTAAAAGACCTTTAGTGATTATTTCAAACATTCTAATTTGAGCAAGAAAAAAAAATCATCATAGGTCCATAAAAACTCTACCCCCAATTGTCACAAAACTAATGTGTAACAAAATTGTATTAAAAAAATATATTGCAGCCAGTGTGACTTAATAATAATGGTAACCGCAATCTTCAAATTGAAAAAAAAAGAGTACTTAACTGGAAAGTTCCAAAATTAAGAAAAAAAAAAAAAGCAGAAGCAAATGGGATCCAAGATAGTGGCAGCCTTACCCTGATAGGCGGTCATGAATTTTCTTCTGCAATGCCTAAGCAAAGATCGCAATGGAGAGTGTTTCCTTCCTCCTCTCGATTGTTGGCTACTTCTGGTCCCATGGATCAACATCTGACCCATCCTATTCCTTCAGCTTCAGTCAGTGCAGTGTACCTAGTAGAGTCAACACTGTTGTCAACTGATTCAGCTGACTCATTTGGACTTGAAGACTCATTAAGCCCCAACCTTAGCAACTTCCTAGGAAGCTGTGGATCGATGAATCGGCTGAGTCTTCTGTTACTGTCACAGTCGTGCCCTGGTTTTAGGCTCTCAGTCATCTCGCCCCCTGGTGGCCAGGCCTGGTGGCTGCATTGGATTGTCTGTGTGCTGTTTCCCGTTCCAGACTTCAGCCCAGTCTAGTCCGGATCTTCCGGCCTGCCAGACTTGCTTGTCTTGTTTGAGCCTGCACAGCACTCGTAGCTGCCTGGTGATTGCTGCAGCTGAATCTCTGCTGCTGCTGGGCTTAGCCATTTGGAAGCTCTCTGCTTTGCCTTTGCATCGCCTAAGGCCCTGGTTTGTTGGTGCTTGTTGCACTTCTGCCTTGTTTGGCTTTTATTCTAGTTCTTGTCTGATTCTGGTTAGTCTGTGTGTAGTTTGGCTTGGGGTTTGTTTCCTAGTCTTGTTCCTTGTTTGTCTTTTTGTGTTTAGTTTCTTTTTGTCTGTGTTTCTTGTTCAGTGGCTGCTTGGCAGCTTTCAGTTCCGTCTCGTGTTTGTCAGTGTTTGTTCCCTGTTTTAGTTGCTGCTTGCAGCTTCCAGTTCCAACCGTGTCCTGTAAGTCCTGTAGGCCGCCTGCAGACAGGGGCTCAACTCCTGGGGAAGGGCGGCTAGTGCAGGTGAAGTCTTGCTGTTCCTATCTGAGTTCTGTCTTGTTCCTGGTGTGGGGTGGTTTTGCCTACCACTGCCGCTCCTCAGCAGTGGCCCAAGGGCTCACTAACTTAGTTCCTGCTTTGGAAACCTAACAGTTACCCCTCTGCAGCTCCGAGTTGAGGAGGGTTAGGGAGGCACACAGGGCATTGTTCAAACTTCTCAGAGCACAGCATACTTCCAGCCTAGAAGCAGGCGAAGCTTATAGTACAGTTGGTCTGCTTGCCATTTGTGAAGCAGTTGAGCTACTAACAGAATCTGCCTCTAAAGAAGTATTCTCCTTTTCTTTGCAGAAGCTTGTAGGTTTTTTTTCCTCTTCAGTCAATATGGGAGGTTATATATACATCAATTGGGCATTGTTCTCTATGCCCAAGGAAGTGACATTAAATCTTCTATACTTAACCACAAACAAGGAATTTCTGGCTTGGAGCAAACTAATAAGTACATAAGTACTGCCACGCTGGGAAAAGACCAAAGGTCCAACAAGCCCAGCACTCCGTCTCTGACAGCGGCCAATCCAGGCCCCAAGAACCTGGCAAAACCCCAAAATTTAATAACGATCAATGGACTTTTCCTTCAGGAATCTGTCCAGACCCCCTTTAAACTCAACAAGGCCAGCTGCCGTCACTACCTTCTCCGGCAATGAGTTCCAGAGTCTAACCATGCGCTGAGTAAAGAAAAACTTTCTCCAATTTGTTTTAAACCTACCACATTCTAATTTCATCTTGTGTCCCCTGGTTCTATTATTGTTAGAAAGCATAAACAAACGCTTCACATGTGTCTGCTCTACCCCACTCATTATTTTGTACACCTCTATCATATCACCCCTCAGCCGCCTTTTCTCCAGGCTAAAGAGTCCTAGCCTTCTTAACCTCTCCTCATAAGGTAGTCGTCCCATCCCTTTTATCATTTTCGTCGCCCTTCTCTACACCTTCTCCAATTCCTTTATATCTTTTTTGAGATGAGGCAACCAGAATTGAACACAATACTCCAGGTGCGGTTGCACCATGGAGCGATATAACGACATTATAACATCCCCATGCTTGTTTTCCATCCCTTTTCTAATAATACTCAACATTCTGTTCGCCTTCTTAGCCGCCGCAGCACATTGAGCGGAAGATTTCAACGTCCTATCCACGATGACTCCCAGATCCCTTTCTCGGTCCGTAACTCCTAAAGCGGAACCTTGCGTGACATAACCGTAATTCGGGTTCCTCCTTCCCACGTGCATCGCTTTGCACTTGTCAACGTTGAACTTCATCTGCCATTTGGACGCCCAATCCCCCAGTCTCACGAGGTCCTCTTGTAATCTTTCACACTCCTCCCACGACAAGACGACCCTGGATAACTTTGTGTCATCAAGAATAATGACCATTCAACCCTACTCTCTGCTTCCTATCTTTTAACCAGCTCTTAATCCATAATAATACACTGCCTCCGATCCCATGACTCTCCAGTTTCCTTTGGAGTCTTGCATGAGGCACTTTGTCAAACGCCTTCTGAAAGTCTAGATATACAATATTGACCGGTTCCCCGTTGTCCACATGTTTGTTCACCCCCCTGGGGAAATTAAGTAGATTTGTGAGGCAAGACTTCCCTTCACTAAATCCGTGCTGACTTTGTCTGAGTAGCCCATGCTTTTGAATGTGCTCTGTAATTTTATTCTTAATAGCCTCCACCATTTTTCCCGGCACCGACGTCAGACTCACCGGTCTATAATTTCCCGGATCTCCTCTGGAACCCTTTTTAAAAATTGGCATTACATTGGCCACCCTCCAATCTTCCGGTACCACACCTGATTTTAGGGATAAATTGCATATTACTAACAGTAGCTCCACAAGTTCATTTTTCAGCTCTATTAATACTCTGGGATGAATACCATCCGGTCCCGGTGATTTACTACTTTTTAGTTTGCAGAACTGCCCCATTACATCCTCCAAGTTTACAGAGAAATCATTTAGTCTTTCTGACTCGTCCGCTTCAAATACCTTTTCCAGCACTGGTATCCCTCCCAAATCCTCCTCGGTGAAGACCGAAGCAAAGAATTCATTTAATTTCTCCTCTACAATGGTAAAGGATTTGGTACTTTTAAGATCAAAAATTACTAGAATTTTGGAGAATTCAGCATGGGCAGAAAATGTAAGAATTTTGAATTTTCCTAAATCTACTATGGTGATGCCTAAAGGGAAATGGGACTTGATATACTGTCTTTCTGTGGTTTTTGCAACTACATTCAAAGTGGTTTACATAGTATATACAGGCACTTACTTGTCCAGAGTCGCAAGGCGCTGCAAATATGTTTTATAAATATTTGATTGACTAGAAATTTTCAGAATTTCAATCATTACCTTCTGTGGCAAAGGCTTATTACCTACATAACGCTTACTTGATAAGGAAGAAATGGAAGGCCAAAAAATGGATGTTCTTGGTTTCTGCTGTACTTGAGAAATCAGTTTCTGAAGATTTAACTTTGGCTACTTTGCTTTTACAGTGATTTTGTACTTCAGACTTCAAGTGGAAACTTTTTTGAATTTTTGTGTTTTTTCTAATGCTTGTAAGGACACTCAGATGGGTGCCCTTTTTTTTCTCTTAAAACTCCCATGTAAATGTCTTAAGTTTAAGGTTAAGAAATGTGTATTTTATGATCTCTCTTGTGTAACTGCATTTACCTTGGTGATCTGTCTTGCTCTGTAGCTTGTCCTTCTGCTGTTTCATCTCATTAGTTGCATTAACGGGGGTCCATTACTAAAGCTTAGCTCGAGTTATCTGCAGCAGGGCCCATAGGAATAAAATGGGCCTAGCTGCAGATAACTCTAGTTAAGCTTTAGTAAAAGACCCCTTAAATTTAGTAACCAGACAGGGTTTGTCTACTTAAATTGCTTGCTATATAATTGATATTTAGTTACCTGTTCTTTTCTAATTTGGATTTCCTCTATAATTGTGGACTAATTCAGAGCGCTTGCTCATCATATTTCTGTACAAGATTTTGCCTGGTATTTTTTGTATAATTATATAAAAACAAAAGAAAAAAAAACAAAGCAAATTCTGGGAGCCTCCAGCTGTATAGTATGTTACACTGCCGGGATTCTGTTCACTGGCTCAACAAAATCTTGAAAAGTCCAGTATTCTTGACAAGGGCCCTCGTGTTTCACCAGACTTGGCTGCCTCGGGGGCTATAATTTGAAACAGAGATAGTGGAAATTAATATTCTTTCTTTTAAAAGACAGCAAAGAAACAAAAATTCAGCCCATCTACCATACAGTGCTGCGAATAGGCTCCAACTAAAGGTGAAAAAAATGGCGGCATGGTGTAACAGGTTCCACGTACAGATGAAACCACCAATCATAAAACAGACCTTCCAAAGACCTCCCAAAGTTCGCTCCAACTGAGTAAACATAATAAATGGAGCCCAATCAAAATATGCTCTCTGCTTAACTTTGGAATTCAACTCAAACAGTTCTGCCGTATGGAGATGATAAATCCAGTATTGATCACATTGATATAGTAAATGTTTGATGTCTCCTCTGTGTATTAACAGTCGAGAATGTTCTGTTACTCAGTATTGTAATGTAAAAAAATCATGAGCTGCTCATGGAGAGCTGCACTATAGGTGTGGAAATCTTATACATATTCACAATCAGAGTAATTCTATATGTGGTGCCAAATATTAGGCGCTACTTGCATGCTGAATTTTCAGCATGGAAAAATGTTCTAATGGATGCAAGGAGCTGAAATGCGGCAGAAATGGCAAAGCTGTGTGAAAACACACTTGCGCATCCATTAATAGAGTAGTACTTTTTTCACACGGATCTGCAAATGGGGCATGGGCAGGTCAAGTGCGTTCCCTTAAAATGTGTGCAGTTATAGAATAGTGTGGATCTGCTCCCAACTTGTGCCAGTATTTACACCTGATTTCAGTTGGTGTAACTCCTCGCTCTCAAAGTTGAGCGTGATACTGACACTCTGCGCTGTTCTGTAAAGGGTGCTGATCCTGGAACGCCCATTATAGAATATTATTCAGCTCCAAATATTGAGCGCTGTTTACTGAATCCACTCCTCAGTGTTCTATGAGATTAGTTTTCAATATCTGAGAAGTTTGCCCAGCATAAAGAAATGGACAAGGGATTGAGGTTGAAATGACAACCTGAACAGAAGTGAGCCTGCTTGTTGAACTGTGGGAACAGCATAGTGAAGTGCAAGGGGAAGAGTCGAACTTACCCAGCTGAATTGACTTCTTTCCCATGTTTGACCCAGCAGACTCTAAGGGGCTACATGCTCCCACAGTCTGGACAACAATCTTGGGATCTGGAGCATGCTGGAGGGCGATGGCTTTGAGCACGATTGACACCATGTTGAGCCCTGAGAACTGCCTTACTCTCCCTCAACCTGGAAGCACCTAGACTGAGTCAGCAATATGAGAAGAACTGGATGCCAGAGGTGCTGCCACTGTTGTCACAGGCGTCAGGATGCTACAAGCCAGGATTCCTGAAAGTGGAAAGGCACCAGAACAAGCCACACTTGGGTGAGTCTGCCTCTGTGTCAGTTGGTGGTTTCATATTTCCGTCTTTCAAAACTGAAAAACCTGGAAAGCTGGAAGCTGGTGTAAAAAAACAAACAAACCACAGTTGAAGAAAAAAAACAAGAGAAAATCACTTTGGATGAAGTATGGGAAGCTTTGTGTGAAATGACATGTTCCTTGTTGAATCACTTGGACTGGGTTTTGCAAGACCTTGAGTTTGTTCAATCGGATATTAAGCAATGTGGGGAAACTGTTGGTATGTTGAATAAACATATGTGTGAAGTTGAAAATCAGATGGGAAAGATGCAATCTGCTCAGGGAGTGTTGATGAAAACTATGAATATTCACCGAAAGATGGAAGCCTTGGAAAACTGTGATCGTAGACTGAATTCAATATTTTAAATTCCCTGAGTCTTTAGTTCTTTCCCTGAAAGAGATGGTAAAAGAAACATCTGAGGGAAGTCCTGCAGATTACTGCTGACTCTTTACTAGGCTTTCATTGTTGACTCGGGTATCCAGGTACTCTGGGGGCTGGTAGAGAAGTAGTTGAGGCTAGTTTCAATCTCTTGGGCTTTTTGGAAAGTTAGAGTCCTGTTGTAATTAGTGACTTTGGTAGCCTCCTTTGCCCTGGAATATGATTGAAAGTGGATTCTTCATTTGTATTTTTGGTTTAAGGGTGTTGGTTTTCTGGATCATTCTGTATTAATATTTCCTCACCTCTGCTGAGCCACTCAGTTGAGATGGAAGGTCTTTTTGACCTTCAAGTCTGTGGCATTGTGACGAACCATTTTCCTTCAGTTCCCAATCAAATGTATTAAGTTTTCATATGTTTTCCTGGACCCAGGACATTTAAAGAATTTTCTGTTATCAAGGCAACTTCCAGTTCTTTTAGCTATATCTACTCCCTCTAATATCTCTGTTTGACCTGAAATTTTTATTTTTGCAGTATTATGAATGAATGTTTGATTTGTTCTTTGTAAGATTTTTCCTGATTTACCACATATTAATATGTTTATTATTAATATATAAATCTTTAATGTATTTTCCTCACTTAAGAGAAAGCTGAGAAAGAGAGATGATAGAGGTCTATAAAATACTGAGTGGAGTGGAACAGGTAGATGTGAATTGCTTGTTTATTAATTCCAAAAATACTAGGACTAGGGGGCACATAATGAAGCTACTAAGCAGTAAATTTAAAACAATCGGGGGAAAATATTTCTTCACTCAATATGTAACTAAATTCTGGAATTCATTGCCAGAGAATGTGGTAAATGCAGTTAGCTTAGCAGGGTTTAAAAAAAGGTTTGTATAATTTCCTAAAAGAAAAGTTCATAAGCCATTAGGATGATCTTGAGAAACCCCACTGCTTATTTGTAGGATAAGTAGCACAAGTTTCTGTTTTGGGATAATGCCAGGTATTTGTGACCTGGATTGCACTGTTGGAAACAGGACACTGGGTGATGAACCTTCAGTCTGTCCCAGTATGTCAGTGCTTATGTTCTTATATGATTCACTGATTCTGTAATTTTGCTCTTGCTTGTATTATTTTCTTTTAGTTGGGGTTTTAGATAGTTCTTCCATACTAATTTCCTCTAGTTGCCTGTAATCTGCATGCACTTTATCTTTTTGCTCTCCTATTTGATGTTGTAGTTCCTTTCTCTCCCCTCCTTTTATAACTAGTGTGTGGTCAACTGCCGAGAGATTCTGCTGATTGGACAGTGTATCGAAGCTGAAATAAACTTGGAAACTTAGAATTTTTCTTTCAATTCTTTTAATGTGAGCTCTATTTTTCTATATCTAGACTATTATAAAATGGTAGAGACTATTATAAAGAACAAAATTATAGAGCATATATGTAAGCATGGATTAATGAGACAAAGCCAACATGGATGGGGACATCTTACCTCACTATCTACTAGGTTTGAAGGAGTAAATAAACTTTAATAACATAATAATGTGGATAAAAGTGATCCAGTTGATATTGTGTATCTGGATTTTCAAAAGGCATTTTACAAAGTACCTCATGAAAGACTCCTGAGGAAATTAGAGAGTCAAGGAATGTCCTATTGTGGATTAAAAACACTTAAAAGATAGAAAACAGAGAGTAGGGTTAAATGTTCAGTATTCTGAGAAGTTCTGAGTGAAGAGGACTTTTTTCTGGTAAGTGAACATTTTTTTGCTTTGGGAACTTAAAGATTGGGGTTCAATGGAGGAATTGTAGGTTAGTGATATGCAGAATAAAAATATAAAAAAGCAAGCAAACTATCAACTAATCTCCATACTCTTTTTTTTTCCCCCTAGTTTTAAACTTGAACTATGTACCACAGCATTAACACACAGCCTCTAGCAGAGTATCGTAGGACCTAGTTTAGTCTTCATCCCGCCCACCCTCCCCAACACCCACCCACTCCTAACACCACTCTTCATATAAGGTCAGTTTGTTATTGTAATTATGATAACAAGCAAGGAGTGCTCTTACAAAGTTTTAAATACATTTCATTACCTTCTAAAAAGAAAACACTAAATAAATCATACAATATACTATATAAACAAGACATTTTTTATATTAGGCTAATATCTTTAATGCCTTAGCAAGGTTTAAATTATTGAAAAATTCAAAAATACTAAGATGGAGTCAGCAGTCCAGCAGCGAGATGGGTGCTATCCAGTCTTTTGTATTGAGTGTCACATGTATGATTATCTCCCAGTTGGTGAGCAGTTATATGTGTGTGCCCGATGCAAAGTGCTTCTAGCTCACAGAGAATGAGTCCGTTCCCTTGAGGCTAGAGTAGCAGACTTGGTGGAGCTGAGGGAGACAGAGAGGTACATAGGAGACCTACATGGATGTTGTAGAGAAGTCCCACCTCCAGTCTGGCAACCCCTGTGCTGCCTTGGAGGAGGGAGGTCGCCTAGAAGGAGAGCATCACCCTGGTGAAGTAGGAAGTAGTCCTGTAGCCAGGACCTGCCCACCAAGGGATGTACTATTATCTTGCACCGAAGATATGTCTGCAAGTGCTGCCCAGGAGGGAAAGGTTAGTACAGCTGTTGTAGTTGTCATTAGGCATATAGATAGCTGGGTGGATGGTGGACTTGCCTGGTGACCTGCCTGCCTGGTGGGAAGGTGGCGGACCTCACATGTCACCTAGACAGGTTTTTACATAGTGCTGGGGAGGAGCTGGCTGTCTTGGTACATGTGGGTACCAATGACAGAGAAAAATGTGGGAGGGAGGTTCTGGAAGCCAAATTTAGACTCTTAGGTGGAAAACTGGTCCAGATCCTCCAGGGTTGCATTTTCAGAGATGCTCCCCGTTCCACACACAGGACCCAAACGGCAGGCAGAGCTTCGAAGTCTCAGTTCGTAGTTGAGACAATGGTACAGGAATGAGGGATTTAGATTTGTTAGGAACTTGGGGACATTTTGGGAAAGTGGGAGACTTTTCCGAAAGGATGGGCTCCACCTTAATTGGGATGGAACCAGGGTGCTGTCGCTAACTTTTAAAAAGGAGATAGAGCAGCTTTTAAACTAGAATGGGAGAGAAAGCCGACAGTTTCCCAGGAGCGCATGGTTTGGTGTGGAGTATCCTTGAAGGATACTATTGAAACAGGATATTTAAGGAATCCCAGTAGAGAAGTTTCAACAGTGCTTAAAGCCTAATTAGAGAGCAGGATAAAGGATGTGCATTATCCCCTTCAACTTCTAAGCAGCTTGTAGATCAGAGGAAAAAACACAATGTGAAGTGCCTGTATAAAAATGCTAGAAGCCTAAAAAATGAGAGTTAGAATATATATTAAAATCAATAGTTTAATTTCTAAATTCCTTTGTAGAGAGGTGTGGTAGCCGTGTTAGTCCAATCTTAAAGGTAATCAATAGAAATCAAACAAAATAAAACATGGAAAATAAAATAAGATGATACCTTTTTTATTGGACATAACTTAATACATTTCTTGATTAGCTTTCGAAGGTTGCCCTTCTTCGTCAGATCGGAAATAAGCAAATGTGCTAGCTGACAGTATATATAAGTGAAGCATCCAAGCCTTTCATTGACAGTCTAACAGGGTGGGTGGGAGGTATACATGGGGACATCAAAGCATTCAATTGATAGTCTAACAGGATAGGTGTGGGTAGTTGATTTCTATTAAATTCCTTTGGAAATCTTCGGTGCCATGTATCTCTCTTAAAAAGCTTCAAATGCCAAAACACCAAGGGGGGGCCTAAACGTGCCCGACTTTAAGCTATATCACCTGGCCTTTTTGATTTCACAGGTTAAACAGTGGTATTCTGCAACTTTTTCACATGATACTCCTAGATGGGTGATCTTTGAGAGAGAAGCAATTTTTCCAATACCATTTAATTTGTTACCAACTATGAACAAATTTCGATATCCTAATAAATGTTTGATCTTAAAATCCTCCTGACGTTCAGTAAACCTTATCTGTACCATGCTAAACTTTAAGTGGTCAAGTTCTAGAACTGTTTCTATTTGGTACAATTCTGATTTCCTAATTAAGACGTCTCCCCATCTACGTGCGATATGGAGTGCTGCTAATATTTGGTCTCCAGAACAACTGCAATCAGGATCTAACATTATTCCTTTTCAGGATTTTAGTGCATGCTATAATATTCCTCATACACACAAAGCTTTCTGGAACATCTTGACTCAGCGTATTCTCCAAATTTCTTCTACGAAGCAAGACTATCGGCCTCAAATTCCTAGCTTCGACAGCTTATGTCGCCTCCTTATGGCTCCCAAGTCTGCATCAACTCTGTATAAACTCTTGCAAATGTCAAAGCCGAATATATGTTCAAATATTACTTCAGCCTGGGAAAAAGATTTGAGAGTTTCACTTACAATCAAAGAATGGGAGGTTTTTTGGACAAAGACCATGCGTTCCTCATTATCTGCTGCCCTGCTGCAATCAGCATATTATTTTGTACACAAATCCTATTGGACACCTGAAAAACTTTCTAAAGTAAGATCTTCTGTATCCAACTTATGCTGGTCTTGTCAATTGGCAGTAGCGTCCCTAGAACACATGCTGTATTCCTGCATTAATCTGCAGCTGTATTGGAAATTGATCTGGAGATCCCTTCAGGCAATATTTGATAATTCAGATGTGTTAACCTTTAAGATACTAATTCTTAAAGCATCTACTCCTGGCCTATTAATTCCATTGAGACATGCTAAATTGTTTAATTTAATGATCTCAATTGCACTGCATCATATAGTTCTACACGGAAGAATAATCAACATGTCTCCTATCATGAGTGGTGGAATTGGCTTTCTTCTTATAGGCGATATGAAGAAATAGCTGCTTTGAGAACAGGTCATATTTTGTCCTTTCGTAAAACTTGGTCATTGCTAGACAAATATGCAAGTTTAACGGGCTAATACCTGCTTGTTTTATTTGTTTACATTATAAATTACTTGTTTAAATATGCTGTCTGTTATATTCAATCTTAACCCACTGTCATTTGTTTTTTCTTTTGTTTTATTATGTTCGCGTTTTCTAATTCAAAATTATAAATAAAGATAATAAAAATTTAAAAAAAAAAAGAATATATAGCACTAAATGATGTGGTAGACTTAATAGGCATCTCAGAGATTTGGTGGAAAGAAGACAATCAATGGCACACTGTTAACAGGGTACAAATTGTATCGCAATGATAAGAGGATCAAATTGGAGGGGGGTTGCACTATATGTTAAAAAGGGAATTGAGTCAAATAAAATAAACATTCCACATGACATAGCAGCGTGGAATCATTATGGATAGAAATTCCATGTATGAAGGGAAAGAGTATTCTTTTAGGGCTGTACTACCATCCGCCGGGACAGAACGAACAGACGGATGAAGAAATGTTTACAGAGATTAGGAAAGCTGGCAAATTGGGCAATGCTATAATAATGAGTGATTCAATTACCCCGATATTGACTGGATAATTGTTACATCAGGGAGTGCCAGGGAGATAAAATTTCTAGATGTAATAAGTGACTGCTTCTTGGAGCAGCTGGTCCAGGAACTGATGAGAGGGGGAGTCATTTTGGATCTGGTCCTTGGTGGCATGCAGGGAATAGTGCAGAGGTGGCATTGTTGGGTCCGTTGGGAAACTGATCATAACATGACCAAGTTTGAGCAACTATCTGGGATGAAGCTGCAAAAGAAATCTACTGTAGCTCTATTTAATTTTCGAAAGGGCGACTATAATAAAATGAGGAAAATGGTTAAAAAGAAACTAAAAGGATCAGCTGCAAAAGTTAGGACACTAAATCAGGCATGGATGTTATTCAAAATTACCATCTTGGAAGCCCAGTCCAGATGCTTCCACGTATTTGCAAAGGTGGAAAGAAGAGAAAACGTCAGCCTGCATGGTTAAAACGTGAAGTAAAAGATGCCATTAGAGCCAAAAGATTGCCCTTCAAAGAATGGAAAAAGAACCCAAACGAAGAAAATAAGAAGCAACATAAGCACAGGCAAATCATAGTAACATAGTAGAAGACGGCAGAAAAAGACCTGCACGGTCCATCCAGTCTGCCCAACAAGATAACTCATATGTGCTACTTTTTGTGTATACCTTAACTTGATTAGTATCTGTCTTTTTCAGGGCACAGACCTTATAAGTCTGCCCAGCACAAAGCATTAATAAAGAAGGCTAAAAGAGAATATGAAGAGAAACTTGCCACAGAGGCTAAAACTCACAGTAACAACTTTTTCAGGTACATCAGAAGCAGAATGCCTGAGAGGGAATCCGTGGGACCGTTAAGATCATGAAGGAGCAAAAGGGGCGCTCAGGGAGGACAAGGCCATTGCGGAGAAACAAATTAATTTTTTATTTCTGTCTTTATGGAAGAAGATGTAAAAGATCTGCCTGTCCCGGAAATGGTTTTCAAGGGTGATGATTAGGAGGAATTGAAAGAATTCTTGGTGAGCCTAGAAGATGTACTGAGCCAAATTGACAAATTATGTTTAAATCATCTTTATTAGCACATGCATATTAACCAACAATCATCTGTACTTTTCTTTTACCTTGCTACACCTATCCCCCCCCTTCCCTTAGACTCAGTAAAATTAGAGTGTCTCTTGCTGTATATTTTCAAATGGCCAATGTTATTACATATTAAGTAGTCTACAATGGGCTGCTGGCGTCATAGTTCTCCAAAAAGGGGTCCATCTTCGTTCAAATAATTTTCCCCCTTTCACCGGGTCTGCATACATCTCTATTCATTCTAAACGCAATAGTTGTATCATTTGAGTTCTCCACTGCTGAAGCGTTGGTGCTTTTTGGGACAGCCACTGTATCAGGATCACTTTTTTTCGCTATTATTATAGCTCTCCTTACAAAATCTCGATATCCCGCTGGTCTCGGGTTGCTCAAGGTAGGTTGATCAAATAGTAATTTGGCCTCGTAATGCCAACCCGTTTCCCACATCTGTGACACCATAGTTAGCAGTGCATTCCAAAATCGGATAATCTGTGGGCATCACCAAAACATATGTCCTATCGATGCTCCTTGCTCTCCACATCGCCCACATGCTCCATCTGGCGAAATGCCCATATAAAAGGCTCTTCTTGGAGGTATATGCATCTGTAGTGCAAACTTGTATTGTACTTCCCAATACATAGTAACATAGTAGATGACGGCAGAAAAAGACCTGCATGGTCCATCCAGTCTGCCCAAGACAAACTCATGTGTATACCTTACCTTGATTTGCACCTGTCTCTCCCAGGGCCCAGACTGTACAAGTCTGCCCAGCAGTTTTTCCCGCCTCCCAACCACCTGTCCCGCCTCCCATCACCGGCTCTGGCACAGACCATACAAGTCTGCCCTCCCCTATTATCGCCTCCGAACCACCAACCCCTCTTCCTCCCCACCTGCTCCGCCACCCAATAATGATAGAATACCATGGATTTCCTTATTGTTAGAATGTGAGTCTGAAGTAGGTCACTGGTCACCAATGTTCCCAGATCCTCCGTCCACATCTTAGCATATTTTCCAAAGTTTAACTCTGTTGCGGTTTCTCTGATGTGTTTGTGGTGGGAGGACAAAGAGACCTTCTGCTGTGCTTCCAATGAATACGCTGAGGACAACTCCTCGTGCACATCCTCAGTCAAGTCCTCTCTCGGAAGGCTAGCAATATAATGCTGGAGTTGGAAATAGTGACAGTGGTCTGTCTCCCAAAGCCCAAATTCTTTTTTTGGGTATTCAAAAGGCTGTAGTTTTCCTTCCACTGTCAAGACATGTAGCAGGTATGTTATTCCCTACTTTTTCCATCTTCGAAAGGTACCATATAAGGTTCCCGGGGGGAATGCTGGGTTGTCGCATATCGCCAGGAAAGGCGTAGTCTTTTCTGAAAATTTATGAACTTTGCATACTGTGAAAAGGTCACAGGAGAAATGTCCGCAAGCACCTCTCCGTGCTGTCTGCTCTCGACCTGCACCTCTCCGTGCTGTCTGTCTTCACCCACACAAGAGACCTCCTCTGGAGACTGATGCCTTTTCCACTCAGCTTCACTTTGAGTTCTCTAGTCCCCCAGAACCCGCCTGTAGTCAGTGGGCCCTTCTGCACACTTCCTTGGGGATACAATTATTGCCTGGGTCCCACCAACCCTCTGCTCTTCCCTTGGTTTCAACTTTCAGACACTGTTATTCAACTGTCAAGGGTAGCAGGGATTCTCTGATGTCCTTGTCTTCAGGGGGTTATTCAACAACAAGGTCCCATCTGGGATAGTGCCCTTTGTAACCCCCACAGGGGTGCTCTCTGGTGTACAGTGGCCCTCTAGTGGCTCCTGCCCGGCCTCACCAGCCTTTTGCCTCGGGGAACCACCTTGAAACCAGACTTCTCTGTGACTGCATTGACTCAGGCCTCTAGGTTTGGTCCTCCCCTTTCCCTCAGGGTGACCTCTTCCTTAACCTGCAGTCCTGGCCTGGCCTCCCCGCTGTATCTCCTGGTAACCAATCCCCCTTACTAGTTCTTCTGGTGGGGCCCCCAGGTCACCCTTCTCTGGAAGATAGCACAGCTTCCTCTGCTTGCAAAAATATTCAAATTAGCTGGTTGCATGTAAATTCAGTTTATTAGCTAGGTTACAGTCTTTTGGGAACCTGGCTTTCCAACTCTTATTCTGACTGCGATTCACCCCCCCTGAGACCATTTACTGGGGAACATCTGGGTCTCAGGGTATAACAGCCACCTCCCCTGGATAGGACACACTTTATTCACCTTAACCTTACGGTCCTATCCTCCACCCCACGGCTGTTAGTTCTGTCTCAGTAGCAATTGTGCATAACAATCATATCCATTGCCTGGCCCCACCAGGTAAGTACCTCTTTGGGTTTGGAGGAAACCTTCTCCTGACCTTTCTCTTGAGCTCCACCTCAGCAGGCCTCTTTCTTCAGTCTCCTTGCTAGTAATCCTCAGGCTCTGGGTGTTGCAGGTCCACCCCATCTTCTCCCCACTCCCTTGGCTTAGAGGATGCTTTTATAGGGTGCCCAATAATCCATCCCACCTCTCTTTAGGCCTCTCCCCCTGCTTCCAGAAAGGTCTGCACCCAGAACTCTCTCCACCTTTCCAGCTTCCACTCAGAGAGTCCCCCTGGTGGCCTCCCCAGGGAAGTACAGGTCCTATGCCACGAGCACCCCCTAGCCGTTCCTTCTGGTCACTACCATGGACTATACTCTTTGGCTCCCTCTAGTGGCCAGATCAGAGCATTTTTAGGTTTTCAATGGGAGAGCGCCCTCTGGCGGCCTCCTCATGTAAGGGCAGTCACTGTGTTTATCACAATACCCAGCGCCACACAGCTTTGGCTGTGGGGGCTATTGAGGTCACTTTCAACACTGGATGAGTGTCTCCCCCCTCCCCAGTGTAACAGACTACTAAAGTGTGTCCGACCTGTTAAATTCAGTTCCAAGTTGGTAGCTGTAAAGTAGTCTCTGCCTCTGTACCAGTTGGAGATGTGGCGCATCCCACTTGCCACAGTTAATTGCTGGACACTTAAAAGTCCCAGACCTCCATACTCTACTGGTATCTGTAGCGTTTGCAGCAGTTAATCTCGGTCTTTTCCCTTGCCACAAAAATTTTTGCAGACACCTGTTCAGTTTTAGTTCATCTTTGCTCTTTAAGTACAAGGGTAACGATTGGAATGTATACATCCATTTTAGTATAAGAATCATATTGCATAATGTTATGCGACCCAATAACGACAGGGGAAATTCTCTCCATAGTTTTAGTTTATTACACGAGTCTTCTAGTAGCGTTGTTACATTCCATGCATAGAGCTTGGCCAAGTCTCTGGGTATAATCACTCCCAGGTAGCGTACTTTCTCACCCACCCATATCAGTGGGAACTGCTGCTTCCATGTCTCATCTTCACCTTTCTGTATTTCCAGCACCTGTGATTTTTGTAAATTTAAAATAAACCCTGAAAGTTCTGCAAATTCGCCCATCAATCTTAGTATACTCTTAAGTGACTCCTCAGGGTTCTGCATAATTACTACTAAATCATCTGCAAATGCTAGTGCTCTAATATTCTCCCCTCCCATTGTCACTCCGGTGATGTTGCTCGCTAATTTAATGGCCCTTAACAGCGGTTCCATCAATAACGCAAATAAGAGAGGGGATAGAGGGCAGACCTGTCGGGTACCCCTCCCTATCTCAAATGGGTTCGCCCGTACTCCATTAATCAAAATCGAGGCTGTTGGTCCACTATATAGACTTTGAATGGCTTCATAATACCAGCCCTGAAACCCCATAAAGCTTAAGGTCTGGAACAAGAAGTCCCAGCTTACCTTATCGAATGCTTTTTCTGCATCTAAATTGTATAGTACCGCCAGGGTTTTACTTGTCTGAGATTGAGCTATCGCCAGTAGTAACCGGCGTATATTCCTCACAGACTAACGTCTTTGTATAAATCCTGCTTGTTCTACCCCTATCAGACTCGGTAATATAGGAGCCAGATGGTTTGCTAGGATTTTTGCTAATATCTTGAGATCTACGTTTAATAACGATATTGGTCGGTATGAGGTTGCCTGATCCAATGGTTTCCCTGGTTTTGAAATTAGAGTATAGGGGGAACTGCCCCTCCCCTATCACCTGCTCATAAAATTTTATTAAGGGCTCCACTAGGGCCGGTGCCAACATTTTGAAAAACTCCCCAGAAAATCCGTCTGGCCCTGGCGCAGAATAGGGAGCTAGTTGACGTATAATTTCTTGCAGTTCTTTCCCTTCTATGGGCTTGATCAGCTCTTGCTGATCTTGCCTGGATAATTTGGGCATCCCCACCCTAGTGAGATACGTCTGTAATTCCAAAGGGTCAATTGACTTCTTAGGTCTGTATAAGTTGGCAAAAACTTTTGTGAATACTTGTGCTACCTCTTCACTTCTATGGTAAGTCTTGCCCTTCTCATCTCTTATTGCTGTAATCACTCTTCTTGACCCCCCCAGGACTTGACCAGGTGCATTATCATTGATCCTGTACGGTCTCCAAATCTTTCCAGCTTATATTTATTATATAAGGAGGAGCGGGTCTGCCTTTCCTGAAGTAACGTATTTAACGTAACTTGTATCTCTAACATAGCTTCTCTATTTTTCTTCGTGGGGGCATGATTAAATCTAGTCTTTGCTTTTCTTAATTGTGTCTCTAACCGTAGTATTGCTGCCGAGTGTTTTTTATGTCTCTTACTCATGTATTCTGTCACCTCCCCCCTCATCACCGCTTTCGCTGCTGACCAATAGAGCAGTGGTTGTGATGGTTGAACACTGTTGTGGTGCTTATATTCCTCCCATTTTTCCCTTAGATACGTATTGAAACCAGTGTTATGTATTAAATATGTAGGGAATATCCACCCTCCTTCGGACCGATAGAACTCCGGGAACTCCAGATCAAGCCACACCATTGAATGGTCCGATATCTCCTCCTGGCCGATCTGCACCTCTAGCACCCACGGGAAGGCCCTAATGTCTAAAAGGATATGGTCTAATCGAGACGAGGTTCCATGCACCCTTGACGTGTGTATAATCTCGTTCCCCGGGGTGTACCGCCCGCCACGAGTCTGTCAAGTGCAGGGATTTCATCAAAGCTGGTATCTCCCGAGCCCGGGCCCCCCATTTGTGTCGTATCCAGTCGTGTACAATCCATCTCTGGGTCTGAGACAAAATTTAGATACCCCAGTAGTATGAGCTTAAGCGATCTATATGGGATGCACTTTTGCCTTATTTCCCGATAGAATGATGGGTCATAATTATTTGGTCCATAGATGTTCACTAATAAGAATTCCCGATTTTGTATCCATAGGTGGATCGTGACATAGCGTCCCTGTGTATCTCCAAATAGTCTTTCTGCCTTTGCTGCTAATCCCTTCCTTATCAAAATGGCGACTCCTCCCCTCCTCTCTGATGACAATGCTGAGATTACCTCTCCCACCCACATCCTCTGTAGTTTTTTGTGTTCATCGTCTGATAGCCGCGTCTCTTGGAGACCAGCAACATCTGCTTTATGCCTTTTTAGCGCTGTTAATATTTTGTTCCGCTTCACCGGAGTGACAATACCCACCACATTCCACGTGATAATCCGCGTGTGTCTTATCCTGTTATAATCATTTTTCTTAAGTCTACTTTAATGAAGCGTCCTAACCCACTAAGACCAACCAGGCGCCCAGCTTGCCTAGCGGCCCCATTCTGCCACAATCTTAGTGACTTAGACCCCGCCCTCCTCCACACTTCCTGCCTCCTTCCCTCCATCCCGCTTAAAATAGCTATTTCTCTAATCTTCCCCTGAGCCCATATACCCCTCCTTCCCCCCCCTTAAGCTCCTCTTCCCCCTCCTCTTCTTCCGCGTCTCTTCTCTCACTCGCGCGGAAAAAGAGACTTGACCCCCTAGGATGTAAGCCCCCCCCACCCCCCAGGACCTCTCTGTTAACTTTGGTAGATGTATGCTTTCCAATACCCTCCAGAACCATCGCTTCTAAGATTAAAGGGCGATCTAACAACCTTAGAGAACTTACGTATATTTCACAAACCAAATAGGAATGTACTTACCTGGTCTACTCAGGTCAATATCTGCTTGTCTTTAATAAAATTTTGAGCTGCTGAAACTGTCCCAAAGGAATGCCAGCCGCCCTCATGCTGTATTTTTAATATGGCCGGGTATACCAAGGTGAAACGCTTCTGTGCTGCTGCCAGGCTTGCGCAGATTGGGTTAAATGCTTTTCTTCTTTCTTGAAGAGCTTTTGAAAAATCCTGGTATATCCGCACTGGCACACCATCATATTTTAATGATCTCTTTTCAGCCTCGCTCCAGGATCTCCGTTTTAGGGATGCAGTTATGAACTTTGAGTATGACCAGTCTTGCACGGTTTGAGTGTTCTCCTTTGCGGCCCACCCTGTGGCCTCTTTCCAAACACAGTGGCTCGACACCATCCAATAATGCGAATTCCTCCTTTAGCCACTTCTCCATCAAGGTCGGGAGTGTCGCGTCTGGTATCGTCTCTGGCAATCCTACAATTCTTAAGTTGTCTCTTTTGGATTGGTTCTCTGGCTCATCAATTTGCTGTTCTTGCACTTTTAATTTTCCTTGCAGTTCCCTCAGCTGGCTCTCCATGCTGCTCTCTCTGTCTTCGATCGCTGACACCCACGCCTTCAACTCCCCCGTGCGTTTTGTGGTGTCCTCTAGCAAGCCTTCTAGTGTAGTCAGTTGTTCCGATAATTGTACAAGTTGTGGCTCCATTGCCGATTTGACTGCCATTGTAAGTTGTTCCAACTGGTTCGTGGAGAAGCTAGGCGGGGGCGTCGACAGCACAGGACTCGCCGCCATCTTGGGCTCGCCGGCTCCGCGTGTTTTCTCCGGTTCCATTCTTCCCGATTTCCCAGACATAACCACTCCAGATCGCGTGACAAATGGTTCCATACACCTTTTACAGTTTTCCAGTCAAATGTTTTCGGGTTTTGGTGGCCGTGTAATCAGTTGTGTGGTCCGGCGGGGGGTTGGGGGCCCGGGAGGATCAGCACCGCTCGTCTGCTCTCCTCAACACATCACCGGAAGTCCAAATTGACAGATTAAAGGGTAGTAAATCACCTGGACCAGACAGCATACATCCAAGGGTACTCAAAGAACTCAAGCATGAAATTGCTGATCTGCTGTTAGTAATATGTAACCTGTTGTCCATAGTACCTGAAGATTGGAGGGTGGCCAATGTGAGCCAATTTTTAAAAAGGGTTCAAGGGTTGATTTGGGAAATTATAGACCGGTATGCCTGACCGGGCAAAATAGTGGAAACTATTATAAAGAATAAAATTACAGAACATGTAGACAAACATGGTTTAATGGGACAGAGCCAGCATTGATTGAGCTAAGGGAATTCTTGCCTCATCAATTTGCTTCATTTCTTTGAAGGTGTGAATAAACATGTGGATAAAGGTGAGCTGGTTGATGTGTATCTGGATTTTCAGAAAACTTTTGATAAAGTTCCTCATATGAGATTCCTGAGAAAATTAGAGTCATGGGATAGGAGGTAAGTTTCTGTGTGGATTAGGAATTGTAAACAGAGGGTAGGGCTAAATGGTCATTTCTCTCAATGGAGGAGGGTGAACAGTGGAGTGCCGCAGGGATCTGTACTGGGACCGGTACTATTCAACATATTTATAAATGATATGGAAATCGGAACGACAAGTGAGGTGATCAAATTTGCAGATGATACAAAACTATTCAAGATTGTTAAAACACGCGTGGACTGTGAAATATTGCAGGAAGACCTTAGGAAATTGGAAGATTGGGCGTCCAAATGGCAGATTAAATTTAATGTGGACAAATGTAAGGTGATACACATTGGAAAGAATAATCCGAATCACAGTTACCTGATGCTAGGGTCCACCTTGGGGGTCAGCGCTCAAAAAAAAGATCTGGCTGCTCAGTGTGTGTTGACGGCCAATATAGGAAAAAATAGGATGCTAGGAATTATTAGGAAGGGATGATGAATAAGACCGAAAATACTATAATGCCTTTGTTTCACTCCATCGTGCATCTGCACTTTGAATATTGTATTCAGTTCTGGTCGCCGTATCTCAAAAAAAGATATAGTGGAATTAGAAAAGGTTCAAAGAAGAGCGATTGAAATGAAAAAGGGGATGACACGCCTCGTATGAGGAAAGGCTAAAGAGGTCACGAGATCAGTGACCAGAAAAAGTTGATTTGTGAGAGTATCGCTCTGCTTGATATTGTACGAAGGCAAGCAGATCTCCATGCACCCTGACTGAATATCACGGTGGCGCAGCATATTGCTTCCAGCCTACAGCCGTACGCATTGTGCTACACTTTGTGACCCCTGAGGCAGATGCTGTGCGCCGAAACATGGACCGTGTCGGGTCTATTCTAGGATTGTTTCATCCAACATTTGATTAAAGTTTTTACTCCCCTTTTTTGAAGGCTCTTGGTACTTTTTGTTTTGCTGTTTGGACAATTTGGGTTTCTGCCAGATAATTGTGACCTGGCTTGGCCACTGTTTGGAAAATAGGATACTAGTCTAGGTGGGCCATTGGTCCTGACCCATTATGGCTACTCTTATGTTCTTATGCTCAATGGAAAAGGGTAGATAGTGGGGTTCTCTAGGGGTCTTTGCTGGGACCACTGCTTTTTAACATTTATAAATGATTTAGAGATTGGAATAACTAGTGAGGTAATTAAGTTTGTTGATGACACAAAGTTATTCAAAGTTGTTAAATTGCAAGAGAACCTTTACAAGACTGGCATCCAAATGACAGATGACATTTAATGTGACCATGGTCAAAGTGAGGCTTGTGGGAAAGCATAAATCAAACTATAGCTATGTAATGCAAGGTTCCACATCAGTTGTCACCGCCCTGAAAAAGGAATATAGGTGTCATCGTTGATAATATAGGAGGAGTGGCCTAGTGGTTAGGGTGGTGGACTTTGGTCGTGGGGAACTGAGGAACTGAGTTCGATTCCCGGCACAGGCAGTTCCTTGTGACTCTGGGCAAGTCACTTAACCCTCCATTGCCCCGTGTAAGCCGCATTGAGCCTGCCATGAGTGGGAAAGCGCGGGGTATAATTGTAACAAACAAAAAAAAAAAAATTTTTTTTTAAACCCCCTCTGCTCAGTGTACAGCGACGGCTAAGAAAGCAAATAGAAGGGGATTCAAGATGGCGACCAAGCAGGATGTGCGATGAGGGACGCTCCTAGAAAATCTTTCTAATAGCGATATTTCTTATAATAATTATGCCGAAAAGGAAAGGAAAGCCGAGGGGACCACCTCTCCCGAAGCAAATTCCTTCCCTACCTGGGCAGCAGTCCATGTCTGCATATCTGGTTTCAACTCCTATTGCGGACGTATCCGCTAGCGGGGCAGGGAAGAGCCCCGTTCAGGAGAGCGATGTATCGCTCAGTCTGCTGGGACCTTTGACCCCTACGCCGCCGCGGACGCCCGGAGGAGCCGTGCCGAGCTCTAAAGGAAACGAGAGCTCGAAGGAGTGGCGCTCTCCGGAGACGCCCGTGCTGCCCGTGGAGACGTTTGGGATGGCGCAGGGAGACCAACGAACACCAGAAGATCTAGCTGGGGCAATTGGCGGGAACTCGCCTGAAACAACTGCGCAGGCAACGGCTTGCGCCTTTGCGATTGAACCGCTGATTAAGCCTCAAGTGGTGTCGCTGGACTCTATCTGGGCAGCCCTGGAATCGCTTCACAAGGTCTGTACCTCATTTATTACGTTATCATTGAATAATTCTTCTCAGATAAACTCTTTAAAAGTTCAAATGGAGGGAATATCACTAAAGCAGACCAGTCTAGAAACACAAGTTGAAAAATTGAATCGGCAACAAGCTCAGATCTCCGGGGATCGTCTATTAATCCATAGAAAAATTGAAAATATGGAAAATTACTCAAGAAATCTGAACTTGCGATTATTAAACTTTCCAAGATCTCAATTTGTGTCTCCTAAAGACATGTTTGCTAAATTCTTGAAGGAAATATATAAATATTCTGAACAAACAATTCCCCCAATTCAAAAAATCTACTACTTGGATGTGAAGACTCCTCCATTACAGGAAAATTTTGCACAGGATATACCATCTGAAACGCTAGACTTGACAAACTTTCTAGAACAGTCGAAGGATAATACAGAGACTAGAGCTACCCTGATTGTATCTTTTGTTTTTCTACAAGATAAAGAATCTTTATTGAGACTTTACTTTAAAAACTTGTGTCCTGAATTTAAAGGAAGCAAGGTTTCTGTATTTCCAGACATTGCTCGATGGACTCAACAAAGACGGAAAAAATTCCTGTTTATGAAACAAGAATCATTAAATATTGGAGCAATCTTCCAATTACGTTTTCCATGTAAATGTATATTGATACTTAAAGAGAAGAAATATGTGTTTTTCTAACCAGATCAATTGAGATCATTCCTTGATATGAAGCGAGACTAGGTCTAAATCCAGATAAATGTGTCCTATATAATTATGGATAACCACTGCTTGTTTTCTTTTGAATTTGATAGTTCTTAGTACCAACTTCCTTTGGTATTATTAGATCTTGAATCCCTCAATTTGTGGACTATAATAACCAACTGAATATATATTTCTGTTTGTAAAAATTTATCTATTATATTCAATATCCAAAGACCTGCCCCAGCGGGATTAACAGGGTTTCCGCAAAGAGCCTCTATGACTGGGAAGAAAGTAATATTACTTCTGTGGAGAGAGGGGAATCCCCCATCCAAAGATCTATGGCGATCTAAGATGATAGAACTCTTGCACACTGAACTTTGTGGGTTGATGGAGGCTACAGCACAGGACATCAGTTTCTTTAGAAAAGTCTGGGGAAGATTTTTATACACTTTACATCCAAGCACTCAGAGGAGGATCCATCAACGGCTACGAGCCAGACTTGGGCAGTTGGAACAATATGGATCTTGGACAAAATAGACTGTTTCGGACATTAGTATGATCCTGGTAGCTGGGGGGGGGGGGGGGGGGGGAAAGAAAATGTTTAAGACTGCACAGTCAATAAGTGTTATTATATTAATATGACAAGAGAAATGTTTTAAGAGAAGTTTACACTGTATTTTGTTAATAAAAATGATTTAAACATAAAAAAATTTATCTATTAAGTTAGAATATTTTTCCCAGATTGGTTTATCTTATCAAAGAGTTATTCTTTGTGTATTTCATATTAAAATGATAAATAAAGATTTAAAAAAAAAAGAAAAGAAAGCAAATAGAATGTTAGGTATTATTTGTAAAGGAATGGAAAACAAAAATGAGAATGTTATAATGCATTTGTATCACTCCATGGTGTGACCGCACATCGAATACTGTGTGTAATTCTGGTCACCACATCCAAAAAAAAAAGGTAGAGCAGAATTAGAAAAGGCACAGAGAAGGATAACGAAAACGATAAAGGGAATGGGACAACTTCCCTATGAGGAAAGGCTAAAGCAACTAGGGCTCTTAAGCTTGGGAAAGAGATGGCTTAGGGAAGATATGAAAGAGGTCTATAAAATACTGAATGGAGTGGAACAGGTAGATGTGAATCATTTGTTTACTCATTCCAAAAATACTAGTACTAGGGGGCACGCAATGAAGTACTAAAGGGTAGATGCACTAAAAAAAAAACAAGCCAGCAGCGTGGATTTTAAACTGGTTCAAGCCAGTTCAACGAGCAAGTAGTAAACCATGTTATGCACAAAAGGGCATTTTCCTGTCACAATAGCAGCTAACGAAAACGGAACACAAATGATCCAAAGGATATTATAATGAGGTGCACTACCGTTGCAAGGCTATTATAATGAGATGCACTACCGTTTTCCGATCCCCTTACCGTGGAAAACCTAACAGGAGGGCTACACCTCTCTGGGCAAAGGAAAGAATTGGAAGAAAAAAAATGTCAGGGATGTCCTTTTTGGACGTCCTTCACTCAAAAAAAAAAAAAAAAAAAAAACCCTAAAAAGACATCCTTTTTGGACTTCCTTCACCTGTAAAAAACAACAAAAAAATACCCACTCCAAAAAGAGACCTGGAGGTCTCTCAGCCAATTGGCTGAGAGAGACCTAGGGGTGGAAGATGGGTGTCGAAGACGTGGACGATGGACGCCCTCAACTGCGCTCTCCTGCTAGGATCACGAAAGCCGCATCGGAGCCTTCCTGCAGCAGGCCATGGAGGTGGTGAGCAGCGTGGCGGCTTCCTTTCCCGGGTGGCACAGGGAGGCGCAGGGACGGCCACAGGCAAAGCAGAAAAGGTGGACGTCATCAGGGATGTCCTTTATGGACGTATTTGGCATGCGCAGAGCAGCCAGCATAACGCTTGGCTGCTCTGCGCATGCTCGACCGGCTGACTGGCTTCCGAGGGAATAGAGAATGCAAGTGAGCTACAATGAGCAGCTCATTTGCATTCCATTTCCTTGATGCATGGCCGTTCCCTACCGATTCACTATGGAATCGGTAAGGGAAGGGATCTTACGAGGACCTTAGTGCATCTGCCCCTAAGTAGTAAATTTAAAACTATTTGGGAAAATATTTCTTCACTCAATGTGTAATTAAACTCTGGAATATGTTGCCAGAGAATGTGGGAAAAGCAGTTAGCATAGCGGGGTTTTAAAAAGGTTTGGATAATTTTCTAAAAGCAAAGTCCATAATTCACTGTTTATTTCTAGGATATGCAGCATAAAATCTGATTTACTGTTCTTGGATTTTACCAGGTACTTGTGACCTGGATTGGCCACTGCTGGAAACAGGATATTGGGCTTGATGGACCTTTGGGCTGTCCCAGTATGGCAACTCTTAAGTTCTTATGTTCTTAAGTGTTATGCTTGAGTGTAATATACTTACAGTAAATAAATTTGTTTACATCACGTTTGATGACAAAATATAATAACAGGAAATGGCATCTTAAGTCATCTTCATTTTGTAACGTAACTCCTTCCCTCAATCCTATGCCTCCCATCTACTTACAACAGAATCGATACCAAAAGAAAGAAGGGGAAAAAAAAGTAAAATCAGAGGGTTTGTGTTCTTACTATCTCCTGAAATTCCACTCACTAAACAGAAGAAAAAGAGGAGATAATTAAATAGCACATCAGGATCCCTTAGGCCTCTCAAAGGGAGTTAAGTACCCCGCTATGATCTCTGGGTGACAGTCTCTATATATACTTCCTATACAGACAGAAACACCACCTTGTGTTTAAAGGACGTCCTATTCCCATTTCTGTCCAGTAACATCAAAGTATGGAATTTAGTGTGCCAACCCCCAAAAAAGGGCAAATCAGATTCTGTCCAAACTTGCAAAATGAATTTTTGTTACCAACAATTTCTGCTTTCCTAATTAATTGATGACCACCTGCAGCACAAAAAGTTCAAAATAATCCAAAAGTATCCCCACCAATGAAATGGGAATGGAAGATCATAGTATTTTCTCCAAATAGTCTAGTTTAGATCTCTAAAAGTATTGTATTCTAGGGCATTACCAGAAAGTGTGAAACAGTGTATTTACACCTGAATGACATTTCTGGCAAAGAGGTGAGTCCACTTTCCCTATTTTAAACAGTTGTTCTGGTTTGAAGTAATCTTGATGCTAAATTCAAAATTGACATCTCTGAGGTCTGCATTAATAGTAATACTTGAGATTCTCCTAACTAATAGTAGAATATCAAAAAAAGCGTCTGATCGTTGCAAGTCTGCATACCATTTTTGCTTTGTTAAACATGTCTCAGATATATCTATATGTTTTGGCTGTATCTGTGTGTCTACACCCTGACTTGCTATGCTGCCCTGGGGGTTGGGCTTTGCAGCCCCTTCCAGGCATTCGCGGTCCTCCCCCCCCCCCCCCCCCCCCCCCCCCGGTTGGGGTGGGCTATCTGTTCCGCCACCCCTGACCACTTCTCCGGTCCTGCGCCCTGTGTTCCACACTGTTCAGGCTGGTGCTGGCTCTCTTGGATCTGTGGAATCTTAGTGGAGATTGGGTGGCAATGCCGGTAATTGGAGAGTAAAACCAATGCTGGGTGGACTTCTACTGTCTGCGACCTGATCGTGGCTGAATAGATATGGATGGGTTGAAGTGTAAATTTTAAGGGGCTTCAACTTTAGCTTCAGTACATGAACAGTGCGGGGCAGACTTTTATGGTCTGTGCCCTGAGAAAGGCAGGGACAAATCAAACTTGGGTATACATATAAAGTATCACATACCATCTTGTTGAGCAGACTGGATGGACCGTTCAGGTCTTTATCTGCCGTCATTTACTATGTTACTATGTGTGCACGCGGGGAAGACAGGTTTTAAGGGACAGAGGCGGGAGTCTGGCCGGGTGCCCAGAGATGACATCACTGCTAGGACCTTTTTAGGAAAGCTGTGCCTCTTCACTACTCCCTTCACAACAGGTCACCAAGCATTGTTCTGTGCTTTGCTTCAGTCCGACTCCAGTGTGTCTTCACTCCAGCCTGTCTTCAACCTCAGTCTGTCGTAAGCTCCAGCATGTCTTCCAGTGTGTCTTCTGACTAACCTTTCCACAGCTTCAGCCTGTCCTCAGCTCAGGTTGCCTCCAGTCTAGCCTCTTCATTCCAGCTTGTCTCCTGGACCCTTCGCCTGCCTCGTCTCTAGCCTGCCAGACCTAGCCATTTTGACAATCTTGTACCTAGCCCAGGACTGACTCACCTGCCGCCAGCCAGGGCCTAGCTAACCTTTGGGTTGGCTAGGCAGCATCAACCCGGTTGCTGTCCAAGGACTTCCCCCTTCTAGTTTCATGACAGATTGCGAAGGCCATGAGCTCAGGCGAGTTGCCCACCTTGCAGCTGTTTCAGCAACTGGCTGTCCAGCTCCAGCACCTTTCTGGGTCTGTAAGAGACTTGATCGGCCTGTATGGATCACTTCCAGGGATAAGCAGCACCACAGGCCTCAGTTCCTCCATAAACGGCCACCAGTTGAGCTCTGGTAGCCGCAGCAACCATCCCTGATGCCAGACTGGTGACACCTTCATGATATGATGGAAGCCCCAAAACTTGTCAAGGCTTCATCAACCAATGTCTTATAATTTTTGAACTCCAAGCAAGGGACAGGGCTCGAGTGGCATGCATCATATCCTTGTTGTTGCACCAAGCCCTTGCGTGGGCCTCTCCACTCTGGGAATGGAATGACCAAGTGCTCAATAACTTCAATATTCCTTGAGCAGTTTTGGAGGATTGAGGAACCAGGGAAGGCCTGTTCCGCAGCTGCCATGCTGCTCAAGCTGAGGTGAGGCTCACAAACTGTATGGAATTACGCCATCCAGTTCCATTCTTTAGCATCTGAACTACAGTGGAATAATGAGAGCCTTGTGGTGGTTTTCTGGCAAGGGCTGGTACCCCAGATTAAAGTTGAACTAGCAAGATGTGACCTTCCTACCTCTCTGGATCATCTCATTAGCCTATGTGTCTGGGTAGATATCCAGTTCCAATAGCGAGCCTGGAAATGCCAATTTTCTCACCAGACATTTTGTCTGGCGCCTAGTTTTCAGCAAGCCTTGCATACTGCATCCAAAGCAGTTCTACCTCCTGATTCTGGGGAACTTATGCAGGTAGACTGCTCTTCTCTCTTGGAAGAGGAGAAGCAGATATACCAGATACACAATTTGAGTCTGTTTTGCAGTGAAGAAGGGCACTAAACTCTCAAATGTCTTAACAAGTCAGGAAACTTTTGGGCCTATCCTGGCTGGAGGAGCCGTGCTAGATTCGGTTCGGATTTCCTGCACTCAGTTTCAAGTTCCAGCTACTCTAGAGTTGGACCATGATTTGACTACCACTGAGGCCTTCATTGACTCTTGAGCGGGGGGGGGGGGGGGGGGGACTTTATAAGGCTCTGGAGTGACACTATAATATTCCTACCTAGGATCTTCCTAAAGCTATCCCGTTCTCAGTATATGGGAATATCCAGGGATATATCAAAGCCAAGCTAGTTCTCCTTTTAAGAATTGGGATTCTCCACAGGAGGCTATAGTCGTCTTCTTGGGAAAGAAGTATGGTACCTTGCGTCTCTGTATTGATTGCCGAAGACTGAATGTATTATGGTTAAGAACAAATACCTGCTCCCGTTGATATCTAAACTGTTGGACTGTCTTCAAGGGGCCAGTATCTTCACTAAGTTGGACATGAGAGGAGTCTATAATCTGATTCGCATTTGCAATGGAGATGAGTGGAAGACTTCCTTTAATACTAGAGATGGTCATTATGAATATCTGGTCATGCTGTTTGGGCTTTCTAGTGCTCTAGCCGTCTTTCAAAACTTTGTGAATAAGAAAGAAAGAAGGCATTTGGTCCACAATATCCACCATGGAACAAAAGACAAAGAGCAGACTTTGCCGAAGTAAATGTAGTCTTTATTAATGCTCCCAGGATACACTCTGAAATACCAGACAGGGGCATACAATACCAGTTCGTACAGATGTAAACAATCCACCAACATATCAGTGTGTATCTTCCTGGATCTGTTTGGAGTTGTCTTTCTTGGGCTATATCATATCTAATCAGGGACTTAAGATGGATCCCGTGAAACTTGCAGCTATCCATGACTGGCCTTTCCCCCAAGGGTGACCAGCTGTACAACGGTTCCTGATCTTCACAAGCTACTATCAGTAGTTTAACCATGGCTATTCTACTACTACTGCTGCACCCCTTTCCACCTTAACCCAGAACAAAGCTAGCACTTGGGATTGACCTGAGGAGGCAAATTT
Source organism: Microcaecilia unicolor (assembly GCF_901765095.1). Classification (NCBI taxonomy): domain Eukaryota; kingdom Metazoa; phylum Chordata; class Amphibia; order Gymnophiona; family Siphonopidae; genus Microcaecilia; species Microcaecilia unicolor. The sequence goes on from NC_044033.1 coordinate 412,786,792, forward strand.
AGCTTAGTTGGCAATGCAGGGTTAAGGCATTAAATAATCTAAAAGAACAGACCTTTTTAAAGCTGTAAATTCAGACTAGGCTTGTGAGATCATAGGCTTCCAGTAATAGAGAAACAAATGGCTGTACTTAGCACTTCAATGTGAATTTCTTGGCAGAGGTTTTGATAGTTGCCTTTAGTTTTAAGGAATCTAACAGATTCAGAATTTTAGGAATAGATTATACAGTTAAATAAAATTTTAACTCGCAGATTGCAGGTATGAACTTTAGAGTTTCTGGTTCTGATATCCTTGGATGGTCCAATTGATGCAGGTTGCTGTAGGCTTTTTCTTTGTTGTTATGGAGGAGGGTTAGATGTAAATAAAGATCCAGCTTTGATCACAGGGCATGAGGAGAGTTATTTGTATTGTGAAGGGAAGATAAAATTTCCTTTTTCTAGCCATAATAACTGGAAGAAGTTCAAAGTAAAATTGAGGACTTGTGCCTCAACACAGACTGAGCAGAAGTCAGTAAAAGTTTGGGTTGTAAATAAACAGAAAATGTAATTATTTAATCTAAGTTACAGAGCCTCATGTGAACCCAGACAGCCACCCATCCCGATCTTTCAAAGATATCGCCAAAACAGGGAAGATAGGGTATCCCGATATCGAGGTTGCAAAAGAGACCATAGTAAATCAGGTGTCCTTAAATAAAAATCAGGCAAATATTGCAAATTAACATTGTCAACTACTCAGCAAGATGTAAATAAGAACAACAAACATAGTTTGGAATGTTTATATGTGAATGCCAGAAGCCTGAGAAATAAGATGGGAGAGTTAGAATATATTGCACTAAATGAAAGATTAGATATAACAGGCATCTCTGAGACCTGGTGGAAGGAGGATAACCTGTGGGACACTGTCATACTAGAGTAGAAATTATATCGTAGTGATAGGGTGGATTGACTTGGTGGAGGAGTAGCATTGTATGCTAAGGAGGGCCTTGAATCAAATAGATTTAAAATTGTGCAGGAAAAAAACCCACATCTTGCAATCTCTATGGATTGAAATTCCATGTGTAAAGGGGAAAAGGATAGTGATAGGAGTGTACTATCGTCCACCTTGCCAGGATGAACAGATGGATGTAGAAATGTTAAAGAAAATTAGGGAAGCTAACAAACTGGGCAGCACATTAAGAATGGGTGATTTCGATTACCCTGATACTGACCGAGTAAATATAACATCAGGGCATTCTAGGGAGGTAAAATTCCTTGATGAAATCAAGGACTGCTTTATGGAACAGCTGGTACAGGAGCTGACAAGAGAAGGAAAAATACTAGACCTAGGTTTTAATGCCCCTGTATAAGTCATTGGTGAGGCCCCACCTGGAGTATTGTGTTCAGTTTTGGAGGCCGTATCTTGCGAAGGATGTAAAAAGAATTGAAGCGGTGCAAAGAAAAGCTACGAGAATGGTATGGGATTTGCGTTACAAGACGTATGAGGAGCGACTTGCGGACCTGAACATGTAGTATACCCTGGAGGAAAGGAGAAACGGGTGATATGATACAGACGTTCAAATATTTGAAAGGTATTAATCCGCAAACGAACCTTTTCTGGAGATGGGAAGATGGTAGAACTAGAGGACATGAAATGAGATTGAAGGGGGGCAGCCTCAAGAAAAATGTCAGGAAGTATTTTTTCACGGAGAGAGTGGTGGATGCTTGGAATGCCCTCCCGCAGGAGGTGGTGGAGATGAAAACGGTAACGGAATTCAAACATGCGTGGGATAAACATAAAGGAATCCTGTTCAGAAGGAAGGGATCCTCGGGAGCTTAGCAGAGATTGGATGGCAGAGGCGGGGCTGGTGGTTGGGGGGCGGGGTTTGTGCTGGGCGGACTTATACGGTCTGTGCCCTGAAAAAGACAGATACAAATCAAAGGGCTGGTGATTGGGAGGCGGGGCTAGTGCTGGGCAGACTTATACGGTCTGTGCCCTGAAAAAGACAGATACAAATCAAGGTAAGGTGTACACGGAAGGTAGCATGTGTGGGTTGTCTTGTTGGGCGGACTGGATGGGCGTGCGGGTCTTTTTCTGCCGTCATCTACTATGTTACTATGTAGTCCTTAATGGAGCGCATGATCTGCTGCAGGAGGTAATGGTGTGTTAAAATGCAAACTATATCAACAGCAAATCAGGGGCGTAGCTACGGGTGGGCCTAGGCCCGTCCAGTCTTGCTTCAGGCCCACCCAGAAGCGCTACACCCAAACCAATTCCCTCCCTTCCCTCCACCCTCGCATGTCCGGCGCCTCAATCTCCCCTCCCACAGTTCCGGCACCGCTACCTACGTGTCTTCCTTACCCACCCGCCATCCTTGCCACGGAACTTGCTCTCTCTCTATGATCACCGCCCAGCAGGAACTTCAAACAGCGCGTCAGCGCTGTGTCAGAGCCTTCCTCTCTGACGCATCTCACGCAACTTCCTGTTTACGCAGGCTGGGTGGGACACGGCAGAGAGGAAGGCTCTGACACAGCGCTGACGCGCTGTTTGAAGTTCCTGCTGGGCGGCGATCATAGAGAGAGAAGGTCCGCGGCAAGGATGGCGGGTGGGTAAGGCACGGAGGTAGCGCCCTGGCAGTGCCGGAACTGTGGGAGGGGAGAGAGGCGCTGGACATGGGGGTTGGAGGGGAGGGAAGGGGCCCTGGACATGTATGCTTGTGGGTGTGAGGTTGGAGAGAAGGGAGAGAGGTGCTGGGCATGTAAGGAGGTGCTGGATATGTGGGTGGGAGGGAAGGGAGAGAGGTGCTGGATATGTAGGAGGGAGAGAAGGGAGAGATGTGCTGGGTGAGGGTGTGGGAGGGAAGGGAGAGAGCTGCTGGATTTGTGGGGGAGGGCAGGCGGGAAGGGGGGAGAGGTGCTGGGCATGCAAGGGAGGCTGCAGCAAAGGGAGAGAGGTGCTGGATATGCAGGGGAGGACTGGAGGGAAGAGGGAGAGATGTGGACCTGTAAGGGGGGGCGAGAACGAAGGGAGAGAAGTACTGGATCTATGAGAGGGGGAAGGGTTAGTGTTAGAGGAAAGGGAGAAGGATGTTGGATCAAGGAGATAAAGGAATGGGGGGGGGGGGGGTCAAATGCTGAACCCACAGTGGAGAATGAACCAGATGCATAAGGGGGAGGGAAGAGAGAAGGAAAGTTGCTGGTTAGAGAGGAAAGGTGTGTGGGAGGGAGAAAGGGGACATAGAGAGGTACAAAGAAACAGAAGGGATGAGCATTGGATGGGAGCATGGGGACAGGGACACAGATGAGATGCTGTATTGGGATGACATATGGGCACATAGGGGCAATGCCTGACATGGGGGTGGGGAGGGAGATATGGGGAATTAGAGATACAATGGACATGGGGGGGGGGGGGGGGGTATGAGAATAGAGATATAATGGACACAGAGGGGAGATACCAGACAAGAGGGAGAATAGGAACACAGATGAGAGATGCTGGGCAATGGGGTACATGGGTGCACAAAGGAATGATGATGGATGCGGGGATATGAACACGGGAGATTCTGGATAAGGAAATATATGGACACAGAGATGGGAGATGGATGGTGGACATGGAGACAGAAGAAATGTCAAATGGACAGGAAAGACACAGGGAAGCAGAAACCAGAGACAGGGACCAATATGATATGAAAAATAAAATGACCAGACAACAAAATGGTACAAAAATTATTTTTATTTCTATTTTGTGATTAGATTATGTCAGAGTTGGCATATGTCAGACATGGCTGGGGCCCAGGGAAGAAATCTAGGAGAGGACCCCAAAGCCCATTACCAGGCTGCACCTTCTTTAGCTTCTGGCAGGCTTGGGGCTCTCTCTGGCCAGAAAGCCAAGCACAATTGCCCTATTTGCACCCCCCCCCCCCCCAAAAAAAAAAAAAAAAAAAAAACCATCTTCCCTGGCATGTGATACCTTTAAATTTTGCACAGGAGGAAATGCCTTTCTTTTTTGTTTCTCTAGTGTTGTACTACATGCAAGGTCTGGTTTCTTGGGGTTTCAGTTTAATTTATATTTATAGAGTTTGTGGTCACTTATTCTGTATTTGGCTCTTGTGTTCTGTGTGCGTGGCCCCGAGGTATTCTGTCACCATGAAGTTTCTATGTAGCATTCTGTAGTAATTTGGCTTGTTCAGTTTTCTTGATAGATGTATCAATATTTTAGAGCCGCTTTTCATAGGTAGAGGATCCTTGTTTTGGAAGTTAGTGCTGGCATGGTAGATTTGCTCTAGATTCTGAGTGACTTTTTGTTTGTAGATTTTTTAAAATTACTTTACAACATGTCTATTATTCAGATTACCAGAATTTCTTTGTATGGTGAGTTTTATGGGGAAATGTCCTTGCTGTGCTCTGCATCCATTATTGATGGAAGGCCAGGAGGTGCTCTGGATGCAGAATGTGTTTGGCGTTCAGTGTTTGGCTTTCAATACCATATGTGTGTTGGAGGACCTTGGCTCAATGGGGGCTGAAGAAGAGTGCAGTTCCTTGTACTTCCTTTAGCTTTCAATTAATTGGCCACTGAAGCCTGCACTGCTACCCTCATTGAAGTAATGGGGAGTGAGGTAGAGGTGCAGCATGGGGTGGGGTAGGGGTAAAGCATGGGTGTATTAGGTGGCTGGGTTTTTTTTCTCTTTCAAAACGTTGGCAACTCTAGTGTCCACCCATCCAACTTGTTGGCCCACCCTAAAATTGCCTTCTGGCTACGCCACTGCAGCAAATACAAATCATAATACAAAACATATATATGGAAATTTGAAAGTAGTCTTTGAAATCTGAAAATGATATACTACTGTGAATAAAAAATAGAACAACATAATGTAAAGAATAGAATAACACAAGAAATATTGGCAGAGAATAATGAATGGCAAACTGAATGGTATGATTGAGGCAGAAAGGGCCATGGATATAAGATGTATGTTAATTTAATGACACTGACCTTAATAGTAGATAACACTTGAACAGAAGATGATTAAAAATCTTCTTATAAGATAGTCTGATCGGAAAATAAAATAATGAGTGAACTGTCATGGAAAAAGTATATAAATAAATAAAAAGTGTCTGAGTGTATATTGATAAAGCATATTTGAAAAATACCATATAAAAATATATGTAAAAAATCCTCTGAATACTAGTTTAAAAAACTTTTGAGAATATAATTTTAAAAATATATAAATAAAAAATTATAAATTAAAGAATACAAAATAAAAAATGTTACATAAACAAGGTGGCACGGAATGGGAACAAAAATAAAAAATAATAAAAATATAAAAATATTGCAAATATTACAAAAAACTAGAAATGTATTAGCAGCGTAGATAACGTATAGAAAACTAAAATATAGTGCCTTAAAAAGATGGTTATGGGTGTGAGTGTGCTAATCTGACTTATTGGACTACACTCTTACAGAGAAGTGCTTTGCATTTTAAACAGGCACAAAAAAGCGTAAAAGAATACCAAAAATGCCATATGAGATAAAAGACAAACTAAAAGGACTAGCAATGAACAAATAAGAACAGATGTTAAAATATTAGACAAATCAAAATGCTGTAAAAGTGAAAACAACAACAGCAAAAAACGTGAAACAAAAAAAGGTGTGTGATATGTAATAGAATCCAAGTGCTCTGTCACAGTATTATATCATTTTCAGATTTCAAAGACTACTTTCAAATTTCCATATACATGTTTTGAATTGTGATTTGTATTTGATGTTGATATAGTTTGCATTTTAACACAAAACTAATCTTGTACATACACATCTACCATCTGTCATATAACTTTTTAACAAAAGATATTAATATATATTTCATGGTGTATTTTATTTTAATAATGTATACGTTTTTGTCTTTTATCTACTGGGTTTTATTCCATTTCGTTCAAATTTAAACGCCGCTCTTAATTTTTCTTTTTATGCTTGTTTCTTGAATAAAAATATAGGGTGCTTTTAATATCGTTTATACACATTTTTTTTTACAGAAAACAATTTCTTGTTTTTTTAAAAAAATATATATTTTCTGTTGTATTATTTCTTTAAAATGCATATGATTTTGTTTTTATACAATTGGTGCCATTATTTCATTGTTTAGTTTTTAATCTTTGTCTATTTTTACATTCGTTCCAGAATTAAAATGTAATGTACCTTTTTTATCTCACATATACATCCCTGTACATTTTGATAAGTTTTTTATTTGTTGTATTGTTCCTTATTTTTTTATGTTTTTAAATTTGGCTACAGACTCCTGATGCAGGCCTAACGGCCGAAAAACAACGTTGTGTTGAGTCTCCGTACCACAATAAACTTCGCTTTTATTATACATCTTCTTAGTCTTTGAGATCCTTGGTCGTCCTCCCATCTCTGTATTCTTGTTGTTCTCCGCCTTGCGGCAGATTTTCTCTTATGTTGAACCCGTTCCACCAGGGGAAGAAGGGAAGGGATTCTATTCCAGGCACTTCCTGGTGCAGAAAAAGACGGGGGATGTGTTCCATCGTAGACCTGAGGGCCCTGAACAAATTCCTGGTCCAAGAAAAATTCAGGATGGTTTTCCTGGGCACTCTTCTTTCAATGATTCAGAAAAATGATTGGCTATGTTCTGTGGACTTGAAGGATGCATATACACGTATCGCGATACTTCCAGGTCACAGGAAGTATCTTTGATTTCGGCTGGAAACACATCACTTTCAGTACCACATGTTGCCTTTTGGCCTCGCGTCAGCTCCCAGGGTGTTTACCAAATGTCTAGCAGTGATTGGCATGTGTTCTCTTATCTTGATGATTGGCTGGTGAAGAGCACCTCGGAGGAAGGTGCTCGGGAGTCCATGTGGAAGACTATTCAGGTGCCCGAGCTACTAGGGTTCGTAATAAACTACCTCAAGTCCCATCTCTCCCCTGTCCCAACAATTGGAATTCATAGGATCTCTGCTCGATACGCGGGCTGTTTGAGCCTATACATAAGTACATAAGTACATAAGTAGTGCCATACTGGGAAAGACCAAAGGTCCATCTAGCCCAGCATCCTGTCACCGACAGTGGCCAATCCAGGTCAAGGGCACCTGGCACGCTCCCCAAACGTAAAAACATTCCAGACAAGTTATACCTAAAAATGAGGAATTTTTCCAGTCCATTTAATAGCGGTCTATGGACTTGTCCTTTAGGAATCTATCTAACCCCTTTTTAAACTCCGTCAAGCTAACCGCCCGTACCACGTTCTCCGGCAATGAATTCCAGAGTCTAATTACACGTTGGGTGAAGAAAAATTTTCTCCGATTCGTTTTAAATTTACCACACTGTAGCTTCAACTCATGCCCTCTAGTCCTAGTATTTTTGGATAGCGTGAACAGTCGCTTCACATCCACCCGATCCATTCCACTCATTATTTTATACACTTCTATCATATCTCCCCTCAGCCGTCTCTTCTCCAAGCTGAAAAGCCCTAGCCTTCTCAGCCTCTCTTCATAGGAAAGTCGTCCCATCCCCACTATCATTTTCGTCGCCCTTCGCTGTACCTTTTCCAATTCTACTATATCTTTTTTGAGATACGGAGACCAGTACTGAACACAATACTCCAGGTGCGGTCGCACCATGGAGCGATACAACGGCATTATAACATCCGCACACCTGGACTCCATACCCTTCTTAATAACACCCAACATTCTATTCGCTTTCCTAGCCGCAGCAGCACACTGAGCAGAAGGTTTCAGCGTATCATCGACGACGACACCCAGATCCCTTTCTTGATCCGTAACTCCTAACGCGGAACCTTGCAAGACGTAGCTATAATTCGGGTTCCTCTTACCCACATGCATCACTTTGCACTTGTCAACATTGAACTTCATCTGCCACTTGCACGCCCATTCTCCCAGTCTCGCAAGGTCCTCCTGTAATCGTTCACATTCCTCCTGCGACTTGACGACCCTGAATAATTTTGTGTCATCGGCGAATTTAATTACCTCACTAGTTATTCCCATCTCTAGGTCATTTATAAATACATTAAAAAGCAACGGACCCAGCACAGACCCCTGCGGGACCCCACTAACTACCCTCCTCCACTGAGAATACTGGCCACGCAATCCTACTCTCTGCTTCCTATCTTTCAACCAGTTCTTAATCCATAATAATACCCTACCTCCGATTCCATGACTCTGCAATTTCTTCAGGAGTCTTTCGTGCGGCACTTTGTCAAACGCCTTCTGAAAATCCAGATATACAATATCAACCGGCTCCCCATTGTCCACATGTTTGCTTACCCCCTCAAAAAAATGCATTAGATTGGTGAGGCAAGACTTCCCTTCACTAAATCCGTGCTGACTTTGTCTCATCAGTCCATGTTTTTGTATATGCTCTGCAATTTTATTCTTAATAATAGCCTCCACCATCTTGCCCGGCACCGACGTCAGACTCACCGGTCTATAATTTCCCGGATCTCCTCTGGAACCTTTCTTAAAAATCGGAGTAACATTGGCTATCTTCCGGAGAAGCGTGTGGACAATCTTCTTTTCCCTAACGTCCAAGGTTTTAACATCACAGCAAGTCACAGCTTGGTAGATGTTGAGGTTGTTTGGCCACATGTTTTTCCACAGTATATGTTACAGCCATGGCACGTCTTCACATGTGATATGCTCAATGGCCCCTGGCTTCTTAGGGGTATCAAGCCATGTGGAGCCTAGAAGATGTCATCCGAGTGTCCCCAGAGCTGATCTCTTCAGTGGTGGACAGTTAAGCCAATCTGACTTGGGGACTTCCATTTCAAATTCCTCAGCCACAGAAAGTGCTGACGACAGATGCATCTCTCCTGGGGTGTGGGGTTCGTGTAGATGGGCTTCTCGCCTCCTGGTGCTCCGAGTGATTTGTAACGCTGTAAAGGCTTTCAGAGATCGGCTGTCCAACCAAATTATTTTAATTCAAACAGACAGGTTGCGATGAATTACACCAACAAGCAGGGGGGGCACCGGATCTCACCCTCTGTGTCAGGAAGCCGTCCAGATGTGGCTCTGGGCTCGCTGTGATGGCATGTTTCTACAAGCCACTTATCTGGCAGGCGTGAACAACACTGGCCGACAGACTGAGCAGGGTAATGTAACCTCACAAGTGGTCCCTTAATATGGATCTTTTTGCCACTCAACTTAATCACAAGGTCCCTCAGTTCTGTTTTCTTTACCACGACAGACTAGCATGAGATGCGTTTCTTCTACATTGGGTTAACAGGCCTTCTGTATGCGTATCCACCCATACCTTTAGTAAGGAAGTCTTTGTTGAAACTCAAGCAAGACCATGGAACCATGATTCTGATTGCGCCCTACTGGCCGCGTCAGATATGGTTCTCTCTTCTTCTAGAATTGTCCTTCGAAGAACCGTGGAGATTGGAGTGTTTCCCGACCCTCATTACCTAGAACGAGGGGTCGCTTATACATCCCAACCTCCAGTCCCTGGCTTTCACGTCCTGGATGTTGAGAGCCTAGAATTTGTTTCTTTGGGTTTTTCGGGGGGTGTCTCCCGGGTCTTGCTGGCTTCCAGGAAAGATTCCACTAAGAGGTGTTATTCTTTTAAATGGAGGATGTTTGCCATCTGGTGTGACAGCAAGGCCATAGATTCCCTTTCTTGTTCTACACAGACCCTGCTTTGAATTACCTTCTACACTTACCAGAGTCTGGTCTCAAGACCAACTCCATAAGGGTTCATCTTAGCACAATTAGTTCGTATGATCAACGTGTAGAAGGTAAGCCTATCTCTGGACAGCCTTTAGTTGTTCGCTTCATGAGAGGTTTGCTTTTGTCAGAACCCCCTGTCAAACCTCCACCAGTGTCATGGGATGTCAACGTCATTCTCACCCAGCTGTTGAAAGCTCCTTTTGAGCCACTGAATTCCTGCCATCTGAAGTACTTAACCTGGAAGGTCATTTTCTTGGTGGCTGTTACTTCAGCTTGTAGAGTCAGTGAGCTTCAGGCCTTAGTACTAAGTTTCATCACAGTAGAGTAGTCCTCCGCACGCACCCTAAGTTCCTGCCTAAGGTGGTGTCTGAGTTCCATCTGAACCAGTCGATTGTCTTGCCAACATATTTTCCCCATCCCCATGCCCACCCTGGCGAAAGCAGCTTGCACACCTTGGACTGCAAGAGATAATTGGCCTTTTACATGGAGCAGACAAAGCCCTTCAGACAGTCCGCTCAGTTGTTTGTCTCTTTTGATCCCAACAGGAGGGGAGTCGCCATCGGTAAACACACCATTTCCAATTGGCTAGCAGATTGCATTTCCTTCGCTTTTGCCCAAGCTGGTCTGACCCTATAGGGTCATGTCACGGCTTATAATGTCAGAGCTATGGCTGCGTCGGTGGCTCACTTAGCCTCCATTGAAGAGATTTGCAAAGCTGCACTGTGGTCTTGGGTCCACACATTCACATTTCTCTACTGCCTTGAGCAGGATACCTGATGCAACAGACAGTTTGGGCAATCAGTGTTGCAGAATCTGTTTGGGGTTTAGAATCCAACTCCTCCCTCCTAGGCCCATTTTGTTCTGTTCCAGGGTGCACTCTGTTAGTTTGTGTGTTAGTTTGTGTGTTAGTTTGTGTGTAGTTTAAGGTTAATCTTCATTACGTCTTTGCCATTGCAATGCCAAATTGACCAGTGTTTGTTGTTTTGGGTGATCCTCGTTGCTAAGGATACCCCACTTCTGAGAATGATTTAGCCTGCTTGTTTTCGGAGAAAACGAAGATACTTATCTTTTGCAGGTATTCTCCGAGCACAGCAGGCTGATCATTCTCACAATCCCACCCACCTCCCCTTGTAGTTGTTTCTTACCTTTTATTTATGCTTTTGGATTAAACTGAGGAGTTCGGTCACTCGATGGGTGGGAAGGCACTGTGCTCATGCATGGTGCGACACGCGCACCAGAAGGCTCTAGCAAAACTTTTCTTTTTTGTTATGTGATATGCCAGTCCCCGGGCCTACTCGGATCGTCAGCCCACTTTTGAGAATGATCAGCCTGTTGTCCTCGGAGAATACCTGCTTCAGGTAAGTACATAAGTAATGTCATACTGAGAAAAGACCAAAGGTCCATCAAGCCCAGCATCCTGTCCCCGACCGCGGCCAATCCAGGTCAAGGGCATCTGGCAAGCTACCCAAACATACAACCATTTTATACATGTTATTCCCGAAGTTGTGGATTTTTCCCAAGTCCATTTACCCCCTGCATGCCTAGACACTTAAAAAAAAAAAAAAAAATAGAGGCTGCTAAATACAACTGCTTGGTTTAGTTCCTAAAAGAACACGTATTGCAAAATCAATAGAAGTGTACTAGGTATGAGTTTACTTTGTCTTCTCTAGTATCAGATGAAGTAAACAGTCTGATAAAAAGCACTGCTCTCGCTGTTCTATGTATAATAGCTTGTACTACAGGAAGGAAGTTATTGATGGTGGTTTTTTTCCTCTGTAGGGGTTGCCTTTTTTATGGTCCTCCTGGAACTGGTAAAACATTGATTGCCAGAGCTCTGGCTAATGAATGCAGTCAAGGTGACAAGAAGGTGGCCTTCTTTATGAGAAAAGGAGCAGATTGCCTCAGCAAGTGGGTTGGTGAATCTGAACGGCAGCTGAGGCTTCTCTTTGACCAGGTTAGAAGAAAACCTTGTTTTGCTACACAAATGCTTTTCACAGTTGACTATGGTTTTTCACACTAGTTATATACACACAGTACATTCAGTCAATTCTTTTGCAATAGCTACAGTAATGAAACAAAGGCCTTTATTTTAAATAAGTGATGGAGATGGCAATAGAGATGTCCAGGTTGAGAAGTGCTCAAATTCCCCTGTATTTTACATAAGGCTTTTCTGAATACAGAGCATTTTGTAAAACAAGTATAAGTACATGTAGGGGTGCACATGCAAATGCATGTAAAGTAGGAACAGACATTTACAAATTTACATGTGCACATGAGTAGTGGCATCTACTCAGCATTTTCATGTGTGAGTGTTGGCACTTATATAAGGAAGTAGCAATTTTGTATCTTCCACATGTAAGTGCTGGTATTTCTAGAAAAGAAAGTAGCATGCTTAGACAAGGAGCATTTTGGCCAACTCTGTTTGTCTTTTCTGCTTGATATAGAGGGGCATAATCGAACGTCGCTGGCCAAATAGATCGCCGGCGATCTATGTTGGCGGCGGCGCTACAGCTGGCCGGAACCGTATTATCGAAAAAGATGGCCGGCCATCTTTTTTTTCGATAATACGGTTTAGCCCGGCCAAATGCTGTGGAGTTCGCCGGGTTTGAGATGGCCGAGTTTGTTTTTCAGCGATAATGGAAAGTTATGTCGGCCATCTCAAACCCCGACCAAATTCAAGGCATTTGGCTGTGGGAGGAGCCAGCATTTTTAGTGCACTGGCCCCCCTGACATGCCAGGACATCAACCAGCCACCCTAGGGGTCACTGTGCTGGACTTCAGAAAAGCTCCCACGTGCGTAGCTCCTTTACTTTGGGAGCTGAGCCCCCCAAACCCACTACCCACAAATGTACTGCACCCACTAAAATTGTTCCAGGGACCTGCATACAGCCTCTAGGACTTATTGCTGCTGTATAATTTTGGCACACCAGTTCACACCTGAAGACTAATCTCTCTGAAAAAATCTTTTCTTGAAATAACCACGTTTACTCACAGTTAACTGCAGATCAGAGGTTGTGCCCCACTGGGAAAGAGTACCCTGGTACTAAGATTAGCAGTAGGTCAGAGCTGGCACAGTGGTGTACAATGCCCTCTTTCAGCACTATGCAAGGTAAGAACTACGTTCTCTAACGTGGGTAACACAGGAAAGGGAACTAAAACCGGCTTACAAAAATGGCCACTACCGCATCGACTACAACAGGAAACAAAACAGGGCACACTCTGACCCAGTTAGCAGGGGGGAAAAGCACCATGGGAGTAGAGCCCAGTAACCTACACCCACCACAATACATTGCTAATGTGACTCTGCAGGGAACCTAACAGAAAAGGTGTCACACTCACCCGAGAGCCACATCGCAACCAGGGAAACGCTGTCGGAGGATACAACACATTCTGCTGTCATGGAGGTGGGTACGGCATTTGAGGCTGGCATACAGGCTGGCAAAAAAGGTTTTTAGTTTTATTTTTTTTAGTTTGGAAGGGGATTGGTGACCACTGGGGGAGTATGGAGAGGTCATCCCCCATTCCCTCCAGTGGTCAGTTGGGGCACCTTTTTGAGGCTTGGTCGTGAAAATAAAAGGACCAAGTAAAGCCGGCGAAATACTGTTTAACGCTGCTTTTTTTTTTCCATTATCGGCGAAAGCCGGCCATCTCGTAGCCACGCCCATGCCCGCCCATGTCCCGCCTTCGCTAATCTACTGACACTCCCCTTGAACTTTCGCTGGCAAAGTGACGGGAAAGTGGTGATGCAGTCAAAAATGCCGCTTTCGATTATACCGATTTCGCCGCTTTTAAGAAATCGCCGGCCATCTCCCGATTTGTGTTAAAAGATGGCCGGCGATCACTTTTGATTATAAGCTGGATAATTACCCTCCCACTGGGCTTGATATAATTACCATCCCACTGTGGAAGTAGCAATTTTGTATCTTCCACATGTAAGTGCTGGTATTTCTAGAAAAGAATGTAGCATGCCTAGACAAGGAACATTTTGGCCAACGCTGTTTGTCTTTTCTGCTTGATATAATTACCATCCCACTGGGCAAGAAACCTATCACCTTTGCCTCACATTTTAGAATTATACTCGAAGTATTACGTTATCAGTATTTCTATTGCTGTTAGAAATTACAAGGCCCTTTGTTCTCTGTAGCACTGAGAAAGCAGTGGAAAGATTGTGCCATACAGAACATTATTGGAGGAAGATGAGATCACCCTCTAATCTCTGAAGATGTTGGTCACTTCAGTTAATATACTTGTCCTCTATAGCACAAGCCAAGAAGCCCTATATTTCTCAACAGATCTTGCCTGCTGAGAGTTATCCTAAGCAATTATGTTGAACTATAGATGCTCTGCTCAGGTAAAGTTCATATGGACCCTGCCCCTGAATTCTTATCGGTGTGTTTTGCTGCTTATGGATAAACTGGTGACTCTTTAAGACCCTTCAATACAAACAACTTGCAGCTTCTCTCCTGTACCTTTATTCCCCCATTGAGCCCCTCCACTTTTCCCATGTCATCTGGTAAATTTAGTATTCCCTGTAATTTCACAATTCTATCTCTCATTCAGTTTTAAGAAACGTATTACAGCCTCTTGCCCTTCAGGGTCCATCTATGATGGGGAATCTTCATGGTTGTTTAAAGATTATGCTTCCACTCTTTCTCATATTCTGGTAGATATGATTGACTCCATTTTTTTCACAGGAATTGTTCATCTGTGGAAATCTCTGTGGTCCATCTGCACCTCAAGAAAATCAGTTCCTTCTAGCTTCTATCATATAACTGACTTGCCCTTCATGGCAAAATGACTGAAAGGGCAGTCCTTACCCAACTTTCAAATTTTAGGACTTCTACTACTTGTTTCTGTAGCGCTACTAGACATATGCATCGCTGTACACATTATATATACAGGTACTTTCTCTGTCCCTAGAGGGCTCACAATCTGTTTTTTGTACCTGGGGCAATGGAGGGTTAAGTGATTTGTCGAAGGTCAGAAGGAGCTGCAGTGGGAGTTGAAACCAGGACTCCACTTCTTCCATCTGAAATACTCCAGTTTCTGGAAAGTCCATAGCACAGAGACTGGTATGGTTTGCTTACTTAATGATGTCTATCATTTAGATGCCACGAAAGACGCTCTTCTCTTTCAATTCAACCTTAGCGCAGCTTTTGATGTGGTTGACCTTTTCCTCCTTTTGGCTAGGCTGAGGGATATGGGTCTAAACTGGTTCCGTTTGTTTTTCAGCTTGGTCTTTTGAAGTGATCATCAGTGGTATATTCTCCACTTTCTTTCCTTTCTTTTGTGCTGTCCCACAAGGCTCTTTTCTGTCCTCAACGTTCTTTAACATCTTTATGCCCCCCCCCCCCTTTGCAACCGTAATACAAGACCTGGGGCCAAACTCCTATGTCTATAAGGATTCTATACTTGGTGTTCCTTGATAGGTTCCCTGTCATTTGAATCACACAGAAATCTTCCTTTGCTTTGCATATGATTTGATCTCTGTACTCTTTTCTTGATGATCATGTACTTAAAACTCTCATTCATGTTCTAGTGATTAGTAGACTAGAATATTGTAACTCCCTTCTCGTGGTATCCATCTGTAGTCGCTGAAACTCCTTCAGCTAATTAAAATTCGACTGTCAAGTTACTTTATAATGCATAAGTACATAAATATTGCCATACTGGGACAGACCGAAGGTCCATCAAGCCCTACATCCTTTTTTCCACCAGTGGCCAATCCAGGTCACAAGTACCTGTCAAGATCCCAAAACAGTACATTTTATGCTGCTTATTTTAGAAATAAGCACTGGATTTTCCCTGAGTCCATTTTGATAATGGTCTATGGACTTTTCCTTTAGGAAGCCATCCAAAACATTTAAAACTCCGTTAAGCGAATTACTTTTAATACATTCACCGGCAACGAATTCCAGAGTTGAATTACACATTGAGAGAAGAAATATTTTCTCTGATTCATTTTAAACTTACTACTTTGTAGCTTAATTGCATGTCCCCCAGTCCTAGTATTTTTGGAAAGAGTAAACAAGCGTTTCATGTCTTCCTATTCCACGCCACTCATTATTTTATAGACCTCTATCATATCACCCCTCAGCCATCTTTTCTTCAAGCTGAAGAACTTTTGCCACTTTAGCCTTTCCTCATAGTTCAGTCATGCAGCCCTACTTCTTGTAGACCAATATTGGCTACCAGTAGCCAGCAGAATACAGTTCAAATTTTTGACAGTTGCTCTTAAGACACTATATAAGACAGCTTGTTTACTTTCCTGCCTTGTTCCGTATCGACCAGTAAGAGCTTTGCATTCCTCAGAAATAGGCCACATAGTCTAACCTCAGTGATGAGTAAATGAATGAAAATGCTTCTAAAACAGAGAGGTTTCTGGAATCAAATGAATTGCATGGCCAGAGGCAGCATGGTTTTGCTAGAGGGAAAGTCTTGCCAGACTAATCTGATTAATTTCTTTGACTGGGTGACCAAATAGTTGGATTTAGGGGGAGCACTAGATGTGGTGGTCTTAGATTTCAGTAAAGCCTTTGATGCAGTTCCACATAAGAAACTAATAAATAAACTGAATGCCCTAGATCTGGACCACAAAAAGTCACCAACTAGGCTAGAAACTGGTTAAGTGGAAGAAGACAGAGGGTGTAGTAAATGGAGTTCACTCAAAGGAAAAGGATGTAACCAGTGATGTACCTCAGGAATCGGTCCTTGTCCTGGCTCTCTTTAATATCACTGGATGATATAGCGGAAAGACTGTTGGGTAAGATTTGCCTCTTTGCGGATGATACAAAACTCTGTAATAGGATAGACACCACTTATGGTGTAGATAGGATGAAGAGGGATCTAGTGAAGTTAGAAGAACAATCCAGAAAATGGCAACTAAAGTTTAATGCTTAAAAATGCAGGGTCATGCGCTTGGGCTACAGAAACCCAAGGGAGCAGTACCATTTATTGTTTGTTTTGTTTTTTTTTTTTGGGGGGGGGGGGGGGGAGGAGAAGTAGTTCCATGTTCAAAAGAACAGTGAGATTTAGGAGGTGATCATTTCTGATGAACTTAAGGTGGCCGAAGAGGTAGGGCGATGACAAAAGCCAGAAGGGTGCATAGGAAAGAGGAATAGCCAGCAAGAAAAAAAGAGGTGATAGTGCCTTTGTCTAAGTCTCTAGTGAGGCCCCATTTTAGAGTTCTGTGTACAATTCTGGATACTGCACCCTCAAAAAGGTATAACCAGGATGGAGTCAGTCCACAGGCTGGCTACTCAAATGGTCAATATCCTTCATCATAAAGCATATAGAGACAGACCCATAGACTTCAACATGTTATACTGTGGAAGAAAGATGAGAGAGAGGAGATATGATTGGCACGTTTAAATATCTCTGGCATAAATGCACAGGAGATGAGTCTCATTTCAGCAGAAAGGAAGCTCTGGAATGAGAGGGTATAAGATGAAGTTGAATGGGGATAGACTCAAAAGTAGTCTAAGGAAATACTTCTTTATGGAAAGGGTGGTGGAGGCAAGGACTGTATCTGAAGTCAGGAACGCATGGGACATGTATGTGGAATCTGTTAGAGGATGGGCAGACTGATTAGGCCATATGGCCTTTATCTGCTGTAATTTTCTGTTTCTATGTTTCTACTTAAAAAAAAGTGGAGTTGGCCACGAGGTGGGACAACAGAAGCTGCTTCTGTTGTCCCACATCATGGCTGGCTCTACTTTTTTTGTTTTTATTCTACTGTTTATTCTTTCAGATCCTGCTTATTCCTCAAATACATATCATCTGGTCATTCCTTCTTTTTCTAAAGTTCACCTATATACCTTTTGATCAACAGTTTTCAGCTGCCTGGCTCCTTCACTCTGGTATACTGTTCCTATAAATCTTCACCAGAACCTTCCTTCAAAAAGTTTAAATCCGTGCTTAAGCATTGACTTTTTTGACACTGTTCTCCAAGGACAAGCAGGATGTTACCTTCTCACATTTGAGTTGATATCATCAATGGAGTCCCGATGCAGACGCTGCCCAGCGTTCTGTAACTTCTAGAAGCCTTTTGGGAGTCCTGTCCAACACACGCGGGACCGCAATTTCGTTTTTTTCTTCGGAGCTGTGCAGATGTGTTTTCAATTTAAATAATCCTGTCACAGTTATTAGATATGGAAGGGGGAAGTGGCACAAATGTTGTTCGCTGATAATGTAATTAATGAACCCGAACATCTTTTTGGCACAGATCATGTCATCTCTTTCTGGTATCTGGTTCTGCACAAATATGGTCAAAAACACAAACAGGAAGAAACCTCTATGAAAATCCAACAAGAACCAAGAGGAAGTAGAGGGTGACACGAATGACGACCAACCAGAGAGATGAATCTCAAAGGTTCTTTAATGGGAGTACCAGAATATAGACTTGACACAAATATGACCAAATCTGAGATCCTAAATCTCACTATTACCTCTCCTCTACAGCAAGAACATCAGGGAAGATACCCCTTCCCGTGGGCAGATAAATCAGTTCGATACCTGAGTATCTATTAGCTAGAGCATTGGGAGGGTTATAATCTATCCTGGCTTGGCAGGGTGTGTGCGATTAAAATTATAGTGATTTCTAAACTTGTGTACCTTTTTGTGGCTCTCACCATCCCCATTCCCAAAAATATATTTTATTAAGCTAAAAAGAAAAGTTTTTCATTACACTTGGGCTAAAAAAAATACCTAGGGTAACTTGCAATGTCCTATATCAGAACAAAAGACATAGGGGCTTGGGTGTACTCAGTTTTGAGCTCTTATTATGTAGCTGTTCAGCTTTGTTTAATGACAGAATGGTTGGGAGGAGACTGTAAACCACAACTACGCAGTGAGCCTCCCTATTTAGGGGAGATTCTCTTGTGGGTGGCCCTGTTGCTTCCTACACAGCAAGCCCTGCATTTAGTCCATACTTTACTTGCCTTATTGCAATTCCCCTACCCAACTTGGCTATCCAGAAAGACGTTTTTTTTCTCTCCACTCTTATACTTTATGCGTTTCCAGATTCTGATGTAATACTTAGAGGTATTTACCTGCGCTGGGTGTGTCTCTTACTCCATACCCTGGGACAGATATGGGAGGAAAGAATTTATGTCATGGGATGATCTTCAGGAAGTTTATGGCTTGAGGCCCCATGACATATTTACTTATAGACAAATTTGAGATTTAATTTCTCAACAAGCTTGGATTAAGCTTGCTTCCTCAGAAATATTACTTGAACAAGCGCTGCAATGTGGCCTACATAGGGGAGCGATATCTTGACTTTATCAAGTTCTATTATGCTACTCCTATCCTATTTTATATTGCTAAGTGGGAAGCCGACCTTCATCTCACTCTAGAGTATGCTGCCTGGGGTAAGCTTTTTAAAAATCTATTGAAGGTCTCCATTATGACGGGTATAAGATGCTTTATAGGTGGTACTACACTCCATCTCAGCAAGATGTTTTGGATAAAAACAAGCCTTTGTTGGCATAATTGTGGCCAGATTGGGTACTTCTATCATATTTGGTGGGTGTGTCCTATGATACAACTCTTTTGGTAAATTGTCTTAGATCTCTTTGCTACTATCACAGCAGTGCTCTACCTGTGTGAAGCCACTTATTACCTACTCCATGCTAAACCCACAGGAGTAAAGCTGGACATACATAAGCTGGCCTGTTTCTTTTTTGCAGCCTTCAAATTGATTGCAGCTCACTGGAATCAGCAACATATTTCATCCACGGACCACGTTTTGGCAAAATTGGACTTTATTAGCCTTATGTCCAAACTGACTGCATTGAAAAATAGACATCTTCAAACATATCATAAAGTCTGGTATATATATCAACATTGGAGAGAGCACAAAGGTTCACAATGATTGATTTGGCTCTAAATTACCAATCTACGCAAGAATCTGCATCAGGGAAATATTAATCCAGAAACCTTCATAAACGAACTAGATCCGAACCCAAGGGAATACCTGGCAGTCTGAACTAGATCCGAATCAAAGGGAATACCTGGCAGTCCGTATTTGGAATAACTTAACTCATCTAAGCACTGAAATAATAGCTCACGTACTCAGAAAATTCTCCTTCGCTCACTGCCAACTAGACACCTGCCCCAACTATATAATGAACCCCCCCCCTAATCAGTATGTCCCAGAACTCACAGACCACCTTAATTATCTATTCAAAAGAGGCCTATTCCCACAGAAAAGTGGAAATATCCTACTAATTCCCATCCCAAAAGACACACACAGACAAAAAAAAGTAGAAGACCCCTCGACTTATAGACCAATAGCATCCATACCCCTAACAACCGAATTGACAAAAGGCATAGTTGCCAAACAACTAACAGAATACCTCACTGATTTCAACATACTGCACGAATCTCAATCTTTCTTCAGACCTCAGCACAGTACAGAAACAATACTAACCACACCCCTGACCAGGTTCAAGCAGGAAATAGCAAAGGGTAAAAACATCCTCCTACTCCAATTTGACTTATCAAGCACATTCGATATGGTCAACCACCACATACTACTGAGAATCCTTGACAAGATAGGAATTACAGGAAAAGTACTCTCCTGGATCAAGGGATTTCTGACATCCAGAACATACCAAGTCAAATCAGACTCAGATAAATCTCCACCTTGGAAAGCGGAATGTAGAATACCATAAGGATCACCATTCTCACCTATATTATTCAACCTAATGACGACACCACTGACTAAATCTCTATCCAGACAAGGCCTCAATCCAATTCTCTACGCAGATGACATCACCATCTTTATTCCCTTCAAATAGAACCCCACAGAAATCACCAAGGAAATAATAAACAGCATGAACATCATGGAATCCTGGGCATCGGCATTCAAGTTAAAACTCAATAGAGATAAAACCCAGTGTCTCATTCTCTCATCCCAATACAGTAATGCTCCCCCCTCGGCAGTTAACGCACAGGGTTTATCCCTCCCAGTCTCAGACCACTTGAAAATCTTAGGAATAGCAATTGACCGCAACCTAACGATAGAAAGCCAAGCTAAGAACACAACCAAGAAAATGTTCTACGCTATGTGGAAGCTCAAACGTATAAAACCTTACTTTCCCAGGGGTTCATTCCGCAACACGATCCAAACCATGGTGCTAACCCATGTAGACTACTGCAATAGTATTTACATAGGCTGCAAAGATCAAAAGAAAACTACAGATAGCACAAAACATGGCTGCCAGACTCATCTTCGGA
Organism: Microcaecilia unicolor; assembly: GCF_901765095.1. Lineage (NCBI taxonomy): Eukaryota > Metazoa > Chordata > Amphibia > Gymnophiona > Siphonopidae > Microcaecilia > Microcaecilia unicolor. Next base: position 412,807,698 of record NC_044033.1, read on the forward strand.
AAAACATGCTTTGAAAGCGCGAAACCCCTCCTAAGAAGCTTACATTGGCTTCCTATTCACGCTCACATAACATTCAAAATATGCACAATAGTCCACAGAATCATCTACGGACTCACACCAGATTACATAACGGAACTTATCGATCTACCATTAAGAAGTGTGACGAGAACAGCAAGAACCTACCTAACCCTTCACTACCCCAATTGCAAAGGTATAAAATACAAATCTTCACATGCCACCAGCCTCTCCTTTATAGGCACACAACTTTGGAACTCACTACCCAAAGACCTGAAACTCACAGAAAACTACCTACAATTCAGAAAAAGCTTGAAAACACGTCTTTTCAAGAAGTCTTTCCCACCTTGATATGCCTAATCCCACACTACCATACATCAGGAAAAGTTCAGAAATGGAAAACAATAATATTAATCTCTCTCACAATATGCTAATACTAGCCGTTAAGCCTGTTAAAACGGGCGAGATTTCCAGCTACCCTCCTCACCGCCGCTCCCTCCCCCCTCCGTGCCGGGCCCCCTGCACTGACCTGACAGCGCCTCTCACCTCCATGTGGAAGCGCTGCAGGCAGCAGCAGATCGCTCTGCTGCTGCCTGCAGTGCTTCCACACGGAGGTGAGAGGCACTGTCAGGACAGTGCAGGGGGCCTGATACGGAGGGGGGGGCGGGAGCGGCGGCGGGGATGGGGGTGGAGGTTGGTGCGCGCGATATTCGTTTCCAGGCTCCAGCGGTAGTGTCCGACAGTCCGACTCTATTTCCCTCTCTGTTCCGCCCTCTGACGTCATCACATCTTGACGCGAGGGCGGGACAGAGAGGGAAGTCTCTACTGCGCATTTGCAGGTGAGTCGGTCACTTGCCATTTATATGTTTTATATCAGCCTAAGCATTTATTGTACTTCTGTATTATGTACTAGAGTTCTACAAATCTACATTTTGTAACTGCCTTTTTAACAATACGTAAGCCACATTGAACCTGCCATATGGTGGGAAAATGTGGGATACAAATGCAATAAATAAATAATTGATTAAACCCCCCACAAATCTTCAACATTATGTTTACATTCTAACAAATGTTGTACAAGAGGATTGATTGATACATATGATTTTTCTTTGTGAGTGGCATTGAGAGATGTAGCTTGATGTTTTTCAAAGAAGCATGAATGTGTTTGAAGGTTGAGGAGCTCACAGTTGGGTAGTTCCATAAATATATATTTTTTGAGCATTGGAAACATACCAACTTGTCTGGAAATGTATGTCAGCATTTGAAGCGTCTGCCAATTTGCATGATTAGTTTTGGGAGTCCTTGAAAGGAAGCCTTTTTTTGTGAAACACGGATCACATTGGAGCTTTTTGATTAACAGCCTAAATGTTTTCTTGGCTTTTTTTGAATTACTAGGCTAAATATTTTTATTGTGGAGAGAGGGGACTTTTGTATTAACAAGAGGAATATTTCTTCTTATACATGACATTTCTAAGACCTGGTTCTTTTCCTGTGGTAGGACCAGCTCTATCATATTGGACTGAAGGATAAGACAGTTGTTTTGTTTTTTTTTTGGGACAGTCTGGTGTGATGGGACAGTCTGGTGTGAGTGTGAAGCAGGTGAGTTTAGCATAAGGACTGATCTGGAAGTTGGGTGGTGAACCAGAGCTGATGACCTGTTCGCCTGTACTTTGGGACACAGGACTCTGTACTGACGTTCTGAATTGACCCTCCAAAGGAAGAGTAGGCTATATGTTGTGTAGGAATACTGGCTGTAACAAGTACTTGTAGTCAAAAGAACTGGTAATTTGGCTAAACAGGTGTAGCCTAGTAGGTGAAGCCTAGTTTGGTTGAGCTCTTCCATTATCAAAGTATAGGAAAGAAAGGATGGTGCATCTGTTAAGGTTCTTATCACTCAGTGAAGATATCCTCTTTCCAGGGATTGGTATCTCTGTTTCATTTGTTTCTGATACTTAGTTTTGATACTTAGAGTTACTGTTAGAACCAAGAGATTAGTCTTTACCAAATAAATGCTGCTGCTTTAAGGGAGCTAGGCAGAAAGCAGATTATGTTCTTTTATAAGTATACTGTTGATTGTGCACCCTGGTCAGCAAAACATTTCTTTATGGAACACTGTCAATTATTTCATGGAGATAAGTAATGAAGCTACTTTTCTGCTCCCATTATTGAGAAAAACACATTATTTCAAACAGCAGAAATAAATAGGTAATTAAAAAAAATGCATACCTATCAAGAAAGAACATAATTTTAGCTACAGTTACAAAATAAATCTATAGTACAATTCAGTTTCATTTGTTAAAGAACTTCCTTCTGGTCTGATTATAGACATCAGAATGATTAAGTAGCAGTCTTATTAGCTTGTAATGGTTTTAACTGTGGCAGAAATAATGCCAGTAACTAACATTTCCTTTGTTACATACCAGATAAAGTCAGTAGCTAACATTCATGTCCTTTGTTACGTACCAGGCATACTTGATGAGACCCTCTATTATCTTTTTTGATGAGATCGATGGATTAGCACCAGTCCGTTCTAGCAGACAAGACCAGATTCATAGGTAAGTGGTGTTCATGTATAAAATTTCTGGCCAGTTGTAGGAAAACAACATTTTTATCACTTGGAGTTCAAAACTAAGGATATTGGGTACACTGTTACAGGTAGGTAAATGGCTATTTTGTACAGTTCAGTGGCCATCCTTCACAAGTTACAGGTCTTTTCTTTGAATGCAAAAATAAAACTCTAATTCTTAAGATTTTGAATCAAGTTTGTCTTGCTTGGCAGCAGAGTAACTATAGCCTTTAAAAAGAAAAACAAACAGTTTGAGCCTCTTATACACCATTCCATGTGTGACCTTGATTACTTAGTGGCCCTTTTACTAAGACTTAGTGGACGCTAACTGAATTAGCACATACTAAATGCTAAGAAGCTTTAAGGACCTCTTAATTTGAATTGTTCACTGTTTCAACTAGTGGTGGTACAATTACATTAAGGAACCTTTATGTTCAGTATTTATGATTATTTTTAAGGGCATTATTGATGTTAGAGAGCAAGCAGCATAGAATGACCTCACAGATGGATGGGGTTATCTGGCATACCCCACATGTGGAAAGACTTCCCTAGCTGTTTAACTCTTGAAGAGCTTTGAGTTTGCTGCATGTATTCAGTACATTCCATACTGCATTGCTACACAGAGTGGTCTTAGTTTTAATTTTTCTGTGAAGCTTGTAAGATTTCTTTCCTTCAGCAGTCCCTTCATTAAAAAAAAACCAAACAAAATTGTTTCCATATATGGGTCACCTCTTTTCTCCTCACTGCCTCAGTTTTTTTTTTCTTTCCTTAGGATTTTTGATTCATTTCTTGAGATTTCCTTTAATTTTGCTGAGGACAAGCAGGCATAATATTCTCAGATGTGGGTGATGTCATCCACGGAGCCTGAGTTCACTGTCACTTTAAATTTTTGAGGCAGTGCTCCCACCGTGCATGCACGGGCTCCATCCCGCTGACACTCAAGCGCAGAACCAGCAGTTTATCGTTTTTCATGGAGCCGAGAGGTTAGTTTTTTTTTAAATCTTTCCTCAGTATATCAAACTTTTGCTTTTTTGGTGTGCTCCCTTTTTTGGGACATTTTTTCTTCATATTCTTCTTTATACAATTTTTTTAAAAAGTTATTTTCATTTTTCAGTTTTTGGCCTTTTGGAGGCCTCTGAGCACTTCTTGTGCCCAGGAAAAATTAAGCATTTTCGGGTACGTGACCACTCAAGCTCCCATGGCCAATAGTGCCTTTTGACCTAGCATCTGCTGTTTTCCCCTCTATGTCAGTGAGGGTGCTGAGTGGCTTTAAGAAGTGTACTCAATGCACATACCCCCATAACTAGTGTGGTCAGTGCTTGGGTCCAGAGCCCCGGGACATACAATGTAGCCTCTGCCTGTGCATTCAAACCAGGACTCTTAAAGCCCAGAGTCTAGCGTAAAAAAAACCTTTTTGGTTCTGCATCAACATTGGCATCTGCATTGAGCATGAAAGGGGATTTGGTACTTAACGCGAAAACTGCATCTGCATCAACATCGGGTGCACCGATGCAACATCGTGAAGATCCGACATTGGGTTCGATGCCATGTACCTATAAGGGCTCCTAGTCATCGATGCGTGCATTGAGGGACCTGCAGCATAAATAGCCTAAGGAGCATCGCCATCGTTCTCCCTCCAGGAACTCTGCCCACGCCTCTCCTTTATCGACATCCTTGATGCATGGGAAGCGTCCGTGCCGCAGTGACTGTGCCCCTCCTTTCCAGCTCATTTCTCTTTGAGAGCCTTCGAGATCTCCTAAGCCTGTACAGGCTAGAACTCATGCTGTGTCCACATCACTTTCTCAGCCAGTACTGATGCTTACTCTTCATGAGGAAATCCAGGCTACGCTTAAGGAGTTTTCAGGGCTATTGCATTTGAAGTCTATGCAGGCAGGTGTACAGGATGCTTGTGCCAGCCTCAGTCCAGCCTGTCGCTTCATCGGAAAGACAGTCACAGGAGAGGTCCTACATGACTGCTCAGTGTTGACCGTCTGGTGCAACAGGAACCCTACCCGAGGCATGAGTTGACATTGCCAGAGAAACTGTTCTCCAACTTTGGATACCCGTCTGCCTTGATGCACCTCGATGTACTAGTCGACACACTCTTCCAGATACTTCCCATTAACAGTACTTTGAAGAGTCTGTTTCAGACCTGTCTTGGGATAGATCAGGACCCACAGGACCTCTCCTCTGAGGAGTCCTATGGCCTTCCATGTGATTCTCCTCCGCCACTTGAGAGATGTAGGTCTCCTCCAGAGAGTATATCTTTTTCTGGCTTTGTCCATGAGATGGTTCAAACCATACCTTTCAGATTGGAAAAAGAGGAAGAACTTTGTTTAGAACTTTTTGAAGTTCTAGACTATGCCTCTCCTCCTAGAGAAGGAATCACTATTTCACTTCAATTATAAAAAAAAAATAACTCTATTTAAAAGCTGGGAGACTCCTCTGACAGTTCAAGTAGCCCCCCCCCCCCCCCCAAAAAAAAAAAAAAACTGGTACAATGTATAGGATACAGAAATCCACTGGATTTAAGAAAACAGTTACCACATCATTCTGTAGTTGTGGAATCTGCCTTAAAGCACACTTGCAGTGCAAGATCTCATTCTTCTGCTCCTCTTTTGGCAGAAAATCTTTTCAGGCTTCAATGTTAACCAATCGTATATTAGATGGATGGGGGGGGGGGGGGTAGGGAAGGGAAAAGATGAAGCCGGGCCTACGGGGATGAGGGGGGGGGGGGGTAGGAAAGGGTTGATACCGGGTTACAGGGCAATTTATAATTTCTGGTCCTTTATTTTGTAATTGATGATGGTTGGTCTGTGCTCTGCATGTGACCGAGTAGGTAATCTTTTCAGGCTTCAATGTTAACCAATCATATATTAGATGGATGGAGGGGGGGGGGGGGGGTAGGGAAGGGAAAAGATGAAGCCGGGCTACGGGGATGGATTGGGGGGGGGGGGGGTAGGAAAGGGTTGATACCGGGTTACAGGGCAATTTATAATTTCTGATCCTTTATTCTGTAATTGATGAGGGTTGTTCTGTGCTCTGCATGTGACCGAGTAGGTAAGAGATTCTGCTCCTCTAGGAAGAGATGCTAAATCATTAGACTCTTTTGGCAGAAAATCTTTTCAGGCTTCAATGTTAACCAATCGTATATTAGATTGTCAACTTTATTTTACAATTTACTTAGAATACTCTGTATTAGAGATTTTATCGTTTTCAGAATTCCCCCCCCCCCCCCCCCCCAAGAAAGCTGAGGAATTTTATAAATTTCCCAGAAAAGTTCTTGACTGTCGTAAATAGGCAAGGCAGGCTTTTGATTTCTCTTCACACATTTCCGCCTTAGCAGTGGCAATGCAACATCTCTCCTGGCTCAGGGTGTTTAATCGCAAAACCTCTGACCACAAGCGTCTAGCAGATGGCCCTTGTTGTGGAGATAATTTATTTGGTGATAAAGTCAAGGAAGTGGCTGACCTAATTAAAAAAAAAAATTAAAATAAAGATTCTATCCAGGCCACAAACTTCTGCTACTACTTCTAGAAGATTTGCAGGAGGATATCGATGCTTCAATTACTATATGTTGAAGCTTCATTAACACTTCTCCACCTCAGAGGAGTATGTCCCCAATGCTCATGTCCAAGGCAGCAGTGAGGTCACAAATCCCAGATACCTTCTCAGTCTAAGCAACCACCTAATGTTTGACTTCTTCCTAGAGAGCATTGCCACAGTAGAGTTGTTCATGCCAAGCGGAAGGAGGCTCATTTTTTCCCAACTGAAGCAGCCTCTCATAACCTGCGACCGTTGGTTGCTACACAACATTCAGCACAGTTACTACGCTGTACTCTAGCAAAGAAGACCTCCCGACCATCCACCAAGAAAGCCTCATTTTAACTTCTTCCAAATGAAACCACTTTGAGAGGAGCTCTTGGCTCTCATCTGGCAGAATTCAGTAGAACCAGTTCCTCCGCTGCACAGGGGTCTCAGGATTCTATTCCAGATATTTTCTCATACCAAAATAGATGGATGGAGTATGTCTAATTCTCGATCTGCTAGACTTAAACAAGTTTGTACTCAAAAACTTTGCATGGTATCCCTGGGGATCACTACTTCCCCATTATACAACTCAACGATTGGCTTTGCTCTCTAGATATCAAGGAGACGTATACGCACATACGTATTCTCCTTGCACACAGTAAATTCCTCTGCTTCCGCTGTGGAACCCTGCACTATCAATACAAAATCTTACCATATGGCTTGGGCTTGGCTCCTCGAGTCTTCACGAAGTGTCTGATAGTAGCTGCATAACTGCTTGATCAAGGCAGCTTCCTGAGATTCAACAAATACCTTCATTTTGTCTGCCATAAGGCTCCTAGAACTACTATTTGTAATCAGTTATCCCAAATCACATCTTCAACCAATTCAGCTGTTAGAGTTCATGGATCTTTCTTCAGTACTGGTTCCTTCCTCAAACGAGAGCAAACATACTACATCTCGTCACTTAGGTGTTCAAGTCCACCCAAGTGTCTGCATGTCAGATGCTCGGCCTGTTCAGTCACATGACTTCAACAGTCTGTGTAACACTATTGCCTTGTCTCCACTTCTGAATTCCTTTGTGGACACACTCCTCTCAGTGGTTCCAAGCCATGGGATTGCTATCAGCTTGTATTCGAATCACTCCACAGCTACGCCGGTCTCTACAGTGGTAAATAGTGTCCCAAAATCTCACTTGGGGTTTTCCGTTCTAGCCCCTTCCACATCACAAAGTCCTCACCACAGATGTTTCTATGACAGGTTGGGGAGCGCACCTTGATGGTCTCAACATACAGGGTGCTTGGTTTCCACGAGAGAAATGACATCATATGAACCTCCTGGAATTGCAAGCTGTTTGGAATGCCCTCATAACTTTCCAGGACCATAATCTCAATAAATTAGTACTTGTTCGCACAGACAACCAAGTTGCAATGTATTACCTGAACAAGCAAGGAGGAACAGGATCTTACCCTCTGTTGGCAAGCCATACAATATAGGTAGCTTCTCGAAACATCTCGGTAAGATGCTTAACGAGAGAGCAGGATAAAGGATGCACATTATCCCCTTCAGCTTCTAAGCACCTTGTAGATCAATGGAAAAAACACAATTTGAAGTGCCTGTATACAAATGGTAGAAGCCTAAAAAATAAGATGGGAGAATTAGAATATATAGAACTAAATGATGAGGTAGACATAATAGGAATCTCATAGACTTGGTGGAAAGTGGACAATCAGTGGGACTCTGTGTTAACAGGGTACAAATTGTATCGCAGTGATAGGATCAAATTGGGGTGGGGGGGAGTTGCACTATATGTTAAAAAGGGAATTGAGTCAAATAAAACAAACACGCTACATGAAACAGCAGTGTGGAATCATTATGGATAGAAATTTCATGTGTGAAGGGAAGGAGTATTCTTGTAGGGCTGTACTACCGTTCACCCGGACAGATCGAACAGACAGATGAAGAAATGTTTACAGAGATTTGGAAAGCTGGCAAATTGGGCAAAACTATAATAATAGGTGATTTCAATTACCCCAATATTGACTGGATAAATGTTACATCATGGAGTGCCATGGAAATAAACGATTGCTTCTTGGAGCAGCTGGTCTAGAAACTGACAAGAGGAGGAGCCATTTTGGATCTGGTTCTTGGTGGCATGCAGGGCATAGTGCGAGAGGTGGCGATGTTGTGTCCCCTGGGAAACGGTTATCATAACATGATCAAGTTTGAGATACTATCTGGGATAAACCCTCAAAGGAAATCTACTGTAGCTGCATTTAATTTTCGAATGGATGACTATAATAAAACGAGGAAAATGGTTAAAAAGAAATTAAAAGGATCAGCTGTTAAGGTTGGAACAATAAATCAGGCATGGATGTTCTCTGAGGACAAGCAGGCTGCTTGTTCTCACATGTGGGTCGACGTCTGTGTCGGCCCAGGAATCGGCAAATTTTTGCAAGCAAAAAAGTAAAGTTTTGCCAGAGTCTTCTGGCGTGCAAACAGCGTGCACTGCGCATGAGCGTGCCTCCTCAGTTTTTTCTTCTCCGCAACAAGAGAGACAGTGTTTTTCGGCTTCTCTTCGTTTAGCCCAGGAAAAGAGTCTTTAGTCTATGAAATTTATATATATCTTTCTTTTCGTCATTTCTAGTAAAAAAAAAATAATAATAATAATAAAAATCTTCCCGTATTTTTCCTAGTTTTATTCCCTTTTTGTAAGTTTTATTTCTTTTTTGACGCGGCCGGAGTTTAGGCCGCTCGATCGGGTTCTTCCCTTTTCTTTTGTGCCCTTTTTTCGTTTTACTGGCACAATCGCGACTTTTGATTTCACCTAAGCCGTTTTTCCTTCCATGTCATTGAAGACACCCAGCGGCTTCAAGTGTTGTACGCGGTGCAACCCGACTATTTCAGGTACCGATACCCACACTTGGTGTATCCAGTGCCTTGGGCCCAACCATAGCCCAGCCGCTTGTAGTCTGTGTCTTCGTATGAAGAAATGAACTCGTGTCTCGAAAAGCCCAACGAGAAAAACTTTTTGGGGCTCAGTCCGGTCCTTTGGCGTCGACTTCAACAGGTGCATCGACATCAGGAAGAAAAGTAATGGCTGCTTAGAGACCAACTCGCGCTAGGAGCAGTGAGGCATCGAGTGGGTCTCCACCTGCCTCGAGGCCTCCCGGGACCGGCCTTCGTCGGACCCGGCCTCGAGGATACGTGAGGATTCCACGTCTTCCTCATTGGTACCGAGGAGTCTTGAGGGGTGACGAGCGGAAGGCAAAGAAGCACTGTCATCGTTCTCCTTCGACACACGGTACCGGGATCTCCGGGGCGTCGAGAGAGTCGGCACCCGAGAAGCGTCGGCGCCGAGAGGATGGCTCCCCCTCTATACAGGAGGTGCTGATGCGTTGGTCTCCCAGTAGCCCAGTACCTGCTCCCAAGCCTCCATGGGTTCTGACACCACCTGTTCCACCGACCCTGCAGCCCCGCAGTTGGACCAGGCATTGGCCTCTCGACATCGCCATAGAGGACATCATTCCTCGGCGTCCAGGCAGGTTCAGTGTCGAAGTACCTTGACACAGGCTTTATCCGACACTGAGCAGGAGCGTTCGTGGGAGTCAGAGGAAGATCCCAGGTACTTTTCTTCTGATGTGTCCTTTGGGATTCCCTCTAATCCTTCCCCTCCGCCAGAGAGGACTATCTCCACCGGAGAGTCTGTCTTATTCTTCTTTTGTTAGGGAAATAGCTACGGCTATTCCCTTCCCTGTGGAGGTTGAGAATGAGCCCAGGACTGAGATGCACGTGGTCCCGGATTATTATTCTCCACCTAAAGAGGCTGTGACTTCTCCTTTGCATAAGGTACTTAAGGAAGTCCTTATGCGAAACTGGTCATCCCCTCTGTCTGGCCCCATGGTCCCGAAAAGAGCTGAATCCCAGTATTGGATCCACGGTGAACCTGGGTTGATGAGGTCTCAGTTACCCCACAATTCCATGGTGGTGGACTCCGCCTTCAAGAGCCCGGAGTACTAGAGACTATGCTTTGGTGCCCCCAGGCAGAGAGGCTAGAACTCTTGACTCTTTTGGGAGGAAGATGTACCAGGCCGCTTTGCTCGCCGCCAAGATCCAGTCTTACCAGCTCTTCATGAACGTACACTTGCGGACTTGGTACGACAACTGTCGAGCTTGGTTGATGTACTCCCTACGGAGCTGGCCGAGCCTTTTCACCAGGTGGTCAGGCAGCAGAAGGCGTGTCGAAAGTTCCTGGCCAGGGGTACATTTGACACTTAAAAAAAAAAAATTATTATTATTAAAGATTTTTTTTAAATTTTTTTATTCATTTATTCAAAAAAAATTACAAGAAACCACTTGCATAGAAAGTCTCTACAAACGTAGTAAGATTTAACAAGGAAAATAATACAATAAAAGTAAAATAATTCACTTTCAGAGAATAGAGACTCAAGTCCATAAATCTAGAAATCCAATATGTAGGAAATCAACTGGAGAAATAAACAAAGGGAAATAAACATCAGATATCATTATTAAAGATTTTTACTACAATTCCAAGAACAATCTTGTTACAGAAAAAAGGAATAATAAAGCAAATCTGTTACATTACAATTTGTCAAAAGGAAAAAAAATACTTATCTTATTCAGTCCACAATTTAGAGAGCAGAACAAGGCACAATACTCAGGATAATTTCTTTAACTAATCAAATATTAGAGACTTGGTGTACATGACATTACTGTTTCTGGAATTGGAGATGGAGTTATTACTGACCTAGATTCCAGAAAAGAACTTAATGTAATGGATCAAAAAAAAAAAAAAAACATATTTCAATGAATTTAACTTCACTATACATTTGCATGGAAAATTCAACCAAAAAAGGCCACCCAACTGAAGAACGGGGGGGGGGGGGGGGGGGGGGCGAAGTTTAAGGAAACTTTGGCACTTCTTCTGGCATTTGACATTTTTGACGTGGCATCTAGAGTTGTTGCTCAAGGTTTAGTGATGCGCAGACTCTCATGGCTGTGTGTCTCTGACCTGGATCATTTTGTCCAGCAGAGAATGGCGGATGTTCCTTGCTGGGGGATAATCTTTTTGGTGAAAAAGTAGAGGATCTAGTTGATTAAATCAAGAAGCTTAATGATGCTATGGATTCTCTCTCCCACTGAACGTCTTCTGCTACTGCCTCCTCATCTAGGAGGATTTTTGGTGGGAAGAGGAGTGCTCCCTCTTCTTATTCTAGGCGTAGGTACACTCCTACTTCTCAGCAGTCTGCCCAGGCTCATCCCCAGCGCACTCGTTCTCATCAACAGCGTGCGCCTAAGGCCGCTGCGGCTCCCCAGCAAAAGCAAGGGGCGGGCTTTTGACTGGCTCCAGTTAAGCATAGCCTCTGTAAAAGTGTCCATACCGGACGACTTGCCGGTTGGAGTGAGGTTAATATTTTTTCACCAAAGGTGGCCTCTCATAACCTCCGACTGGTGGGTTCTTCAAATAGCCCAGTTAGGATATACTCTCAATCTGGAATCCAAACCTCCAAATTGTCCACCTTGAGCTCATTCGTACAGCTCCCAGCACAAACAGGTACTTGCAGAGGAACTCGCCGCCCTTCTAAAGGCTCAAGCAGTCGAACCCGTTCCACCAGGGGAAGAAGGGCTGGGATTCTATTCCAGGTACTTCCTTGTGCAGAAAAAGACAGGGGGGATTTGTCCCATCCTAGACCTAAGGGCTCTGAACAAATTCCTTGTCCGAGAAAAGTTCAGGATGATTTCCCTGTGCACCCTTCTTCCCATGATTCAAGAGAATGATTGGCTATCCTCTCTGGACTTAAAGGATGCTTACACACATATCTCGATACTTCCAGCTCACAGGAAGTATCTTCGATTTCGGCTGGGAACTCAGCACTTTCAGTACTGTGTGCTGCCTTTTGGTCTGGTGTCTGCGCCCAGAGTATTCACAAACTGCCTGGCTGTAGTCACAGTGTCGCTACGTAGACTCGCAGTGCATGTGTTCCCTTATTTTGATGATTAGCTAGTGAAGAGCAGCTTTGAACACAGGTGCTCAGCAGTCCCATGCGAATGACTGTTCAGGTGCTAGAACTACTTTGTTTCGTAATCAATTACCCAAAGTCCCATCTCACTCCAGTGCAAAAGTTGGAATTCATTGGAGCCCTGTTGAACACAAGGACAGTTCGAACTTATCTTCCCGAGACAAGGGCAAACAACTTCCTGTCCCTGAGCTCTAGCGTCTCAACAGATCACGGTTCGGCAGATGTTGAGACTTCTGGGGCACATGGCCTCCACAGTTCATGTGACTCCCTTGGCATGTCTACACATGAGAGAGGCTCAATGGACCCTAGCTTCCCAGTGGTTTCAAGCTGCAGGGAGTCTAGGGGATGTAATCCAACTGTCCACTGACTTCCGGAATTCTCTGCAGTGGTAGATGATTCGATCCAATCTGACCTTGTGGCGTCCATTTCAAATTCCTCAGCCACAAAAACTGCTGATGACGGATGCATCCCTCCTGTGGTGGGGAGCTCATGTAGATGGGTTTCACACTTAAGAAGCCTGGTCCTTTCAAGAAAAAGGTCTTCAGATCAATCTTCTGGAATTGCGACCGATCTGGAACGCTGTAAAGGCTTTCAGAGACTGGCTGTCCAACCAAATCATATTGATTCAGACAGACAATCAGGTTGCCATGTATTATACCAACAAGCAGGGGGGGCACCGGATCTCGATCTCTGTGTCAGGATGCCGTCCAGATGTGATTTTGGAGGTGCCGTCATGGCATGTTTCTCCAAGCCACTTATATGGCAGCCGTAACAACAGTCTGGCCGACAGGTTGAGCAGGATAATGCAGCCTCACGAGTGGTCACTGAACATTGGCGTAGTCTGCAAGATCTTCCAAGCGTGGGGCACCCCCTTGGTGGATCTTTTTGACACTCAAATCAATCACAAGGTCCCTCAGTTCTGTTCCAGTGTTCAGGCCCACGACAGACTAGCGTCAGATGCCTTTCTCCTACATTGCGGGACAGTCCTCCTGTATGCGTATCCTCCCATACCTCTAGTAGGGAAGACTTTGCTGAAACTCAAGCAAGACTGTGGAACCATGATCCTGATTGCACCTTTCTGACCACGTCAGATTTGGTTCCCTCTTCTTCTGGAGTTGTCCTCAGAAGCACCATGGAGATTGGAGTGTTTTCCATCACTCAGAACGAGGGGTTGCTTCTGCTTCCCAACCTCCAGTCTGTGGCTCTCATGGCCTGGATGTTGAGAGCTTAGAATTTGCCTGCTTGGGCCTTTCAGAGGGTGTCTCCCGAGTCTTGCTTGCTTCCAGAAAAGATTCCACAAAGAGGTGTTACTCTTTCAAATGGAGGAGGTTTGCCGTCTGGTATGACAACAAGTCCCTAGATCCTCTTTCTTGTTATACACAGACCCTGCTTGAATACCTTCTACACTTGTCAGATTCTAGTCTTAAGACCAACTCCGTAAGAGTTCACCTTAGTGCAATTAGTGCTTATCATCAACGTGTAGAAGGTCAGCCTTTAGTAGTTGGTTTCATGAGAGGTTTGCTTTTGTCAAAGCCCCCAGTCAAACCTCCACCAGTGTCATGGGATCCATTCTCAATGTCATTCTCACCCAGCTGATGAAAGCTCCTTTTGAGCCACTGAATTCCTGCCATTTGAAGTACTTATTTATTTATTTATGACATTTATATCCCACAATATTCCCGCCCATGGGCAGGCTCAATGTGGCGTACAATAGTTAATAAGCAAACAATAATACAATAACACAAAGTACAGTAGACAAGGTCACAGGTGGGAGAGAGAAGTGACTGATGAGGAAAAGGAATAGAGGGTGGGTGATTAGTTATCACAGAGTGAGCTGTGGGCTAAAAGGCTGTGGCTCCTGTAGGACTCGTGGTGTATGCTCTGCCAAAAAGGAAGGTCTTGAGACGCTTCTTAAAGGTCGGGTGATCTGAAGTGAATTTGATCTCTCGAGGCAGCCGATTCCACAGTTGAGTGCTGAGATAAGGGAAAGAGGAGCCATAGATGGCCTTATATTTGAGGCCATGGGGAGCAGGGTAATGGAGATTGAGGTACGAGCGGGCCAATCTTCGGGAGTTCCTGGGCGGTAGGTTAACGAGAGGGTCTATATAGGAAGGGGCATCTCCATAGATGATTTTTGTGCACCAATGCGCAGGTCTTGAACGCGATGCGGTCCTTCACAGGAAGCCAGTGCAGCTGTTCACGAGCTTTCAAATCTAGATTTGCCGAAGATGAGTCGGGCAGCTGTATTCTGGGCCATTTGCAATTTTTTTAGGCGCATACCTGTGCATCCCCCGTAGATACTATTGCAGTAGTCAAGACGGCTAATCACCAGATTGCGGAATATGCCTCGAGGGAAGTATGGCTTGATTCGCTTAAGTCTCCAGAGAGAGTAGAACGTTTGCTGGACTGTAGAGTTCACATGCTGCTCTAATGACAAAGTTCTGTCAACCAGGATTTTTAGGGATATCGAGATAGGCAGGACGAGCTCAGGAGTAATTAGCGCAGGAGGCCAGAGTTTTTAATAAGGAGAGGAGAGGATCAAACAGTGCATTTTCTCGGCGTTGAGTTTGAATCGAAAAGAATTGGCCCAGTTAACCATGGTGTTGAAGCCTTGATGAATCCAACTGGTAATTTCATTTAGGTCTTTCTCAAATGGGATGTAGATAGTGATGTCATCTGCATAGATAAACGGGTTTAGCCCCAGTTTGAAGAGAGCCGTTTCCAGGGGGATGAACATCACATTAAAGAGGGTAGGTGATAGTGGGGAGCCCTGTGGCACTCCGCAGTCAGCTTTCCAGTGAGATGATAGAGTGGACTTGGCTTGTACTTGGTAGGATCTGGATTTTAGAAAACCTCTTAAGCCAGGCTAATACATTTCCACTTGCACCAAAGTAATGAAGGAGCCACAGAAGTATATTGTGGTGCTCCATGTCAAAGGCACTGGACATGTCGAACTGCAAGAGTAAAATGCTCTTCCCCTCGACTATTTCCCTCTTGAAGTTAGATAGGAGAGTGACAAGCACGGTCTCAGTACTGTGGAGCGATCGAAATCCCGATTGTGAGGTATGCAGAACATTAAATTTGTCCAGGTGCTCACTGAGTTGTTTATTCACCAGGCTCTCCATAAGTTTTACGAAAAGGGGGATGGAGGCTATTGGCCGGTAGTTGGACAAATCACTACTTAGTTTCTTAGCGTCTTTAGGTACCGGGGTTAGCAAGATGTTTCCATGGCTTGCTGGGAACTTGCCTTCACTAAGCATATGGTTAAGGTGTAGCGTCAGGTCATCAAGGAAACAGGCAGGGGCACTTTGGAGCAGGTAGTTGGGGCATACATCCAGTCTGCAGTACTTCCTAACAAATCGGTGAAGCTCCCTTTTGACAGAATCAACAGTGAGAGTGGAAAAGCTGAAGAGTAAACGGTCTGCTGGTTGCTCGTCGGGCCCCGGGTCTAAGCCAGCAATAAAGTCACCAATGCTGGAATAGTTTTGCAGAAGGGTGCTCTGCAGTTTCCTGAGCTTGCCCTGAAAAAAATTGGCTAAATTGGCAGCAGGTGGGGTACCATCCCCCGTAGTGGTAAGTACCGCAGTATCCATTAGCTTGTTTACAAAGAAGAAGAGTTTCTTGGCATTGTTGTAATCCGGGCCAATTTTTTTCTTGAAGTAATTTTTTTTTTCGCCTGTCTGAGTGCATAGTTGTACTTTCTGTGAGACTGCTTCCACGCAGTTAGATGCTGAGTGTCCTGGTGCTTTCGCCAGGTTCTTTCAAGCCTTCTGGTATTTGCTTTGAGCATTCTGAGGTGATCATTGAACCACGGAGCAGCTGCTTTCCTCTTTGTGCAACATTCCTTGAGCGGCGCAATGGCATCTAAGGTAGTTCTACAACGGTTATCCCAGTTGGGTAGGAAGCTGTCTGAGTCTACCGGGTCGGGCCAGTCTGACTCATATATAGACTGCCAGAATGTCGCAGAGTCGACATACCCTCTCGTTGTGTACGATGTTGGGGAATGCATGCGGTGTGGTCCTTTTAACTGCCACAGAATTGAGCAGGTGAGCTTGAAGTGGTCAGACCAAGGGACAGCTGTCCACAGAGCTTTGGCTAGGCACTGATTGTCGTGGTTAGCCGATTTAAAAGAGAAGATGTCTAGAGTGTGTCCTTTGGAGTGGGTAGCCTGAGTATTCCAGTAGGTAAAGTCCCAAGAGCTGAGGAAGTCCAAATAGTCTCGCGTGTGTGCAGAGGAGGAATCTTCAAGGTGTAGATTAGTGTCTCCCTGGACAAGTACATTGGGGCAGGACAAGCACATTGTAGAAATGAAATTTGTAAAGATAGGTTGCACATCGCACCAGTTGCTGGGAGGTCGGTAAAATAGGATGCATGTCAGATGACCAAATAAGGTTTTATTAGATATTCTCACTGAAGTTATTTCGAGTTGTGGCATAATGGAGTCAGCAATGGGCTCTACGATGAAGGTGGAACGATAGATGAGGGCTATACCTCCACCTCTCGTACCTTGACGCAGCCAGTGGACAAGCTTGTAGCCTGAGGGACATAAATCAAGCAAGACGGGGTCTCTTTGGTGGTGGACCCAGGTTTCCGTGATGAAGACCAGGTCAAGGCTTTCTAGCGCAATCCAATCAGTAAAAATGGAGGCTTTTTTTGATTACGGATCTGGCATTTACGTAGCCCACTAAGACAGGGCAAGAGGCAGGCGATAAGTACTGCAATTGGCAGATGCGTAGTAGTTGGCGTTCTTTGGGTGGTTTGGTGCGCGGACTGAAAGGACGGCTTGGTAGTCTGCAGGAGGTGTGGAGTATGGGAATGGGGATGGGGATACTTTCTGAAGGAGAGATGGAAGAAGAGAAAGAGAGCAAGGAGAGAAAAAGACAAGCAAGAAAAGATGCAAACATGTCCATTTTGGGAGCAGGAAGAGGAGCAGCTCCTAGGGCGACACTGATTGCAACAAGGCACTCTCTGATGGGAGCATCCAGGAGCTGGCAGCACGATGGGTGAATAGCACAGCCGTGAAGGTGCCACAGTGAACTTGCTGCAGCACACGCCTAACAGGACTGCATCATAGGCTCTACAGCGACCCAGGCTCGCTCAGGTTCAGTCCTCAGTGCAGAAGGGACTTCACAGCCCATACTGGAGTAGAAAAAGAGAGGAGAGCGCCAAAGGTCGCTGCAAAAGCGCGCCCACTGCATTGATAGCCAAAGTCTGGACAAGGTGGGCGGGCGCCTAAACACTCACGCCCCCAAATTGTGTCAGTTCCCTCTTCAACGGTGACTTCGCTCTCGGACAGTTCCGAGGAACAAAGGCAGTGGACGCTGGGCAGGGAAACCAAAGTGGATCCTCAAGCGAAGATAAGTCACTTCCGAATAGCCAGCTGGAAGTTCACTGCGGCCATCAGGACACGGATGCCCGATCTGCCCCCTTGAACGAACTACGCGGTCTCAAAGCAGTAAAAACCCCGCACCAGAGGGTTAGTGACGAAGCTAGTCACCTGGCGGAGCAAAGGAGCGCGGTTTAATTAGGTCTGGAGAGCAGCAAAAAGCAGTTGCAAACCACCGCTGGTTTCATACCAAACCACCTTTCAAACTACCTCCACTGACATGGGTTCTCCATGCCATCTTAACAGCTCTCATGAAACCTCCATTTGAACTGCTTTGTTCCTGTTCTCTGAAGTTCCCCACATATTATGTAGTATTCTTAATAGCTCTTACTTATGCCAGAAGAGTAAGCGAGCTTCAAGCCCTAGTGCCAGACCTGCTTTACACCAGGTTCTACCATGACAGGGTTGTACTCTGAACCCATTCCAAATTCCTTCCTATAGTGGTTTGAGTTTCATCTCCATCATCAATCCATTGTGCTTCCTGTCTTTTTCCCTAAGCCACATTATAATCCCAGAGAAGCAGCACTTCATGCCTTAGACTGCAATTGTGCTCCAGCGTTCTGTCTAGAACAAAATCTTTTTGTGTCATTTGACCCTAATTCCCATCACTAGAAGTACAGTATCAACATAGCTTGCTGACTGTATCTCCTACATGTATACTCAGGCTGGGATGACCTCTCATGACCAGGTCACTGTTCACAATGTAAGAGCCATGCCGGTTTCAGTAGCCCATTTTCATTCTGCCTCTATTGAAGACATTTGCAAGGCAGCTACGTGGTTTTCTATCCACACCTTCACTGCTCGCTATTGTCTGCAGCTGCATTCCAGATGTGATAGCCGGTTTGGACAAAGCAGTCTTACATAATCTTTTTACTACTAAAAAGCCAACTCTGCCCTCTGACCTTTTTCTTCCACCAGGTTCACTATCTGCATAGTTGCAAAATTTATTTATATTGTGATCCTGGTATCTATTGAGTCCTACTTTTTAAGAACGTTATGCCTGCTTCTCAAGGACAGCAGGCATATATTCTCACATCCCTCTAGCCTGTGGAGTTGTCTTCTTGGCTTTAGTACTGTACTGCTGGTCCAGCGCTTGAGCGTTGGGCGGAAAGGCACCCACACATTCACAGTAGAGGCACCGCCTCAAAGATTTAAAGTAACAAGGTATGTGGCAGTGTCCTCACCGGGCTGTGTAGATGTTGTTTCCCACATGTGAGAATATATGCCTACTCCAGGGAGGTCTTTATTGAAATCAAACTACAGGAGTAGAAATCACAGCAGAAAGATGTCAAGCAAAACACATTATACAAACAAAATATTGTGTAGGCCATTCCATATCATCATGCTGATCAATCCATAGACTAGTGGGTTGTGTCCATCTACCAGCAGGTAGAGATAGAGAGCAATCCTTTTGTCTCCTTATATGTGGTCATGTGCTGCCGGAAACTCCTCAGTATGTTCTCTATCTCAGCAGGTGGTGGTCACACACAGCAGCAGCTCTGGCTAGGTCTCCAAGCCTAATTTTTAGGTTTTGTTGAGTACCTGGGGTTGTGGGCTCTTCTTGAGCAAGTGCAAACCTGGTGGTGCCAGGTCCCTCCTTTTCTCCCCCCTCCCGCTGGCTCCGTTTAAAAAAAAAAAAAAAAAAAAAATTTGGACGTCCTTTAAGGGCGTTTATTTCAACGTTTATTTCAACGTTTATTGCAGCTGTTCACTGGGACACCAGCGGGCAGGGGGTTCCCCGTTCGGTCTCCATGTGGCCTATGGCGTCGGAGGGCAAGGGCGCGAAGATTCGCTCCCTGGTCTGAGTGTGTGCGTCTAGCGAGGATGCGGGGGTTTCAAAGCCTGAATCGCCTTTGTTGAGCATCAGTTTGGAGTCCGGTCAGTGTCCCGGTTCTTCCTCCGGTGCGGCGGTTTTTCCCGCCATAAGCGCCAATCCCCCGCTGTTCGCCCACTCCATGTTGGCCGGCCACTCTGCTCGGACGGCTTCTTCTTGGGCCGCCCTGGAGCTGGGAGACGTTAATATTGTGGTCGCCCTTGATTCGGGCGACAGTAAGAAAGCGGCCAAAGTTAAGTGCCGTTCTTCCCGCGCGGCTCCTTCTCGGTGTTTCGCGCCGGACGCCATTTTGTATGCGCAGCACGTTTCTCCCCCGCTCTTGCGAGCACCGGTTGAGGGTGCGTCTAGGGCCATGGCCCAAGCTGCAGAAGTGCACAGTTCGGGGGGATTCTCCCCTGAGTTCATTTTGCTGCTGCATGAGGCTTTTCCTATGCAAAACGCTGCCCCTGCCCCCCTGTCTGATAAAGGGGTTGAGGCCTCTGGAAGCAAACGCCCTCGGGTGGATTTCCAGGCCCTAGAGGACTCTGTCTCCTCTGATGTAGATGAGGGCAGCGTGTCTGAGTTCTCCCAACGGTCTTTTGGGGATTCCTTGGAGGAGACGGATTCCCGCTCGGATGGAGCGGATGACCCCTCTGCAGTGCGGATCTTTCGCTCAGAGGATTTGCCCAACCTGTTAGTGCAGGCCATGAGCATATTGAAGATTTCCTCTCCGGAGGACGTCTCTCCCTCAGCCTCTGTTGGCTCTGCCATTATGCTGGTGACGAAGTGCCCGCCTAGAACCTTCCACGTGCATGAGGCCATGCGCACCTTGATTTCGGCTCAATGGGATGTCCCAGAAGCGAGCCTCAAAGTGGCTAGGGCTATGTCCCGCCTCTATCCTCTGCCTGCAGGTGAACGGGAGGCCTTTCTTTGGCCTACCGTGGATTCTTTACTCACTGCGGTGACTAAGAAAACGGCGTTGCTGGTGGAACGTGGCATGGCCCTAAAGGACGCCCAAGACAGAAGATTGGAGGCGGCCTTAAGGTCGTCCTTCGAGGCGGCTGCTTTAAGTTTGCAGGCCTCAGTTTGCGGCTCCTATGTGGCCAGGGCGTGCCTGACGATTGTGCAGCGGGCTTCCCCCTCGGATCCTTCCTTGAGGGCTAATTGGCCGGCCCTGGAATCGGGCTTGGCTTATTTGGCAGACTTGCTGTATGATGTCTTGAGAGCCTCAGCTAAAGGTATGGCTCAGACAGTCTCTGCGCGGCGTTGGCTTTGGCTGAAGCATTGGTCTGCGGACCACGCCTCTAAGTCTCGCCTGGCTAAGTTGCCTTTTAAAGGCAAGCTGCTCTTTGGGGTCGAGCTGGACAAAATTGTGACCGATCTCGGCACGTCTAAGGGCAAGAGGTTCCAGAGGTCAGGGCTCGGGCCAGTGGTGCTCGCCCCGGTTCCTCCAAAGGACGGTTTCAGGAAGCCCGTCGGTATCGCCCGGGCAAGTCGGGCTCCTCTACCCCCTCTTCCTTCAAGAGGAACTTCTCCCCCAAGCAGCATTCCTTTCGCAGAGATCGCCGTCCCGGAGGTGCGTCCTCCGGTCCTCCCCCAGGGTCTCGTACCCAATGACGGGGACCTGGTCCATGGCCCAGTGCAGATAGGAGGGAGGTTGTCCTCGTTTCTGGGCGAGTGGACCAGGGTAACTTCAGACGCTTGGGTTCTGGAAGTCATCAGAGACGGCTACAAGCTAGAGTTCTGCCGACCCCTAAGAGACGGGTTTGTAAACTCTCCTTGCAAGTCTCAGGTCAAAGCAGCTGCTGTGCAGCAGACTTTGAGCAACCTGATCTGCCTGGGCGCGGTGGTCCCGGTGCCAGTAGATCACCTTGGCAAGGGGCGCTACTCCATTTACTTTGTGGTGCCAAAGAAAGAAGGATCTGCTCGGCCTATTCTCGACCTCAAGGGAGTCAATCAGGCCCCGAAAGTTCGGCACTTCCGGATGGAGACCCTCCACTCCGTAATAGCTGCGGTGAAAAAGGGAGAATTCCTGGCCTCCCTGGACATCAAGGAAGCTTACTTACATATTCCCATCTGGCTGCCTCATCAGCGCTTTCTGCGCTTTGCAGTGCTGGGCCGACACTTCCAGTTCAGAGCCCTCCCGTTCGGGTTGGCTACAGCTCCGCGGACCTTCTCCAAAGTAATGGTGGTCATTGCGGCCTTCCTCCGCAAGGAGGGAGTGCAAGTCCATCCCTATCTGGACGACTGGCTGATCCGAGCCCCTTCCTATGCGGAGTGCGGGAGAGCAACAGACAGGGTCATTGCTCTTCTGAGCTCCCTGGGATGGATCATCAACTGGGAGAAAAGCCAGCTGCGCCCAACTCAGTCCCTGGAGTATCTGGGAGTTCGATTCGACACCCAAGTGGGAAGAGTGTTCCTGCCGGACAACCGGAGCGTCAAGCTTCAGACCCAAGTGGGCCAGTTCCTCGCCTCCTCTACTCTTCGGGCTTGGGACTATGTGCAGCTGTTGGGCTCCATGACGGCCACGATGGAGGTAGTGCCCTGGGCCAGGGCTCATATAAGACCACTACAGCACTCTCTTCTGCAGCGGTGGACTCCAGTGTCGGAGGATTACGCCATACGCCTTCTTTTGGATTCAGCGGTGCGAAAGGCGCTGAGCTGGTGGCTGAGGCCAGGCAAGCTGTCCGCAGGAATGCCTCTTACGACCCCGAAGTGGGTCGTCGTCATGACGGACGCCTGCTTGACGGGCTGGGGAGCCCACTGCCTGGGACGGACAGTGCAGGGGCTCTGGTCTCCTGCAGAGACGAAATGGTCCATCAACCTCCTGGAGCTCCGAGCCATTCGGTTGGCGCTTCTAGAGTTTCTCCCGGTACTGGTGCTGAGGCCTGTACGGGTCCTGTCGGACAATGCCACTGCTGTGGCTTATGTCAATCGCCAGGGAGGTACCAGGAGCGCCCCTCTAGCCAAGGAGGCCATGAAGCTATGCCTGTGGGCGGAAGCGAATCTGGAACAGCTGTCGGCGGTCCACATTGCGGGAGTCATGAATATCAAGGCGGACTTTCTCATTCGTCATACCTTGGATCCCGGAGAGTGGCAACTGTCTGCTCCAGGCGTTCTTGGACATCACGAAACGCTGGGTGCCGGCCGAGCCTGGATCTGATGGCGTCCTCGGCCAATTGCCAAGTGCCGCGTTTTTTCAGCAGAGGACGGGACCCTCAATCTCTGGGAATCGATGCTCTTCTCCAGCAGTGGCTGGCACAGGAGCTTCTCTACGTGTTCGCGCCCTGGCCCATGATGGGCAGGGTGCTAGGCTGGGTGGCAAAGCATCCGGGCCGGGTGATCCTGGTGGGTCCGGATTGGCCCAGACGTCCCTGGTATGCGGACTTAATCAGACTCTCGGTGGACGGCCCTCTGCGCCTGCCAGCGGAGTGGGGCCTCTTACATCAGGGTCCCGTGGTGATGGAGGATCCCTCCCCCTTTGGTCTTACGGGCCTGGCTCTTGAGCGGAAGCGGCTGAGGAAGAAGGGCTTCTCAGACAAGGTCATCGCCACTATGCTGAGAGCGAGGAAGCGCTCTACTTCCACCACTTACGCCAGGGTTTGGCGTACCTTTGCGTCGTGGTGCGAGGCAGGCTCTGTATCACCCTTCACTGCTCCAATATCTTCAGTGTTGGCGTTCCTGCAAGAGGGGCTGGAGAAAGACCTGTCGCTCAGTTCGCTGAAAGTCCAGGTGGTGGCTCTAGCTTGCTTCAGGGGTCGTCTGAAGGGGGCTTCCCTGGCTTCACAGCCGGATGTGGTACGCTTTCTCAAAGGAGTTAATCACCTGCGGCCCCCCTCTGCACTCGATAGTGCCTACGTGGAATCTCAATCTGGTACTACGGACCTTGTAGATGCCGCCCTTCGAGCCCTTGCCAAGGGCATTGCTGAAGGACCTGACGTTGAAAGCAGTCTTCCTGATGGCTATCATATCAGCCAGAAGAGTTTCCGAGCTCCAGGCGCTCTCGTGTAGAGAACCGTTCCTGCGATTCACTGAGGCAGGAGTATCGATTCGCCCAGTGCCTTCCTTCCTGCCCAAGATTGTTTCTCGATTCCATGTGAATCAGCAGCTTTACCTACCCTCCTTTCGTAGGGAGGATTCTCCGAGGACAAGCAGGCTGCTTGTTCTCACTGATGGGTGACATCCACGATAGCCCCTCCAATCGGAACACTTTACTAGCAAAGGCCTTTGCTAGTCCTCGCGCGCCGATGCGCACCACGCATGCGCGGCCGTCTTCCGGCCCGAACCGGCTCGTGTTCGTCAGTCTTCTTTTGTCCGCGCTCGGGACGGTCGTGTTTGCGCCGTTCGCGCCCCTTAAGTTGACCCTCGCGCGTCTTTGAGCTTTTTGCTTAAAAAAAAAAAGGGGGATCTTGGAGAGAGACCTTTTCGTTCTTTTTTCCCTTCCCGTGTTTCCAGTTTTTGCCCCGCTAAGTTTCCTTTCGTTTTCGGGGTAGGCCCTTTTGAGGCCTCGGGTCGAGTTTTTCTCTCCCTCTTTTTGGTGCCTTTACTGCCATTACGAGTTTTGATTTCGCCGGTGTGATTTTTCTGCCCATGTCATCGAAGTCTCCCAGCGGCTTCAAGAAGTGCACCCAGTGCGCCCGGGTAATCTCGCTCACTGATAGGCATGCGTCGTGTCTTCAGTGTCTGGGGGCTGGGCACCGCCCACAGACCTGTAGTCTTTGCGCCCTTTTACAGAAAAGAACTCAGGTAGCGAGATTGGCCCAGTGGAACGTGTTGTTCTCGGGCTCTTCGTCGGCAACAGCACCGGGAGTATCGAGTGCATCGACGTCGACAGCTTTAAGACCTTCGACCTCGGCATCGACTGTATCGACTGCATCGAGGCATCGACCCTCTGCATCGTCGGTACCGAGACATCGAAAGGCTGCGTCGGCGTCGGTGGTACCGGGACCTCCGCTGTTGCTGATGTCGTCGGACGGTGGTGCTTCGACTGGAGTGCAGGTGAGGGCTGTCCATTCCCCTGCTGGTGGCGGTGAGCCTTCGGGTGGGTCTCCCCCTACCCTGAGGGCTCCTGCGGTACAGCCCCCCCCCCCCCCCCCCGATACCGATCTTCTTCGGCCTCGGCCCCGAGGAAGCGACGGTTGGATTCTACATCCTCCTCGTCAGTACCGGGAAGTTCCGGTGACATGCTTCGTTTGAAAAAGTCAAAGAAGCATCGACACCGGTCTCCTTCCCGCATCGGTACTGAGAGCTCTGGGTTGCTGAGGGAGTCGGCACCCAGTAGGCATCGGCACCGGGATGACCGCTCACCCTCTGTTCAGGAGGTGTCGATGCGCTCCACCTTGGACAGCCCGGAACAGCCTCCACGCCCGGAACAGACTCTGACCTCGACGCCTGCATCGGCTTCTATGTCTTCCTCCACAGCCGCCCTGCACGAGAGTCTCCGGGCCGTTCTTCCAGAGATCCTGGGAGAGCTGTTGCACCCTTCCCCTCCGGTACCGGGGGTGCTTGCGCCACCAGTACCGTCGAGTGAGGCGCCGGCTGGCCCATTGCCCGGGGTGAGGTCTCCGACATCGGTGCTGCTTGCGGTACCGACTGTGGTCGCCTCCCAGGAAGGGTCCCCGACGACGTCGGCGGAGGGAGCTTCGCCGGTGCTGGCGAGGGAGTCTACCTCTCGACGCTCACACCGTGGCCGTGTTTCCATGGAGTCGAGCCGGGCACGGCTTCAGACACAGGTTCATGAACTTGTGTCTGATACCGATGGTGAGGCCTCGTGGGAGGAGGAGGAGGACATCAGATATTTCTCTGACGAGGAGTCTGATGGCCTTCCTTCTGATCCCACTCCCTCCCCTGAAAGGCAGCTTTCTCCTCCCGAGAGTCTGTCTTTTGCGGCCTTTGTCCGGGAGATGTCTACGGCCATCCCCTTCCCGGTGGTTGTGGAGGACGAGCCCAGGGCTGAAATGTTTGAGCTCCTGGACTATCCTTCTCCACCTAAGGAAGTGTCCACAGTACCCATGCATCATGTCCTAAAAAAGACATTTCTGGCGAACTGGACCAAGCCTCTAAGTAATCCCCACATTCACAAGAAGATCGAGTCCCAGTACCGGATCCATGGGGACCCAGAGCAGATGCGCACTCAGTTGCCTCACGACTCTGGTGTTGTGGATCTGGCCCTAAAGAAGGCTAAGAGTTCTAGGGAGCATGCTTCGGCGCCCCCGGGCAAGGACTCTAGAACCTTAGACTCCTTTGGGAGGAAGGCCTACCATTCTTCTATGCTCGTGGCCAAAATCCAGTCATACCAGCTCTACACGAGCATTCACATGCGGAACAATGTGCGGCAATTGGCAGGCTTGGTGGACAAGCTCCCTCCTGAGCAAGCCAAGCCATTTCAGGAGGTGGTCAGGCAGCTGAAGGCGTGCAGAAAATTCCTGGCCAGAGGGGTATATGATACCTTTGATGTAGCGTCCAGGGCCGCTGCTCAAGGTGTGGTGATGCGCAGACTCTCATGGCTGCGTGCCTCCGACCTGGAGAATAGGATCCAGCAGCGGATTGCGGACTCTCCTTGCCGAGTGGACAATATTTTTGGAGAGAAAGTCGAACAGGTGGTAGAGCAGCTCCACAAGCGGGATACCGCTTTTGACAAGTTCTCCCGCCGGCAGCCTTCAGCTTCTACCTCCACAGGTAGACGTTTTTATGGGGGAAGGAAGACTGTTCCCTACTCTTCTGGTAAGCGTAGGTACAATCCTCCTTCTCGACAGCCTGCGGCCCAGGCTAAGCCCCAGCGCGCTCGCTCTCGTCAGCAGCGTGCACCTCAGCAAGGTCCCACGGCTCCCCAGCAAAAGCAGGGGGCGAGCTTTTGATTGGCTCCAGCAGAGCATAGCCGACATCAACGTGTCAGTGCCGGGCGACCTGCCGGTCGGGGGGAGGTTGAAAGTTTTTCACCAAAGGTGGCCTCTGATAACCTCCGACCGTTGGGCTCTTCAAATAGTCCGGCAAGGATACACCCTCAATTTGGCCTCCAAACCTCCAAATTGCCCGCCGGGAGCTCAGTCTTACAGCTTCCAGCACAAGCAGGTACTTGCAGAGGAACTCTCCACCCTTCTCAGCGCCAATGCGGTCGAGCCCGTGCCATCCGGGCAAGAAGGGCTGGGATTCTATTCCAGGTACTTCCTTGTAGAAAAGAAAACAGGGGGGATGCGTCCCATCCTAGACCTAAGGGCCCTGAACAAATATCTGGTCAAGGAAAAGTTCAGGATGCTTTCCCTGGGCACCCTTCTTCCCATGATTCAGGAAAACGACTGGCTATGCTCTCTGGACTTGAAGGACGCCTACACGCACATCCCGATACTGCCAGCTCACAGACAGTATCTGCGATTTCAGCTGGGCACACGTCACTTCCAGTACTGTGTGCTACCCTTTGGGCTCGCCTCTGCGCCCAGAGTGTTCATGAAGTGCATGGCTGCAGTAGCAGCGGCGATTCGCAGGCTGGGAGTGCACGTGTTCCCCTATCTCGACGATTGGCTGGTGAAGAACACATCCGAGGCAGGAGCTCTACAGTCCATGCAGATGACTATTCGACTCCTGGAGCTACTGGGGTTTGTGATAAATTATCAAAAGTCCCATCTTCTCCCAGTACAGAGACTCGCATTCATAGGAGCTCTGCTGGATTCTCGGACGGCTCGTGCCTATCTCCCAGAGGCGAGAGCCAACAACTTGTTGTCCCTCGTCTCGCGGGTGCGAGCGTCCCAGCAGATCACAGCTCGGCAGATGTTGAGATTGCTGGGCCACATGGCCTCCACAGTTCATGTGACTCCCATGGCCCGTCTTCACATGCAATCTGCTCAATGGACCCTAGCTTCCCAGTGGTTTCAGGCTGCTGGGGACCTAGAAGACGTGATCCACCTGCCCACGAGTTTTCTCAAATCCCTGTATTGGTGGACGATTTGGTCCAATTTGACTCTGGGACGCCCTTTCCAAATTCCTCAGCCACAAAAAGTGCTGACTAGGGATGCATCTCTTCTGGGGTGGGGAGCTCATGTCGATGTGCTTCACACCCAAGGAAGCTGGTCATTCCAGGAACGCGATCTGCAGATCAATCTCCTGGTGTTACGAGCGGTCTGGAACGCTCTGAAGGCTTTCAGAGATCAGTTGTCCCACCAAATTATCCAAATTCAGACAGACAACCAGGTTGCCATGTATTACATCAACAAGCAGGGGGGCACCGGATCTCGCCCCCTGTGTCAGGAAGCCGTCAGCATGTGGCTCTGGGCTCGCCGTCACGGCATGGTGCTCCAAGCCACATACCTGGCAGGAGTAAACAACAGTCTGGCCGACAGACTGAGCAGGATTATGCAACCTCACGAGTGGTCTCTCAACTCCCGAGTAGTGCGACAGATCTTCCAGGTGTGGGGCACCCCCTTGGTAGATCTATTTGCATCTCGAGCCAACCACAAGGTCCCTCAGTTCTGTTCCAGGCTTCAGGCCAACGGCAGACTGGCATCGGATGCCTTCCTCCTGGACTGGGGGGAAGGTCTGCTGTATGCTTATCCTCCTATACCTCTGGTGGGGAAGACTTTGTTGAAACTCAAGCAAGACCGAGGCACCATGATTCTGATTGCTCCATTTTGGCCGCGTCAGATCTGGTTCCCTCTTCTTCTGGAGTTGTCCTCCGAAGAACCGTGGAGATTGGAGTGTTTTCCGACTCTCATCACACAGGACGAAGGGGCGCTTCTGCATCCCAACCTCCGGTCTCTGGCTCTCACGGCCTGGATGTTGAGAGCGTAGACTTTGCCTCTTTGGGTCTGTCAGAGGGTGTCTCCCGTATCTTGCTTGCTTCCAGGATAGATTCCATTAAGAGGAGTTACTACTTTTTATGGAGGAGGTTTGCCATCTGGTGTGACAGCAAGGCCCTAGATCCTCGCTCTTGTCCTACACAGACTCTGCTTGACTACCTTCTGCACTTGTCTGAGTCTGGTCTCAAGACCAACTCTGTACGGGTTCACCTTAGTGCAATAAGTGCATACCATTACCGTGTGGAAGGTAAGCCGATCTCAGGACAGCCTTTAGTTGTTCGCTTCATGAGAGGTTTGCTTTTGTCAAAGCCCCCCGTCAAACCTCCTACAGTGTCTTGGGATCTCAATGTCGTTCTCACCCAGCTGATGAAACCTCCTTTTGAGCCACTGAACTCTTGCCATCTGAAGTACTTGACCTGGAAGGTCATTTTCTTGGTGGCAGTTACTTCAGCTCGTAGAGTCAGTGAGCTTCAGGCCTTGGTAGCCCAGGCCCCTTACACCAAATTTCATCATAACAGAGTAGTCCTCCGCACTCACCCTAAGTTCTTGCCAAAGGTTGTGTCGGAGTTCCATCTGAACCAGTCAATTGTCTTGCCAACATTCTTTCCCCGTCCTCATTCCTGCCCTGCTGAACGTCAGCTGCACACATTGGACTGCAAAAGAGCATTGGCCTTCTATCTGGAGCGGACACAGCCCAACAGACAGTCCGCCCAATTGTTTGTTTCTTTTGATCCAAACAGGAGGGGAGTGGCTGTGGGGAAACGCACCATATCCAATTGACTAGCAGATTGCATTTCCTTCACTTACGCCCAGGCTGGGCTGGCTCTTGAGGGTCATGTCACGGCTCATAATGTTAAAGCCATGGCAGCATCAGTGGCCCACTTGAAGTCAGCCACTATTGAAGAGATTTGCAAAGCTGCAACGTGGTCATCTGTCCACACATTCACATCTCATTACTGCCTGCAGCAGGATACCCGACGCGACAGTCGATTCGGGCAGTCAGTGCTTCAGAATCTGTTCGGGGTTTAGAATCCAACTCCACCCCCCCATGTTTTATTCTGTTCCAGGCTACACTCTCAGTTAGTTGGATAAGTTATTAGGTCAATCTCAGTTATGTCCTCGCCGTTGCGAGGCCCAATTGACCATGTTTGTTGTTTTGAGTGAGCCTGGGGGCTAGGGATACCCCATCAGTGAGAACAAGCAGCCTGCTTGTCCTCGGAGAAAGCGAATGCTACATACCTGTAGAAGGTATTCTCCGAGGACAGCAGGCTGATTGTTCTCACAAACCCGCCCGCCTCCCCTTTGAAGTTGTGTCTTCCCTTGTCTTTGTCTTGCTACATATGGGACTGACGAACACGAGCCGGTTCGGGCGGGAAGACGGCCGCGCATGCGCGGTGCGCATCGGCGCACGAGGACTAGCAAAGGCCTTTGCTAGAAAAGTGTTCCGATTGGAGGGGCTGCCGTGGACGTCACCCATCAGTGAGAACAATCAGCCTGCTGTCCTCGGAGAATACCTTCTACAGGTATGTAGCATTCGCTTTACCCAGAGGAGTACCTTGCGCTCAAATACCTGGCTGTTAGACGGGTCATCATCAGATACTTGAAAGTGACCAATGATTTCCGGAAGTCGGATCATCTGTTCGTGCTGTTCGCAGGTCCTCGTAAGGGTCTGCAGGCATCTAAGCCTACAGTGGCACGTTGGGTCAAGGAGACGATCGCGTCAGCTTATGTGGCGGCAGGGAAGATTCCGCCTATTCAGCTGAAGGCACACTCTACTAGAGCACAAGCAGCCTCGATGGCGGAGTCCAGATCTGTCTCCTTGGAAGAGATTTGCAGAGCGGCAACTTGGTCGTCGGCTCATACCTTCTCACGACATTACCGCTTGGATGTGGCTGCTCGGGCCGAGGCCCAGTTTGGGGCTTCAGTGTTGCGTTCAGGGATTTCCATGTCCTGCCCTGGGTTAGTACTGCTTCGGTACATCCCACCAGTCTATGGATTGATCGGCTTGATGATAGGGAAGGTAAAATTGTGTATCATACCTGATAATTTTCTTTCCCTTAATCATAGCCGATCAATCCATAGCCCCTCCCAGATATCCGTATTGTTTGTGTTCTGGTTATATTTCAGGTTCAAGTTCAGTCTTCATTTCCTGTTCACAAGGACTTCGTGTTCAAGTTCTTCCAATTGAAGTCTCTTCGAGTTGAGATGATTTTGTGTTACAGTGAGCTGCTGCTTCCTCTCCCCCTGTTTCGGCGGTGGCTGGATGGATAACTAAATTATGCCGGCGCTCCCTCCCGCTTCGTGCGGCTGTAGGATAGCTTTGTATCCCTCCCGCTTCGGCGGTGTTAGGGTAAGCCAGCTCCTCCCGCGGTTGCGGTAGCAGGATAAGCCAGTTCCCCCCGCATCGGCGGGTGTGGTTTCCCGCCCACCGCCCCGGCGGTGGTGCGCTGGAATATTTCCCCTCCCCCGCTTCGGCGGTGGTGAGCTGGGCAGAGTGTCCCTTTGTGGGTGTAATTCTCTAAGTGCTGAGTCCTGCGGATGGAGCTTTGATATCGACATACTGGGGAATTTCCGGCAGCACATGACCACATATAGGGAGGCAAAAGATTGCTCTCTATCTCCACCTGCTGGTAGATGGACACAACTCACCAGTCTATGGATTGATCGGCTATGAATAAGGGAAAGAAAATTATCAGCTATGATACATAATTTTACCATATGTGCACTGCATGAACAAAAAAAAAGGGCTCTTCGTAATTCAACATCTTTAGCTGTTCACCGAGTCTTTCTGAATATCAGTATTAAAATATTAATTGTGCTTAGTTGGTGAAATGTTTAATATGTTTAAAATTTCCCTTTAGCTCTATAGTGTCCACTTTGCTTGCCCTCATGGATGGACTTGATAACAGAGGTGAAATTGTTGTCATTGGTGCTACAAACAGACTTGATTCCATAGACCCTGCACTCAGGAGACCTGGACGTTTTGACAGGGAGTTTCTCTTCAGTCTCCCTGATCAAAAGGTAAATGTGCTAACACATTTCATTGAAAATAATGTATATTTCTATTGAATGTATGGAATACGTTTGCCAGTATTGTTTGTATTTTTGTTTTATCTTCGTGTGACAAAAATGACTTATTTAAATATTGGAAAGCTGTTTTGGTTTGAGGTACTTAGATTCTTTTGTTTCTGAGTTTTTGGGTTCCTGGGGAAAACCAGGATAATCTATACAATCTATACAAACTGGTGCTAACAGCTGCAGCAAGTGGTAAAATAGAGATTTCAAAATTTTATTAAATGAGGTTGTTATTTTAGCTGTAGAGAGGACTTTAGTCCATCTGATTAAAAAGAAAATAGTTGGATTAAAAGGATACCTCCAAGATTTATCATTGTATAGATTCACAGAAGCCAAGTCTGTCTTTTAATGATGTGCGGATTTATGTGTTCATTATTTTATGTAATTATTTCCTTTTTTTATTTATGGATTTCAATGTATAATAAAAATCAACAGCAAGAAAAAACATCCCATTCCCTAACTTCTTCAGAGTCCACAATCAATCTTCAGTGCTCACATCACCCTCAACTTTATTTGGAACTTAGGTTCCTAAAGAGAAAAAAAAATATTTGTAGCTGTCATATTTAAACTTGCATTTATAAGGAAAGCAAACCATAAATAACCATAAAATAATGCTTCCAAGGAAAGAACCTAAGTTTTATAACTCTGAGAGATCATTTGCCACTGTGTATGATTTTATATCTGAAAAACTGCATGAGAACATACTGTTAAAGATGAAAAAAACATTTTTAAGGTCCAGTCCTTTTTATGATTCAAGGACAAAGACAACCACATGGATGGACTGGGAAATGACTTCATTTTAATAATCATAAAGAAAACTGGTAAGTTCAAGTCTATCTGCTGAGATGTTTGATGTATAAGATGTACCTTCAATCACCCCTTGATCAGAAGGGCAAGTACAGTAAAAAAAAAAAAAATAATAATAAAAACAAACCTTTGAGATAGGAAGGAAGGCCTGTAAACTTCAACATTTCAGGAAAAAAAATTAAGCGTATCTAAAATGGTAATTGCTAGAGACTTGGGAAAGTTTAGCAAAATAAAGATTATATTTCCTTCTATTATTCTCGAGAGTCTCCATTCTTCTACAAACAGCATTTTTATCTTGACTCAAAACCAATTTTTGTGCGTTTAGCTTCTTAACCATAACATCTAATCTTATAAAGTTTTTATATACTGCTTACAAGTTAATAAAAACAATGATATACAGACAATATCTAGTCTGTACTTGACATGGGCCCATACCAGACCTGAGGTTGAGGAATTTAGTTAGAAGGATAAATCACTTAGAGCATTTGATCTTCCACCAAGCGTTCCCTGTCCTGATCCCACTGGCTTTAGATGGCACAGGCCAGACTCTTCCCTTTATTTTAACCATAATTTAGTAACAGTTAAACACTCAAGACTAAGCCAGTTGACAAATCCCACTGTTTGAGAATAGAAAACTTAAAGTTCTTATATGAAAGCAAACTTTTCTCCAGTTCTACAGTAGTATTTCTAATGAATGTATTCTCAGTCCAAAATGATGATGGCAGCCAGAGTGGATGCTGCAATCTATATGTCAGATTGATAATTTAAACAATTTCTACAGAGATTTAAATTTAATGTAGAAGGTGGGGGTGCTAAATGGAAGCAGATTAACTCCAGAAGTCACCCACCACCAAGACCAATAACAAAAGAGTGACAGCAGAGGAAAAGGAATTAGAATTGAAATAAACCATTTTAGCAACTCACCTATCAGCGAGAAGGTAAGTGGAGAGACTAGGCAGATGGATAAACAGAGGGTGAGAAAGACGGTATGTAACTGGAAAGCTATGTGCACAAATGCTCACAGTCCTATGAAGCAAAGTTCACAATCTGCAAGCCCTGAGCTTACAGGCAGACTTGGATATTGTTTCTATCATGGAGGTTTCGTTGAGACTCCAATGACTAGGATGCAAACTGTGTGAACTAGGAATTTGCTGTGAGAAAAGTACTATGGTCAGAAAGATGGAAGAGGAGCTTTATATGTGAAAAACAATATTAAAGTAGCTGAAATGCAGGGGACCTGGGGAGAGGAAGAAGCAATATAGATTTGTCTTAGAAAGAGAAGATGTAACCTCTGTTCACATGGGTGTTGTCTACAAACTTCCAACACAGTCAGAAAAGTTAGACAAAGATTTGGTCATGGATATCCAAATGTTGGTAATGAAGTGGGAGGTGCTGCTGCTGGGAGATTTCAACCTGCCATATGTGGATTGGAAAGGCCCATCTGTGGAATCGGAAAGAAGTATAGAGATTGTGGATACTTTTCAAAGTACATTGTTGAGACAAATGATGATGGAACCCACGAGGGGAGACACAATGCTACATCTTATGCTCACAAATGATGATAGTATGTCCAGCGTCCGGGTGGGTGCCCAACTGGCCACTAGTGATCATCACACTGTATGGTGTGATGTAAGAGCTAAAGGAGAATGAGGTCACAAAGCTCAAAATCCTGGATTTTAAAAATGCTGACTTTGTTAAAATGGGGGAGTACCTGAAGAAAGAGGAAGTACATAAAAACGGTGGAGGATCAAACTGAACGGAGCTATAAAATCAGCAGCACATTTTTATAGAAGGAAGGAAACAAGAATATGAGTAAAAGGAAACCAATATGGTTCACTTAACAAGTCGTTGACAAAATAAAGGCAAAAGAGGTGGCATTCATAAAATACAAAAAACACAAGATGAGGAACACAAGAGATTACTGTTTAAAATTGAAATAAAGTGAAGAGAGAAATACATCTGGCAAGGGCTCTGATGAAAGAACAAATGGCTAAAAACATAAAGAATGGTAGTGACTTTTTTCAGATATATTAGTGAACTGAGGAAGGCTAGAAATGGAATCGTGAGACTGAAAGTTTCTATGAACTGCTATTGGAAGAGTGACAAGGACAAAGCAGATATGCTTAACAAGTTTGTCTGTCTTCACCAGAGAAAATCCTGGAGGAGGACCTTGGTCAGCTGATAAAGGTACATATTAAAATGAAGTTGATATTACACTATTTATGGAAGAAAGTGTTTATGAACCACTTGAAGAACTGAAAGTGGACAAAGCCATGGAGCAGAATGAGATCCATAGTAACATAGTAGATGACGGCAGAAAAAGACCTGCACGGTCCATCCAGTCTGCCCAACAAGACAAACATATGTGTAAACCTTACCTTGATTTGTACCTGCCTTGTTCAGGGCACAGACCGTACAAGTCTGCGCAGCAGTACTTCTCACCTTCCAACCACCAGTCCCACCACCGGCCCTGGCACAGACCGTACAAGTCTGCCCTCGACCATCCTCGCCTCCCAACCACCAACCCCTCTTCCCCCCACCTGCTCCGCCACCCAATTTCGGCTAAGCTTCTGAGGATCCATTCCTTCTGCACAGGATTCCTTTATGCATATCCCACGCATGTTTGAATTCCGTTACCGTTTTCATCTCCACCACCTCCCGCGGGAGGGCATTCCAAGCATCCACCGCCCTCTCCGTGAAAAAATACTTCCTGACATCTTTCCTGAGGCTGCCCCCCTTCAACCTCATTTCATGTCCTCTCGTTCTACCGCCTTCCTATCTCCGGAAAAGATTTGTTTGTGGATTAATACCTTTCAAATATTTGAACGTCTGTATCATATCACCCCTGTTCCTCCTTTCCTCCAGGGTATACATGTTCAGATCAGGAAGTCTCTCCTCATACGTCTTGGTACGCAAATCCCGTACCATTCTCATATCTTTTCTTTGCACCGCTTCCATTTTTTTAACATCCTTCGTAAGGTACGGCCTCCAAAACTGAACACAATACTCCAGGTGGGGCCTGACCAATGACTTATACAGGGGCATCAACACTTCCTTTCTTCTGCTGATCACACCTCTCTCTATACAGCTAGCAACCTTCTCGCTACAGCCACCGCCTTGTCACACTGTTTTGTCACCTTCAGATCCTCGGATACTATCACACCAAGATCCCTCTCCCCCTCAGTACCTATCAGACTCTCACCACCTAACACATAAGTCTCTCTTGGGTTTCTACTCCCTAAGTGCATCACTTTGCATTTCTTGGCATTGAATTTTAATTGCAAAACCTTAGACCATTCTTCTAGCTTCCTCAGATCCTTTTTCATGCTTTCCACTCCCTCCCGGGTGTCCACTCTGTTGCAAATCTTAGTATCATCCGCAAATAGGCAAACTTTACCTTCTAACCCTATGGCAATGTCACTCACAAATATATTGAACAGAATCGGCCCCAGCACCGATCCGTGAGGCACTCCACTACTCACTTTTCCCTCCTCCGAGCGAACTCCATTCACCACCACCCTCTGTCGTCTGTCCGTCAACCAGTTCCTAATCCAGTTCACCACTTTGGGACCTATCTTCAGCCCATTGAGTTTATTTAAGAGCCTCCTGTGGGGAATCGTGTCCAGAATCTTGAGGGATCTTAAAGTGGTTCTGGCGGGCCCTCTTAAAGATTTGTTTAATAAATCCTTGATGATGAGGGAAGTTCTGCAGGATTGGAGGAGTGGATGTGGTCCCTCTTCACAAAAGTGGAGACAGAGAAGTGGGAAACTATAGGCTGGTAAGCATGACTTCATTGGTTGGAAAGGTAATGGAGACCCTGCTCAAAGGAAGGATAATGAATTTCCTGGAATCCAACAGATTACAAGATCCGAAGCAACATGGTTTCACCAAAGGAAAATTGTGCCAAACCAATCTGATCGACTTCTTTGACCAGAGAATTGGATAATGGATATGCGGTAGGTGTAGTCTACTTAGATTTCAATAAGACCTTTCACATAGTCCCTTATAAGAGTAGGGCCGGCCAAAGGCAAGATGCCGCCTGAGGCAGAACTAACATGCCCCCCGCCCCAGAGGCGTAGCCAGGTTTTGATCTCAGGGGGAGCAGACGTTTATAACATAGGCGCCGGTTGGTGTCAGCTAGACAGCAGTGTCTGTGTTGCTCAGGGGCTGTGGCGGGCAGCGATTAATACAAGCTGTCTCTGTTACGTCCTGCCTACAAGGAAACAGTAAGTTACATCAGGAGGCAGGATATAGAAGAGGTCCCTGGACAGGCCAGAGCAGCAACCTGTCGTCTTAACTTCAAATAAAAATATTCAAATCGTGACCATCACTTCAGGAATAGCACACCCAGTCCTTCCACTGCTAGACACCTTGTTTAAATCAAGATGGGCTTTTGCTTGTTTGGTGACTCTACAGGATGTGAAGAACACTAGTCTTGAGCATTTTTAGTTTGGGTGACAAGGGCCAGACAAGGGTGACAAGGGCTAGACACTGTGAAATATCACAAAACCCTGCAAAAAGACACCCAAAACCTATACTGAAAACTTACCACACCATAACAGCCCTAACCCACCTATGAAAAGACAGTGCTATAAATATTACAGTGGGACCTAGAGAAGTGTTTCCATAGGTGGTCCTGGAGTACCCCCTTGCCATTCAGGTTTTCAGGCTATCCACAATGAA
Organism: Microcaecilia unicolor; assembly: GCF_901765095.1. NCBI lineage: Eukaryota > Metazoa > Chordata > Amphibia > Gymnophiona > Siphonopidae > Microcaecilia > Microcaecilia unicolor. The sequence goes on from NC_044033.1 coordinate 412,844,401, forward strand.
TCTGCATGAAAAAAATTTGCATGTAATGGAGGCAGTATATGCAAATCAATGTCATGCATATTTATTGTGGATATCCTGAAAACCTGACTGACAAGGGGGTATTCCAGGACTGCCCTAGAACACAAAACTTACCACACCATAAGAGCCCTAACCCACCTATCAGACGACAGTGCTATATATAGTACACTGGGCTCTGGAGCACCAGAGCTGCACCGTTACACATTCCTACACAGATACTACATGCTAGCAGAATCCTTCACCTCAGTCACACATGCAGAACATGGACAGACCCTCATCTATATAACATAAGAGTAGCCATACTGGGTCAGACCAGTGGTCCGTCTAGCCCAGTATCCTGTTTGCAATGTGGCCAACCCAGGCCACAAGCACCTGGCAGAAACCCAAATTGTGACAACATTCCATGCTACCAATCTAATGCAGAATAGGGATCAAAAAAAAAAAAACAACAACAACAACAAAAATTGAAATAGAGACCTCTCCCTGCTCAAGGAAGCCAGACTCTAAACAGTGCAATACTGGTAAAGAAAAAGAGAGAGAGTCAGACATGCATTTTCTCCTGTACTTTGCAAAATAAAAATAGAAAAAAAATGTACATTTTACAAAGCAGGTACATCTCAGTCCCTTACAAAGTATTAAATAAAAATAATTTTTTTCTACCTTTGTTGTCTGGAAATTTGGCTGGTTCGTCTTTTTTTCCATGTTCCATGAGTCATCCTTACTAATTCTTTTCCAGGTTCGCCTTTCCATTTCTTTGCTTGCCTCTTGTCTTCTTCCTTTCCTTCTCTACATCTGTCTCCAAGTGCACCATCCTTTTTTCCTCTGCACCACTATTTGTCCTGTCCAGCATCTCCCTTCTGTGTCCCTTGTCCCTATCCTACCCCCAAGTTCAGCATCTGCCCTTTCTGTGCCCCCCCCCCCCCTTTTCAGCCCAAGCCTGTCTGGTCTCATCTCTCCCTTTCTAGCATCTGGTGTCCCCACCTCTCCCTTTTTCTAACATTGTCCTGTGGCCCAATGTTCCCAGCATTACACCTGTTACCATCTTCCCCCTTTTCCAGCATTACCTCTTTCTCCCCATCTCACCCCTTTTCACCATTGTCCCTATATCCCCCTTCCAGTGGTGCCCCTCTTTGTCCCTATCTCCTCCTCCCCTTTCCAGTAGTGCCCTCTTTGTGTCCCTATCTCCTTTCCTCCTTTTCAGTATAGCCCCTATCTTTTCCTCCTTTTCAGTATAGCCCCTATCTTTCCCCCTTTTCCATAGTGCCCTGTGTCCCCATTTCTTCTTTTTCTAGCATTGCCTCTTTGTGTTCCAGTTCCCTCTCCCTGTCCAATATTGACTCAGTGTCCTTCTCCCTCGTTGTCCAGCATTTACTATATCCTTCTCTCCCCGTGTTAACTTTCTTCCCCGTCTCTTTCAGCGCTCCCCATCCTCCTTAGGGCCACATATCTCCCTGGCCTGCTCCCACGGTCCATCCTCTGGCAGCTCCAAGGAGGTTTTAATAGACAGGAGACCAAGTGACGTCAAAATGTTAAAACCAATTAGGCCAGTCTCAGTTTCCCCTTCCTCGCGCAGCTGTCATTGCTGCATTCTCAAAAGAAAGCAAGCAAACCTATGAGTTGCTACATCCACATTGTCACTCTTGTAGCATTTGTATTTAATCTCACTTATATTTTCAAACATGTCGATTTGTGCAGTATACGGATGTACACAGAAGTATAATAACAGAATAACTTTTCATAGGAAGAGTAGTAATTTGTTATAAATCATAATCAGTGTGTCATTTGGAGGGGCTGGTTATAGGGACACTCTAGCATGTGTTATATGTAGGCCACACTGAATCCGACTTTGCTTGGGATAATGTGTGATATAAATGTTAAAAAAAAAAAAATCCTTTATCCTTCACGACACTGCCTATCCTGCTGGATAGTGATGGCACAAGGAAAGCAAGTTTGGTCCAGTGAAGACTAACTCAAAATAACTTGTTCCTTAGCTGGGCCCTAGTATTACCATATTAAAAATGCAACCATACCATGCCTCTCTGGCTAGGTTCCACTAATGTTAAACAATTAACTGGATTTCTTGAAATGATTATGTAAACGTAGGATCATGACTAGGGACACAAATATGTACTTATTTATCCAATATCACAATTCCTCATGTACTGCCACAAAGCAACTTTTTTAGGGTGGATAGTGTTCCTTTTATTATCGACCAAATAGAGATAAGAGTTTTCAGTTTTGGCACAGTATAAGTCATAAGAACAAAATATAAGAAAACAAATGGACTGCATTAGGGGCTTCATGCCCATTTATGTTTAAACAAGAGATCTGCATGAAACAAAATATTTAATTTTATTTTGACTTATAAAATCACATGCCCCTGAAACATGTTCAAAAAACAGAATAATCCATTTGTGTATCTAAAAGGTAAACTTCTACAACACAGATGAAGATGTGATTCCATGTGCCCCAATGAAAGGAGAGTTTAATTCTACTTCCATTTAATTTCAGTATATTCTATCATCTGAAACAGCTTTAGCATTTTTACAGATGGACCAACAATAAAGAATGACAACGTGTATGCAGCAGATTGTAAGTTTGCTTGCTTTGAGCAACAACGGCTGCGCAGGGGTGGGGGGGTGGGAGAGTGGGAACAGATTAACAAAATTAGCCTCACCCTCTCTTCTGCCCATCTCTCCCGTCCCGTCCGTGTGGTCAGTTTTTACATCCCTGAAACCTTCTCCGTCTCCCTCCTGCGCAGCACCGGCGATTCGATTCACAGTCAACCTTCTGCCAGTGTCGGGGCCTCTCTCTCCTCAGGCGCATCCTGCCTACTCTGTTGCAACTTCCTGTTTCCGCAGAGGTGGGATGCACCTGAGGAGAGAGAGTCCCCAACGCTGGCAGAAGGCTGACTGTGAATCGCCGGTGCTGTGTAGGAGGGAGACTGAGAAGGCTTCAGGGAAGTAAAAAGTGACCGGGCGGGAAGGGAGAGACGGGCAGAAGAGGACTCGGGAGGGAGGGAGCAGACAAAAATATTTATTTGCCATGAGGCGCATAGGCACCATTTTTTTCAAAACAGCTGTTTAGGGGAGCGACCGCTACCCCTGCGCCCCACCTAGCTACGCTTCTTCCCCTTCCCCTCCCCCCCCCCCCCGAGTGTTCTACCTCATCACAATTACGTTCCAAACCTGGCAGCAGCAGCGATTCCCATACGCTGTCCTGCTGCCACTGGCACCCGCCTCTTCCCTCTTATGAAACAGGAAGTTACATCAGGGAGGCGGCCACAGTAAAGGGAAGAGGCGGGTGCCGGCAGCAGCAGGGCAGTGTATGGGAATCAATGCCGCTGCTGGGTTTGAAAAGTCACCATGATTAGGTAAAATACTGTAAAGGAGGAGATGCCAGTCCCCGAGATGCTGCTGCTGAAGAGTGCCGCCTAAGGCCCGCGCCTCAGGTGGCCTAATGGTCAGGCCACCCTGCATAAGAGGCTTATAAATAAACTCAAGAGGCTAAAGTTAGGACATAGTGGTGAACTGGATTGGGAACTGGTTAGCTGACAGATGGCAGAGGGTAGTAGTAGATGGGGTTTACTCAGAGGATAGAAAGGTAAGTAGTGGAATGCCTTAGGGATTGGCACTGGGGCTGATTCTATTCAACTTTTTTTTGAGTGACATTGCTGAATGGTTAGAAGAAAAAGTTTGCCTTTTTGTAGGCGACATCAAGGTTTGCAGCAGAACGGAGAGTGAGTGGAAGACGGGGCATCCAAATGACAGATGAAATTTAATGTGGACAAATGCAAAGTGGTGCACATTGTGAAGAATAATCCAAATCATAGTTACCTGATTCTAGAATCCACCTTAGGAGTCAGCACTCAAGAAAAAGACCTAAGTGCTATTGTAGACAATATGCTGAAAAGGAAATGCTATGCTGGGAACTATTAGGATAGGAATGCAAATAAGACCAAGATTATAATAATGCCTCTTTGTCGCTTCATGGTGTGACCTTGCCTTGAAAATTGTGTTCAATTCTGGTCACCATATCTAAAAAAAGAAAAACGTATAGCGGAATTAGAAAAGGTTCCGAGAAGAGCAATCAAAATGATAAAGGGGATAGAACTCCTCCAGTATGAGGAAAGGCTAAAGAGGTTAAGGCTCTTCATTTTGGAAAAGAGACGGCTGGTGGTGGTGTGGGGGGGGGGGGGGATATGATTGAGGTCTATAAAATCCTGAGTGGGGTAGAACGGGTAAGAGTGAGTCTACTTTTCACTCTTTCAAAAAGTACAAAGACCAGGAGACACTCAATGAAATTACATGGATATACTGAACAAATAGGAGCAAATATTTTTTCACTCAAAAGTTAAGCTGTGGAATTCACTGCCAGAGAATGTGGTAACAGCGGTTAGCATATCTGGGTTTAAAAAAAGGTTTGGATATGTTCCTGGAGATAAAGTTCATAGTCTTTATGAAAATAGACGAGGGGGAAGCCACTGCTTGCCTGGGATTGGTAGCATAGAATGTTGCTACTAATTGGGTTTCTGCTAGGTACTTGTGACTTGGATTGGCTACTGTTGGTAACAGGATAAGAATGATGAATGTTTGGCAGTTAAAATTTAATACGAAGAAGTGCAAAGTGATGCACTTGGAGTTTAGAAATCCAAAAGAGTGGTACGTGCTAAGGATGAGAGACTCACATTCACAGATCAGTGAGAGATTTGGGGTGATTAGTTTCTGAGGATCTCAAGGCGGCGAAACAATGTGACAAGGCAGTGGCTGTTGCACAAGGAATGCTAGGCTGCATAGAGAGAGAGAGAGAGAGAGAGAGGTATAACCAGCAGAATAATGGAGGTGTTGATGTCCCTGTACAAGTCGTTGGTGAAGTCCCATTTGGAGTCCAGTTTTGGAAGTCATATCTCTTCAAGAACATAAAAAGACTTGAGATTCAGAGGAAGATGACAAATGGTACAGGGTTTGTGTCGTAAGACATATGAGAAGAGACTGGAGGACTTGAATATGTAAACAGAAGGGAAAAGGAGAGAGAGAGGTGATATGATATTGACATTTAAGTTCTTGAAAATCGTTAGTATACAAGCAAACCTCTTGTACAGATGTAGGGGTGGTACAACTGGTGGACATGAATGGAGATTGCAGGGAGGCAGATTTAGCAGTAATGTCAAAAAATAATTTTTCACAGAGGGTTGTAGGTGCCTGGAATGCCCTTCAAGGAGAGGTGGTAGAGTGAAAAACAGTGAGTGAATTAAAAAAATCCATGGGGTCAGCATAAAAAGAGAATGAAAATATAACATGGCTATTGAGGTGTGGTGTCTGATAAGAGTGGTTGGAACTAAAGTCAAAGCCAGACGGACTTCTAAAGTCTGTGTCCCGTAAATGGCAAAACAACTAAAGAAGATTTGCCAAATTCAGCTTGGCGGATGCAAGGCCAATGCCGGACAGATTTTCATTGTCTGTGTCCTGCAAATGGCAAAAGACATGTGAAGCTTTGACAACTCCAGTGTTGTAGCTCACTTTGTCATGTGCTACAAGTGAGGGTGCTGTGCAGCTCAGGGAGAGGGGAAGACATCTTGACTGATAAGTTGTCAGCAAACTTGAGGATGATATATGCTTATAAACAAGAGTCATCATGTTTGGCTACCTATATGATTAGCATGGTGGAGACTTGACAATCAGTGTTTAAGTGTAGATGGATGGGCCTCACACAGAGTGGCAGATATGGCTCTGGCCACCTTGTTGGGCAGACTGGATGGATTGTGCGGTTCTTTATCTGCCATCATTTACTTTGTTAGATTTTGTGTGTCATTTGATCTCCATTAGTAACCTGTGACACATCCCATAGGTGGGCGAAACATGGCCACATTGTGCTTCTTTTATGTGAGACCTTCCCAGGCTGAATAACTGATTTTATCCATTTGATGCTTGATGATGCTGTTCTTATTTCCATGCATGCTGTTGGTCCTCTTCTGGTTCTTAGTCATCGGAGACAGGATACTGTGCTTGGACATTGATCTGATTCAGCATGGATCATCTTATATTCTTATACTTTAATGCATTTTGAATTGTACTTTTTAGACAACAGATTGTGAAAAGGTACCAGGGTATGAATACTTTTGCAAGATCAGATGGCATTTCCTGAATGTATAGCACCAAAATCTTGAAACAAAACCATAATTTTGTGAGGCTGCAGGTGTGACGGGCAACTGAATGTTAAAATATGATGAGACATCACGGTATACCAGGCAACGTTTGTATTGTGATGTTTGTGATTTTGTCGTCGTAATCTACTTTGCAACAGTATATGTTAAAGGCAGAATAGTAAATCAAATTATTTCAGTAGTTGTTTTAGGTAGCACAAGATATAGAATGTTAAATACAAGCTCAGACTTTCACTGTAATCCCAGATACTTCCTCTGTTAGTGATTTAATTGTTGTTTTCATTGTTTATTGGTGCCATCAATTTATGTCCTGTGTTGGATACTAATTTAAATTTTTAGATTTTTGTTATGTTCATCTTAACTTTTGTTACTTTGTGACATGCAGATAGGATTCCACTTTTGTGAAGTTGGTTTGCAGCAATAGTTTGTGATTACTAAAGCTGATTTCTTTTTCTTATCAGGCAAGAAAACACATTTTACAAATTCATACCAGGGACTGGAATCCAAAATTGTCAGAAGCTTTCTTAGATGAACTAACTGAAAAATGTGTTGGTGAGTTATCCATAACAGGGAAATAGCTTTTAAGCCTTTTCTTCTCTGTCGGGTACAAAAGTGTATTGACATGTAGTCACTTTTGTTTTTGGATTTTTTAATTAAATAGTTTGTTTGCACTTTCTTTTACTATTTTCTCTAAGGATGTGCATGATACACAGCCCTCTATGCTATCCAACAGAACTCTAGGGCTAGAGAGAATGTAAAACAAAACTCTAAAAACAAGTATCAAATTATAATTCTGAAGGGCTTCAAAGTTGTCAGGTTTTCAGGAAATCCCTAGTGAATATTCATTGTTTTGTTGTCTTCCAGAACAGTCCAGAACCAATGGATTATGCAATTCCGCCAGCAGGTACAGACGGAGAACAAAGACTTACGAGCTGTGCCCTATATAGGGCACCATGTAGTCTGAAGCTCTCCTGTGTCATAAGAACATAAGCATTGCCATACTGGGACAGACTGAAGGTCCATTTAGTACAGTATCCTATTTCCAACAGTGGCCAATCCAGGCCACAAGTACCTGGCAAGATCTCAGAAGAGTAAAATAGATGTTATGCTGCTTATCCTTCTTTCGGAACTTGGTGAATCAACTGTCAGACTTGGTCGATGCACTCCCCCCGGAGCAGGCTGAGCTGTTTCACCAGTTGGTCAAGCAGCTGAAGGTGTGTCGCAAATTTTTGGCCAGGGGCACTTATGATACTTTTGACATAGCATCCAGAATCTCTGCCCAAGGTATAGCAATGCACAGACTCTCATGGCTGCATGTGTCTGACCTGGACCATTCTATCCAGCAGAGGATGGTGGATTCCGCTTGCCAGGGGGATAATCTTTTCAGAGATAAGGTTGAGCAGGTTGCTGACCAAATCAAGCAGCATACTGATGCTACGTCTTCTCTCTCACGCTGGGCGTCTTCTGCTACTGCCTCTTCATGTAGGAGATATTTTGGTAGGTCGTGGAGTGCCCCCTGTTCCTATTCCAGCATAGGTACACTGTTGCGACTCACCAGCCTTCTCAGCCTCAGCCCGAGCACGCTTGTTCTTGTCAACATCGTGCAAGGCTCCTGCTGCTCCCCCAGCAAAAGCAAGGGACAAGCTTTGGACTGGCTCCAGCAGAGCATAGCCGCAATCAAAGTGTCCATCCCAGATGACTTGGTGGTTGGGGAGGAGGATAATGTTTTTTCACCAAAGGTCACCTCTTAATAACCTCCGACCGGTGGGTTCTTCAAATAGTCTGGCTCGGATACACCCTCAGTTTGCTTTCCAAACCCCTAAATTGTCCACCAAGAGCCCATTCTTTCAGCTGTCAATTTAAGCAGGTACTTGAAGAGAAACTCTCCGCCATTCTCAAGGACCATGCGGTCGAACCCATTCCACCCGGCGAAGAAGGGCACGGATTTTATTCCAGGTACTTCCTTGTGCAGAAAAAGACAGGGGGGATGCGCCCCATCCTAGACCTTAGGGCCCTGAACAAATTCCTGGTATGAGAAAAGTTCAGAATGGTTTCCCTGGTCACCTTCTTCCCATGATGCAGGAAAATGGCTATGCTCTGTGAACTTGAAGAATGCATACACCAACATCCCGATATTCCAGCCCACAGGAAGTATCTTCACTTTCAGCTGGGAACACATCACTTTCAGTCCCACGTATTGCCTTTTGGCCTTGCGTCATTCCCCAGGGTCTTTACAAAGTGCCTGATGGTAGTCTCAATGTCTCTATGCAGACAAGGGAGTTCATGTGTTCCCTTATCTCGATGACTGACTGGTGAAGAGCACCTCGGTGCTCGGGAGGAGATGAGGGGTTAGGGGCTAGGTGGCAGGTTGGCTTCTGGCTTATGGGCTGAATGTTTTTTTTTTCTTCCAGGGGTGGGAGCTAGGGGGCTGACCAACTTGCAGAGCAAAGAAAAACTGAGGAGCTGGGGGGTGACTGACTGGCTTCAGAGGCAGGGATAAGGGCTTGGAGGGTTGCAGATGAAAGGCTGGGGAACTGACTGACTGGCATGTTGGGTGATGAGTAGTGGCTGACTGGTTTATTGGATGGTGAAGGCTGGATAGGAAGTTTGGCTCACTAGCTTGCTTGGTAGAGACGGCTAGCTGGGGTAGGCCGGTTTCAAAGGAGATTAGGTGATAAGGGGGGGGGGGAGAGTGTGAGGCTGGGTGACGAGTGTGGGGAGAGAGAGAGACAGCAAGCATGAAACTGGGCAAAGACAGCCAATCTGAGACTGGATGATGAAAGGGTAGGAAGATAGTGTGAAATGGGGTGTATATTTCTACTAGTGGCCTGCAGGTGTGCATTAAGAGTCTGATTTCCTAAGTATTCTCTCCCCTCACCCCCATATCATGGAATGGAAAACAGCCTTAGTAAATCAGGCCCTAAAGAAACTATAGTAGACCTCAGAAGAGATATCAGCAACCCCCCCCCCCCCCCCAAAAAAAAAAAAAAAAAGAAAAAAAACCTTCACTGTCAGTGGAGACAGCAGGAGGTGGGGTAGGGGTCAGCTGCTGTCTGTTTCTGGGTTGGCTCCTAAATCAAAAGAAAATTTTTCAAAGTCTGACTTTTAACCACTAGCAACTAGATGGTTGTGTGAGGAAGTGACAAAGAGCAGCTGCAATCAAAGCAAAACAATAGATCCTGACAGACAACTCAAAAAACCATCGGCAAGTACATTTACCCATAGGCAGAGTCAATTTCCATTTACCTGGATAAATAGCTATTTTCCCAGGTAAATGGCTTTGGAAATTGCTCATATACAAAGCTTAAAATTTAAACGTTAACATTCATCTAAGCATATTTATAGGATTGTTCTAGGATGGGCAATGTTGGATGTAACAGTGTGAGCATTCAGCCAGGACTCTGGGCCTGTGGTAAGGCATTAAACATAAAATAAAGCTAACCAAGTGTTTAAACAGGGTTGGTTGAGAGATGATCCATATGAATATGAACACTTTGAAAGTTTGTGCGGGTCCAAGGGGAAAATAAGGGGAACCATTTCTATTCTTTAAGTTTATTAGGGGCACAGATTTTCAGAAATATGCATATACTAGTAAAAAAAAGGCCCATTTCTTACAGAAATGAAACGGGCGCGAGCAAGGTTTTCCTCTGAGTGTGTATGTTTGACAGAGTGTGTTTGACAGTGACTGTGTGTGAGAGCGAGAGAGTGAATGTGCGAGTGTGTGTGTGTGACAGAGAGTGAGACTGTCTCCTCTGTCCCCTGCCCCCCCTCCAGCCACTCAGCGATTCTTCTCTCTCTCCCCTGCTCCCCCTCCAGGCACCTAGCAATTCTCTGTCCCCTGCAGCCACCCAGCGATTCTCCTCTGTCCCCTGCCCCCCACTCCAGCCACTCAGCGATTCTCCTCTCTCCCCTGCCCCCCCCCTCTCCAGCCACCTAGCGATTCTCCTCTGCCCCCCTCTCCAGCCACCCAGCGATTCTCCTCTGTCCCCTGGCCCCCCTGTAGCCACCCAGCGATTCTCCTCTCTCCTCTGCCCCCCCTCCAGGCACCCACCGAGTCTCCGTCGCTCCTTTGAAAGCCCTGCCCGTCTGTAGCCTTCCCTTCCAGTTTGTTCCCTCCGAGTCCCGCCTTCTGACGTCATTTCCTCTTCCCTCCTAGTCCTGCCCTCGCGGAAACGAACTGGAAGGGAAGGCTACAGACGGGCAGGCCTTTCAAAGGAGCAATGGAGACTCAGTGGGTGCCTGGAAGGGGGGGGGGCAGGGGAGAGAGGAGAATCGCTAGGTGGCAATTATGGACACGGCAGGCGGGTTGGGCGTTTTTTTTTACAGACTGTTGATTGGTTCCTTCTTCTTGTGATGTTGCGGGACAGTGAGAGTCAATGAAACGCTGAGTTACAGACTTCCGAACCCTACACTGCCACAGTGCCACAGAGTGAGCTTCAGAACATTGGAGGTGCTGTTTATTATACAGGGTAATTCAGTGATTATGTGTGAGTGAGTGAGTATATGTGAATTGTGAGAGTGGAGGGACAGGGGTGGTGATCTTGGAGGGGGTGGCGGGGGGCTTGGAGGAGGGTCAGCTTTATTGTTGTGATACAGAGAGAGATAGTCGGTGTCTATCCATGGCCCGCATCAGTGTCTGTGTGTGTGTCGTATATTGTCAGATGTGGGGGTGTGAAGGTTGGCAGCGTGTGTGTGTGTGTGTCACAGAGAGAGATCATGTGTGTCGCTGAGGGAGATCGTGTGTGTGTGTGTGTGTGAAAGTGAGAGAGGGTGAGGCAAAGTTGGAGTTTGAAGGCGAGTATCTGTGTGTGATAGAAATTGTGTGTGTGTGTGTTGAACAATGTTAGAGGGGAAGGGGCGTGTCTGGTGAGTTGGGAGGGAGTGAACTTGGAGGGCTTGGCGGGGGGCTTGTAGGGTTGAAGTCTCTGATGTTTTTTCCCCTCTTAACTTTGGGAGATGCGTTTCTGTGAGCCTCCTCCTCCCTCTTCCTCCCTTTCAGTTGTCCCTTGTTATTAGTGTGGTGGTTATTTTGGTTTTAGTTTTGTTTGTGGGGGGGGGGGGGGTTAGGGGGGTGTCGGGTTTGTGAACTGGGAGGGAGTTGCAGGGGGCTTCAATTGTGGTTATTGTTTTTGTAGTGATAGAGAGAGAGATGTTAAGGCGCTGCAGCAGGCAACAGCTGTTCGTTTCCCTTCCTTTCCTCTCTCCTTTCCTTTCTTGTTTTTTTTTCCTTAAATTATGCGAGTGCGGGACACAGGGAGGGAGGGATGCTGGAAGGGAAACGATCAGCTGTTGCTTGCTGCTGCTTGGTTTGTGTGTGTGGGGGGGGGGGGGGTTGTTGGCAGGGGTTTTGCGCACTGTGAGGGAAATTATGCGAGTGTGGGACACAGGGAGGGAGGGATGCTGGAAGGGTAACGATCAGCTGTTGCTTGCCGCTTCTTGGTTTGTGAATGTGTGTGTGTGTGGGGGGGGGGGGGGGGGAGGTTGTTGGCAGGGGTTTTGCGCACTGTGAGGGAAATTATGCGAGTGTGGGACACAGGGAGGGAGGGATGCTGGAAGGGAAACGATCAGCTGTTGCTTGCTGCTGCTTGGTTTGTGTGTGTGTGGGGGGGGGGTTGTTGGCAGGGGTTTTGCGCACTGTGAGGGAAATTATGCGAGTGTGGGACACAGGGAGGGAGGGATGCTGGAAGGGTAACGATCAGCTGTTGCTTGCCGCTTCTTGGTTTGTGAATGTGTGTGTGTGGGGGGGGGGGAGGTTGTTGGCAGGGGTTTTGCGCACTGTGAGGGAAATTATGCGAGTGCGGGACACAGGGAGGGAGGTAGGGATGCCGGAAGGGTAACGATCAGCTGTTGCTTTCCGCTGCTTGCTTTGTGTGTGCGTGCTTCGCGCTGTCCTCCTCTTGTTTCCCTCCCTTGGTTAGGGTGGTGTACTTTGGTCCTGAGGAGCTGAGTTTGACTCCCACTTCAGGCACAGGCAGCTCCTTGTGACTCTGGGCAAGTCACTTAACCCTCCATTGCCCCAGGTACAAATAAGTACCTGTACACAATATGTAAGCCGCATTGAGCCTGCCATGAGTGGGAAAGCGCGGGGTAGAAATGTAACAAAAATAAAAATAAATAAAAACTTCAGTTTTCTCAACTTGTCTATGTGAGACAGATATGCTCAGTTTTTTTCCTTGACCGTCCCTTTCACTGCCTTATGCCTGTGCTGTCGCTCCACTTTTGTCCTGTAATCTCTGTACTTGGCAGTTGAGAGAGAGCGGGGTAACTTTTTTGACAGGCTGCTGTCACCGGTGTTGTGCGCTTCCCACCACCATGTGTTTCTGTTGTCTGGCAATGATGGACCGGGCAGGTGGGTTGGGATTTTTTTTCAGACAGCTGATTGGTTCTTTGTTCCTGTGACGTCCCGTTTGTTTGCTTGGCAACTATGCAGCGTTCCGTTCCCTCGACGTGAGGGCGGGGACAGTGAGAGCCAATCAAATGCTGAACTACAGACTTATGAACCCTACAGTGCCACGGAGTCAGCTTCAGAACGTTGGAGGTGCTTTTTATTATAGTAGATGTCTCAATAGGAGCATGATTTGAATGTTGAGTTTAATATGAATGAATGGAAAGCAATAATTTTGGAAGTTAAAAAAGCCTCACTTTGTGTACTTTTGAAAGAAAATGCTACAGATCTCACCGTGACCTCTCTAACCTCATCTCTATTCCTCTACTCCCCTCCTCTTCTCTGCCTTTCTCTTGCGCCCTATGGAATGCCCGCTCTATCTGTAACAAACTCCCCTACAGTGGTGGAAATAAGTATTTGATCCCTTGCTGATTTTGTAAGTTTGCCCACTGACAAAGACATGAGCAGCCCATAATTGAAGGGTAGGTTATTGGTAACAGTGAGAGATAGCACATCACAAATTAAATCCGGAAAATCACATTGTGGAAAGTATATGAATTTATTTGCATTCTGCAGAGGGAAATAAGTATTTGATCCCCCACCAACCAGTAAGAGATCTGGCCTCTACAGACCAGGTAGATGCTCCAAATCAACTCGTTACCTGCATGACAGACAGCTGTCGGCAATGGTCACCTGTATGAAAGACACCTGTCCACAGACTCAGTGAATCAGTCAGACTCTAACCTGTACAAAATGGCCAAGAGCAAGGAGCTGTCTAAGGATGTCAGGGACAAGATCATACACCTGCACAAGGCTGGAATGGGCTACAAAACCATCAGTAAGACGCTGGGCGAGAAGGAGACAACTGTTGGTGCCATAGTAAGAAAATGGAAGAAGTACAAAATGACTGTCAATCGACAAAGATCTGGGGCTCCATGCAAAATCTCACCTCGTGGGGTATCCTTGATCATGAGGAAGGTTAGAAATCAGCCTACAACTACAAGGGGGGAACTTGTCAATGATCTCAAGGCAGCTGGGACCACTGTCACCACGAAAACCATTGGTAACACATTACGACATAACGGATTGCAATCCTGCAGTGCCCGCAAGGTCCCCCTGCTCCGGAAGGCACATGTGACGGCCCGTCTGAAGTTTGCCAGTGAACACCTGGATGATGCCGAGAGTGATTGGGAGAAGGTGCTGTGGTCAGATGAGACAAAAATTGAGCTCTTTGGCATGAACTCAACTCGCCGTGTTTGGAGGAAGAGAAATGCTGCCTATGACCCAAAGAACACCGTCCCCACTGTCAAGCATGGAGGTGGAAATGTTATGTTTTGGGGGTGTTTCTCTGCTAAGGGCACAGGACTACTTCACTGTATCAATGGGAGAATGGATGGGGCCATGTACCGTACAATTCTGAGTGACAACCTCCTTCCCTCCGCCAGGGCCTTAAAAATGGGTCGTGGCTGGGTCTTCCAGCACGACAATGACCCAAAACATACAGCCAAGGCAACAAAGGAGTGGCTCAGGAAGAAGCACATTAGGGTCATGGAGTGGCCTAGCCAGTCACCAGACCTTAATCCCATTGAAAACTTATGGAGGGAGCTGAAGCTGCGAGTTGCCAAGCGACAGCCCAGAACTCTTAATGATTTAGAGATGATCTGCAAAGAGGAGTGGACCAAAATTCCTCCTGACATGTGTGCAAACCTCATCATCAACTACAGAAGACGTCTGACCGCTGTGCTTGCCAACAAGGGTTTTGCCACCAAGTATTAGGTCTTGTTTGCCAGAGGGATTAAATACTTATTTCCCTCTGCAGAATGCAAATAAATTCATATACTTTCCACAATGTGATTTTCCGGATTTAATTTGTGATGTGCTATCTCTCACTGTTACCAATAACCTACCCTTCAATTATGGGCTGCTCATGTCTTTGTCAGTGGGCAAACTTACAAAATCAGCAAGGGATCAAATACTTATTTCCACCACTGTATATCCATGACCTCTTTATCTCGCGTCACCTCCATCTGCTCACCATAACAGAAACCTGGCTCTGCCCTGATGACTCTGCTTCAGTCGCAGCCCTCTGCCATGGCGGTTATCTTTTTTCACATACTCCTCGCCCTGCTGGCCGCGGCGGCGGTGTTGGACTACTTCTCTCTCCCTCCTCCAGATTTCAACCCCTTCTTCCACCTCAATCTCACTGTTTTTCCTTCTTTGAAGTCCACTCTATCCGCCTTTTCTCTCCTCTGCCTCTTCGAATAGCGGTCATTTATCGTCCCCCTGACAAGTCCCTTTCATGCTTTCTCAGTGACTTTGATGCCTGGCTTGCCTTCTTCCATGATCCTTCCTCTTCCTCTCTCATCCTTGGTGACTTTAATATGGAGTGGAGGAGTGGCCTAGTGTTTAGGGTGGTGGACTTTGGTCCTGGGGAACTGAGGAACTGAGTTTGATTCCCGGCACAGGCAGCTCCTTGTGACTCTGGGCAAGTCACTTAACCCTCCATTGCCTGCCGCATTGAGCCTGCCATGAGTGGGAAAGCGCGGGGTACAAATGTAACAAAAAAAAAATATTCCTGCTAATGATCCTTCCAACTCTTATATTTCCAAGTTACTCGCTTTAACATCCTCCTTTAATCTCCAACTATGCTCCACCTCCCCCACTCATCAAAATGGTCACTGTCTTGACCTCATCTTCTCCTCCAACTGTTCACCCTCTAGTTTCCTTGCCTCTGATCTTCCCCTCTCTGATCACCATCTTATAACTTTCACACTTAAATCTCCTCCCTCCCAGTCCCGTCCTATCTTATCTAATTTATCTAGGAATCTTCACGATATTGACCCTTCATCTCTATCCTCCCATGTTTCAAACCTCCTCTCTACTGTGGCACCATCCACGTCTGTCAATGAGGCTGTTTCTTCTTACAACAATACTCTATCCTCTGCCTTAGACACTCTTGCACCTTTGATGACCCGCCCTATAAGGCGTACAAAACCCCAGCCTTGGCTGACGTCTAATATCCGCTACCTACGTTCCTGTACCCGCTCCGCCGAACGCCTCTGGCGGAAATCTCGGGCCCTTGCTCATTTCTTACACTTTAAGTTCATGCTGACCTCCTTCCAATCTGCTCTTTTACGCGCCAAACAGGATTATTATATCCAACTGACCAACTCTCTTGGCTCTAACCCTCGACTTCTCTTCACCACATTGAACTCTCTCCTCAAGGTGTCCCCTCCCCCAACTCCCCCTTCATTATCTCATCAGACCCTTGCTGAATTCTTTCACAACAAGGTTCAAAAGATAAACCTTGCATTCTCTACCTCGCCACCTCTCCCTCCACTAGTCCGTTCCCCTCTCTCTCCTTCCCCTCATTCCCTTTCCTCCTTTCCTGAAGTTTACTGTTGAGGAAACTACACTTCTCTTTTCTTCCTCAAAATGTACCTGTTCCTCTGATCCCATTCCCACCCACCTTCTTAATGCCATCTCTCCTGCTCTTATTCCTTTTATCTGTCACATTCTCAACCTCTCACTTTCCACTGCGACTGTCCCTGCTGCCTTTAAACATGCTGTGGTCACACCTCTCCTTAAGAAGCCTTCACTCGACCCTACTTGTCCCTCTAATTAGCGACCCATCTCCCTCCTTCCCTTTCTCTCCAAATTACTTGAGCGTGCTGTTCATCGCCGCTGCCTTGATTTTCTGTCCTCACATGCTATTCTTGATCCACTACAATCTGGTTTTCGCCCTCTCCACTCAACCGAAACTGCGCTTACTAAAGTCTCCAATGACCTATTACTGGCTAAATCCAGAGGTCTGTATTCCATCCTCATTCTTCTTGATCTTTCCGCTGCTTTTGACACTGTCGATCACAGCATACTCCTCGATACCCTGTCCTCACTTGGATTCCAGGGCTCTGTCCTTTCCTGGTTCTCTTCCTACCTCTCCCTCCGCACCTTCAGTGTTCACTCTGGTGGATCCTCTTCTACTTCTATCCCTCTGCCTGTCGGCGTACCTCAGGGTTCTGTTCTTGGTCCCCTCCTCTTTTCTATCTACACTTCTTCCCTTGGTTCATTAATCTTATCCCATGGCGTTTCCTACTATCTCTATGCTGATGACTCCCAAATCTACCTTTCTACCCCTGATATCTCACCTTGCATCCAAACCAAAGTTTCAGCGTGCTTGTCTGACATTGCTGTCTGTATGTCTCAACGCCACCTGAAATTAAACATGACCAAAACCGAGCTTCTCATTTTTCCCCCCAAACCCACCTCCCCACTCCCCCCGTTTTCTATTTCTGTTGATGGCTCTCTCATTCTCCCTGTCTCCTCAGCTCGAAACCTTGGGGTCATCTTTGACTCTTCTCTCTCCTTCTCTGCTCATATCCAGCAGATTGCCAAGACCTGTCGTTTCTTTCTTTACAACATCCGTAAAATCCGCCCCTTTCTTTCCGAGCACTCTACCAAAACCCTCATCAACACCCTTGTCACCTCTCGTTTAGACTACTGCAATCTGCTTCTTGCTGGCCTCCCACTTAGTCACCTCTCCCCTCTCCAATCGGTTCAAAACTCTGCTGCCCGTCTCGTCTTCCGCCAGGGTCGCTTTACTCATACTACCCCTCTCCTCAAGTCCCTTCACTGGCTCCCTATCCATTTTCGTATCCTGTTCAAACTTCTTCTACTAACCTATAAATGTACTCACTCTGCTGCTCCCCAGTATCTCTCCACACTCGTCCTTCCCTACACCCCTTCCCGTGCACTCTGCTCCATGGATAAATCCTTCTTATCTGTTCCCTTCTCCACTACTGCCAACTCCAGACTTCGCGCCTTCTGTCTCGCTGCACCCTACGCCTGGAATAAACTTCCTGAGCCCCTACGTCTTGCCCCATCCTTGGCCACCTTTAAATCTAGACTGAAAGCCCACCTCTTTGACATTGCTTTTGACTCGTAACCACTCGCCTCCACCTACCCTCCTCTCCTCCTTCCTGTACACATTAATTGATTTGATTTGCTTACTTTATTTTTTGTCTATTAGATTGTAAGCTCTTTGAGCAGGGACTGTCTTTCTTCTATGTTTGTGCAGCGCTGCGTACGCCTTGTAGCGCTATAGAAATGCTAAATAGTAGTAGTAGTAGTAGTAGTTCTTACACGATGGTATTATACGCCTGTGCGACTTCATGCCATGTATCCAGTGTTGCCCTAACAGTGTTGGCGTTGTGGGGATGGGATTGGAACCTTTATGCATATCTGGTTGTTCTGTGAGCGGATAAAACCCTTCTGGGAGAGAATGGTGTCACAGATCGCAGTTCATATAGGCACTCCTTTTCCTTGTGAACCACAATGGTGCTTGTTGGGATTGGGTAACAGACGTGGTTTGAGGTGACAATGACGTCTCAAGAGAATGTGTTTAGCAGCTGCCAAAAGTGTTATAGCAAGTCATTGGAAGCAATCAGTGGGACCTTCTGAATTTGATTGGACTTTTAAATTACATCTTATTGGAGAAATGGAACAACTCATGAATAAGAGACTGGGCTAATATGACCCAGCTTCTGAACTTTGGACCCATTTTGTTACTTTAACCCAGAAGTCTTAAAGGTTCTGAGAGGGTGGGAACGGGGGGGGGGGGGGGGGGGGGGGTGGTACCTTGGATTGTACTTTGTTTTACGATATGTAGGGTGGATGGAAGGTTTTCTATGATACTTTGTACTGGATACATTATGTTTACATTCCTTGGTTTTTCAATAAAAATTTAATGTAAAAAAAAATAAAGCTAACCAAGTCCAGCTTCAGAGTCAACAAAAATTATTAGCATCAACAAAAGATACACCTGGCTTACTCTGCAGGTTGAAAACAGGGATACAACTGAATTTTTGATAAATATATTCTCCAAACATATTCCTGGGGCCTTCTCTTCCTGTTTTGGTTTCCTTGCTTTAATCTGGTGCTGATGTTTTAGCTTCTTTTCCTGAGCCCCACCCATGGCTCAGCTTCCTTAGCACTTGTTAAGGTGGAATGGATCTAAGGAGGACCAAGGATCTCTACTATATACAGCTTGCCTTTCTCCTTTTTCAGGATCTCCTCACTAGAGGGGGGACTCCCTCTGAAGTCTGAAACACCTATTTGCACTGAGAAGGGGTATCACAAATCTGAACTCTTCAAAATCTCTGAACACAGGGTCCTCTTCAAATCTGGCTCTTCCTACATCCCAATGGCTTGATTTTGTGTGTTTTTCACTTGGACCTCCCCCCCCCCCCCCCCCCCCCCCAAATGGTCCAGCAACATAGTCGCACTGAGCACAACAATGTCTAGCAATTGGCCATTTTTGAAGAAAAAAAAAAGAATTTGTTTCAGGTTTGAAAATGACTCTGTTCATTACTGGATTTTTTTGAAATTTTCTGCAAAATGTCCGAAATCTGATTTAGAGATCATATTGAAAATGCTCCTCTATATGGATTTGAGATGTAATTACTTGTGTTTTCCAGATCCAAATTAAAGGTGAGTTACAAGTAAGTATACATGTGGGCTTATTTTCAAAAGAGGAAAATGTCCAAAAAGTGGCATAAATCTACATTTTCTCACAAAAACATCCAAATTGGTATTTTCAAAACCAATTTTTAGACATGTTTCTATGAAGTCCTTCAGAAGTGCATTCAAATCACAGGGGGGCATGTTAAGGGTGGGATTTGGGCATTCCTAACACTTAGACGTTTTTCAGTCATAATGGAATAGAACAAAACCGTCCAAGGCTAACAGTAAGACATTTTGAGCTAGACCTGTTTTTATAACGAATAAGGCACAAAAAGGTGCTCTAAAAGACCAGATAACCACTGGAGGGAATCAGGGGGTGACTTCCCCTTACTCCCCTAGTGGTCACTAACTCTCATCTTCCCCCCCCCCACCCAAATGTGATTAAAAATATTACTTGCCAGACTCTATGCCAACCTCAGATGTTATACTCGGGTCCATTAGAACAGCATGAAGGTCCCTGGAATAGTCTAGTGGTGGGTGCAGTGCACTGCAGACAGGTGGACCCAGGCCCATACCTCTCCCTACCTGTTACGCTTGTGGAGGAAACTGTGAGCCCTCCAAAACTACTACTACTTATCATTTCTAAAGTGCTACTAGACGTACGTAGCGCTGTACACTTGACCATGAAGAGACAGTCCCTGCTCGACAGAGCTTACAATCACCAGAAACCCACTGTACCCACATATAAGTGCCCCCTTTACCCATAAGGGCTATGGTAGTGGTGTACAGTTGGGGGTAGTGGCTCAGTAGACAAGGTAAGGGAGTAATGGTGAGATGTATAGCTGGGTGCATTTATGAAGTCCATTGCAGTGCCTTCTAGGGTGCCCTATTGCTTTCCTGGGATGTCTGGGAGACCAGTCTACTAAAAATGTTGACTCCTCCCTACATCCCAATGGCTTTATTTTGTGCGTTTTGCACTTGGACGTTTTTTGTTTGAAAATAGACCAAAAAAAACCCCCATCCAAATCACAAAACCTTGTTCAAAACAGTTTTTTCAAAAACAAAAGATAGATGTTTTTCTTTCTTGAAATTGAGCTTCAGATTTTGGACATTTTTTGCAAAACGTCCAAAGTCAGACTTAACATTATATTGAAAATGCCCC
Organism: Microcaecilia unicolor; assembly: GCF_901765095.1. Lineage (NCBI taxonomy): Eukaryota > Metazoa > Chordata > Amphibia > Gymnophiona > Siphonopidae > Microcaecilia > Microcaecilia unicolor. Next base: position 412,864,591 of record NC_044033.1, read on the forward strand.
TCATGGTATATGAAATACATGGAATGCTTGGAAAAGCTGAATTAATCTGCCCCTATGCATCCTCATCATAAATTTCTACATATCACAGAGAATGGCATCCAATAACAGGTGTCACCACTACTACTACGAATCATTTTTATAGCACTACTAGACGTACATAGCACTGTTAACATTATATGCAGGTACTATCTCTGTCCCTAGAGGACTCACAGTCTAAGTTTTTGTACCTGGGGTAATAGAGGGTTAAATGATTTGCCCAAGGTCACAAGGAGCTGCAATGGGAGTTGAACCTAGGTTGCTAGGATCAAAGCCCGTTGCATTAGTCATTAGGTCACTCCACTAAAATGCAGGCATGTCAGGGGAGAAAGCATCTGTGATTGGTATTTATGTGCTTTATTATTTTTCTAACTGTAAGCTACTTTTCAGTATTGTCAAAATAAGTTTTTTTTTTCTGTGAAAGTATTGGCATGGTCACAGCTGTAAGCAATTTTAAAATATGAATTTTATAGACCTTTTTGTTGGTGCTTTTTGATTCACTTTATCATGTAAAGGATACAGATTCTTTGCTGAGGTTCTTAAGAAGTTGATAATATAGAAGCAAAATTAACTTAAATGTTTTTTTTCTCTTATAAGTCTTAAGAAACCAAAATATGTTGTGGCATTAGCATACTTATAGTATATTCTATGGTATCACTGGTGCAGCATTTATAAGGTTTAGGGACTGGTTCTGCATCATGGTACATAGGAAAGGGCTTACACCAGAGAAGCACATGCAGATCATTATTCTACATGAAAAGAAGATACCACTAGGAACAATTGCAAAGAAGCTGAAGATGGTTGATCAGTCAGGCAAAATCACAAGCTGAACAGTTTTCATTGCAGACATGCTGCAGGTGAGATAGGGCTATGAATGTGGGAAGGGGCAATGCAATCATAAAGACAGTAAAATTCTTCCCAAATTTTATCAGATCAGACTTCCACGTACTCCATTAAAGAAACCTACTAACAGGACAATATGCAGAGGATCGTTCAGTGCTGGACTTCAGTCATATCAAAAAATATATAGAGAGGTTATCTCTTTTCTAGATAGACTGAAATTAAAGAGATATCAAACCAAAAGCATCAACTGCATCTGATTATAGAAACATCAATGTTGTTTATTGAGGAAAAAGGCCTCGAGAAGCCCCCAGCCTAAATATGGCTTTGGGGACTGGACTTCATCATCATTGGCCAAAAAAACCTCTTTTATATAGCTTGTCTATTGAATAATTTAATGAAGTTACTTAGCTTTCATAACTGCCTTTGTAGCTTGTGCGGGTCTACTTCACACCACGGCCACAACCTATGATGGCCGCCGTTTCGGAAACCTGCCTTAGGGTTCAGTGGTCTGTGTGTTACCTCCGCACTAATCAACACACGGACCACTGAACCCTGAGGCAGGTTTCCGAAAAGGCGGCCATCGTTGGTTGTGGCCGTGGTGTGAAGTACTACTACTACTACTACTATTTAGCATTTCTATAGCGCTACAAGGCATACGCAGCGCTGCACAAACATAGAGGAAAGACAGTCCCTGCTCGAAGAGCTTACAATCTAATAGACAAAAAATAAATAAAGTAAGCAAATCAAATCAATTAATGTGAACAGGAAGGAAGAGAGGAGGGTAGGTGGAGGCGAGTGGTTACAAGTGGTTACGAGTCAAAAGCAATGTTAAAGAGGTGGGCTTTCAGTCTAGATTTAAAGGTGGCCAAGGATGGGGCAAGACGTAGGGGCTCAGGAAGTTTATTCCAGGCGTAGGGTGCAGCGAGACAGAAGGCGCGAAGTCTGGAGTTGGCAGTAGTGGAGAAGGGAACAGATAAGAAGGATTTATCCATGGAGCGGAGTGCACGGGAAGGGGTGTAGGGAAGGACGAGTGTGGAGAGATACTGGGGAGCAGCAGAGTGAATACATTTATAGGTTAGTAGAAGAAGTTTGAACAGGATGCGAAAACGGATAGGGAGCTAAGTAGTCCCGCACAAGCTACAAAGACAGTTATGAAAGCTAAGTAACTTCATTAAACTATTCATTTCAATAGACAAGCTATATAAAAGAGGTTTTTTTGACCAATGATGATGAAGTCCAGTCCCCGAAGCCATGTTTAGGCTGGGGGCTTCTCGAGGCCTTTTTCCTCAATAAACAACATTGATGTTTCTATAATCAGATGCAGTTGATGCTTTTGGTTTGATATCTCTTTAATTTCTATATCTTCAGTCATATCAGTCAGCTAGAAAGCAAGAATATTAAAGATTGGCTATTCAATTTAATAAGATAACACTGTATTGTCAGTGAATGCCTGGTTCAGAAGTATGAGGAAGTTGCCGCAATAAGAAGCAAGGTATTCGAAAGTTTAAGAAAGTTTGGGCTCCACTGGATGCTTTTTGTTTTTTATAAATGTGTAATTTCATTGAGTTCTCAGCTGCTTGAGAATTATGTGCTTCTGGGGGGGGGGGGGGGGGAATACTTGTTTCTTGTAATTGGTTTTAAATAATAAAAAAATTGAACTTTAAATAAAAGATACTCACTTTCTGTCACAAATACATGCAGTGGAGAGCTGAGCAATGGTAAAATGCCTTCAATCAGTGCTGTAGCTTTTGTAGATTTGAGGAAACTATCAAACCAGAGACACAATCCTAGCTATGTTATACCCACAGTGAAGCAAACACCAAAGGTCATGGTTTGGGGTACAGTCTCAGAGGCTGTTCAAGCAGAGTTTTGGATTATGCGTAAGAATACAATATCAATTGAACTGTTTATTTGAATATAAAAGAAAAACTCCCAAATATCATGCATATTCTCATTGTGTACCAGGCTATGGAACAAAAATTGTGAAGGCTTGGCTGGCTCGAGAACAAATAACAACTTTTGGAACTTTAGCCAGAAAATAGCCTTGATTTGAAAATGATTGCAAGTATATGGACAGTGAGGAAACAGAAGTTGGCAAGACACAATCCAATGTCTGAAGGAGACCTGACACAAATGGATCAAAGCTGTGTGGACCCAGAAGATAGCACCAGAGTTCTGCAGAAAACTGACAAGATTTAATGTCTGAATGCAGTACAGTCAGTCAAGAATGGCTATTATTGCAAATCCTTACATTCAGGAGAAAACTTTCTGCAAACAATGCTGTAAGAAGCATATAGCCTTTGTGCACCTGTCTTGGTGTGTTATGCAAACAAACAAAAAAAAAAGTGGTAGTCACAAACTTTAGGCCAGGACTATTCCCTGGCATTAGTAGCTTGGAATTGATGAGTGTGCATTAATAACATCCTTTGACCTTTCTTGTAAATAAGTGAAATCATGACAGCTTTTTTTAGGAAGTTATCTACTAGTCGATCTTACAGCTTCAAGTGAGAAGAGGTTCTCCATTTTGGTATGTTGAAGAGAAGATCAATCCATTCACCTATTCTGTTTTGGGTGGTTATCTGTACTTGAACAGTAAATGATCTACAAACATTGCTCTCATATTCTGGAATCCCAGCACAACAAGGTGGATCTTCAAAATTATGTTAAAATTTTACCAGAAGTAGTATCAGACTTGCACATCAATTATTCTGTAGTGCTCCCTACTTTATTCCCAAGGCTTCATGGGAATGGGAACTATGGTAACCAAAATAACTTTTTCAAGCTGCCTATGAAAGTTGTATTTCCCATTGCTACAACCGTGTTCCATCTCTGTTCAGTACCCATTGAATATGTAATTTAGAGCAGCAATGTGATCTTCCATCATACCTTCACAATGTATTATTATCTAGAAAACATATGTAAACGAACAGCACAAGTTGGGCAGGTGGTTCTGTGTAAGTACTTTTCAATTAATTTGCTTCTCAATAATTTCTTGAGTTGCCACAAAAACAAAAGATATAAAAGTCCTTCATCCCTTAATCATTGTATTTTCCATTTCTTTGACTGAATCACATTACCTGTCAGTGGAGAAGGTGAAGTTGCTTTACGTGTAATAGGGTTTTTGTGCGGAGAGCAGGATAAATCAGAAATAAGTGCCCACCTACCTTCCTGTAGAGTTGATCGTTAAGCCCTGCATTAGCCTGACGTGCCTTGTGAAAGATGGCTACACAGGAAGTTCCAAGCTAGATTTTTTTGTTCTGAGAGGGCTATCCTTCTACACAAGCAGATGATTCGCCCCACTTGTGTGTCTGATTTATCATGAAGTAGATAGGTAACCAACTTTGCTTTCTGTCATTCCTCCAACAGTCTCCAAGGATGCATAACCAGATGTTTTTCAAGGAGGTGTTGCTGTGCTTAACACTGAATTTTCATCATATATGGGAGAAAAGTAATTTGGTTTCATGACCCCAGTCAATAATGTGAAATAAATCAAGAAACTGATGAGAGAAATCTTTCAGACCCATGTAATCTTCTCATTGTGCTTACCTATTCTTTTTAATACCACAGATCCTTCTAGATCTGTAACCTGTTTTTTTCAGTGCTAATTATCTTTGATACTTATCCCACCTGCCTCCTTTTGGGTGGGAATGTGTTCTGTGTAGCTAATACCAAAATGCTAAAGAAGTGATCCTCTGTTACTTAATCTACCCCTATTTCCTCCAGATTTCATAAGGAGCTCTCTTTCCTCTCTGCATTTAGCATTTTCTATAATGTATAAGTTTCATGTTACTACAAAGTAGTTTGCGTTGTGAAAAAGTATATTCTTATTTTCTTTTTCTTATAACAGGGTACTGTGGAGCTGACATTAAAGCACTTTGCACAGAGGCTGCCTTGATTGCCCTTCGCCGGCGCTATCCACAGATTTATGCTAGTAGTCAGAAGTTGCAACTTGATGTCTCTTCAGTAGTTCTTGGTGCACAAGATTTTTACCATGCAATGAAGAATATTGTGCCTGCTTCACAGCGTGCCGTGATGTCTCCAGGACATGCACTATCTCCCATTATTCGCCCGCTCTTAGAAAGAACCTTTAGTAATATCCTTGCAGTCTTATACAAAGTGTTCCCTCATGCCGAATATAGCAAGTATAACAAAAAAGGTATGTCTTTATTTCACTAGACTTTTGCTTCCATTGTGGTCTTTTCAGTTTTTGCTCTAAGGGAAACATTAAAACAGTAGAGCATATTGAAATTCAGAGCCAAAAATGTTTGAATTTTGAAGTAAACCTAGCAAAGCTAAAAATTACCATATACACTTGAACTGAGAACATTTTTCCCCCTAAATAGAGGGTGGGGTGGGAAATGTTAACTCAAATATAAATTAAATGTTTAAATTCCAGCATTCCTCCCCTTCCCTCCCTCCCCTTTGAGTTCCCTTCTCCTCCTCCTCCTCCGCCTCGCTCCCCCAAACTGCAAGACTGCTGCTGGAAGTTGTGACAGCCATTTTCAATACGGATATGGCATAGGCAGGAGAGTGGGGAATCTCTCTTGCCCCAGCTTGCCACTAGGTCCCCAGGGTAGAACGGTAGGTCTGAGGGGAGGGGGAGGGGAGGAAGGAAATGGGAGCTCCTCTGGTTGGGGGCAGGGTGGAGGCAGTGGATGAGGGGCACCACAGGGGAGGGAGGAAAAGGGAGGCTCATACAAACTGAGATGCAAATTTGATGGCTGGCTTTTGCTAAAAAAAAAAAATCTTGGTTTATATTTAAGTATATACAGTAATTGTAAAAATGCATAACCAAAAAAATTCATTAAAAGTATCAAGTAAAAGAATTCCTGATTGGTAACTTTGGCAATGATATTGGTTATGATATTTCAAAAAAAGAGAAATAAAAAGACAGGTTCTGCTGTCACACACTTCTTAGGCCCTAGATGGTATTGTTGAACCTCTCCAATTCAGTTGTAAAAATAAATTAGATGTACTGTCGCTCTAGCTTCATTCAGGGCCATAGCTAGCTGTATGTGGCTGTTGCAGTTGCACAGGATGCAGGGGAATCTGTTGTGTTAAATTTGTGTTCTGTCCATTGACTTAACCTTGCCAATATAACACAAATGGGTGGGACAGGAGTGCTTGGGGGCATGCCGATCAAGGTGAATTTTAGGTTTCTGATGCTTCTGCCTTCATTCTCCTAGATCTGATAAGGAGTTCTCACTAGAGCTTTCTTGGGATCAGACATGAATTGTTATATTTGAAATAGGTAAAAATATACCTATATTGGTCATAAAGTAGCAAACATCTGTAGAGGCTGAAGTAGCACAGGTTCAAAACTTGTGAGCAGTAGAACCATTAAAGAGTTCAAAAATGAGTAATAGTATAACTTTCACTGTTGGCTTTTAACTCTTCTTTCAGAAGCATTCGTAAGTTGTTGCTTTACAAAAAAAAGAGTTTGAGTTTAAGTGATGGCATTAAGACATTAAAATATCAATAGGGAAATGAAATTTGCAGAGGAATGTAATTGTCTAGGGGGAATGGGGTATAGACTAGTGGTAAGGCGCATTACCCCTTTGTTGATGTCTGCTGCCCTTCGTCTTACATATGCATGTGTGCTTTTCAAGATTACCTTTAGTTTCTTAAGTGGCTTTTATAAATTAAAATGATCAACACATTACAACCCCACTGACAAATTAACTAGCACCCTTAAGGACATTGCAAGTGAGAAAAAATTGGGGGTTAGCTGCAGGTGAGAGAAGGTGGTGGTGGTGGTGGCTGCTGTATTCCAAATTACATATCGTTGATGCAGTAAATTAATAATGTGCTTGGTTTGTATGCATTTTGATATTGTCACATAGTATGCATGGTTTGTATTTGATATTGTTTCCACATAGTGTGCACTCCTGTACCCTTTATAGTGTGATGTAACAGCAGGTGGGAAAATTGGAGGGGAGGCAGAGAGGAAAGGGGTTGGGGGGGGGGCTATTTTCTGACCTGGGGTCGAACATCGGTCCTGACCCTTGCTGTATAGCTGATAGGGATCCCCAAGCATCCCCAGCTGTGGAACTCAGCCAAAGATAGCCAGAATTTCCTTCTCCCAAGCTCTGCAGTTCATGACAGCATCCTTGCGCCATCAACAACTAAAACGTGTGGGGTGCCAGCATCAGTGGTTTAGGGATGATGCTGCTGCCTGCCAAGCTTGGTAAAAGGGAATTCTGGCCACCTTTGGAGAAAGTGTAATTTATATTTTGAGGTGTGGGGGTTAGGGCAAGGCAGAGGAAATTTTGTGCCCACCCACTTTGGGCTCAGACCCACCCAAAATTGGCTGTCTGGCTACACCACTGCTAGATAATATTGACATTTAGCTCACATCCTCTCAGTGCTCATACCAGAAAGGTTGTGGAGACAAGGACTGTGTCAAAATTTAAGAAAGTGTGGGACAGGCATGTGGAATTCCTTAGGAAAGGAAGAGTTGGTGGTTACTGAGGATGGGCAGACTGGATGCCGTCATCCTATATAATAATTCTCACCTCCAACGTTCTATGCGTGTTGCTGCCTGTGTCTGTGGCTTTCTTCGGAGTTGGTCTGCTAGGTTCCGTAGATCAGGCTGACGTCACACGCAGCACTGACCAACTGCACGATAGCAACATGAGGCCCTGCCCCTGGCGCCCTCGCTGCCACGCCCCCCCCCCCCAGGTTCACCGCCGCTCCACCCTCCAAGGTCGCCCCTCCACCCCCCAGGGTCCCCACCATTTCCCCCTCCACCCCGCCCCCGAGGTTGCCGCAGCCACTGCCCCCCCCCCCCCCCCCGAGGTCGCCGTCACTCCCCCCCCTCCGTCTGCCACCCTGCATTGAACTCCCCTCCAGCCACCCATGTCCAGTGACCCTCGTCTCCCCTTGCACCCCCCCAGCCACCCATGTCCAGCGACCCTCCTCTCCTCTGCCCCCCCTCTAACCACCTATGTCCAGCGACTCTCCTCTCTTCCCTGCCCCCCCTCCAGCCACCCATGCCCAGCGACTCTCCTCTCTCCCCTGCCCCCCCTCTAGCCACCCAGGTTGTCCAGCGAAGTCTTTGGGGCAGGCAGGAAAGATCCCCAGTCTTGCCTGCCTGCTGCCGGCGCTGACCCTCCCCCGTTGCCGGATCGCTGTTCAAAATGGCCGCCGCAAAGTCTCGGTGGCCATTTTGAAGAGCGATCCGGCAACGGGGGAGGGTCAGCGCCAGCAGTGGGCAGGCAAGACTGGGTATCTTTCCTGCCTGCCTCGAAGACTTCGCTGGGCAACCTGGGTTGGCTGGAGGTGGGGCAGGGGAGAGAGGAGAGTCGCTGGACATGGGTAGCTGGAGGGGGGGCAGGGGAGAGAGGAAAGTCGCTGGACATGGGTGGCTGGAGGGGGGGGCAGGGGAGAGAGGAGAGTCGCTGGACATGGTTGGCTGGAGGGGGGGGCAGGGAAGAGAGGAGGGTCGCTGGACATGGATGGCTGGAGGGGGGGCATTGGAGAGAGGAGAGTCGCTGGACATGGGTGGCTGAAGGGGGGGGGCAGGGGAGAGAAGAGGGTGGCTGGACATGGGTGGCTGAAGGGGGCAGGGGAGAGAAGAGGGTGGCTGGACATGGGTGGCTGAATGTGGGGCAGGGGAGAGGAGGGTCACTGGACATGGGTGGCTGGGGGGGCAGGGCAGAGAGGAGGGTCGCTGGACATGGGTGGCTGGAGGGGGGCAAGGGAGAGAGGAGAGTTGCTGGGCAAGGGTGGCTGCTCACAGAGAGTCTGTGTATCGCACACATACTCTCTCACACTCTCTGTCTCACACACACTGTGTGTGAAACACACTTTCTCTCACACTCACTGTGTCTCAGATACTTAGTCGCACACATTCTCATTCTCACAGACACACTTGCACCCAGTCTCACTGTCTCTGTCACACACACACACTCACACATTCACTCTCTCTCACACAGTCACTCTCACACACTCTCTCAAACATACACACGCCGAGGAAAACTTTGCTAGCGCCCATTTCATTTGTGTCAGAAACGGGCCTTTATTACTAGTGTTTCTATATTATAATTAGATATTTTGGCATGGAACACAGGCTCTGAACATAAATTAGAACTAGTAGATAGAGGCTGAGTCTCATTAATCTGATCCTACCACTTCCTATCGCAGTTTGTGATCCACTGGCAAGACGCAAATATCTTAAAAAGACATGAAACAACCCTTGCCTACAAGAAGTGAGAAGCAGAATTGGCCTCAAAGCATTCTGGCAAAGCATAGAAGACAAATTAAACAAACTGTAATACAGTGTCACCATAGGTCAATGGAATGATGTTATCGAGGATGTATTAGATACAATAGCACCCAAAAAGATGGAAAAAAGTAAGAAACCGAAGGAGAGCCAGATGGTACAACAAAACACTCCTGAACCTGAAGAAATCCTGCAGACAGAGAGAAACTGGAGAAAGATTCAAAGCAGCTCCGACCGAGAGGCCTGGAGAAAAACAGTAAATGTTTATAAATTTCAAATCAAAAGTCAGCTAAACAAAAGTATTTCTCAGAAAAGGTAATGGATGGGAAAGGGAAAGCAAATGTGAAGAAACTTTATCAAATTCTTGATCACCTAACAAAGCTGAAAGATCTAGTTAACCGTATGTCCTGTCTCCCCGTGGCAGATGCAGTGGCACACCCCTTTGAAAAGAAAATCAGATGTATGCCTACTGATCATAAGCACATAAGCACCACCACGCTGGGGAAAGACCCAAGGTCCATCAAGCCCAGCACTCCGTTTCCGACAGTGGCCAATCCAGGCCCCAAGAACCTGGCAAAAACCCCAAATTTAATAACGATCAATGGACTTTTCCTTTGGGAATCTATCCAGACCCCCTTTAAACTCAGCAAGGCCAGCTGCCATCACTACCTTCTCCAGCAATGAGTTTCAGAGTCTAACTACGCGCTGAGTAAAGAAAAACTTTCTCTAATTCGTTTTAAACCTACCACATTCTAATTTCATCTTTTGTCCCCTGGTTCTATTATTGTTAGAAAGTGTAAACAAACGCTTCACATCTGTCTGCTCTACTCCACTCATTATCTTGTAATCCTCTATCATATCACCCCTCAGCTGCCTTTTCTCCAGGCTAAAGAGTCCTAGCCGTCTTAACCTCTCCTCATAGGGTAGTCGTCCCATCCCTTTTATCATTTTTGTCGCCCTTCTCTGCACCTTCTTAAAGGACAACCTGCCGATGAAACGTACTATGAAGACTTCCTCTCATGTGGGGACAGGACAAGAGAGACGAAAGGAGAATATGCAGCAGACAGATCCTGGATGGAATTTTTCCCACTAATGGAAGAAAATTTTAGAAGAGCAGTACAAAAATACTGTAACTCCCAGTGCATATTGGAAAGATGCCCAGTTTTCCTGCTAAGACAGCCACCAAAGAGCTATGTTAAGTTTGGAATCCAAAACCAGACGTGCGCGTGAGCTTTCTGCAATTTCTATCTTTCTGCTGTACCGAAGAGAAGGGGTAGGGCCATTGCTGCAGCCTCTCAGCGACAGAATCCCCCGGCTCAGTCCAGTTCAATAGAAACTTTTTTGCAGCGAGCTGGGATCCTAACAACGTGGGAGAGTAGCCCGCTTGCTCAATCTGGGGTGAATGGAGGACCCAGACTGAACTTAAGGCTGGAGCTTTCCCTCAGCCCCGATGAGAGAGCTTCTCCCCTGCAGCTGCATGGAAGCAGCTCCCCAATGGCGGTGTCCTTAGCCCTGCATGTGAAGGAATTAGCAGGAGCTGAGGGAGATTTGGGGAGTTCGAGTTCAAATACACAGACTCTACCAACAAGTGCTGAAGTGGCAGTTTACAGCTACGGGGGTGATGGATACTGCAAGTATGGAGAGGGAACATTCCACGCAGAAATCTGAGGTACTGACCACCCAATTTACTATCCTATTTTCCAAACCCCCTGAGGTGACTCTGGACAGTTTATGGTGTCTAATAGCAGATCTGGGTAAAGCATTATGCCCCCAGGTTCAAAAATTAAATCAAGATTTGACTGTCTTAGAAGGGAAAATAAAGGAAATGGATGATGCATTAAAACTTTTGAATCAACATACTCAAGTGCAAGAGAAAAATCTTGACAAATGCAGACATTTCAAAGTAATATGGTTAAAGATTTGTATAATCTCAGGAGGAAAACAGAATTGCTTGAAAATTACTGTAGAAGGAGTAATCCTCGTTTTTAAAATTTTCCTAAACAATTTGCTGTTTCTTCTCGTGAAATGTTAAAACATTTTATATTAAGGAAATATTGTGGGGGGTTGCTGAAGAAAATATTCCTTCTTTTCTGCAAGTGTATTATTTGCCTATTAAATCTGTAGGTAATCAGCAACCAAGTGTTAGATGTTTCCATGTTACTAGAAACTTCGGTTCTCTGAGGACAAGCAGGCTGCTTGTTCTCACTGATGGGTGATATCCACGGCAGACCCAGGATCGGAAGATCTTCCTAGCAACAGAAGTTTGCTAGCTCTCGCGAGATCCGCATGCATCGCGTTTGCGCGACCGCCTTCCCGTCCGCTACAACGTGCTCCTCAGTCTCTCTTTTTCCGTGGTCAGAATGGACGTGTATCGCTCGTTCGCGGCCCCAGAGAGGCCCCCGGCGCGTTCTTCGCTGCGGTTTTAGTGCCTTTTCAACTTGTTCTTCGTTATCTCGTGTGTTTCAAAAAAAAAAAAAAAAGTTTGTTTTCCGGTACTTCTTCGAAGTTTTTCCAAGTAAGTTTCCTTTCTTTTCCGTGTACGGCCTGGTGTGCCGCCCGTCTGGGTCTTTTCCTCTTTTTTGGTGCCCTTTTTTGGCATCATCGCGTTTGACCTCGCCGGTGCGAGTTTTCCGCCCATCCAGTGGCTTCAAGAAGTGCACGCGGTGCCACCGGACGATCTCGCTAACTGATAGACACGTATAGTGTCTTCAGTGTCTCAGGGCTGGTCATCGCTCGGACTTCTGTACGTTGTGCCTCCAGCTTAAAAAGAGGACCCAGGCGGCGAGATTGGCTTAGTGGAATGTTCTGTTCGGAGCCTCGTCTGGTCTTTCGGAGTTGACGGAGCCAGCTGTACCGAGGTCATTGCCGGTATCGATGTCGGCGTCAGAGGGAGCATCGACGTCTGGAATGCAGGTGATGGCTGTCTAGAGATCCCACGCTGGTAGCAGTGAGCCATCGAGTGGGTCTCCACCTGCCTCAAGGGCTCCTGCGCTGCAGGCCCCCCAGGACCAACCATCTTCGGACCCGGCCCCGAGGAGATGTCTGGATTCGATGTTGTACTCTTCGGTACTGGGAGGTACTGATGCTGTGCTTCGCACAAAGGCGAAGAAGCACCGTCATTGGTCACCTTCCCGTCATGGTACCGAGAGCTCCGGGACACCGAGGGATTCAGTACCTGTGAAGCGTCGACGCCGGAAGGACCGCTCGCCCTCCATACAAGAGGCGTCGATGCGCTCTGCTCCGGACAGCCCAGTACCGCCTCCATGCTCCAGACAGGTTCTCAGCTCGTCGCCGGTACTGGCCCCACTGTCTTCCTCGACAGCCACTCTGGATGAGCGCCTTGAGGCCATCCTTCCAGGTATCCTGGAAAGGCTGCTGTGTTCTTCTGCTCCGGTACTGCTGGTGCCTGCGCTGGCAGTACCGTCGAGTCATGCAGCAGTTGGCTCTCCGCCCATGGTGCGGACTGTGACACCAGTACCGCTTGCGGTATCGGCGTCTGCTGCCACCCAGGAGGACTCCCCGCCGACGTTGCTGGAGGGAGCTTCGTCACCGTCGGAATGGGAGTCGTCTTCTCGACACCGCCGTAGGGGACCGGGTTCTTCGGCGTCGAGACAGGCTCGGCTTCAGACTGAAGTTCATGAACTTGTGTCCGATACCGATGGTGAGGCCTTGTGGGAGGCGGAGGAGGACACTAGGTATTTCTCTGACGAGAAGTCTTGTGGTCTTCCTTTCAATCCCACCCCTTCACTAGAGAGAAAGCTTTCTCCCCCTGAGAGTCTGTCTTTCTTTTCCTTTGTCCGGGAAATGTCTACGGCCATTCCCTTCCCAGTTGTTACTGAGGATGAGCCCAGGGCTGAGATGTTCGAGGTCCTGGACTATCCTTCACCACCTAAGGAGTCGTCCACTGTTCCCCTTCATAATGTCCTGAAGCAGACATTGATGGCGAACTGGGCGAAACCATTAAGTAACCCCCACATTCCCAAAAAGATTGAGTCCCAGCATTGAGTCCATGGGGACCCAGAGTTGATGAGGACCCAGTTGCCTCATGACTCTGGAGTTGTGAACTCGGCTCTGAAGAAAGCCAAGAGTAGTAGAGATTACACCTCAGCGCCCCCGGGCCGTGAATCTAAGACTCCTGACTCTTTTGGGAGGAAGACCTACCCTTCTGCTATGCTCGTGTCCAAGATCCAATCCTACCAGCTCTACACGAGCATACACATGCGGAACAATGTGCGGCAACTGGCGGACTTGGTGATAAACTCCCATCGGAGCAGGCCAAGCCTTTTCAGGAGGTGGTCAGGCAGCTGAAGGCGTGTAGGAAATTCCTGTCCAGGGGTGCCTACGACACTTTTGATGTAGCGTCCAGGGCTGCTGCTCAGGGTATAGTGATGCGCAGACTCTCATGGCTGCGTGTCTCTGACCTGGAGAATAGAGTCTAGCAGCGGATTGCGGATGCTCCTTGCCGAAGGGATAACATTTTTGGCGAGCGCGTCAAACAGGTGGTAGAACAGCTCCACCAGCGGGACACCGCATTCGACAAGCTCTCCTACCAGACGCCTTCAGCATCTACCTCTTCAGGTAGACGTTTTTATGGGGGAAGGAGGAATGTTCCCTATGCTTCTAATAGGCGTAGGTACAATCCACCTTCCCGCCAGCCTGCTCAGGCTAAGCCCCAGCGTGCTCGTTCACGTCAACAGCGTGCGCCTCAACAGGCCCCTGCAGCTCCCCAGCAAAAGCAAGGGACGGGCTTTTGACTGGCTCCAGGCGAGCATAGCCGAGATAAAAGTGTCTGTGCCGGACGACTTGCCGGTCAGAGGGAGGTTAAAGTTTTTTCACCAAAGTTGGCCTCTCATAACCTCCGACCAGTGGGTTCTCCAAATAGTCTGGCTAGGATACGCTCTCACTTTGATCTCAAAACCTCCAAATTGTCCTCCGGGAGCTCAGTCTTTCAGCTTCCAGCACAAGCAGGTACTTGCAGAGGAACTCTCCGCCCTTCTCAGCACCAATGCGGTCGAGCCCGTGCCACCGGGGCAGGAAGGGCTGAGATTCTATTCCAGGTACTTCCTTGTGCAAAAGAAAACAGGGGGGATGCATCCCATCCTAGACCTAAGGGCCCTGAACAAATACCTGGTTCGAAAAAAGTTCAGGATGCTTTCCCTGGGCACCCTTCTTCTCATGATTCAGAAAAACAATTTGCTATGCTCTCTGGACTTAAAGAATGCTTATACTCACATTCCGAAACTGCCAGCTCACAGACAGTATCTTCGATTCTGTCTGGGAACACAGCATTTTCAGTACTGTGTGCTACCCTTTGGTCTCGCCTCTGCACCCAGGGTGTTTACGAAATGCCTGGCTGTAGTGGCGGCGTCTCTACGCAGACTGGGAGTGCATGTGTTCCCTTATCTCGACGATTGGCTGGTAAAGAACACCTCGGAGGCAGGAGTTCTACAGTCCATGCAGGTGACTATTCAACTCCTGGAGCTACTGGGGTTTGTGATAAATTATCCAAAGTCCCACTTTCTTCCAGTTCAAAGACTAGAATTCATAGGAGCTCTGCTGGACTCCCAGACGGCTCATGCCTACCTCCCCGAGGCCAGGACGGACAACTAGGCAAGATAATTCTCACCCCCATTCCAAAAAACCCAATGGGAGATCTTGGAGAGGTGACTAAATACAGGCCAGATGCCTCCATACCCCTCCACATCAAGATCCTAGAAAGTATAGTTGCCTCACATCTAACAGAATACTTAGAATGATTTTGCCTGCTGTATCAAACTCAGTTGGGTTTCAGGAAAGGCTTCAGTACAGAGACATTGCTAGGTGCACATTTAATGACCTAAGAAAGTTTACAAGCTATGGACAACAGGTAGTGATCATATAATTCGACCTCTCCAGTGCATTCAATGTAGTAAACCATCAAGTATTACTAGAAATCCTAAACTCTCTTGGTATGGGGACATGTTCTTAACTGGCTAGATGGATTCCTCAGCAAACAATCCTACAATGTCAAGATGAATGGGATTATGTCAGATGGAAAGCACACACCGGAATAGCACAGGGATCCCCCCTCTCCCCAATACTCTTCAATGTCCTAATGTCCTCCTTAGCTTCTTCTTGGAAAGAGAGACAATACATTGCTTCTCTTACACTGATGATGTTACACTGTACTTTCCTTTTGCAAGTATAAAACTGATGTCGACACTCTAATATCCCATGGCGTCACCCTAATCAAGAAATGGGCCATAACCTTGCGTCTCAAATTAAACCATGACAAAACCAAGTACCTAATCGTCACAGCACCCAACTTAGATATCTCAGATATATAATTGAGTCTTAACTGCAGTCCCCTGAAACTAGAATCCTGGCTAAGAATATTAGGAGTCTTGATAGACACACATCTTAAGCCACACTGAGCCCGCAAAAAGGTGGGAAAATGTGGGATACAAATGCAATAAATAAATAAATCTTACCCTGGAATCCCGCAGCAATACAGTAGTAAAAAAGACTTTCTACGTACTCAGAAAAGTAAGGAGAGTATCGGGCTCATTTTCGAAAGAGGAGGACGCCCATCTTTTGACATAAATCGGAAGATGGACGTCCTTCTCCCAGGGTCGTCGAAAGCCGATTTTGGATGTCCCCAACTGCACTCTGTCGCAGGGACGGCCAAAGTTCAATGGGGCGTGTTGGAGGCGTAGTGAAGGCAGGACTTGGGCATTGCGAACAGTTGGGCGTCCTTGACCCATAATCGAAAAGAAGAAGGATGTCCCTGACGGATGTTTTCACCCGGACCTGTTTTTCTTATGACTAAGGCACAAAAAGGTGCCCAAACTGACCAAATGACTACCGGAGAGAATCTGGGATGTCCTCTTGTTACTCCCCCAGTGATCACTAACCCCCTCCCACCCTCAAAAAAAATTCTTTAAAAATATTTCGTGCCAGCCTCAGATGTCATACTCTGATCCATAACAGCAGTATGCAGGTTCCTGGAGCAGTTTTAGTGGGTGAGTGCACTTCAGACAGGTGGACCCAGGCCCAACCTCCCCCCACCTGTTACGTTTGTGGAGGAAACAGCGAGCCCTCCAAAACCCCACCAGAAACCCACTGTACCTACATCTAGGTGCCCCCCTTCACGCATAAGGGCTATGGTAGTGGTGTACAGTTGGGGGTAGTGGGTTTTGGGGGGGGTTGGGGGGGCTCAGCACACAAGGTAAGGGAGCTATGTACCTGGGAGCAATTTATGAAGTCCACTGTAGTGCCCCTTAGGGTGCCCGGTTGGTGTCCTGGCGTATCAGGGGGACCAGTGCACTAGAAATGCAGGCTCCTTCCACGACCAAATGGCTTGCATTTGGTCGTTTCTGAGATAGACTTCCTTGGTTTCGAAAATTGCTAAAAATCAGAAACCATGTCTAGGGACGACCAAATTTAAGGATTTGGACATCCCTGACGGTATTTTAGAAACGAAAGATGGACGCCCATCTTGTTTGAAAATACGGGTTTCCCCGCCCCTGGATCGGGACATTTTGCAAGGACGTCCAGATCGAAACGTGGATGTCACTTTCGAAAACACCCCTCGTCATTGCTTCAGTGTCGATAGTTTTAGGCTACTGGTACAATCCCTTATTTTATCACAAATCGACTGCTGCAATGTGCTATGTTTTGGCTGCTCTTCTCACTTGAGAAAAGGATTACAGTCAGTACAAAATATAACAGCAAATCTGGTCTTCACCAAATCCAAATTTAACAGTCACCCTACTATAATATATATCATACTGCACTGGCTTCTCATGGAGACAAGTGGGATCTTCAAATCCTGTACAATGATATATCTATCCCTGCACAGATCCTCACCACAATATACAAATCAATGGATAATTCTACCCAAACACAGAAATAGGAGACAAACAGGCAACCCCAGTAACTCTCTCCTACCTATCCGCAAAGTGTTGGAATGACTTACCAAATCAGATGACCCTGCCCCACTACAGAATCTCCCGTAAAATGCTGAAAGCCTATCTATTTGATAAACGTGTCTTACACATCACACAATAACCAACATGAGTGAACATGTAACAGTCAGCTGATATTTAAGGTCTTTCCCTACCAGCTATAAACTCCTCTGACCACTGCTATCTGTCATAAACCTGTAACTTCCAAAAATGTACCCCATTTCTTGATGTAACTCACATAGAACTCTGTATGGGGAATATTGGCGACTAATAAGAAATAAAGTAAAGAAAAACTAAGAGATTTTCAAAACAAGATTGCAACGCCTCCTTGTTTACTCCCAGAAAAGGCAAAAAACACCTCTCCCAACCACTGCTTCTTCAGTTTAAGATGTTCACTATCTGTAAGTCTGGTTTCCTGGAGGCAAGCAATATCCACTGCTTTGTGCTTCAAGAAATTTTAACATTTGTGCGCTTGATCAGTGAAATAATGCCCCCACATTCCAATTGGCCAACCTACACGCACCTCGTACAGACAGAAGATGGAATGAGATAGCTTCCTACAAAATAATCTGAAGAAGAAACTGGCTCCAGGGCACCTAGCCTCCACCCCACAATACCACAAGCATAGCCTAAAACTTACCACGGATAAAGGATGCCTGTGAACATGGTGCAAATCTTCCGGGAAATCTAATAAACTTATGTACAGTTACCCCATAACCCCACAGATCTCTCCTTACCCACTCCCACTCTTCCAATCCAACCCTCCCACTGCAAAAAGCAGAAACCAAAACCATATTAGCCGGGAAAGCCCGGCTACCATGTCACAATCACATGTACCTGCATCATGTTCCCCAAGGAATTGGTCTATGTAGTCTCTAGGCCCTCCGGTAAACAAAACGTGAATTGAAAGGTCTTTAAAGACGCCGAGGGTTCTGGAGGTACCCAAGGACCACGGAGCTAGCAGAGAGCACGTCTCAGCCCACTCACGGCATCTTGTGATCTTCCCAACATACCCTTATAAGAATGAAATTACCTTCAGAGAGTTAATTGATGTTTAGAATGATTTCCATCAACAAGATCAAAAGTTCACAAGTAACGTATGTATGTATGAAACTATCAAAAGGATTGAGAAGGTCCATTTGTTTTTTTCAGTTGGAATGGTGAAATAAATAAGGCTTTCTCTTTACCTGTAACATTATAGTATTTTGCTGTATGATCTGAAATGGTCTTATTTTGTATTTTCTTAAGATGCTTGGAAATTTTGGGTTTTGTTTACTCTGTTACAGTTAGGCAATGAAACACATTTTTGTTTTTAATTTTTTTAACAGATTTATCCAATTTAATCTTGGATGACAGCGAGGATGAACATACGTCATCAATTTTTGATGTAAGCTGTATCTCAGGATCACCAAAGAAACAGCCATCAGCTGCTACCCATAAACCTTTCCTTTATTTTACAATGTAAGTATCCATACAACACAGCAAGGGCTTCTTGCAGTAGTGGCCAAACTTTGACTTCAACTTTTGAACCATATCTAGTACAAAGTATTCAAAAATATGTTGGTGAGAAATTTCTTGTCAGTTTAATATCTGCATCTAAAGTATGATCCTTACAAACATTGCATCCATTATAGCTGCAGATGTTCTTGTTCACAGTTATAGGATAAATTTTATGGCACCGTTTTCCACACCTTTCCTATAGATTCAAAATAAATATGTGATAAATTTGCATACAGTGGAGATTGTGTATGCAATCTGTCTTATGCATGTCCATTATGGATACATTGAAAATCAGACAAGTTGTGGGTACTTCCAGGGTTGGAAAACTGTTTTATGGCATTGTTTGTTTATTTATTTAGAATTTTATGTACCACCTAATTCGCAGTGCAAATCTAGGCGGATTAACAAATTGTATTCTGGAAACAGAACTCCATTGTTAGACAGTAAAGTACACATTTGTTCAGGTAGTCCAGAATGCAACTACCCGGCTGAATGCCAATGTGACCAATTTTTAATCGTTTACATTGGTTACTGGTAATTCAACGAATTCAGTTTAAGGTTTTGACAATTGTACACCAGACTCTCTATTCCAGAGTTCCTCTGTATTTTAAACAAGGTCTAAATGTATACCATCTAAGAAGATCCATTTATCACCGGGTTAGCACCCCACTAATCTTTCCAGGGTGATTTATTTCGAAAAAAAACCCTTTGGTGATTGTTGTAATTATTGACAAAAGCCCCCTCCGTCCATATAATTTATAACAACAAATGTGATTACTGTTTAAGTAATAATTAATAAATTAATTGACATTGCTTTGAGCAACTGGCAATAAGCTTGAAAAGTAATGCAGGACAACACTTAGCTTCTGGCTTACTGAGTCTCGATGGACTGACATTTTTCTGATGTGTGACGGATGTTGCTAAAAGGCAAAAACCAAATATTGACTTGGTTATGGCTAGTCATGTACATGGGCAATTCCATGAGTAATGGAATGACAGTAACATTCTGCAATATTTTATCAAATCAGTGATATATTTGTACAGATTGACACATGCTTTTTGTACATTGCAGTTGGCCATACTTGTAGTGCTTTTTTGTTGTTGTTTTTGTGAACTACCGAGAACATCACTAGTAACAGAATGACAAATTTTAACTTGAAGGTGGGTTTAAGAATATTGCAGAACTCAGCCCAGCCACTTACAACTGCACTGAAAACACACTCGTGCTGGATGGGTAATCCATAAAAATAATAAACATATGTATGAGTATTAGAATATTTACGAAATGCAAATTATCTTAATGGAATGACCGCAAAAACAATAATGGAATGACAGGGGTGTGTAGTTTTGAGTAGCTGTCCAAAGCAACTTAAAAGTTGTCCAATCCATAACTACCATAAGTCATGTCCAAGCTACAGATAATTTTTAAATAAAACCCAGCAAAGAGAGGACTTCTGGTATGCACTAACATCATGCCACAGGTTTAAACAGAAAGGCAATAACCCCAAAGTGATCTCCGGGAAGGTGTCTTCTTCACTTAAAACACCCAGAGAAAACCCACTGGAGTACAATGAAAACCTCAGAAAATTCCTGGAAAAAAAACTGAAAAAAAAATCGTAAAAGATCTACAGCCACTAATACAGAAAGATGTATTATTAAAAAAGAATTCCCAGGTTTCCCAACATATTTCTTGAATAGATGGTTAAATATTATCTCAGCTAGGGTAGGAGTAGATAAACATGTCCTGCTGCAGTATGTGCAGCCCAAGTCTCTCGTCTGTGTGAGTGAAACTAACAAATTAGTTATTTCTTCCATTAAAGGCCATTTCATTATATACTGTAACTCTCCATGTTTTCGGTTTTGGCTTAAAATCAACCATGTGTGTTCAGTGGAGGAAGCTTCGCTGGAGTTGAGGTGGAAACCAACTTCTCAACGCTGTTCTTGAGGACATGGCTTCTCCACATCGAGGCAGGTTCAGTCTCAACACTCCCATCAGGAAGTATTGACATCAAAGAGGAGTGCTCATGGATTCAGAGGAGGATCCAAGGTACTTTTCCTCAGTTGAGTCTTATGGAATTCCCTTTGAACCCTCCCCTCCACCTGAAAGGAGAACGTCTCCTCCAGAGAGCCTTTCATTTCCTTCGTTTGTTAAGGAGATGGCTGATTGCATTACATTTCCTTTGGAAGTGGAGGATGAGCCCAGGATCAAGATGCTCGAAGTCCTGGACTACAGGTCTCCTAGGGAGGCTGTGACTGTCCCTGTCCAGGAAGGCCTCATTATGAACTGGGAGTCTCATCTGTCCGTCCATTCATGCCCAAGAAGATCGATACCCAGTATCGGATCTACAGTGCACCTGGTTTTGATAAGCCTCAGTTTCCTCACAATTTCATGATGGTGGAATCCACTCTCAAAAGAGCTAGGAGTTTCAGGGACTACGCATCGGTGCCCTTGGGTAGAGAAGCTAGAACCTTGGATTCTTTTGGGAGGAAGATGTACCAGGCGAGGGCGGGACACGGAAGGGAGGAGTGGCCTGCCCTGCTGCTTGCTGCGAGTGCGAAGATGAATGGTGAAAGGAAGCGTTTAAGAGGTTAGTTCCGGGAGCGATCGAGGGGGGGGAGGAGCCGGCGATCTCGGGTGGGGGGTGACCTCAGGTGGGGGGTGGGGGCGACCCGATGTTTCCCTGAAAAATAAGGCCTCCCCTGAAAATAAGACCTCCCCTGAAAATAAGACCTAGCGGGTCTTGGGGAGCAAAAAGTAATATAAGACAGTGTCTTATTTTTGGGAAAACACGGTAGGAGCCCTGCTCGATACACAGAAATTTTGAGGCTACCTTCCAGAGACGAGAGTGAACACTTATCGCACTCGATTCCGAGGTTCGAGCCTAGCAGGTCACAGCTTGGTAGATGTTTTTATTTATTTGCTGCATTTGTATTCCACATTTTCCCACCTATTTGCAGGCTCAATGTGGCTTACAATATGTTGAGATTGTTGGGCCACATGGCTTGCAATAGTGTATGTTACATCTATGACACGTCTTCACATGAGATCAGTTCAATTGACCCTGGCTTCTCAGTGCTATCAAGCGACAGGGAACTTGGATGATGTCATCCAAGTATCCCCAGAGCTGGTTTGCACCCTTCAGTGGTGGACCATTCGATCTAATTTGACTCTAGGACTTCCATTCCAAAATTCCTCAGACACAAAAGGTGCTGACGACTGATGCACATCTCCTTGGATGGGGGGAGGGGTCTTATGTATTTATTTATTTGTTACATTTGTACCCCACATTTTCCCCCCTCTTTGTAGGTTCAATGTGGCTTATGTAGTGCCAGAGAGCAGTTGCAGACTCCGGTGTATACAAATACAAGGTGAAGTTGTGATAAGGTAAGGTTCATGTGGTTCGACGGGAGAGTTCAGTGATGGCCATTATGAACTTTAGTGTTGTTGTGTCGCAGAGATCAGGCATTTACGTTGGATCTGTAGGGTATGCCTTTTTAAACAGGTGGGTCTTGAGTGTCTTTCTGAAGTGTAGATGGTCGTATATGGTTTTCAAGTCTTTTGGTAGTGCGTTCCACAGTTGTGTGCTGATGTAGGAAAAACTGGATGCATAAGTTGATTTGTATTTGAGTCCTTTGCAGCTTGGGTAGTGTAGATTTAGGTACGTTCGTGTTGATACGGATGAGTTTCTGGCTGGTAGGTCGATTAAGTCTGTCATGTAATCTGGTGCTTCACCGTATATAATTTTGTGAACCATAGTACAGATTTTGAAGGCAATGTGTTTTTTGATTAGGAGCCAGTGTAGTTTTTCGCAAAGGGGTTTTGCGCTTTCAAATTGTGTTTTTCCGAAGATGAGTCTTGCAGCCTTGTTTTGTGCGGTCTGAAGTTTCTTTAGGATTTGTTCTTTGCATCCTGCGTAGATTCCATTGCAGTAGTCAGCATGGTTCAGTACCATCGATTGTATCAGGTTGCGAAATGTTTCCCTCAGAAAGTATTGTTTCATGCGTTGGAGTTTCCACATTGAGTAGAACATTTTCTTTGTTGTGGATTTTACTTGGCTTTCTAGTAGATTGACTTCACACCCAAGGTGTTTGGCCCACCCAGAAAACGAATATTCAGATCAATCTCCTGGAGCTCCTTGCGATCTGGAATGCTCTAAAGTCTTTCAGAGATCAGCTGTCTCATCAAATTGTGCTCATCCAAACGCAATGTATTACACCAACAAACAGGGGGGGGGCACCAAATTACGCCCTCTGTGTCAGGAGGCCGTCTGGATGTGGCATTAGGCTGGCCATCATGGCATTTTCCTTCGAGCCACTTATCTAGTGGGCAAAAACAATACCCTGGATGTCAGACTGAGCAGGATAATGCAACCACACAAGTGGTTTCTCAATATGGGCATAGCCCACAATATCTTCTTAGCATTGGTCACCCCCTCTGTGGGGTTTTTTTGCCACTTAGATCAACCACAAGGTCCCTCAGTTCTGTTCCAAGCTTCAGGCCCACGACAAAACTAGTGTCTGATGCATTTCTTCTTAATTGGGTAACAGACCTTCTGTATTCGTATCCTCCCCTACCTCTAGTGTAGAAGACTTTGTTGAAACTCAAGCAAGACCTCGGTACCATGATTCTGATTGCACCGTACTGGCTGCAGTAGATATGGTTCCCTCTACTTCTGGAGATATCCTCTGAAGAGCCATGGAGATTAGAATGTTTTCCAACCTTCATCACGCAGAACAAAGGGGTCTCTTCTACATCCCAAGACTGGCTCTCACAGCTTGGATGTTGAGAGCCTAGAATTCACTTCCTTGGGTCTTTTGGAGGGAGTGTCCCGGGTCTTCTGGTTTCTAGGAAAGATTCCAGTAAGAGTTGCTATTCTTTCAAATGAAAGGAGGTTTGCTGTCTGGTGTGAGAGCAACACCCTAGATCCCCTTGCTTCTCCTACACAGACCCTTCTGGAATACCATCAGAGTCTGGTCTCAAGACCAACTCCATAAGGGTTCACCTTAGTGCAATTAGTGCTTATCAATGTATAGAGGGTAAGCCCATCCCTGGCCAGCCTCTAGTTCGCTTCATGAGAGGTTTGCTTTTGTCAAAGCCCCCTGTCAAACCTCCATCAGTGTCATGGGATTTCAGCGTAGTACCGGCACAACCCGGTAAGTGCAGTAAGCATGGCAGGGGGCGCCGACCTCAGGAGTGTGCCACAAGCCATGCTTACCGCCGGCGGCGACTTACAGTTCCAGCCCCATCTGCAGCCCTTGGTCCCCACTTGCCCATCCTCAGTTCCCCGACAGCACTCTTTTTGTTCTTACTGCCCTGAATTTAAGTCTATTTTATTTAACCTCAAAGTGAAAGCGGCAGTGGCGGCAGCACAGCAGTGAAAGAAGCATGCTCCCCTCGCGCCTTCACTTCCCGCTCAGTATCTTACCTTCCTCTAATGTAATTTCCTGTTTCTGCATGGGCAGGACACTGTGAGGGAATGTTCGAGGCGAGCCTGCTACTTTCACTGTTGCCGCTGGTGCCGCTTTGACTTTGAAATAATATATTTTTTAAATGCAGGGTGGCATGAATAAACAGTGGGCTATTGTGTGAGACCTGGGTGGGCAGGTGGGGGGCTGGGATTTGGAACTGGAACTCAGGGGCTGAAAAGGAGGGGGGCAGGTGTGAGCTGGGATGAATCACTGGACGCGAATGGGAGAGAGGAGAAGGATGGATGGAAGGGCAGGGGAGAGAGGAGAATTGCTGGACAAGAATGGATGGAGGGGAGGTCAGAGAGGAGAGTTGCAGGACATGGATGGATGGAGTGGAGGGCAGGAGAAAAGCTGGACATGGATGGAGGGGAGGGAAGACAGAATAAAGAGATGCACATGGATGGCGTGGAAGGGAGAAAGGAGAAATGCTGGACATGGATGGAGGGAATAGCAGGGGTGAGAGGAGAATTGCTGGACATGGAAGGAGGGGAGGGCAGGGAAAAGAGGAGAAATGTACAGGGAGGGAGGGAATACAGAGGAAGGAGATGCACATGGATGAAGGGGAAGGTATAGAGGAGAAATGCTGGACATGAATGGAGTGGAGGGAAGACAGAGGGAAGTATGTGTATATAGATGGAGGGGAGGGGAAGAGGAGGAATGTTGGACATGGTTAGAGGGGAGGAAAGACAAAGGAAGAAGATGCACATGGATTGAGGGGAATGGAGGGGAGAAATGCTGGACATGGATGGAGTGGAGGGAAGAGAGAGGAAGTGAGATGAATGTGGAGGGGAGGAGAGAGGGGAGAAATGCTGGACATGGATGGATGGGGAGAGGAAAAATGCGGGACATGGATGGAGAAGAGAGAGGAAGGAGATACATATGGATGGAAGGGAGGGAAAGGGAGAAGAGGAGAAAAACTGCACATGGATGGAGAAATAAACAAAAGCTGGATCCACTCTATACCTTCTCCAGTCAAGTCCGTGGAGGACTCTGCTTTTACTTGTGGATGTAGGGCAAGAAATGAAGAAGAAAGGAGGAAAGTAAAGAAATAAATGGAAAGGAAGCCTGGAAACAGAATTAAGAGAACAAATAGAGAGCAGTAGAATTAGAGACTGGGACCAACATGATCAGAAAAAATCATTTTATTTTTAATGTTTGGAATATGTCCAGTTTGAGAATTTATATCTGCTGTCTTATTTTGCAATGTATAGCAATGTTTCTGTTTTTCTGGTGGTGTGCTGCATGCATAGTCCAGCTTCTTAGGATTTCATGTTAATTTTTGAAGAGGGGCTATCTCTGTTCTGCATGTGTGACTGCAAGGCCAAGTGTCTGAATTAGGGATCTGTTTGTTAGGTTCTGAGATTTTGATAACATATTGTGTTTCAGATTTAGCAAGACTGTTCTCCTAATTCCTGGTCTGTATGCTAATTTGGTTTTTGTCATTTTGGGTATACTGGAGCAGTAACAGTTTACAGAAATTATTTATAATGAAAAAACCCCCACAAGTTATTTTTTTTTCTCTTATACTGGTATAACATTTTCAGTGATGCCTGTTTATATGAGCCATGGCTGGTACAAGAGGTGTGGCTACTGTAGGGGCGGAGCCATAGTGATCCCTCCTCTAAGGTTAACCATAACGAGTACCAGTACTTTTTTCCTACAAAAAAAAAACACTGGGGCAGGTGTATGGTAGTGGAGGAGTTTGTGTTGCTCTTACTGAGGGGAGGAGATAGAGAAGGTGCTAGACAGGGGGGAGGGGAGGGGTTGGAAGGAGAAAGGAAAGAGAAGTGATGCTGGATGGGTAGGGGGTGCCGCTTAATAGGCTACAGAGGGGTTCCAGAAACCCTAGCGCTGGCCCTGTTTCAACATGTTCTCACCCAGCTGATGAAAGCTCCTTTCAAGCCACTGACTTCCTGCCTTCTGAAGTTCTTGACATGGAAGGTCATTGGTGGCTGTTACTTCAGCTCATAGAGTCAGTGAGCTTCAAGCCTCAGTAGAGGATGCACGTTATACTAAGTTTTATCACAACAGAGTAGTCCTCCGCACTCATCCTAAGTTCCTGCCGAAGGTGGTGTCGGAGTTCCATCTGCACCAGTCTATTGTCTTGCCAACATTTTTTCCTCAACCTCATCCCCATCCTGATGAAAGCAGCTTCCACACTTTGGATTGCAAGAGAGCATTGGTGTACTACATGGAGCAGACAGGGCCCCACAGACAGTCCGCCCTTCTTTTTGTTCCTTTTGATCCCAATGGGATGGGAGTCGCTATCGGGAAATGCACCATTCTAATTGGCTGGCAAATTGCATTTCCTTTACTTATGCCCTGGCTGGGCTGGCTCTAGAGGGTCCTGTCACAGCTCTTAATGTCAGAACCATGGCTGCATCAGTTGCCCACTTGAGGTCAGCCTCCATTGAAGAAATTTGCCAGTCTGCGATGTGGTCTTCAGTCCACACATTCACATCCCCTACTACTTCCTTGAGCAGAATACCCTCAGCGACAGTTGTTTTGGGCAGACAGTGTTGCAGAATCCAACTCCACCCTCTTTTCACCTTCGCAGCCATCATCCCTGCATATCCAAAACAAAGCAGACCTATGAGCTTCTGCATCCATGTTGTCATTCTTTATTGTTGGTAGCATTTTTATTTGATCTCACTAATATTTTCAATCATTCTGGCTTCTGCAGCATATGGATGGGTGGATGTACACAGAGGAAGTATCGGTCTCTTCGGTTAGAGTAGTAATTAGTTATAAATCGTAATTTTGTGACTTTTGGAGGGACTGGTTGTAGGGACTCCCTATATTCGTGCAGAGATGTTTTCACCTAGTAAAGTGTCACCAAAACAGACATCATGAGTATCAGTTGGTTAACAATCAAACTTATTATGTATAAGTTCAAAGTTGTTGTTTTTTTAAATATTAATTTGAAACCTGGGAGCATTTAGCATATTTTTTTTTCTTATGTGTATGTCAAAAGAAAAAGATGGTGTGTGGGAACTTGCTCCTTTTATTTTGTGGAATGCAGTGGTATATTATAAAAATACACTATTTTATAGAGGTATTGAATAATGAGGGAAGTACTTCCTTCATGCAGAAGTTCTGTCCAGAGTCAGTCTAAATGTGCCAAGATTGTCCTGTTCAGCACACTGTTAGCTGCTAAGTGCTTACAAAGTTAATTATGTTCAGCGGAAAATAAATCTGTTGGCTGCCTGCTATGTGAATATCCCATCACTGTTTCATTATTGCTACCAAGTATTACTTGTTATGGGCATTTCTTTGATTGTTTTAATTCATTTATCCAGATATTAAGCATATGGTGTTGCTTTTAAACCCAAAGGCAAATTCTAATGGTGGTTGAACAATGAGGTATTAACTGTGTTGTTTCTGACTTGTTTTGAATTGCTTTTGGCCCTTCTCATCTGTACATCTGCCGCCTAGAATTTTGGAAAATGGAAATGAGGAAATAATTTGTTTTGGATGTACTTTATAGAAGTTGGTGTTTACTTTTGCAATGTGTGAATGTGTTTGTAAGTTGGTGTTTACTTTTGCAATGTGTGAATGTGTTTGTGGATTGCCTGTTCTGGTGTGTACATATGAAAGGTTTTGAATAACTGTCTATACTTATGGTATGATTTCTGAACATGCAGCATGATTACAAGACTGACTTTTAAATGCCCAGGTTTGCATATATGCTAATCTCAACTTTGTTAAATGTTTCAGACATATCCATCTACTTGCTCCCATAATTTTACTGAATTCTATTGTTCTGTCTCACTGTATTTTCAAATATAAGCCACATTGAATCTGAGTTTACTTAGAATGATGTGGGTTAAAATCCTTTCTCCGAGGACAAGCAGGCTGGCTGTTCTTACAAATGGGTGACGTCCACGGCAGCCCCTCCGATCGGAGATCTTCACTAGCCCTCGCTTGCGCATACGCGACCGTCTTCCCGCCCGAACGCAAGTGTGATCGCTAGCCTTCTTTTTTCCGCGGCTCAGGATGGCTGTTTTCGGTCGGTCTGCGCCCCAAGGAGACCCCTCGCGTCTTTTTGCCGCGTTCTTCCGTTCGGAAGTGTCCAGATTCTTCTTTTCCGTCGTGTTTGTACTTCGTTGAAAAAAAAATTCCTTTATTTTGAGTGTTTTCCCGTTAAGTTTTCTTTCGTTGTCAGGCGCGGCCTTTTTTAGCCGCCCGTGCGGGTTTTTTCTAACTTTTTTGGCATTGCCTTCCCTGTGGTTACGGAGGATGAGCCAAGAGCCGAAATGTTTGAACTTTTGGACTATCCTTCGCCACCTAAGGAATCGTCCACTGTACCCATGCATCATGTCCTCAAAAAGACATTGCTGGCAAACTGGGCGAAGCCTTTATCTAATCCCCACATTCCCAAGAAAATTGAATCCCGGTATCGGATCCATAGGGATCCAGAGTTAATGAGGACCCATTTGTCCCATGACTCTGGTGTGGTGGATCTGGCCCTTAAGAAGGTCAAGAGTGCTAGGGAGTACGCTTCGGCGCCCCTGGGCCATGACTCTAGAACCTTGGATTCTTTTGGGCAGAAGGCCTACCATTCTGCAATGCTCATTTCCAAAATCCAATCAAACCAGCTCTATACGAGCATTCATATGCGGAACAATGTGCGGCAGTTGGCGGACTTGGTGGACAAGCTCCCATCTGAGCAGGCCAAGCCTTTTCAGCAGGTTGTCTGGCAGCTGAAGGCATGTCGTAAATTCCTGGCCAGGGGTGTTTACGATTCTTTTGATGTCGCGTCTAGGGCCGCTGCTCAAGGTGTGGTGATGTGCAGACTCTCATGGCTGCGTGCCTCCGACCTGGAGAATAGGCTCCAGCAGCGGATTGCGGATGCTCCTTGCCGGGGGGATAACATTTTTGGAGAAAGGGTTGAACATGTGGTAGAACAGCTCAACCAGCGGGACACTGCCTTCGACAAATTCTCCCACCGGGCGCCTTCAGCATCTACCTCAACTGGTAGACGTTTTTATGGGGGAAGGAGGACTGTTCCCTATTCTTCTAATAAGCATAGGTACAATCCTCCCTCACGCCAGCCTGCTGTTCAAGGTAAATCCCAGCGCTCTCATTCCCGTCAACAGAGTGCGCCTCAACAGGCCCCTGCAGCTCCCCAGCAAAAGCAAGGGATGGGCTTTTGACTGGCTCCAGCAGAGCATAGCCGAAGTCTAAGTATCCGTGCCGGACGATCTGCCTGTCGGGGGGAGGTTAAAATTTTTTCATCAAAGGTGGCCTCTTATAACCTCCGACCAGTGAGTTCTTCAAATAGTTTGGCTGGGATACGCCCTCAATTTGACTTCAAAACCTCCAAATTGTCCACCGGGAGCTCAGTCCTTCAGTTTCCAGCACAAGCAGGTACTTGTCGAGGAACTCTCCGCCCTTCTCAGCGCCAATGCGGTCGAGCCCGTACCACCGGGGTAGGAAGGGCTGAGATTCTATTCCAGGTACTTCCTTGTGGAAAAGAAAACGGGGGATGCGTCCCATCCTAGACCTAAGGTCCCTGAACAAATATTTGGTCCGAGAAAAGTTCAGGATGCTTTCCCTGGGCACCCTCCTTCCCATGATTCAGGAAAACAATTGGCTAAGCTCTCTGGATTTAAAGGATGCTTACACTCACATCCCGATACTGCCAGCTCACAGACAGTATCTTCGATTCCGTCTGGGAACACGGCATTTTCAGTATTGTGTGCTACCCTCTGGTCTCGCCTCTGCACCCAGAATATTTACAAAATGCCTGGCTGTCGTAGTGGCGTCTCTACGCAGACTGGGAGTGCATGTGTTCCCTTATCTCGACGATTGGCTAGTGAAGAACACCTCCGAGGCAGGAGCTCTACAGTCCATGCAGGTGATTATTCAACTCCTGGAGCTACTGGGGTTTGTGGTAAATTATCCAAAGTCCCATCTTCTTCCAACCCAGAAGCTAGAATTCATAGGAGCTCTGCTGGACTCTCAGATGGCTCGTGCCTACCTTTTGGAAGCGAGGGCCGACACTCTTCTGTCTCTCGTTTCCTGGGTACAGGCGTCTCAGCAGATCACAGCTCGGCAGATGTTGAGATTGCTGGGCCACATGGCCTCCACAGTTCATGTGACTCCCATGGCCCGTCTCCACATGAGATCAGCTCAATGGACCCTAGCGTCTCAGTGGTACCAAGCTGCTGGGGACCTAGAGGACATAGTCCTGCTGTCCACGAGTTTTCTTCAGTCCCTCCATTGGTGGACAATTCAGTCCAATTTGACTCTGGGATGTCCTTTCCAAATTCCTCAGCCTCAAAAGGTGCTGGCGACGGATGCGTCTCTCTTGGGGTGGGGAGCTCATGTCGATGGGCTTCACACCCAAGGGAGTTGGTCCCTCCAGGAGAAAGGTTTACAGATCAACCTCCTGGAGTTACGAGCGGTCTGGAATGCTCTAAAGGCCTTCAGAGATCAGTTGTCCCATCAAATTATTCAAATTCAGACAGACAATCAGGTTGCCATGTATTACATCAACAAGCAGGGGGGCACCGGATCTCGCCCCCTGTGTCAGGAGGCCGTCAGAATATGGTTTTGGGCTCGCCGGAACGGCATGTTTCTTCAAGCCACCTATCTGGCAGGCGTAAACCACAGTCTGGCCGACAGATTGAGCAGGATAATGCAACCTCACGAGTGGTCGCTCAATTCCAGGGTGGTACGCGAGATCTTCCAAGTGTGGGGCACTCCCTTGGTGGATCTCTTTGCCACTCAACTCAATCACAAGGTCCCTCAATTCTGTTCCAGACTTCAGGCCCACGGCAGGCTAACGTCGGATGCCTTTCTCCTGGATTGGGGAAGGCCTCCTGTATGCTTATCCTCCCATACCTTTGGTGGGGAAGACTTTGCTGAAACTCAAGCAAGATCGAGGCACCATGATCCTGATCGCTCCCTTTTGGCCACGTCAGATCTGGTTCCCTCTTCTTCTGGAATTGTCCTCTGAAGAACTGTGGAGATTGGAGTGTTTTCCGACCCTCATTACTCAGAACGAGGGGGCGCTTCTGCATCCCAACCTCCAGTCCCTGGCTCTCATGGCTTGGATGTTGAGAGCATAGATTTTGCCTCCTTGGGTCTCTCCGAGGGCGTCTCTCCGTGTCTTGCTTCCAGGAAAGATTCCACTAAAAAGCGTTACTCTTTTCTATGGCGGAGGTTTGCCGTCTGGTGTGACAGCAAGGCCCTAGATCCTCGTTCCTGTCCTACACAGACCCTGCTTGAATACCGTCTACACTTGTCCGAGTCTGGTCTTAAAACCAACGCTGTAAGGGTTCATGTTTGTGCGATTAGTGCATACCATTACCTTGTGGAAGGTAAGCCGATCTCGGGACAGCCTCTAGTTGTTCGCTTCATGAGAGGTTTGCTTTTGTCAAAGCCCCCTATCAAACCTCCTACAGTGTCATGGGATCTCAATGTCGTTATCACCCAACTGATGAAACCTCCTTTCGAGCCACTGAATTCCTGCCATCTGAAGTACTTGACATGGAAGGTCATTTTCTTGGTGGCAGTCACTTCAGCTCACAGAGTCAGTGAGCTTTAAGCTCTGGTAGCTCATGCTCCTTATACTAAATTTCATCATAACAGAGTAGTCCTCCACGCTCACCCTAAGTTCTTGCCGAAGGTGGTGTCGGAGTTCCATCTGAACCAGTCAATTGTCTTGCCAACATTCTTTTCCCGTCCTCATACCCACCCTGATGAACGTCAGCTGCACACATTGGACTGCAAACGAGCATTGGCCTTCTATCTGGAGCGGACACAGCCCCACAGACAGTCCGCCCAAATGTTTGTTTCTTTTGATCCCAACAGAAGGGGAGTGGCTGACGGGAAACGCACCATCTCTAATTGGCTAGCAGATTGCATTTCCTTCGCTTACACCCAGGCTGGGCTGACTCTTGAGGGTCATGTCACGGCTCATTGTGTTAGAGCCATGGCAGCGTCAGTGGCCCATTTGAAGTCAGCCACTATCGAAGAGATTTGCAAGGCTGCGACGTGGTCATCTGTCCACTCATTCACATCGCATTACTGCCTTCAGCAGGGTACCCGACACGACAGTCGGTTCGGGCAGTCGGTGCTACAGAATTTGTTCGGGGTTTAGAATCCAACTCCATCCCTCTAGGCCCATTTACTGGACTGGCGATCACGCTCACGTTCAGGCGGAAGACAGTCGCGCACGCGAGGGCTAGCAAATGCTGTTGCTAGTGAAGATCTCCGATCGGAGGGGCTGCCGTGGACGTCGCCCATTTGTGAGAACAATCAGCCTGCTGTCCTCGGAGAATACCTTCTACAGGTATGTAGCTTTCACTTTCTCTGAGGACAAGCATTCTGCTTGTTCTCACATGTGGGTCGTCGTCCGCGGTGGCCCAGGAATCAGCAAACAAATTTTGCAAGCAAAATAAAAATCAAAGTCTTTCGGGAAAGTTCCGTCGCGCGGGCAGCACGAACGTGCCTCTTTAGTTATTCTTTTCTCCGCGGTTAGGTGCGGCAGTGTTTTCGCTTCAGTCCGTCAGGCCCAGGAAGAAGACTTCTCTTCGCGACTGATTTTCGCTTGTATTTTCTTTTTTCTTAAAGATTAAAAAGAAGAAAAAAAAGAGTAGTTTTCTTGTAGTTTTAAAAAATCTTTTCGTCCACTTTTATGTTTAAACTGTTTTATTAACGATTCTCACAATACAAAGTAATGTAGAATATGCATATAGCATTGCTTGATATACAAAACAGCATTCTTACAACATATTCAACTTCGCCAAACACTTTTCGTCCCCATTTTTCTCCCCCCTCCCCTCTTAACAATTCCTTGGCCCATGCTAACATTAGGTTTTAAGTGACTCTTGCTCCGAATATCATACACTTGAATACTTCATTAGGTAAAATAGTGCTTATCACAAAATATCAGTAAACTAAACATCAAAGCTCTAGATCACTGCCAAGCTTTAGCCATTTACATCTCACTCAACCCCTCCAACCCCCCACCCAATACCTCCCCCCCTTGCAAGCAGAATTCCACTCTAGACTAAATTTACTACTCCAGGCTACCCATACTCTCCATTATTCCACCATTTATCAGGCATTAACAAGCAGACTACGTCCCCTTGGACTAAGCATTTGCAGGTATGGTGTCCAAATCTGCAGAAAGCGCACTCTACGTTTAGGCGATTGTTTTGAATCCCTAGCCTCCCAAGAGGCCAGGAGATGCACCTGATTGCGCCAATGCCAGTAAGCTGGCCCTTCCGATGAGACCCAGTATTGCATAATGCATTTCCGCGCTACCAAGCTCAGCTTCCTGCATAACATTATAGCGGGGGCGCCTAATGGGGCAAATGCTCTTGGTTGATCCAACAGAAACTGCCGCTCCGTTCCTTGAACTCTGTTCCCCAATCGAATCAAAAACCCTTTTACCCTCTGCCAAAACATGCGCACCTTGGGGCATTGCCATAATGCATGATATAACGAGCTGGGACCCCCTCCGCATTTAGAACACCCCGAGTTGTCCGGCCCCAACATATGAGCCAGTTGTGTTCTAGACATATACCCCCGTAGGACCACTCTATAACCACACTCCCTCAGCCTCTCATCTGTTACCAACGCCCGTATGCCCTTCAAGGTAGCTGACACATCCCATGTTGCCAGGGAGGTCCCCAGATCCTGTTCCCATTTTCGCTTAAGATCAACATATTGCCTCTGGGGCCTACGCCTAGCCAGTGCCCCATACAGTGCTGATACAGATTGTTTCTCTATCTGCAACTCCTCAAAGAAAACCCTTAGCAGCTCCCCCATCCGCCCTCTCAGGGGTACTTGGCTCAGGGATTTCACATAGTGTCGGACCTGTGCATAGGCAAATCTATTGCCCCAAGCTGATCCCACTTTATCTTGAAGAGCGTCAAATGTTATCATTTCCCCATTGTCCAATAATAGGTGTTCCAATCTTGTGATGCCCAGCCCTTGCCATCTGCCAAATGTCGGGTTATCTATCCCTGCTTCAAAAACAGGATTGCCTACGATTGGGATTTGATCTGTAACGTGTGGTTGGCCCCCCATTTGCCGCATCCACCACTGCCAAGCCTCCCGAAGGGGCTGTAGTATTATACTTTTTTTAAACTTAGAAGGGAGCTGACTACGAGGTAAATGGAGCAATGCTAATATATCATAGGGAGCAAAAAAAGCTTCCTCCAAGCCCATAGGTGTGTAATACTGCGTGGCATTCACCACATCTCCTAAGTGGCGCAGCAAACACGCCTGATTATATAGGAACACATCCGGGATACCCATTCCCCCCTGTCTCCAGCTCCCTATTAACAGGTTTTGGCTAACTTTAGGCGCATCATCCGCTTCAAATCAGACCGCGATAGGCGTATGGGTAAAGTTTGAAGAACGTACAACCAGCGCGGAAACAACACCATTTGTACTACATGTATCCGTCCCATTAATGACAGTGGCAGACTCATCCAAGAGTCCAATTTAGTTTTAGTATATTCCAGTAAGATTTTAACATTCAACTGATATAAATCTAATGTATTCATTGTGAGTCGGATTCCTAAATATTTAAAAGACTCTCTGGCCCATCTCAACGGAAATTCAGGAATCCAGTCCCTCTGGTTCACCTCTGGCGAAGCCAGCGCTTCTGACTTGTCTAGATTAATACGGAAACCTGAGTAGTCGCCATATTCACGAAAGGTTTCCAATAACGTGTCTAAGGATTCCCTTGGATTTGTGAGATGTACCAAAATGTCATCCGCAAATGCTGCAATCTTAAACATGTGGGTCCCTAAGCCAACTCCCCGGATCAAAGGGTTTGCCATGATTTCTCTGATAAGGGGATCTAATACTAAAACAAAGAGAAGAGGGGACAATGGGCACCCCTGCCTCGTGCCCCTCCTAATACAAAAACTTTCCGATTCTATCCCGTTTACTCTCAGAGTGGCACATGGGTTGGCATATAAAGCATGAATTGCCTCAACAAATCTCCCTGAAAATCCATAATGTTCCAGCGTATCAAAAAGAAACTTCCAGTGAACCTTATCAAAGGCCTTTTCTGCATCAAAGCTGATCAGCAATGATGCTACCTTCGCCTGCGAGCTGTGTTCTAGTGATGTCAATATTGCTCTCAAGTTTTTGCTCACTGCTCTACCTCCCACAAATCCCACTTGACTTTCATGAATCAACCTTGGGAGCAGCCTCGCCAGTCTATTAGCCAAGATTTTTGCCAACAACTTGGTATCATAATTTAACAGGGAGATAGGCCGGTACGATGTCGGCTCTAGAGGGTCCCTCCCCGGTTTCAACAAAACTATTATTTGAGCCCTATTCAAGTCTGGGGGTAACCTCTGTCTTTCTATCAATTGGTTCAAAAATCTAGTAATTGCAGGTATAACTCCTCCTTCCATTAATTTATAGAATTCACCCCTTAAACCATCAGGTCCCGGGGCTTTCAGTCGCGGGCTGCGGGCAATAACTAGACTGACCTCATCCTCAGTAATGAATTGATTGAGACTGTCCAATTCTTGTATTGTAAGCTTTGGTAAAGCCAGATTTTCTAAATACATCTGATTTAACAGACCGTCTTCCTCTGGGGAAGCGTACAGCTCTTGATAAAAGGCCCGAAAGGTTTCACATATTGCTTTGTCTGATGTGTGGAGCCCTCCCCCCCTTTGTCTCAGTGCCAGAATGTTCTTAGTCCCTCCCCGGGGGTTAATTATTTTTGACATCAACTTGCCTGTTTTATTACCATGTTTATAAAGCATATATCTATAGTAGAGCTGTGACTTGTGTGCCCTTTCTTGCAAAAGTACATTTAAGGCGGTTTGAAGCTCTAACACTTGTTGTTTATCACCTATCGCGTGTGTCTCCCCATATCTCTTCCGTGTCTTACAAAGTTGGTTACTTAAACGCAAGATCTTTCTATCTCGTGTCTTCCTCACAAAGTGCGTGTGACTTATCACTTCGCCTCTAAGAACCGCCTTAGCCGCTTCCCAAAACAAAACTGGGTCTTCTATGTGTTCCTGATTATGAGTACTATATTCCGCCCAGCGAGCTTGTAATCTGCCTTTAAGCATTGGATCTGAGCTGAACTCCAGGGGAAATTGCCATTTATATTCTTGTGGGGTTGTACTGCTTGGTATCCATTCTATCTTAACCCAGGCATGGTCCGACACCATGTACGGTCCTATCTCCGCTGTTGTCACTTCCCCAAACATCTGACGTGATGTCAGAATATAGTCAATTCTCGACTGAGTGGAGTGGGCCCGCGACAGGTGTGTATAGTCTTTCTCACCTGGGTGTAGCACCCGCCACACATCAACCAGGCCCAACATCTGGCTCAATTGTAAAAGGCCTCTATTATTATAACATGAAGAGGCCGTCTCCGGGGCTGATCTGTCCAGAGAGGGGTCCCAAGTTGCATTTAAATCACCCCCCAGCACTATAGCTGCGTGCGGTTGCCTAAGCAAAAAATTAATCAAAGTTTGATAAAACTTCCGATCGTATCTATTTGGAGCATAAATATTACAGATTAGCAGTTTCTGTCTCCCAACTACCACTTCCAATATAACATAGCGGCCTTCAGTATCAATCAGAAGTGGATTAATTACAGAGGCTATGCCTTTTCTAATTAGTATCGCTACTCCTCCCTTTTTACCTTGTGCATTTGCTGCTATACAATCCCCAACCCACCAGGTGCTGAGCTTGGCATGTTCAATCTGGTTCAGATGCGTCTCCTGCAAGAGTGCTATGTCTGCTTTCTGCCTATTCAATTGTTGTAGAATCTTAGAACGTTTGATTGGCGAATTAACTCCGCCTACATTCCACGTTAGTATTCTTACTATTCTTGGATTTGAAAGTGTGTGTCTATATCCATAGATGTCCTCTGTTGTAATCGAGGGGGACATCCCAGCCTCTGCCCCCCCCCCCCCCCCACTTGCACCTCCACTATGTCAGCTGCCTTATTATGTTCTACTTCTTTTCTAGTTAAGACTTGTGCCCTGCTTGCATCCCTCTTCCCTCCCCCCACCCCCTCCTCCCCCCCCCCAATTCCTGTATCCCTTATTCTCAGGTCCACCAATTAGGACCTTGACTTCCTTACGTCTCTCCCTCCCCCCTCCGCATTATGCAATGTTACATTAAACATAACTTTCATTGTCAAGCTGATCAGACACTTACAGGGTCTCCCCCCTCTTACCAGGGGTTCAAACCGGTTCACCCACTGGCCATGTCTGCCATATAGTGTCTTAATCAACAGCAAAAGATTAAAAAAAAAAAAAAAAAACTCAACACTCAAGTCTAACTCACAAACCATAGAACCTTAACTTTCCAACTGCAGCCATCTTGCCAAGCCTTCTGCTACTATAAGTGGTCCATCTTTGTTCTTGGCTGGGAGATTACTGTATTGTCATGTATTGACCAGTCAGGTCTCTGCTGACCTCTCCGTATAACATTACTCAGTGTTTTCAGAGTGTTCTCTTTTCTATGCTGTTCAACTTGCATCTGAAGATGTTGTTCCCAGCTGTTGTAGAAATTCTTTAGCCGCCCCTGCCGTCTCATATGTCTTAGTAATACCATTATACGTGACCCGCAGTTTGGCAGGGTATTGTAGTGCAAATCTTATTTTCTTTGGAATAGCGTTGAGCAAACCTCCGAAAACTGTCTCCTCCGTGTGGCTACTCCTGCTGAATAATCTTGGAAACATCTTACTGGGATTCCTTCATACTCCAATGCTTTTCCAGCTCTCAGCAGCTTCATCACTTCTTGTTTTTGCGCATAGTTCAAAAATCTTAAAATTACCACTCTTGGTTTATTGGTGCCAGTCATTTTCATCCCGATGCGGTGAGCCCGTTCTGTCTGTATTGGCCCCGAGGCTTCTGGGAATTGTAGTTCACTGGCAAACCATCGTGCCAAAAAAACCTCCAAGCCCCGTTCGGGTAACGCTTCTGGCAGGCCCACCACTCGGATATTATTTCTCCTGGACCTGTTTTCTAAGTCCTCAATCTTTTCCTCCATCGCCTGCAACTTTTTTTGAGTTATATCTTGTATTGTCTCCACCTCCGTTACTCTGTCCTCATTTTCACTCACACGTGCTTGAAAGCCTGCACAATCCCGAGAAAGATCCGTGAGCTGTTCTTTTACCTTTTCCAGGTTAGTATTTATGGGGGAGAGCCGGCGATCCAACATATCTTCTAACACTGAGGACATTTCTGAAGTTATTTCGGCGATCCTGGCCGATGACACTGTCGGGCCCGGCGGGCTTGCGGGCGGCGCCATCTTGTCTTCTGCTCCTCTACCACGGAGCTTATCTTTATGTATATTTTTCGCTGCCATCACGCCGCCAATTAATTTAAAATGTATGTTGCCGGCCTCTCTAACGTTTCAGGCTGCGGCGAATTTCGTTTTTAGATCGCGGTTTGTGAGCTGGTCATGCGGAGGGGGGATTGAAGCCGGAGAGATCTTTTTCCTTCAACCCCTCGCGGTCATGACGTCACCGGAAGTCCCCCTTTTCGTCCACTTTTAAAGTTTCCTTTCTTTTTCGACACGGCCGGGTTTTTCCCTTTTTTTTTGTGCTTTTTTTTTTTTGGCACAATCGTGTCATTTGATTTCGCCGAAGCCATTTTTTCTTCCATGTCATCGAAGACACCCAGCAGCTTCAAACGTACTCGGTGCAACCGGACCATCTCAGGTACAGATACCCACTCTTGGTGTATCCAGTGCCTTGGGCCCGACCATAGCCCAGCCGCTTGTAGTCTGTCTTCGTATGAAGAAACGGGCCCAATTGTCTCAATAGACCCAACGGGAGAAGGTTTTTGGGGCTCAGTCCGGTCCTTCGACATCGGTACCGAGGTCATTGGCGTCGACATCGACAGGAGCATCGACGTCAAGGAGAGAGGTAATGGCTGCTGAGAGACCAACTCGCGCTGTGAGCAGTGAGGCGTCGAGTGGGTCTCCACCTGTCTCGAGGCCTCCTGTTATGCAGGTCCCCCAGGACCGACCTTCGTCGGACCCGGCCCCGAGAAGACATGAGGATTCCACGTCCTCCTCATTGGTACCGAGGAGTCTCGGCGGGTGTCGAGCGAAGGCTAAGAAGCATTATCATCCTTCTTCTTCGACGCACAGTACCGGGAGCTCCAGAGCGTCGAGAGAGTCGGCACCCGAGAAGCGTCGGCGCTGAGAGGACCGCTCCCCCGTCTGTCTCTTGGCAGCCCGGTACCTACTCCCAAGCCTCCACAGATTCTGACTCCACCTGTTTCACTAGCCCCGCTCCTTCTCTGATGACGGCTCTCGACGAGCATCGTATTCTAGATCTAAGGGACCTGAACAATTATCTGGTTCGAGAGAAGTTCAGGATGGTTTCCCTGTGCACCCTTCTTCCCATGATTCAAGAGAACGATTGGCCATGCTCTCTGGACTTAAAGGATGCTTACACATACATCTCGATACTTCCAGCTCGCATGAGGTATCTTCAGTTTCAGCTGGGAACACAGCACTTTCAGTACTGTGTACTCCCCTTTGGTCTGGCGTTTGCATCCAGGGTGTTCACAGAGTGCCTGGCTGTAGTTGCAGCGTTGCTACACAGACTGGGAATGCATGCATTCCCTTATCTCAACGATTGGCTGGTTTCTCCAAGTCACTTACCTGGGAGGCGTAAACAGTCTGGCCAACAGACTGAGCAGGGTTATGCAACCTCAAGAGTGATCGCTGAACATGGGCGTAGTCCGCAAGATCTTCAGAGCATGGGGCACCCTCTCGGTGGATCTTTTTGCCACTCAGATCAATCACAAGGTCCCTCAGTTCTGTTCTAGACTTCAGGCCCATGACAAACTAGCATCAGATGCCTTTCTCCTGCATTGGGGAACAGGCCTTTTGTATGCATATCCTCCCATACCTCTAATAGGGAAGACTTTGCTGAAACTCAAACAGTACTGTGGAACCATTATTCTGATAGCTCCCTTATGGCCGTGTCAGATTTGGTTCCCTCTTCTTCTGGAGTTGTCCTCCGAGAAACCGTGGAGATTGGAATGTTTTCCAACACTCAGAACGAGGGGTCGCTTCTACATCCCAACCTCCAGTCTGTGGCTCTCATGGCCTGGATGTTGAGAGCTTAGAATTCGCCTCCCAGGGTCTTTCAGAGGGTGTCTCTCAAGTCTTGCTTGCTTGCTTCCAGAAAGGATTCCACCGAGAGGTGTTACTCTTTCAAATGGAGGAGGTTTCCCGTCTGGTGTGACAGCAAGGCCCTAGATCCTCGCTCTTGTCCTACACAGACCCTGCTTGAATACCTTCTACACTTGTCAGAGTCTGGTCTCAACCAACTCCGTAAGAGTTCACCTTAGTGCAATTAGTGCTTATCATCGCCGTGTAGAAGGTAAGCCTATCTCTGGACAGCCTTTAGTTGTTCGCTTCATGAGAGGTTTGCTTTTGTCAAAGCCCCCTGTCAAACCTCCACTAGTATCATGGGATCTCAACATTGTTCTCACCCAGCTGATGAAAGCTCCTTTTGAGCCACTGAATTCCTGCCATCTGAAGTACTTGACCTTGAAGGTCATTTTCTTTGGTGGCTGTTACTTCAGCTCGTAGGGTCAGTGAGCTTCAGGCCTTGGTGGTACATGCATCTTATATCAAGTTCCATCATAGTAGAGTAGTCCTCCGCATGCACCCTAAGTTCCTGCCAAAGGTTTTGTCGGAGTTCCATCTGAACCAGTCAATTGTCTTGCCAACATTCTTTCCCTGTCCTCATACCAGCCCTAGCGAAAGCAGTTTACATACCTTGGACTGCAAGAGAGCAATTGGCTTTTTACGTGGAGAGGACACAGCCCTTCAGGCAGTCCGCTCAATTGTTTTTCTTTCAATCCCAACAGGAGGGGAGTCGCTATTGGAAAACACACAATCTCCAATTGGCTAGCAGATTGCATTTCCTTCACTTATGCCCAAGCTGGGCTGCCTCTAGAGGGCCATGTCAAAGCTCATAATTTTAGTCATGGCTGCGTCACTGGCCCACTTAGTCGGCCTCCATTGAAGAGATTTGCAAGACTGCAACGTGGTCATCAATCCACCCAGATACCCAACGCGACAGTCGGTTTGGGCAGGCAGTGCTGCAGAATCTGTTCGGGTTTTAGAATCCAAATCCACCCCCCAGACCCATTTTTGTTCTGTTCCAGGCTGCACTCTGTTGATTTTGGTTTCATGTCAATCTTTGTTCTGTCCTTGCCGTTGCGAGGCCCAATTGACCAATGTTCATTGTTTTGAGTGATCCTGGTTGTTAGTGATACCCCACATGTGAGAACAAGCAGCCTGCTTGTCCTCGGAGAAAGCAAAGATACTTACCTGTAGCAGGTATTCTCCGAGGTCAGCCTGCTGATTGTTCTCACAAACCCACCCTCCTCCCCTTTGGAGTTGTTATTGTTGTTTCTTGTTTATATGCTTTTTGATTAAACTAAAGAGACACGCTCACGCGGCGGGCGGGAAGTCATTTGCTCATGCGCAGTTAGTTGATTTTTATTTTGCTTGCAAAATTTGTTTGCCGATTCCTGGGTCGTGAGGATGACTACCCACATGTGAGAACAATGAGCCTGGTGTGCTCGGAGAATACCTGCTACAGGTAAGTATCTTCGCTTTATCTTCCACCTTTTAAGGCACTGCCTATCCAGCTGGATGGTGATGGCACAAGGAAAGCATATTTGCTCCAGTGAAGACTGACTCAAAATAAACCTGTTCCTTATCTGGGCTCTAGTATTACCATATTGAAAATACAGCCATGCCATGCCTTTGTGATTATGTTCCACTAATAAGTTAAACGATTAACTGGCTTTCTTGAAAGGATTATGGGGTCCATTTTCAAAGCACTTAGACTTACATATAAAGTTCCATAGTTTACTATGGGGCTCATTTTCAAAAGAGAAAAATGTCTAAAAAGTGGCATAAAGCAACATTTGGATATTTTTCTCACAAAACTTCCAAATTGATATTTTTGAAACTTTTTTTTTTTTTTCATATGTTTTTTATTCTGTTTGTCTTCAGTGCATCCAAATCACAAGAGGGTTTGTTGGGGATGTGTTAAGAGTTAGATTTGGGCTTTCCGAAGACTTGGACATTTTTCAGCTTTAATGGAACAAAACAAAAAAATCCAGGACTAAAACTAAGACATTTTCATCTAGACCTGTTTATATCGAATAAAACACAAAATGGTGCTCTAAATAACCAGATGAGCACTGAAGGGATTCGGGGTGACCTCCCCTTACTCTCCCCCAGTGGTCACTGACCTCCTTCCACCACCAGAATATGTCATTAAAAGACTTACAAGCCTCTATTCTAACCTCAGATGTTACAGTCAGGTCCATTAGAACAGCATGCAGATACCTGGAGTAGTCTAATGGTGGGTGCAGTGCAATATAGACAGGTGGACCTAGGCTCGTACTTCCTCCTACATTTTTTGGCGTTTGCAAGATGTCTAGTAGGACGAAGATGTTGTATCAAAAATGCCCATCCATGTAACTTTGAAAGTCTAAGTGCTTTGAAAATACACCTCTGTATAGCATATAAACGTATTTATTCAATACCACAATTTCTCATGTACAGCCACAAAATAACCCTTTAGGGTGGATAGTATTCACAATGAGATCCTTTTATTATTGAACCACTAAGCCATCTCTCTCCCTTTCAATCTGTTCAAAATTATGCTGCATGATTTATATTCTGTCAGTGTCGCTATGCTCATATTAGCCCTCTCCTCAAGTCACTTCATTGGCTCCCTATCCATTTCTGCATATGGTTCTAACTCCTCTTATTGATCTACAAGTGCCTTCACACTGCTGCTCTTCAGTACCTTTCCATTCTTCTCCCTACACTCTTCCCTGGGAACTCCGTTCATCAGGTAAATCTCTCTTATCTATACCCTTCTCCTCCACTACCAACTCCAGACTCTATTCCTTTTACCTTGCTGCACCATACACCTGGAATAGTCTTCCTGAGTTAGTATGTCAAGCTCCATCTCTAGCCATCTTGAAATCTAGGCTAAAAACCCACCTTTTTTATGCTGCCTTTAGCTCCTAACTCCTATTCACTTGTTCAGTACCCATGTCTATTTTGTCATTCCAGTCTTAAATAATTCCCTTATCCCTTGTTTTTCCTGTTTGTCTGTCTTGATCAGATTGTAAGCTATGTTGAGCAAGGACTGTTTCTTAAATGTTTAGTGTACAACGCTGCATACGTCTAGTAGCGCTATAGAACTTAGTAGTAGTAATAGCGTTTTCTATTGTTCTGGGTGAACTAAGATGCCGGCAAGCTCCACCTACTGGATTCAGCCCATGTAATGGGCTAGATAGTCTTATGCCGTCTCCTGTGTAAATATAACCTCCTTGGTGGCTCCGTACTCCTGCTGTCTATGGAGAATATTACAGATGAGCAGTTTCACTTTCTGTTGTAATTGCGTTCATTCACTTCTTTTTATCTACAAAGAATAGCAATAATGTTTCTATTATTTCTTTCTTTCTGCTGCTTTATCAGTAGGATGCACACTTGTGTTTGGTTTTAGTGAAAATGTTAATTTATAGAAAGTGCTGACAAATAGTGGCGTAGAATTTAGAACCTCAAATGTAACTATATGTAAAATGTATACAGACAAAGACTGTCTATTTTATTTGTATTTGTTTCTAGATATTTTAACATATTTTGATTCATATTACAGGTCAGCTTATCATCAACCAACCTCTTACAGGCCGAGATTACTGCTCTCTGGAGAGAGAGGTTCAGGTCAAACATCACATCTTGCTCCTGCA
Organism: Microcaecilia unicolor; assembly: GCF_901765095.1. Lineage (NCBI taxonomy): Eukaryota > Metazoa > Chordata > Amphibia > Gymnophiona > Siphonopidae > Microcaecilia > Microcaecilia unicolor. Next base: position 412,908,372 of record NC_044033.1, read on the forward strand.
CTGTTGCACACCCTGGAAAAATTTTCTGTTCACCGATTAGATCTACCAGCACTTTACTCTGTTAGTGCCAAAACACCTGAAGAATCATGTGCACAGGTTAGTCTGACGACTTTATAAATTTTTGATTTACAGATGCACTTTATGGCTGGTGTACTTAAGCAAATTTTGATGTTCATTCTTGTTAAGTCTCTGTGGTCAGTTCTACAATCTGAAGCGCAGGCAAACTTTGATAAACTGATTCCAGGTCTAAAGGGTATTTTAATATCTGAGTTCTACATTTGAAACAACTGGACTTTGTTAGTGTCTAGAATGATGATAGAAATTTGTAAACTTTGCATGGTAATATGACTGTAGCAAGGAACTTCTAGGTTTTCAAATTATCATATGTTTATGATAGACACATTAAATTACAATCCTTGCATTTATAAAAATGCATCCATACGATCGCATGATAATTTGATGATATGCATACTATAGGACTGCAGATATTTTTTACTGCTGTACACAGCTAAAAATAATGTTATAAGAAATTTTGGAGTCCCTAAAATGTCAGAAGGGAACACATACAAGATAGTTTAAAGGGCGAGATAATTGAATTGTGCAATATAGGTTTGAAAAGCATGCAGTTGCTTAAGATGAAATAAAAAGATTCACCAGACTACTAGAGGGCTGTGGAACAGCCAGTCATCTTGTCTGGTCTTATCCAAAAATTCAAGGACAATATCATCCACATAAGAAGGTTTCCTTTGAATGCCATCCAGTACTAGAGGCTATCAGAATACTTTTTCCAGGCATGCTCCCTACTCCTTGGAACTTGGTTGTCTGGTCTTATCCAAAGATTTGAGGACAATATCATCCACACAAGAAGATTTCCTTTGAATGCCATCTAGTACTAGAAGCTGTCAAAATACTTTTTTCAGGCATGCTCCCTACTCATTGGAACTCGCTTTCTAAGGAAGCATGTCTCTTCCCCCCCCCCCCCCCCTTTAATTTTTTTAGGCCTGCCTTTCCAAGTAATACTTGTGGTGTTTACAGCATTATTAGTAGTCAGGTGAATAAGTCTTCACCCCAGAGACCTTATAGTCTTTGATGTTAACAGGGGTACTTGAAGATAAAATTATTTTCCCAAGACCAAAAAAAGTATGGGATAGTTTTATCAGTATGAAGAGAGAATTGATGATAAAACCATCAGAGATGGCATTATAAGGATATTACAGGTAGAAAAACAGGGAAAGTGTGTTCTTCCTCCTGCAGAATTTGCCTTAGTGGGGTTGCCCAGGAGTCTGTGCTGGGATTGCTGCTTTTTAATATATTTATAAATGACCTAGAGATGGGAGTAACTAGTGAGGTAATTAAATTAGCTGACGACACAAAGTTATTCAAAGTTGTTAAATCACAAGAGGATTGTGAAAAATTACAAGAGGAGCTTACGAGACTGGGAGACTGGGCATCTAAATGGCAGATGACGTTTGATGTGAGCAAGTGCAAAGTGATGCATGTGGGAAAGAGGAATCCGAATTATAGCTACGTCATGCAAGGTTCCACGTTAGGAGTCACCAACCAAGAAAGGGATCTAGGTGTCGTCGATGATATGTTGAAACCTTCTGTTTCAGTGTGTTGTGGCTGTTCAGTGTGTTGCGGCGGCTAAGAAAGCAAATAGAATGTTAGGTATTAGGAAAGGAATGGAAAACAGAAATGAGGATGTTATAATGCCTTTGTATCGCTCCGTGGTGCGACCGCACCTTGACTATTGTGTTCAATTCTGGTCACCACATCTCAAAAAAGATTTAGTGGAGTTAGAAAAAGTGCAGAGAAGGGCGACAAAAATGATAAAGAGGATGGGACGACTTCCCAGTGAGGAAGGGCTAAAGTGGCTAGGGCTCTTCAGCTTGGAGAAAAGACGGCTAAGGGGAGATATGATAGAGGTCTATAAAATAATGAGTGGAGTGGAAAGGGTAGACGTGAAGCGTCTCTTTACTCTTTCCAAAAATACTAGGACTACGGGGCATTCAATGAAGCTACAAAGTAAAATGAATCGGAGAAAATTTTTCTTCACTCAACATGTAATTAAACGCTGGAATTCGTTGCCAGAGAATGTGTTAAAGGCGGTTAGCTTAGTGTGGTTTAAAAAAGGTTTGGACAGCTTCCTAAAGGGAAGAGTCCATAGACCATTATTAAAATGGACGGAGAAAATTCACTGCTTGTTTCTGGAATAAGCAGCATAAAATGATTTGTACTTTATGTGGATCTTGCCAGGTATTTGTGACCTGGATTGGCCACTATTGGAAACAGGATGCTGGGCTTTATGGACCTTTGGTCTGTCCCAGTATGACAATACTTATGTATTTATGTACTTACTTTAACTGAACTTGGTGGAACCAGGGGTGGGATACAGGACACAGGAGCAGCAGAGCACATAGGCAACTAATCGGAAAACCAGGACAGGAAGAAAGCTAGATTACAGTAAGTAGACTTTTATGGCAAGATCTCAACAGGTACAGGATATGTCTGGGTGGTGGGGGAGGGAAGCGATTAAGCTCTAGCAAAAAAAAAAAAAAAAAAATGTAGAAAATGGAAAGTATAGAACAGATAAGAGCAACCAAACCAATCAGATGCATCAAGCTCTGTTGGAACCATTGCTCCCTGCAAAAATTAATATTAGCACTTAGATGCAAACTTGCCACAGAGGCAAGAACTCATAGTAGTAATTTTTTGAGGTATATCAGAAGCAGAAAGCCTGTGAGGGAATCTTTGTAGCATAAAATTATTGAGGAGTAAAAGGGGCACCCAGGGAGGATAAGGCCATACTGGAGAGACTGATTTAATTATTTGCTTCGTTCTTTATTGACAAGGATGTAAGAGATCTACCTCTACCAGAAATGTTTTTCAAGGGTGACAATGCGGAGCAACTGAAAGAAATCTCAGTGAACCTGAAGGATGTTCTGAGCCAGATCGATAGGTTAAAGAGTAGTAAATGACTAGGACTGGATGATATTCACCCCAGTATACTGAAAGAACTTAAACGTGAAATTGTTGATATACATTTAGTGATCTGTCATTAAAATCGCCCATAGCACCTGACGATTGGAGGGTAGCCACTGTAAGCCAATTTTTAAAAAGGGTTCCAGGGGTGATCCAAGAAGCCTAATGTCAGTGCCAAACAAAATAGTGGGAACTATTATAAAAAAATAAAATTACTGAACACATAGACAAACATGATTTAATGGGACTGAGTCAACATAGATTCAATCAAGGTAAGTCTTACCTAACCAATTTGCTTCATTTCTTTGAATGTGTGACTAAACATGGATAAAGGTAAGTCAGTTGATGCAGTGTATGTAGATTTTCAAAAAGCATTGGACAAAGTCTCTCATGAGAGACTCCTGAGAAAATTTAAAAGTCCATGAGATAGAAGGCAATGTTTTGTTGTGGATTGGAAATGGGTTAATAGATACAAAACAGAACGTAGGGTTAAATGACCATCTCTTTCGATGGACAAAGGTGAATAGTGGAATGCTCCAGAGATCTGTACTTGGACCAGTGCTATTTAACATTTTTAAAATATTATTTATTTAATATATATCCGGCCTGTCATCTAAGTGGGTTACAAATAAAACATACATAAAATTTATCTGCAAGCACATCAGCAATGACATCCTTTCAGATTAACTTTTAATCAACTTCCTGCATAAGCCTGTACAAATAAATACAGTTTCAGCTTCCTCTTACAATTGGATACTGATGGTATCATCTGATTAGTGCCTGGCAACCTGTTCCGTAAAATTGGACAAACAAAAGTAAGAGCACCATCTGAAGTGTTAATATAATGCATCTTTGCTAAAGACAGTTGAATCAGCTGCTCAGTCCCTGATCTTAAAGCATGATCTGGTTTATATAATGTCAATATTTGTTTAAAATAATCATGAACATTCCCATCCAGTGTCTTAAAAATCAATGGTAATATTTGTAATGCCCCTGACCTGGGAGTTCCTGGATTCAGGTTCTGACCCGGTTGGAGCCTCCCGACAGAATAAGAGATTATACAATGTCTAAATACTGATTTGTCAATATATTTGTTTTAGAGTGAAAAAGTTTTTGAGTAAGTAAAAAGACTTCTTAATTACCAAGTTTATATGAGTTTTCTTTTTAGGAGTACTGTTAACCTCTATGCCAAGAATTCTTGAGGAATTCTCAAAAGAGAAATTATCCTGGCAGCTAGGTGTCGTGTTCTCGAGGGCCTTGGCATTCTGTCAGGCTTCTTCCCCGGGAGCACTGGGTTTGTGAGTCCTTGGACCACTACCGTGGAGCGGCAGTGGCAGGCAAGGTCACCTTCAAGGTAGAGACAAGGCAAGACTGGACTGGAACCCTAGACTGGAGTTCTGCACAGGAATACACGGGACTGGAATGCACTGGACGGGTGCACACTGGAGTGGAGCCCACTGGACTGGTACACACTGGATTGGAGCCCACTGGACTGGAGCACACTGGAGTGGAGCCCACTGGACTGGAACACACTGGAGCAGAGTCCACTGGACTGGAACACACTGGAGCGGAGCCCACTGGACTAGAACACACTGGATCTAGGCTTCACCTACGCTTAGCCACCTTTCCCTGAGGGTTGAGCTCTCAGGTTCGGGCAGCCAGCAGGGCTTACAGGAAAACCGGAACTGGAACTAGCAAGCAGGAACAACAGGAATCAGGATACAGAAGTGCCCCCAGGCACCTAGGCGAAAGCAAGGCAGACAGGCAGGGAATGTCCGGGTTCCGGAAATAGTCAGGTCTGGTCACAGGCAGAGAATATCCGGATTCAGGCAGCAGGCAGCAAGTATCGGGGTTCAGGCAGTAGGCAGCAAGTATCGGGGTTCAGGCAGTAGTCGGGTCAGGCAGCAGGCAGCAAGTATCGGGGTTCAGGCAGTAGACAGGACAGGCAGCAGGCAGCAAGTATCGGGGTTCAGACAGTAGTCAAATTCAGGCAATGGTCAGGTCAAGGAGCAAGACTATGGCTGGAGCTCCAGTAACAAGGAGTACTGGCAGCAGATAGGACTAGGACTGAAGCTCCAGAAGCAAAGGAAAACACACACGGGAAAACCAGAAATCTAAACACAAGAAGACTAGTAAAGCTGTACACAAGCTAACAGGAAAGCTATGCCCAAGCTAACTAGTCATACGCTAGAAACTCACACTAAGCAAACACAGGAGAACTAGTAAAGCTTTACACAGGCTAACAAGCAAAACTATGCCCAAGCTACTAGTAACAAGCTAGAACTCACACTGAACTCGACAATGTAGCAGTGCACAGAGCACTCTAACATACCAGGGACCTTAGACAATGCAAAGGCTGCAGTCTCTAAGTGCTTAATAAAGCCCTTCAATACCAGAGGCGCAGCTGCAGCAATCTCTAAGTAACTACGGAGGCTGTTCAGGCACAAACCACAGAGCAGGCAGAAAGCACAGTGAAACACAGAGAGGCTTCCCACACCCAGGTGTAGTGTAGTGAAGCAATTAGAGTCATGCTGGAAGCAGCCAGCACACAGAGAGAGAGAGAGCTAACCCAGGCAACACCCACAGGTGCAGTATAGTGAGGCAATTAGTGTCATGCTGCTGGATGCAGCCAGCACAGGGAGCCAGAGCTAGCTCAGAAAGGACAGACAGAAGAAACAGGAGCCAGCTAGGAAGCTGACCCCCAGGAACAAGGTAAGTCTGAGGGTGGTCACGGCCACAGGCGTGACACTAGGGATACCCCAAGTGTGAGAACAAGCAGCCTGCTTGTCCTCGGAGAAAGCGAAGATACTTAGCTGTAGCAGGTATTCTCCGAGGACAGCCGGCTGATTGTTCTCACAAACCCGCCCTCCTCCCCTTTGGAGTTGTTTGTTGTTCTCCTCTTGCTTTTGGACTATTCTGAGGGACTTACTCATGCGACGGGTGGGAAACCGGTCTGCGCATTTGCAGTGTGCGCCACTCGTGTGCCAGAAGACTCTGGATGATTTTTTGAGTTTTTGCTAGCAAAATGTCCGATCCTGGGCCGTCGACCCAAGTGTGAGAACAATCAGCCAGCTGCCCTCTGAGAATACCTGCTATACAGGTAAGTATCTTCACTGTATCAAAGGCTGATGATGCATTAAGAGCCACAAAATAAAATTTAACATTACTATCCATTCCCTTTTTAAGCACATCAGTAGTTGATAAACCTGTTTTTGCATTCACTAGGTACCCAACTGGAAGATCAAGGTTTTCTCTCATACTGTGCAGGTGATATTACAGTTCTTATTCCATTGAGCCCTGTTTTAGAAGATGAAAAACCAAGAATTCACAGTTGCATACGAATAAAACAATTTTTTTTTTACTTATTGATGCAAAATTAGTGTCATGGTCTGTGCTGTGCCCCACATTTCGACTCACTGGCAGCCCTTAGTGGGGTCAGTGTTCTTTCCAGGGGCCCATGCTTCACCTCCGCAGCATGGCAGGCTGCTGGCATGATTGCTTCCGAGCTGGGGTGCTTGCCTGATGGCTTCCCTATCGGCAGTGTCTGTCCTTTCGCTAGCTATACTTTTAATTGAAAACATTTTTATTAAATTTTTTGGAAAATACAACTCTGAATTACAACATTTGTTCATTCCCCCCGCCCACCTCATTTACAAACATCCACGTTCCATTACAGAGAGGAATATATCACATTATATCTACCATCCAAATCTAGGCTAACCCTTTTGTTGTGATAATGATTAGCAACCGCTTAATTGGAATATTTCAGACCCTTCCTTTAAACATATCCTATAATGCGTAGAGTCGCAATTGTCTTCCACATCAAATACAATTGTTATTGACAATTACATTTTTCTCCCTTCTCCTAATACCCCTCCCCACTCCCCTTTCCCCTCTTATCTCCCCACTTCCCCCCCTCCCCTCTTCCCCTCAAGGCCAGGTGTTCATATGCTGAGAGTGACTGTTACTTGCTTATTGCTGATGGCACTCTGTTTCCCTTCATAAACCTCCTAATTGATTGAGAACAGTGCTACGTGCCCTTGGGGCCAAAACTTGTATGTAAGCTTTCCATATTAGAACTTTTTTTATTTCTTAAAGTTCCATTGAACTTCTCGCAGCTTCATTAATAACAACGCATGTAGTCTATTACGCCATTGCCAATGTGAAGGCGTCTCTTGACAGACCCAAGTTGTTAAAATGCATTTTTCCCTATTAAAAACGCTCTATACAGTAAAAGATCATGATGGGCATCACTGGTACCTCCTATTGTCTCCTTTCCTAGTAACACATTTTCTGGGCTCATTGTGATAGGTCGGTGCAATATTTGTGTCATAAACCTATATATCCCCACCCAGAATTGTTGTATATTGGGGCAGTCCCACATGGCGTGAAAGTATGTGCATTGTGGTCCTCCACACTTACCACATTGTGGAGAGTCTATTCCTCCTTTATGATACAGTCTATATGTGGAGGTATAAGCCCGGAACAATACTCTGCCTTGGCACTCTCTTAACTCTGCATTATTTATTCTCTGCGGGATATGCCTCATACTACTCAGTATTCTTTGTGCAGTGATTCCTTTTTTTAAGTCTTCTGTCCACTTCTCCTGTAAGTGTGTTTGCATTCTATGTGATGTACTATGCATAAGTCGTCTCTGTATTAAGGAAATGGTTATAGGTTCCTCTGAGGGTACTTCAAACAATTTTTCTATCATGATAAGTACATCAATAGCGAGAGGTTGGCGTGGTAGGCTTTCAATATAGTGTGATATCTGCTGATATGCAAATTTGTCTATCCACTGAAGCTCCCCCAAACCTAACGATTCCAATTTTTTGACACAACCATCTGACTCCACAATGTCCTGGAGGGGAGGATAAGCCCTTTTTGCTGCCATCGTCTAAATCTTGGACCGTCTATACCCGGTAAAAATTCACCATTCCCTATTATAGATAATAGTCTACTATGGTGTTCATCAAACTTCCAAATCTTGCCCAAATCTCGCCATATCAATCTAAGGGGTCGAATCACTACATTCCTCCGTAAATGTGCTGGCAACATCTTTAGCTTTGCTTGTAGCATATAGTGTAATTTCAGGGGGTGCACCCACTGCTCTTCCATCGTCCTTGGGGTATAATGTGAGGTTCCCAACAACCAGTCCCCTATATGCCTCAGCAAACTCGCTTTGTTGTAGCGTGTTAAGTCTAGCACCCCAAATCCTCCTCGACTCCATGGGTCCAATAGGTTTTGCCATTTGATCTGTGGGCGTCTCTTATTCCAAAAGAATTTGGAAAGGAGGCCCATCAGTTTTTTCCAATCTCCTTTAGTTAGATAAAGTGGTAAGGACTGAAAACAATACAACCACCTTGGAAACAGGATCATATTATACAACGAGATCCTCCCTGATAATGACAATGGTAAATTTGTCCACCTCTCTAACATCTGCTTCGTATGTTCTAACAATTGAGCTATGTTTAGTGAATATAATTTGTCTGGATCACCCGGCAGCTGTATGCCAAGGTATTTAAATGAACAATTCGTTCTCTTAAAGGGGCAACTTAAGTTCGCCCATTCCTCCTCAGACATCCATAAAGCCTAGGCCTCAGATTTATCTAAGTTTAAGCAAAATCCTGAGTAATCCCCATATTCCCTAAAGATTTCCAAAAGTGCTGCCAATGAGTCTTTTGGGGTCCGAAGAATGACTAAAAGATCATCCGCAAATGCTGAGATTTTAAATTGTTCGGTCCCTATATTTACTCCTTGTATCTCCTCGAAATTCATAATATCCCGAATTAAAGGGTCTAACGCCAGTACAAACAGGAGTGGCGAAAGAGGGCATCCTTGTCTAGTGCCTCTGCAAATTGGAAATTGACAAGAGGTCACTCCATTTACGGATATTTCTGCTATCGGGTTCTTGTATAAAGTCTGTATGGCTTCCCTAAAAAATCCTCCAATACCATACTCCTCTAAGACCCCAAACAGAAAGTCCCATCTCACTCTGTCAAATGCTTTATGTGCATCAAAGCTAATAAGGAGTGAAGAGGTTTTCATGTATTTGACCTGTTCCAACGCCAGTAGTATTTTTCTTAGATTTTTTGCCACTGATCTTTCCCTGACAAATCCCACCTGTGGGTCTAATATCAAGTGTGGTAGGAATCTGGCCAGTCTGTTGGCCAGTATCTTGGCCAACAGCTTAGCTTCAAACGATATCAGGGAAATGGGCCTGTAAGGTTCTGCCCTGCTGGGGTCTTTCCCGAGTTTCAATAGCACAATTATTTGTGCCAGTCTCAGCGAGGTCGGCAACTCTCCTCTAAGGACATGCGAGTTAAGCACCCTAGTCACACAGGGAGTAATATCTTCCACCAAAATTTTATACCACTCTGCTGTGAACCCATCTACTCCTGGCGATTTATACAGGGCGCTAGCTCTTATATTCCAACTAACTTCATCCTCCGTGATTTCCTCCTCCAGGACTTCTTGCTGACTCCTCGTAAGCTTTGGCAGTTTTTGTCCCTCTAAATATGTCTTTGCCTCTAGCCCCTCCTCTGTAGGTGGTGCGTACAGTTGAGCATAAAAAGTTTCAAATACTTTCCCAATCTCAGTATTCTTATGATGACTCACTCCCTGTGTATCCTGTATATGTGATATCCATCGTCTGCCTCCCACTTGATGCGCCAGTCTCGCCAATAACTTCCCCTGCTTGTTGGCGTGTTTGTACAACTGGTATTTGTAATATATCTGGGATTGCTGTGTGCGGGTGTGCACTAGATGATTTAATTCAATTTGTGCCATCAGATATGCTTTTTTATGAACAGTGGAATGAGTTTGGCCATAAATTTGCCTCAGCTTGCGTACCCTTGTTTCCAGCCTAAGCATTTCAGCCTCCCTTGCTTTCTTTCTATGGGCAGAGTATGAGATGATATGACCCCTCAATACCGCCTTGGCCGCTTCCCAAAAAAGTATGGGGTCTGATTGAAAGCTGTCCCTATTTAGCTCTGCATAATCTTTCCATTTATCCTTCATAAAGGAATGGAATTGTACATCATAGTATAGCTTTCTCGGGAATTTCCACCTAAACGGTCTCTTTGGTGTGTCCCCCCACTCTATTGTAACCCAAATCAAAGCATGATCTGACACTTGTGTGGGACCTATAACTGCCTCTACCAGGTGTGTAGCACTATTCTGTGATGTAAGTATGTAATCGATACGGGACTGCGTCCCATGGGCCCTGGAGAGATGCGTAAAGTCTCGCTCTCCTGGATGTAGCAGTCTCCAGGAGTCCACCAATTCCAGGCTCGAGCAGATCCAGGGCACTCCTTTACTATAATTCACTGGTCTTACCCTTGTGGGGCCCGTGCTATCCATCAATGGATCAAACACCATGTTAAAATCCCCCCCCCCCCCCCCCCCCATGATTATTGGGAGTTGACCAAAACTTTGCACTTGCCTAACAAGGTTCTGGTAAAATGCTTTGTCATATTGATTTGGTGCATATACATTAACCAACAAGAGAGGTTTACCTTGTAATGTGATATGTTGAATTATATAGCGCCCTTGTAGGTCTACAGTTTTACGGTTTAACACATATTGTAATCCTTTGCGGATCAGTATGGCTACTTTCTTTTTTATTTAGGGCTGGATTATCTATCACTTCGTTGACCCACCATTTACACAACTTACTATGTTCCAATGAGTTTAGATGTGTTTCCTGCAAAAAGGCTATTTGCGCTTTATATCTATTCAATGTTTGCAGAATCTTAGATCGTTTAAGTGGGGAGTGTATCCCCCCCACATTCCATGAAATTACCTTTACCATTACGTTTCCTTTAGCCTCTCAGCTAATGATACGTCATGTTGATTATACTTTCCTGCAGAAGAGAGGTATCCCAGCTTACCCCTCCTCCCATTATTCTCTTGTAACAAACTGTTCCCTCTTTTTATCCGTAAAATCCTCCTCATCCTAGCCTTGTATAATCCCCTATCCCTCCGTCTCCCCCCCCCCCTCCCTCCCTTGTCCCCCGTATTCCATTCCCTCCTCTGCCCCTTTGAGTTCAAATTGAACTCCTCACGTATAGGCACCCTTCCTCCTTCATTTGAATTACTTTCTGTCTGTTTAACTGGAAACATATTCCTAATCCAACACAACTACACAGTGCACAACCAGGAAACAAAATAAAACAGTTAGCAGAGAACTGTATCGCTAGGCGTAGCTCTGCAACCTTACTCAGCAGTGTTTATCCGTTTTGCCCTTTGAATGAAGATTGTTCACGTTGCGAAATCTCTCTGCCACTCAGGATAGTTGTTTATATCTTGGTTGCATTAGGTTCAAACCACAACTCTTAATGGCTCGTGTCTTGGTCAATAAGTCTCTGTAACTAGTTCCAAGCTCTCTACTGCAAAGCGTCGTTTTGAATCTGACTCCCAATGTTAGGCTGCTCGATATTCTTGCCTTGCTTCGGCTCGTTTCCTGCCAATTCCATGTCACTCTCCACCTTCGATCTTCTCACTCCTTTGTCCTTGGCAATAAGCTGTTGATAAATTCTTGCGCCTTTGCTAGTTCTTCAAATGCTTTCTCAGATCCCTCATGGGTCACCCGTAATTTGGCGGGGTACACCAGTGCAAATCTGATCTTTCAGGCATGCAGTTCAGCACATATAGGCGCATAAGCCCTCCTCGCCACCGCCACCCTTGCCGAATAATCTAGAAAGCAAAGCACATTGTTCCCCTCATATTGAAGTTTTTGGCCCGATCGCATAGCTCTCAATATCGCTTGTTTATGTCCATAGTTTAAGATCTTTAGGATCACCGCTCTCAGTCTGCTATTTGTATTTCTTTTCGGCCCTACTCTGTGGGCCCTCTCCACTCTTAAAGGCCCCAGCACAACGTTTAGCTGTAAGGCCTTCGGGAGCCACCGCTCCAGTATCTCCACCAGTTCAGAATCTCTCAGGTGCTCCGGTAAGCCGATGAGGTGTAAGTTATTACGTCTGGACCGATTTTCCAAATCGCCCAGCTTTTGTTCAAGTTCGGCCATTTTTCTCTCCATCTCCTCCGTAGGCCCCGCCGTTTCTGTTACTTTGTCCTCCACATCGCTAAGTCTCTGCTGCAGGTGATCTAGATCTAAGTGAAAGCCGTCCAGCCGTTCGTGGGCTTCTTCCGCTCTGTCATATAGAGCTTGCAGCTTTTTATCTAGCGCAGCTTCTACTGCAGCGGTTACCTCCGCTGTTATCTCCGCCGTCCATGCCGAGCACACCGAGGAGCAAGGTTCGTCCACCATCTTGTTCTCCACGCTCTTGTGCTTGTCTTTGTCTTTCCTCGGTATTCTGGAGGTCATTATGGCGATTTTTGCCCAGTAAGTGCTGGTTGTCTCTTCTGTATCTTTTCTCACTGTTCCAGTTGCTTCCTCGGGTCGGATCAAGCCCCTATGGTTCGATTAGTGAGTTAGATTCTCTGGAGGATTGGGAGCTTCACTTTTCAGCGACTGCTCTCTCCCATGGCACCACGTGATTCTCGCTAGCTATACTTTTAAAGAGGCTTGCAGCGGGAAGAGTTCTGTACGCCGCCCCCCTGACATCATTCCACTGGCCTACTTCTGGGGCCTCGGGCACATCCCACTTTCCCTTCACAACTGCTCATGTTGCAACTGTTGGCCTTAGCGTTCCTGCTTCAGCCTGTCTCAGCATTCCTGCCAGCCTGTCCCAGCGTTTCCACCCCAGGCCCTGGTCCACCAGGCCTGGCCCCAAGAGCTCTTTTCAGAGCCACCCATGGGTCCAGTTTCCCCTGCATCAGCCTCTCAGAGTTATCCGCTGACTTTCCAGCTAGCCCAGTCTTCCTCAGCATGTCTCACCCCCCCCCCCCCCCCCCCGGTCTCATGAACTACTGGCCCTACCAGAGCCCTAGTGTTCTGCAGCAATGGCCCCGGAGCTCACCAACCAAGAACCTTGACAATTAGACTCCATTCCAGATTCTGTTAATATAAATACAGTGGATTGTAAATTTTTACAGTAATTAAAACTCTGGGTTTTCTAGTAGATTGTACCCTTTCTTTAGAACTACAAATAAATCAGTATATTTCTAAGACTTTTTTGATGATGCGAAAACTTAGTCAAATTCATAATTGCTTCAGTTGAACAATTTAGACTTCTGCTTCAGGCTTTGATCCTGACTCAAATGGACTATTGTAACAACATGCATCTGGGCTGTTCTTGCCAACAACTGAAAAAGTTGCAATGAATGTAGAATACAGTGGTCCATTTTTTTTCTTTGAAAAGGTCAGAATAATTCTATTTTAACTATCTTCACTGGCTTCCAATAGAAGCCAGGATTCAGTTCAAACTGGCTTGCTTCATTTTCGAACTGTTAAAAGGCTCAGTACCCTTGTACTTTTATGACCATATTCCCTTTTCTACCCAGGTAGGAAACTGTAGGACCAACAATTCTAGTTTGTTTTGTTTTCCTGCTGTAATGGGCAGAAGACAAATTTAAACAGGTTGAACTTTCTCTGGGTTTTTAGTTGGCAAGATTTTGGAAAGATTTCTTTTATCTTTCAGAAACCATGTTCTTATTTAGATTTTAGTGAAAAAAATCTTTATTATTTTGAAAAATTGTATTATGAAGCAACCTGTAATTTCTGATAGGGCTATATACAGTTTCAAATTTTCTATGCTTACATTGTCATTGTTTTGAATTTATTCTGGTTACATGTTATTCCAGGAGTTTGCAACTCCAGCTCTTGTTTTTGTTAACTGCTTAGAACTACAAGATATTAGCAGTCTACAAGAATTTTTGTTATAACAAAAAATGTCTTGCCATGAGGGAAGGAGCAATACTGGATCTGGTGCTTACAAATGGAGAAAGTGTGTCTAATGTCCAAGTGGGTGCCCACTTGGGCAGTAGTGTTCATCAGACGGTTTGGTTTGATATAACAGCTAAAGCAGAAGGCAGCCACCCAAAGCTCAATGTCCTCGATCTCAAACATGCTGACTTTAGTAAAATGGAGGAGTACCTGAAGAAAGAACTGATGGGATGAGAGGACCTACAAGAAGTGGAAAGGCAATGGTCCAGGCTGAAAGGAGCTATAAATATGGCTACTAGCCTTTACACGAGCAAAGTAAATAAAAGCTAGAGAAAAAGGAAACAGATATGGTCAGTGGTATGCTGGGAAATTTTTAACAGGCTCTCTCTCTCTGGGTATAGACAGCCCTGCAGTTTGGGAAGCCCCGAGGTGGACTAGAGGGGCAACACATTCCTCTCTCTCCTCCCTCTGCCTCATGCGGGCATGCTAGGCATACCTTTGCTGGCAGGGATGCCGAGCCCCACCAGCCAAGTAAATGGGCTAAGTCTAATGAGTGTGGTTTTCTTGTTGGCATCCATATACATATTGCAAAAGTAAACAACAACTTCTGCAGAGTACATCCAAAATGTAATTATTTTCTCATTTTCATCTTTCAAAATTCCAGACAGCAGATGTATAGATCAGGACCCAAACCAGTCCAAAACAAATAAAATCAGAAACAGTTTATACCTAATTATTCCACTACCCTTACGATTCACGTTTGGATTTAAAAAGCAGAACCATGTGCATGTAAGGACTGGATAAACGAATTTTTAAAAAGTTTAAAGCGAATGCCCTTATATGTAATCATTGGTAGCAATAAAGAAACAGTGATAGAATATTTACATAGTAAGCAGCCTGAGCCAGCAGATATATTTTCCATTGAACATAATTAACTTTGTATGAACTTGGCGGCTAATAGTGTGCTGAACTGGACAATGTTGGCACATTTAGACTGACTGGACAGAACTTCTGGATGAAGGAAGCCCTTCCCTAGTTATTCAGTACCTCTCTGTGAAATAATAGTAATAAAAATAGGCATGTGGAGTAAAACCTGTACTGGCTTAATCTATCCTCCTTTTTTTGGAGCTATGTGGTAACCCTAAGTGGGGAGGACAAAGAGAGTAAGTGCAGGGGTGGGGGGGGAGAGAAGATGCTTAAGCCACAGGGGACGCCAATGTCAGGAGGGTACCCGAGCCCACCTTTTGGGAGCTGGTTGTTAAAGTACCTACTTTAACAACCGGCTCCCAAAATTCTTAAAAATCTAACAAACAGGCTATGGCGAGCTGGTGCGAGCCGGCTCCAGCACACCACTAGATATGGTTCTCCAAGCAAGTGGCTGAGAAAATAAAGGCAAAAGCGTTGGCTTTTATGAAATACAGGAAAACTCAAAAGATGAATACAGAAAGGAATACCGGATGAAACTCAAAGAAGCCAAGAGAGATACATGTCTGGCAAAAGCGGACAAACAAATAGCTAGAAATGTCAGGAGGGGAGACAAAATTTTTTTCAGGTATATTAATGAAAGGAGGAAGGCTAAAAATGGAATTATGAGACTGAAAGATGCTGTGAACCACTCAGTGGAGAATGATGAAGAAAAAGCAAATGTGCTAAACAAATACTTTTGTGTTCACGGAAGAAAATCCTGGAGAAGAACTGCAGTTGGCTGGCAAAGGTACATATGAGAATGGAGTGGATATAGCATTGTCCATGGAAGAAAGTGTTTATGAACAACTTGAAAATATGAAGGTGGACAAAGCCATGGGACTGGACTGGATCCATCCCAGGATATTGAGAGAGCTCAGAGAGGTTCTGGTGGGTCCTTTTAAAAATGTGTTTAATAAATCCTTTGGCACAAGAGAGGTTCCATGGGATTGGAGAAGAGCGGATGTGATTCTTCTTCACAAAAGTGGTGATAAAGCAAAAACTAGAAACTACAGGCTAGTAAGTCTCACTTTGATTATTGGAAAAGTAATGGAAGCATTAGAAACATGACGGCAGATAAAGGCCATATGACCCATCCAGTCTGCCCATCCTCTGTAACCCCTAATTCTTCCTGTTCCTAAGCGATCCCACATGCTTATCCCATGCCTTTTTAAACTCTGGAACAGTCCTCAACTCCACCACCTCCACAGGGAGGCCATTCCATGCTTCCACCACCCTTTCTGTGAAATAATACTTCCTCAGGTTGCTCCTAAGCCTATTCCCTCTCAACTTTGTCGTATGCCCACTCCTTCATTTGAAAAAGGCTCTCTTCCTGTACATAAATGCCCTTGAGATATTTAAACGTTTCTATCGTGTCTCCTCTCTCCCAGCGTATACATGTTGAGGTTCATAAGCCTGTCCCTATAATTTTTGCATTCAAGACCGCTTACTAATTTTGTAGCCGCCCTCTGGACCGACTCCATCCTGTTTATATCTTTCCATAGGTGCAGTCTCCAGAACTGCACGCAGTACTCCAAATGAGTCCTCACTAGAGACTTATACAACGGCACTATCACCTCCTTTTTCCTGCTGGTCATGCCTCTCTTTATGCACCCAAGCATTGCTGAAGGAAAAAATAGTGAATGTTAAAGGTAAATCATGTCAAACTAATCTGATTGAATTCTTTGACTGGGTGAAAAAATTGGATCAAGGACGTGCGCTAGAGGTAATCAACTTAGATTTCACAAAGTCTTTCACATTGTTCCTCATAGTAAGCTCTTGAATAAACTTGACAGACTGAATTTAGGACCCAAAAGTGGTGAACTGGTTGACAAATGGACACCTGAGGGTTGTAGTAAATGGAATTTATTCAGCTAGGAATGGTGAGTAGTGGAGTGCTTCAAGAATCTGTGCTGGGGCTGATTCTGTTCAATATATCTGTGTCACAAGAAAAAGGAAAACACATCTTCCAGAAATAATCCACAGGAAAATGAAAAAAGTGGAAGGCACTGAAGCAAAGTACCAGGATGGCCAAAGGCCCCGTTTATTTTAAAAGTTCAAAGAGACATATACAAGTTCAGTTCCTACAGCGTAGTACAGAATGTGCTTGGTAGATGAGCCCAACACAGGCCATGTTTCGGCATGGAATGTCTTCATCAGGGGTCCTGTGAATGGTAATACCTAAAACCTGGGATGAAGAAATGATCAAATATGCCTCTTTTACAGTGGAGCATCCCAAGTTTTTGGTAGCTTCATTTACAGCACAGGAGGCCCAAGATGTTTGCAGGTATTCCTCCAGCATCCCTGCTGTACCTTTCAATCCGTACGCTAATCAGGAAATGGGAAGGACAAGCAAGGTGATTTACATTTGTAGATGACACAAAACTATTCAAAAACTATTCAAAATTGTTAAAACATCTGCAAACTGTGAAAAATTGCAGGAAGACCTTACAAAATTGGAAGACTGTTCATCCAAATGTCAGATGAAATTTAATGTGGACAAAAGCAAAGTAATGCACATTGGAAGAATAATCCAAATCATAGTTACCTGATGCTAGGTTCTACCTTAGGAGTCAGCAACAAAGAAAAATATCTAGGTGCCATCGTGGACAATATTCTGAAATGTTCTACTTTGTATGCGGCAGCAGCCAAAATAGCATAATGCTAGGAGTTATTAGGAAAGGGATAGAAAATAAGACAAAGGTGCAACATCACCTTTAGTATTGTGCACAGTTCTGGTCACCGTATCTGAGGAAAGTTAAAGCAGAATTAAAAAAATAAAAAAGATTCAAAAGAAGGGCAACCAAAATAATTAAGGGGATGGAACTTCTCTCATATGAGGAAAGGCTTAAGAGGTTAGGGCTCTTCAGATTGTAAAAGAGGTGGCTGAGGGAGGAATATGATAGAAGTCTACAAAATCCTGAGTGGTGTAGGATGGATAAACATGACTTGATCTTTTTTACTCTTTTAAAAAGTTCAGACTAGGAACACTCAATGAAGTTATATAGTAATGAATAGGAGGAAATATTTTTTCACTGAACAAATAGTTAACTCTGGAACTCCTTGCCAGAGGATATGCTAACAGCGGTTAGCGTATCTGGGTTTAAAAAAAAAGGCTTGGACAAGTTCCTGGAGGAAAAGTCCATAGTCTGCTATTGAGATAGACATGGGGAAAGCCATTACTTATCCCTGGGATCAGTAGCATGGAATCTTGTTGTTATCAGGGATTCTGCTAGGTACTTGTGACCTGGGTTTGCCATTATTAGAAGCAGGATACTGGGCTAGATGAACCATCAGTCTAACCCAGTTTGGATATTCTTATAATATGTTCATGCTGGTGGCAGAATATCAGTGTGTCAGTCAGTGAGGGGAGAAATCCTGTAATTTTATCTTTAAATAACTGCTGCAGGTTTTTTAGCTCTATGTTGTATGACTCATTGTTTCACACTGCAAGACATCTTTTACATATATTTTCAGTCTGTCTCCTAACTGAATATGGCCCCACATTTCCTAATGTCTAATGATCTCTGTTTTCTCAACATGCAATGAAAACATGGCTTTTGGAACAAGCCTCTTGATAACAGATGTATTTTATTTTTAACCCACAGTTCAGCATTTTAATGTAGGGGGCTTTTGTTTCTTTTGTTTTTTCTTTTCCCTTTTTTTTTTTTTTTTAATTTTTAGATTATTTTAAGGGACATATTTCTATTTTGTTTACCATACCTAGTTAATTTTATTGTCTTAATGCATTTATTTTTGTCTTGCATACAGGCTGCAATAAAGCCATATATAACGATTGATAGGTCACTGATGACCTTGTTTGGAAAGGTCCTTTGGGTTTCATACATTTGGCAGCACAAAAATCACTGTTTATGGCATGTAAAATATCCAAGATATCATGGATACATATTTTCCTTTTTAATATTAATGATTCCTTTTCCTCCTGCTAGACTAATCTAGACCAGCGTGCTTTGCTTCCCAGCTATCAGATGGAGGCAGAGAACACTGAATTTCAGTAATAATACTGCCACTGTAAGGATTGGTGCAGTCTTACTGTTGTCCAGTGTTCTCTGTCTCGCTTACAGGTTAGATTGGTGCAACAGTTGCTTCGGTCTCATTTCCTCTGGAGGTTTGAACTAAGGTCCTCTTCACTTGGCATTCCTAAACTGTAGTTGAGTTTCTTTAGGAAATTCTTTCCAACAAGTGGGAGCAGCTATGGAGAAAGAGCTTTCTCTAGTCTTCCTTGTATAAACTTTACTGGTGCCTGGGATAAGCAGTAAACCTTGTTGTGATGAATAAAGAGACCTTCTTTTTAAAGCATTTAGGGGCTAGTATATGTTCCACTTTAAATTGATATGCAAAAATTTTTTACCTATAGTTGATCTACAACCAATGAAAGGCTTTCATAATAGGTGACACATGATCATATTTTTAAAACCTCATATCAAATGCATGTCTTAATGGCTCTACCATACATTTAAAGAGCTCATTCAGTGTGCTGCCTTGGTTTGTATCAGCTGGATACAGCTGCGGTCTATTGTGACAAGCATAATAAACCAAATTAAAATAATTCTGCTTTGGCAAAACTCAATACCTAGGTAACCATTGTTAAATCTGCATGCAAGATGTATGGGCTGATCTGATCAACCATTCTACGTCTAAAAGAAAAGTGGATCAGATCTAATACCTGGAGTTCCATAGTTAATGTGAGGTTGATCCTTTTCCCAGTCCTTTACCTCACAGGAATCAAGTACCATTTAAATTCACAAATCCCTCTGGCTTTTTCCTTATATCTGTTGAGCCACAATGCTTCAGATTTAATTGCACTTAATTTTAGCATATTACTCTACAGCCACTTCAGAATCTTTGCCAAGAGCTTGTATAAATTTCCTAGATCCCCATTCCTTCCTTTCGTATTAGAAATAAAATGCCATCACCAAATAGATTATCCCTTGAAGAAAGATGACAACTATTTCTACATAGTTCTCATCCTTGTTGAATATAGCATGATGAAGTAGTAATTGATGAGTCATAGTGTCAAATGTTGAGATAAGATCAAGCATCAGAAGGACTGCCCTACGATCTTTACCCAATCCTCTGAGTAGATCATCTAGAACTACTATACAGTCATAATAATGTCTGTTCCATAAGCTTTCTGGACCCTTGATGGATCACCCAGTATATTACTTAAATATATAAACCCCAACAGTTGTTTATCCAGTACATTCATTAAAAACTTCCCTGTGAGTGGCAGACTAGAAACTGATCAATACTGCTTTGTCCAACTCTTCATGTTTAAGCAAATGTTTTACTGTTTTGTTCTTCAAAGCAGAAGGAAATGTCACTCCCTTAGACAGGTCTGCACAATGGCTTCTAATCACTCCACTTCAAGTCCCTTGTGGCCAATGGGCCGCTCCACTCAGTCTCCTCTCTCTCTGGGGACCTTGGTTGTCTGACTTCTGGCCCCTGCGTACAAGACCTTCAGCCCCTGGTCAGGGTTATGCTGGCTTAGGTGCTAGGATTTCCTGGTTCCCTGGCACCAGTATGAAGCAATGATTCTTTCTTATTATGCCGATCTGGTGTGGTCACTCAGCAGTCATCAACCAGCCTGCTTGACCCCGATACTTCGGTGTGCTATTGGATTCTCAACTTTAGTTTTCTGCTCAAATTTCCCAATTATGCAAAACAAGGTTTTTTGTTCTTAGCCAACTCCATTCAATCTGTCGATGCTTTATCATCATTCTTTATATGCCCTCATTCTTTTCTTGCTTACTATAAGGCTGGACTATTGCAACATAGTCTACCTAGGTTGTACACATTCACAGTTCAAAAAAAAAATTAGTCTCTCCAGAACACCGCCATAAGATTCTTCTGTCATGCCCGTTACTTTGATCATATTACACCTTTAATCAAATCACATCATTGACTTCCAGTAGAACAACACAGTAACTTTAAATTATTCATGTTCACTTTCCAAGCGCTCAGGACTAGCCTTCCTCTTTATCTGGCCTCCCTTACTAGTTCCTATTCACCAACTCGTGCCCTTTGCTTATTGAACGACCACCGACTTGTTCTTCCCAGCCCCAAGAATGCATCTCTCGATTTCACCTGGAGCCAAGCCTTTTTTCTTCACTGCCCCAGCTCTGTGGAATTCTCTGCTCCTTTACATTTGATCTGAACTATCTGTGAAAAAATTTAAACCATTGGTTAAGACCTGGCTCTTTAAACAAGCCTTCCCATCTCCCTCATTTGGCTTTTGATGGCTGACTGGCCATGTTTTTTTTTTATTTCTCAGTCCTCTTTTCCTCTGTTAAATTTGTTTTCTTTGCCTTGTTCTATTGTGTGTGTGATCATGATATCCATCTCCTATACAATATTATAGTTCCTTTTCTCCTTGATTTTTGTTTTTATTGTGACTATTGTATACTGCTTTGAACTGCTAGTTAACAAAGACGGTGTAGGAGACTCAAATAAAATTAACTTTGTTGGCCAGTGCTTGAATGTTTGTGAATAGCCAGCTATATCGCATGATATAGCCAGTTATGTGCTAAGTGCTAGTATTCAGTGGAGATAACCAGCTGTCTCCGCTGAGGGGGGTGGAAGGGATATGATCGAGGTCTACACATTCCTGTGTGGAGTAGAACGGGTAAAAGTGAATCGACTTTTCACTCTTTCAGAAAGCACAACAACTAGGGGGGACACTCATTGAAATTACATGGAAATATTTTTATATATTTCAACGGTTTTTATTGATGACAAAACATTATAGTCTCATTATACAACCATCTGGTAATATCAAAAGTGCATCTACCAATTACATCTAGCGTGTTCTTGTAATTACATGATGTCATCAAATTATAATTCCCAACATTTTTATGAAGGATGTAACAGAATTTCACCAATTATCAATTGTACCAAAATGAAAAATCAAATTTCTAGTGAATACAAAATGAACCTTCCCAATAACAAAGACCCTTCCTCCCTTCTAAATCCCCCCCTACCCAACCCCCGACCTCTCCCTCCCCCCTCCCCCCCCCATCCCGAGACCTGAAGGATCTCAACCTAATCAACATTTAAGAACTCACCCTGCATTAAGAAGTAGACTCCGACCTCTAGGGCTAAGGATGCGTAAATAGGGACCCCAGAGGGCCAGAAACGCCACTCTCTTTCTCTGCGAGAGTCTAATCTCGCTAGCCTCCCAAGAAACCAGCTGATGCAACTGATTTCTCCAGTGCCAATATGCGGGAGGGTCTTTAACCGTCCAATATTGTAAAATGCACTTCCTAGCTAATAAACACATCTTTCGAAGCATCAGTACTGTAAAGCGATTTTGACCTCTAAAGGACCCCGGAAGATCTAAGATTAATTGTTCAACATTTCCCAAAATCTTAATCCCCAGTCGCCCTTCCCAAAAGCCTCGAACCTGAGTCCATCTAGTTAGTGTCTTACAGAGCAAGGAGACAGTGACCTCTCCTTCGCCTACTGAATTGAAAAAATCTTGGAGCTTGCCCCCCAACTGACCAGATAAGGAAGCCCCCGGCAGTGAAGCCATATAATGTTGTACTTGTCTTATGGCAAATCTATTGCCCCAGGAATCCCCCACCTTACTTAACAAGTCCGTAGTTGAGAGGGGCTGCCCATCTTCGCCCACCAGATGCGCCAAACATGTCACCCCCCGACTCACCCAGTCAGCAAAATGTTGGCTCGACATCCCAGGTAAAAACTCACTATTCCCACATATAGTCAGCTGATCTGTCACTGTTGGATCTCCTCCAAGCCTGCGTACAAGCCTTCTCCACACCTCTCGAAGTGGTCTCAACATCACACTCTTACGTAATCCTTCTGGTATATTACTAGTTTTATGATGTAGCAATGAAAAAAGCCAGTAGGGTTCAAAATATGCCTTCTCCAGCGCAATAGGGGTATAACGTTGTGTACCCAGGAACCAATCTCCTAGATGACGTAACTGACATGCCTGATTATATAGCGCTAGATCAGGCATTCCCATCCCACCGCTGCTCCAACTGCCAATCAGGTGGGAGAATCGAATCCGTGGTTTCCTACCTTTCCAACAGAAGTTCGATGCTAATGCATAGAACCTCTGAAGATCTTTCCGATATAACCAGATTGGTATTGTCTGCAAGACATAGAGCCACTTTGGAAATAGTACCATCTTTATGAGATTTATTCTACCCAGCAGTGATAGTGGCAGATCCAGCCAACCCTGTAGCACCTTCCTGGTCTCCTCCAGCAACCACTTAATATTTAACTCGTGTAAACGAGAAGTATCCATAGGCAACAAAATTCCTAAATATTTAAAAGAGGTTTGCGCCCTTCTTAGAGGAAATTCACCTCTCCAACATCTCCAAACCTCCTCTGACGAGGCGAAAGCCTCTGACTTGTCAAGATTTAACCGGAGCCCTGCATAGTCTCCATATTCGGAAACGATCTCCAGTAATGCACTCAAAGATTCTTGCGGGTTCGTCAAGTGTACCAGAATATCATCGGCAAAAGCCGCCACCTTAAATGCCTCTTTTCCTATCTTCATTCCTGTTACTGCAGGCTGCCTCATTATGTCTCTTAATAAGGGGTCTAACGTTAGCACAAACAATAAGGGCGATAGAGGGCATCCTTGTCGCGTTCCCCTGCCTATTGCAAAGTCTGATGTTTCAAACCCATTGACCGAGATGCAGGCCCTTGGTGTCGAGTATAATGCTTTAATCCCTGACATAGATCTCCCTGAGAACCCGTATTTTCGAAGGACCGCGTATAAGAAATCCCAATGGACCCGATCAAACGCTTTTTCTGCGTCAAAGCTTATTAATAAAGAATGTTTGTTCCCTCTACTGCTAGCTTCCAAGGAGGTCAACACTCTGCGGACATTTTTTGCGATTGTCCGTCCCTTTACAAACCCTACTTGGGTATCATGTATTAATTCCGGCAGAATCCTCGCTAATCTGTTCGCCATGATCTTAGCCATTAGTTTGATCTCAAAATTCAGGAGTGAAATAGGCCTATATGATGCTGCTAATTCCGGGTCTCTTCCTTTCTTGGGGATTACGATAATACAGGCAGTGTTTAGATCTGGAGGCACCTGTTCTTGATCTATTAAAGTGTTGAACATTGCAGATAAAGGGTCTATTATCTCTTCCCCCATTATTTTGTAAAATTCCGCCCTGTAACCGTCCACCCCCGGTGCTTTAAACAGCTGGCTTTGATTAATAGCCAGCAACACTTCCTCTGATGTGATGGGATTGTTGAGCTTCTGCTCCTCTTGTGGAGATAGACTTGGCAGCTGTAACTGCTCTAAATACATGTCCCCCGACAAACCCTCATCCGGTGGGATTCCATATAGCTCTTTATAATAATTATAGAAGATCTCACTAATTCCCTGATCCGTGGAGACTCTTGTATCCTGCCCTCCCTTCATAGTGAGAACCCTAGCTTTCCCTTGCTTAGTCGCTATCAACCGTGCTAACAGCCGCCCCCCTTTGTTGCCGTGCTTATAAAGCTGATACTTGTAATAATTCTGTGATTTCACAGCTTTTTGATGAAGGGCTTCATTTAATGCCGTTTGCAGGGACAGTAAATGTTGTTTATTCTCTAGGGAGGGCTGGCGACCATAACATCTCCGAGCCTTGCACACTAGCTGACTGAGTCGTAATATTTCCTTAAGTCAGGCTTTACGTTTATGTGCCATGTAGCTGATGATTTCTCCACGGAGTACTGCCTTGGCTGACTCCCAGTAGAGAACTGGATCATCAGCGTGTATTCCATTATGTAATTTATAATCCCGCCAACTTTGAAGTATGGACGCCTTAAAAGCTGGGTCCCGATAGAGCTCCACTGGGAACGCCCATCTACCATATCCTCTCTGTTCCCCCCGGGGTACCCAGCACATTTCCACCCAGGCGTGATCCGAGATCACAGTGGCGCCTATAACCGAGCTCACCACTGAGCCAAAGAGCTGCTCTGAGATCAGCAAATAATCAATTCGCGCTTGCGTTCCATGTACTCGGGATAGATGCGTATAATCTCTCCCCTGTGGGTCAAGGGTCCGCCAAACATCCACTAGCCCCATCTGTCGACAAAGATTAGGCAGCCCCCTATTCTCCTGGCCAAGATTCTGCCTCCGGGCCCCTGTACTGTCCATCAAAGGATCCATC